>NC_137008.1:17980639-17983383 GCF_032717465.1 Coenobita brevimanus | reverse complement strand
AGAGCTCACAACAGTCGAAATATTTAATGCATGGATCCTCAGTGTGTGACTTAGAGCAAGTAATATTTTTTATGACCCTTCCTAATGACAATGTCCTTTTGATTACTCTGAATGAGATATACTCGTATCAGTCAACGCACACTAACACAAAGCCCACAAGCTCCTGTCAAGTGAAAACGGAGCATATGCCTTTCGGGGCAACTTGAAAATAAAAGTAAGAATATGAAACACAAGTGTCAAAATGCTCCCCTGAGCTGAGAAATTGGTCAGGAAAATCAAAGTACAGTATATTCCTATGGGCCATGTTCTCATTGGTTATGGAGACTATCTGCAGCAGTAACTCTTCCATAACAACTCTCTTCGACTGCTTCTAAATATTATTCTCCTTAATGGTGTATGCCATTATGATTCGGACTAGGATTGCATGACTAAAATACAAGTGAATATTGATGCGCCAGATGTTGACGCTTATGGAACAAGAGGAGGATATGGCCTTACACCATGCAATTCTGTACGTAAAGTTTTACATGTTTTGCCATCCTATCATCCCCGGATATGCTGTCTCCCCAACGTCCGTCTCTGATCCAATATAGACACCCCTGCCTCTCCTTCTCTGAACCACCTCGACTCCCATTTCTTCCCTTTCATCACAGAGTTATTCTGGTGGGTCACTGTGAGAAAGGTAGCTTGAGGCAAAAGAGAAAAGGAATATGAAAAACAAAATCTTCGGTTGCGGGAAGATAAACAATATAAGAAATGGCTTTGAAGTAGTATGTAACGGTAATGATAATGTTGGTCATGGATATGAGAACGAGGAGGATGAAGTGTTTGAACAAAACAAGTTAATCCGTTGGGAACGCAATGGTAATTATATCCAATTCTGTGTTGAAAATTGCATTGCCATGATAATTGTGGCGGCCTCGATAACACTGGAAAAAGTAAAGAGAAACAATGATAAAAACAAGTAAATCAGTATGCACTTATTAATACTATAGAGAGAAATAACTTGGCATTTTTAATAATAATAGCCAAACACTAGATAATGTTACTGATCCCGAGCCTGCCGAAATGTACACATGTGGGACAAGAATTATAATACAGATAAACATGGGAGGCGGTCTTACTCTCAACCCCTTAGCCTACCTTACATACATATTAATCTTGACTTAGAATTAGGTGGCGAAAACGGAGTGAAAGAGGAGGATATTGAAGAGGAGGACAAAAAAATGTTATAAGCCGAGTGTCACAAGTTGCTGAAAGTGGCTTATAAAGCTGTTAAAAGTAGGCATCATGAGGAGACTGGAACAAAAGCACAGGTAGCATGATGAGCTGTAGTGAAGACTTAGAGATGGTAGGAGATAAGGGAAACTGAAGAAACCGGAAGAAATAAGGAGTGAAAATAGATGACAGTGAAATGTGCGAAGGTTCTTGAGGCATTTTAACGTAGGCCTGACTCTTGTGGAGTTCCAAGGATCCTTTGTGGGGTATGGAGTGAACAATCAGGGGTTATGAGAGTGTGTACTACTCAAATGACTAATTAACTTTAGTTAAAGGTCACGAGAAAGGTACCCCTAAAAGTTATCATTAGCTTCAGTAATAGGTCACGAGAAGCAACCCCTAAAAGCATCATTAATTTTAATAGAAGTAATTCAGGTATGGAGCTAGACAGTTCGAGTGAGGGGCAAGACAGTGCTCCAGGAACTAGATATAAACAGAGGCATAAGGGTGAAATCCGCAATGTACTGATGTAGGTGGCTGGCAGACAGGACAGATTTGGGAGTGTCTCGGGTCACAACAACTCTGCTGATAGAAGCAGAGAGTCACACGACCATGTGCAGCTTAAGGAATTCAGGTGAGTGGAAGTAGCTAAGTTGGGGGAGATTGTGAGTGTACAAGGCAAGGAAATTTCACAAGCCAAAGTGTAAATTAAAAACGACAGCAATTCTGCTCGATATCCGGCAATAATTAATGATAGTACCTGGTCATGGGGATAATAATTATTGTGGTTATTCCGTAGTAAATAAGAATTCAAGTAAACATACGATACTCATAAGTGAATCACTATGGAAGAGTAACTATGTTTGTAATTATATGTAATGAGTTAAATCTCCATGTATTGGAGTGACTTGCTTCCATTTGTGTTGCTAAAGGGTTGTAACTGTCTTATACTATGTAATAGTAGAAATGAAAAACGTACCCGTGTTTTGGAGCCTCAGTGTACATGGAATAGCTTTCATCGTAGGTCGGGTGTGGGAATTGGGGCAAAATGGGATACACAGTGTCACATTGTCCTAACTTTAATGTTACAGATTCTCTTCGGATTTGTCTCCACACTCCCTAATGCTATTGTTCTCACGCTGCCTATCTACTGTAGATAAATCGCAGCCATATTTCGTGCTCATTAAAGACAAGTATTAAACATGTATATGATTACTCAGGGAGAGTAGGGTACGACATTTTGACGCTGAAGATGAGGAAGGACTAGTGAACTGGTAACATCGCCCAAGAAATATAATTGATATATACAGACCCAAGCAAAACATATGGATGGAAAAACATCAAAAAAGGGAAAAAGGAAAATCCTACTTAATGACTCTGAAAGGCAATAAAAAGATTGTAAACACACACACACACACACACACACACACACACACACACACACACACACACACACACACACACACAAGCACACAAAAATGAGTACAAGAAATATATATATATATATATATATATAAAATGTGTCC
>NC_137008.1:17785639-17975639 GCF_032717465.1 Coenobita brevimanus | reverse complement strand
TAAATGAAGTCATATTTACAGTATATACAATATTATGTGTGTAAGATATTTACAGAAGAAATATGTGCAGCATGTGATGTGGTGTGTGGAAGGAAGAGAAGACGGAGGGGGGTGCAAGGAACAGCGTGGTGGACTGAAGAGGTGAAACAGGGCTGTGGCACAAAGAAGAAAGCATACAATGAATGGATGAGAAATAGGGGCGTGGAAGAAGTTGAGAGGCAGAAGAGAGTTATATGTGGAAAGGAAGAGAGAGGTGAAAAGATTAGTAAGAGAGAGTAAGAAGAGAGTGGATCAGGAATTTGGAAGGAATTTGAGTGTAAAGTGGAGGGACTGTAAGAAAATGTTCTGGAGAGAAGTGAAAAAGAGTAAGACAGAGGTGGAAGTGAAGTTAGCAGGGGGGGAGTGAAAGATAAACATGGTAGATTACTAGTGGAGAAGGGAGAAAAAGTGAGCAGATGGAGAGAACACTTTAAGGAATTGTTGAACGTAGAGGATGGGAAGTAATGCGTAGTATAAGTGATGGCTGGGGGAATGGCTAGAGAAGGGAGGGAGGTGAGAAGACAGGTAGAAATCAGTAGGATAGAGGGTTGTGGAAGCAAATGAAGAAAGTTAAATTCGGGGAAAGTCCTCAGGAATTGATGGAGTGTGTGAAAATTTGAGATGCTGGAAGCATGGGGGAGAGATAGTAGTAGAATGGATGTGGAAGATGTGCAGGATTGGCCTGGGAGGAAGGTAGAGTCCTGGAGGATTGGAAGTCAGGTATAATTATTCCCTTGTACAAAGGAAAAGGGGAAAAAGAAGTGTGTGGTAATCATAGGGGCATTTGTCTTCTTAGTATAATAATAGGAAAAGTGGTATGGTAGGATACTTTTATAGACAGAGTTAGAGAAAGTTAAACAGAGAAATTAGTTGGAGAAGAACAGGGAGGCTTTAGGAAGGGAAAGAGGGTTTAGTGTAGATCAGATATTCATTCTTAGATCTTTAGTGGAAAAGTTTTCTAGAGAAGGGAAAGAAGTTGGTATGCAAAGGCTTTCATGGATTTGGAGAAAGACATATGACAGGGTGGATAGACAAGGATTGTGGAAAGTGTTAAGCAATATATGGAGTAGATGGGAAGTTGTTGAATGCTGTAGAAGAGTATGTATGATGGTGCTAAGGCTGCAGTGCGTGTGGGATGGTGAACTAAGTGAATTTTTCTCTTTGAAAGTGCTGGTTTGAAACAAGGATGTGCTCATGTCTCCATGGTTGTTCAATCTGTACTATGGGATGGGGTAGCCATAAAAGAGGTACAATGTTAGTAGGGTAGTGGATGTTGGAGTGGCCCTGGTGAGAGAGGATAGTGTTTGGAAACTCCCTGTACTGTTGTTTGCAGATGATACTGTGTTGTTGAGTGAAGATGAAGGGGAGCTGCAAGGCTTGGTGGATGAGTTTGAGAGAGTGTGTAAGAAACGGAACCTAAAGGTGAATGTAGGGAAGAGTAAAGTGATGGTCTTTGAGAGAGGTGAAGTCAGTGAATGTATAGCGAGGTTGGATGGTGAGGAATTGGAAAATGTGAGTACGTTTAAGTATTTGGGTAGTGTGATGAGTAAGGATGGAGGTTTGGAGGGTGAAGTGCTTGAAAGGGTACAGCAGGGAAGAAAGGTTGCTGGTTCCTTGAAAGCAGTGATAAGAAACAGGGAAGTGAGCATGGAAGTAAAAAAGTTACTACATGACAGTATTGTGATACCAACTCTAACGTACGGAAGTGAAGCTTGGACGTTGTTGGAAGGACACAAGTCAAGAGTGAGAGCAGTGGAAATGAGTTATTTAAGAGGAGCTTGTGGAGTCACGTGGAGAGACAGGCTGACGAATGAGGATATAAAGGAGCGTTGTGGTGTTGATGTGGATGTGATAGGAAGCGTTGTGAGGAACACACTGAGGTGGTTTGGCCATGTGGAGAGGATGGAGGGTGAAAGACTGACGAAGAGAGTGTATGTGAGCGAGGTGGAGGGTGGAAGAGGAGAGGGGAGACCGAGGATGAGATGGAGGGATGGGGTGGAGAGGTATATGAGAGAGGGGGGTGTGAGTTGGGAGCAGGGTAGTGAAATGGCGGGGGACAGGGCGACTTGGAGGCGATTTGTTTGTGGCCACCCCAAACGGGATTGAGGCGTCTGGCAATAGATAGATAGATAGACAATATTATGTAAAAGAAAATATCTAAAATGTCTCTTGCAATGAGAGAGAGAGAGAGAGAGAGAGAGAGAGAGAGAGAGAGAGAGAGAAAAGCAGGCAGGAGAGGAGCATGGTTGAATGCATTGTCGGCATGACAGAGGGTGGTGGCGGTGGAGGCATTGTCAGGCTGAGAGATGGAGGAAGGGGAAAGAGAATGAATGAATGAAAATCAATCATGGTACTGCAATAACAGGTCATCTGTCGCCGTATACAAAAAATGATAAATATCACTAAATATAACAAAACCAAATTAACAAATGAAAGCACAATTATAAATAACTTATAAAAGAATCAAAGTACTCAGGGTGGCTCACATCTCCCGCCAGGAGAGAGAGAGAGAGAGAGAGAGAGAGAGAGAGAGAGAGAGAGAGAGAGATAACGGTATAGAAAACGTGGCAACACTGTGCACAGGTGCGGGACACACCACAACCGCACATTTAGGCAAGTTTCCCTATAGTCACAAAAACTCCCCCACCCGTTAGCACCCCGCCAAAACGTACTAAAATGGTTGACAGAGAAAAAGACCCTCGTAAACTCATATTTCTGAAAGCACTTTACATATCCTAATTGAAACCTGCAATCAATGTACAAATAAAAGATTTACAAATTCTTCCAACTTGCAAGATCTCAAACATAGGTGCGCTAACTCATTCCACCAATGAGACAGCCACATACCTTCCACCATATGCTCCTGGCCGACCAATTACGTGCTGGCACGTGTAGGCATCTGTAATATAATGCGGTCTTGCTCCACCGCCATCAGATTGGTCTGAAGATATTCCAAAGAGGGAAGGAAACGTTACCAAATACATCAACATTTCGAGAGCTACTCAGAAGTCTAAATGAAGATCAGAGTAGCTTAGCCCGACGCATCGAAAGCATTGAGTAGACGTTAATTAATGCAGTAACGGCAGTTTCATTTAACCTCATTTACTACAAGCGAATATCTTATCTGCCTATAGAAATACAAAACTTGATGAGGGTGCAAGGGACACTGAGATTAACCGCAGGTTCGGGAAAGAACTTGTGGTGCGCCAACTGCAAGAGACGCAGCAGCCTGTCACACAAAGTAAAGAAAGCCTCCATGAAGTTCGAGCAAGATGAAAAGAATGTGATATCCCAGAAAATATACGAGAATTCGTTGAAGAGGAATTACACGGACTCCAGCAGCAACACCGTCAAGGCGTGGGAGCTAGAAACATTGACAAGCTTTCCAAGACGAATGGCAAAAGTATAAAACTCCCTCAACTTACGACCGGATACACACACACACACACACACACACATATATATATAAATATATATATATATATATATTTGAGTAGACTGTAGCACCAGTCGAGCAGGGCAGTACCTGAGGTGGATGGAAAGCTGATGACAGGGAGTGCTGGAGCTCCCGTTTCATCAGCCCTCAGGACTAGTTCCTGACCATCCCCCTTTGCTGAACTTTTTCAGTGTCTCAGTTACACAGAGAGTAGGCCAGCATGCTCTCCAGTACAAATTTCTCTAACTATCTTCACCAAACTACATGCACAGTACACACTACACTTCCTATTCAAAATTTACTAAAATGGCGTCGTTATATCAAGCCTCGGAGTCCCCAGGGGGGGGGACCATAAATGCCCCCACCATCTGCCCCTCTCCCGATGACGACTCAAGGTGTATGGAACCACTGTCTGACTCTCTTCTTCTTCATTTCTGCAACATTCGCGGCCTTTCCTCTAACTTTCGCTCTGTTGAGCACCACCTCTCCTCCTCTAAACCTCACCTTCTTTTTCTAACGGAGACTCAGCTGTCTGAGGCAACTGACAGCAAACCCTTTTCTGTATCCTCCTACTTTCTCTATACTCATTTCAAAGCCAAAGGTGGCTGTTGTGTGTATATACGCAACGACTTATCTTGCTCTCGTGTTCCTGAACTTGATTCTTCTGAATTCTCCACACTCTGGCTTCGGCTTTCCTGTCATTCTCTGACTAAATATATCTGTGCTGTTTACTTATCCCCTAATTCTACTGACTATCAAAAATTCTTCGACTATCTTACTTCTACGATGGAACACATTCTATCCATTTCTCCTTTCTCTGAAATCTCCATTCTTGGAGATTTCAATGTTCACCACCACCTTTGGCTCTCCTCTCCTTTCACGGATCCACCTGGTGAACAAGCCTACATCTTTTCTATCCTTAATGACCTAGAGCAGCTTGTACAGCACCCTACCCGTATCCCTGACCGCCTTGGAGAGAGCTCCAACATACTTGACCTCTTCCTCACAACTAATCCTTCTGCTTACTCTGTTAGTCTTTTCTCTCCGTTGGGCTCCTCCGATCACAACCTTATTACCTTAACCTGTCCTATCACTCCGGTACGGCCTGTGGACCCTCCAGGGAAACGTCGTCTGTGGCATTTTGGAGCCGCACACTGGGAGGCCCTCAGGCAGTACTTCTTTGATTTTCCCTGGAATGATTATTGCTTCCATGGCCGTGAGCCATCTGAGTGTGCCTTGCGCATTACGGAGGTTATTCTCTCGGGCATGGAAGCATACATTCCTTTCTCATATCCTTTGACTAACGCAAGAAAGCCTTGGTTTAATCACGCTTGTTCTAATGCTCTCCAAGCAACAAGGAGAGGGCCTACAAAAGGTACCGGAGCCAACCCACCCCTGAATCACATCATCTTTACGTTTCTGCCCGGAATCGTGCTAAGTCTGTTCTTCGCTCTACTAAAAATAATTTCATCCATACTAAATGCTCTCAACTCTCCAACTCGAATTCTTCCCGCTCCTTCTGGCATCTTGCCAAAAATCTTTCTAACAACTTTACCTCATCATCCTTCCCTCCTCTTTTCTACTCTGATGGTTCTGTAGCTATTTCTTCTACTGATAAAGCAGATCTCTTCGCACAGACTTTCTCCTCCAATTCTACCTTAGACGATTCCGGTGCTGTTCCTCCATCACTTCCCCCCTCTGACTTCCTCATGGCTGACATTAAAATTTTTCAGTTGATGTATTTTCTGCCATCACTGGCCTCAGTACTAACAAGGCATATGGGCCTGATGGGGTCCCTCCTGTTGTTCTCAAGAACTGTGCTTCTGTGCTTACACCCTGCCTAGGCAAACTCTTTCGTCTTTGTCTGTCAACTTGTACCTTTCCTTCTTGCTGGAGGTTTGCTCTCATTCAGCCAGTCCCAAAGAAGGGTGACCACTCCCAACCCTCCAACTATCGTCCAATTGCTTTAACGTCCTGTATTTCAAAAGTTTTCGAGTCAATTCTTAATAGAAAAATTTTAAGGCATCTTTCCTATCACAACCTTCTTTCCGATCGTCAGTATGGGTTCCGTCAGGGACGCTCCACTGGCGATCTTCTCACCTACCTTTCAGACTCCTGGTCATCCTCCTTTTGGGACTTTGGCGAAAGCTTTGCCATTGCACTTGACATCTCAAAGGCTTTCGATCGAGTCTGGCATAAATCTTTAATTTCCAAACTGCCCTCCTACGGTTTCTATCCTTCTATCTGTGCCTTCATCGCTAGCTTCCTTTCTGGTCGTTCTATAGCCGCTGTTGTAGACGGCCATCGTTCTTCTAGATCTATCAACAGTGGTGTTCCTCAGGGCTCTGTCCTATCACCAACTCTCTTCCTTTTATTCATCAATGATCTTCTAAGCTGTACATCTATCCATATCCACTCATACGCTGATGACTCCACCCTTCATCTATCCATTTGGTTCCCAGAACGCCCATCTCAACAGTTACTTCAACAAACAAGGGATGAGGCTATGGCACACCTAATGTCTGACTTGGCTCATATCTCTAACTGGGGTAAAAATAATATGGTTGTTTTTAATGCATCTAAGACTCCAGTTCTTACACCTATCAACCCGACAAAATCTTCCACAGGTATACCCACTAATGTTTAATAATATTCAGCTTAATCCTGCATCATCCTTGAACATGCTTGGGGTTTCATTTACTCGGGACTTATCTTGGAAAGATCATATTACATCTCTTGTAAAATCTGCTTCCAAGAGATTGGGTGTGCTAAGCCGACTCAGCTCTTTCTTTACCCCTGCGCAATTGTTGACTCTATACAGGGGTTTTATCCGCCCCTGTGTGGAGTACAACTCTCATGTGTGGGGTGGCTCCCCACATACAGCTCTTTCTCAATAGGGTGGAGTCAAAGGCTTTTCGTCTCATTAACTCTCCTCCTCTTACTGACTCCCTTCAACCTCTGTCTCTTCGCCGCACTGTTGCATCTTTATCTCTTTTCTATCGCTACTTTAATGGTCGCTGCTCCTCTGAACTGTCTGCTTGCATTCCTCCACCTCTACGACGGGCGCGTAGCACCCGTCTGGCAGCAAACTCTCATCCTTTTTCTGTCCAACTCTCTAATGCAAGAGTTAACCGTTACTCCCAGTCTTTCATTTATGCAACAGGTCAGCTCTGGAACTGTCTCCCTCTGTCTGTATTTCCTGCTGCCTATGATCTCCAGTCTTTCAAACGCAATGTGTCCAGGCATCTCAAAATGATCGGATGTTGAATTTGGCTCTATATTGTATTTTGTTTTTCTCTTGGAGGGAACTGTTACTGCGGGCTCATGGCCTTTGGTTCCTTCTTCCTCGCATAAAAAAAAATATATAAATATATATATATATATATATATATATATATATATATATATATACACACACTGTATGTCCGATACTGGCCAAAGGCTTCAGGGCCTATTTCTCGGGGGCAGTGGCCTATCCCAAGGCCCAGCAGTCCTCCTACACCTCCACATGTCACCATTTCGGCGCTAACATCCACTGTTCATACTGAATACATGCTATGGCTGTCTCATACAGGACTGGTGTACTGGTATTAGCGGGGGTACTTTTACGACATGTCGGCGGGTCTTCTGGTAGATCAGGAAAGTCTGCTATTATGAAATTCGAATCCCTAAACTATTCCCTGCTCCAGCCAGGATTCGAACCTGGGTCCACTATGTCTGTAGGCGCCCTCTCTACCGACTCAGCCACAGCCTCACCCATATATATATATATATATATATAGAGAGAGAGAGAGAGAGAGAGAGAGAGAGAGAGAGAGAGAGAGAGAGAGAGATGTATACACACACACACACACACACACACATATATATATATATATATATATATATATATATATATATATATATATATATATATATATATATATATATATATATATATATATATATATATACAGTATATAAGGAACCAAAATATCGACAGTCTACTGTGCTTGTATCTATTGAAAGGTGTGTTTCTCTCTCACAGTTACTTCCTTCATAATTGTGATAGTCGTAGTGATGATAGTGGTTGGGAAGGAAATTGTTGTGGTTACAGTGGTAGTGATGGCATTTGTGGTGATATTGGCTGTCGTGATGACTGTGGTAGGCTATTGATGATATCGGGGAACACCAATATGCACGGCCATATATTTTCACTTGCTCTATGTTGCGTTATCTCCAGCCCCACATTACCCCCAGAGAAAAGTAGTGTCCCGGGACAAGGCTTGCGAAATTCAGTACCATTTAGGTTAAATGACCAGCTGACTTCCCTTGGTGGCATTAAGTGACTGAAATGCCTTCAGTCACCTCGTGAGAATCGTAGCATATGAAAAATTTCAAAGGACAATGTTGTACCTCGAACAGTATGAGTAATAATTAAGAAGCGTTGAAAATTACGATACTAATGTCATATTGTAGCAGAAATTTTCCCGAGGAATAATGGATGAGAAAGAAGAAATGAAAGACAGTAATGCTGCTGATTGAAAAGCAAAAACTAAGCTTTCACGGTCCAAAGAAACGTTACCCGTGTGTCCAGACTCATCAGTGTACTAACACAGTAATGACTGGTAATGGTGGTGGTCAGTCATCACCATTATAATCCCAGCCTTTTACTAAAATGATTACTACTTCCATGTTTTGAAACGACCCATGTGGATATAGTGGTTTGGTCTTCCTACTTCTGTATTTGCCAGTGTCTATGAACTCCAATCTTTCAAACACAATGTGTCCAGTCCTGTCATATCGAAATGAACAGATCTCGACCTTTGCTCTCATTTTTCTTCATGGAGGCAACAAAATTCGGGATTATGGCCTTTGGTTTTTCCTTCAATGCATAAATAAATGTAGCAGTCAATACACTAATGAATTGGTCGCTGGAAGGTAACGTTTTCAAAACCGTGGTTGAACCTGCTGGGACTATAACAGCGCCTTTTAAATGTGAACTTTGTCGCGAACAGTGAGAGACGTGCATCCTCTATTACCAATTTAAAATCCAGCTTCTCTGATTCAGCCTGAAGGTGTGAAGGAGGAACTGATAAAATGAAACATGCAAGTCAGCTGGTAGTTCTCGGGTAGTTGCTGGGATGGTTTGAGATTCATGGTGATGTAAAATGAAGAATGACAGACATCGTGATCAATATACCTGCAAAACAGGACGCTGCTCCAAATGACGTCTAAATGTTTGACCATGTATGTGTTAGGGGGGAAGGGAGATTGATGTTAGTGTTCTAATCATAGCTTTGGATCAGGTAATGAAAGCGAATCGGAAGTGCACTGAGATCAGTATTAGGGAATAAGAAAAATTATAAGATACCATTTGGACTTGTGCATAGTGCGAGTACACCAGATGATATTTATATGATTATTTAATTGCAGAGAATAATCAGAAAAAGGCAGAAAAATCTTTTCCTTGTTTTTGTATGCTTGGAAATTGCACGACGCTGGGTGCCCAAGTGATCATCCATTGGGTAAAAAGAAAACTGGGAATGAAAGAGTGATTGGTATGTATAGTAATAAGTATATATGATGGTTAAAGAACATGTAAGAAAGTACGAGTTGTAGGTGACTGGGAATTTAGAGATGGAGTTGACATTCGCGTATATTGGAATTCTACATTGATCCCCGCTCTGTTAACATCATGGCGGTCAATGCACTGTCATGGGATTCAGTTGCTCATTGCTCTGGGTTTTATTGCCAATGTGATGTGATACAAATGATGTGGTAATAGCGGGAGATTACTGTGAAGAGAATTCGGAAATAGCAGGAGGGTAAAGTTAAAAAAGTTTTGAAGTTATGTAGGAGTGGCAAAAGTATGGTTACTGAAGTGAATAAAAACACGTTGGTGGAAAATGCTGTGTGGCTTTGTGGCAAATGGAGTCGAGATATTGCTTATAATTCCATTTTATCTAGTGTCTGTCATAATTATGTGCACAGATGTTGTGACTTAAAGCTAAATTTCTAGATACTATCAGTTATGTATGTGCAATGTGCAAGAAGGATGTGATTCATCCAAGACTGGAGGAAATTACTGAGGGATATTTCAATCTGTACTGCATCGTTGATATTGGCTATGCTGGAAAAAACGTATAGAGGGTATTTCAGTGCAGAAGCCAGCTTAAATGAGAGGTTCAGAGGTGTAGATACTATCTATGTTTGACAGGGAAATTCATGTATGCTTCTTGCCGAGAACGGTCATGTTCTGTGACAGTGAAAGGTGAGTAGCAGATGTTAATAGAACTGAGCATACTGACAAGAGAATGAAAATAAACATGTGTAATAAAATTATGAAAGACAGAACAATTCAGAGAATAAAGAAATATAAGTGGTTTGGATATGTGGAAAGAGTGGAAGAAAAGTAATGTTTATGAGTAATTAGGTAAAGTACTGCACAGGACTTGTGCACTGGTATTAGCTGGGGTAATTTTATGACATGTCGGCGGGTCATATGGAAGATGGGAAAAGTCTGTTTTTTAAGAAATTCAAATCCTCTAACTGTTCCCTGCCCCAGCCGGGATTCGAACCCGGATCCATTGGGACTGCAGGCCGCCGCTCTATCGATTCTGTCACTATGTGTGGTTTGAGGAGATGGAAAGTAAAAATTTTAGACAAGAAAAATCCAACTCAAGAATATCCTCACTGATTTATAGAATATAACACCGTTTTAAGTATTTTGTGTAATTATTTAATAGAGATGATAATAGATGATTAAGCCACCAGAACAACACGGGAGCCTCAAGTTGAAGTTAGAAGTGGTAAAACGACAGACAGGTAAGGCACATGGCATAAAGAAGTCCAGAAAGTGTGTTGGAAGAGAACGGAACAAACGATGACAAAGCGAGGCGAGTGAAACAATCGGGAGAGGCCTTAATAATCGTCTTACATCGTGCTGGTGCTGTGCGGTAGGCTTATTCTATTGTTGTTGCGAGCTTGCCCCTCAAAAAAATGAATAAATAAATAAATAAAATAAAAGTAACCAGTCCCATACAGATGCTGAGGAGAGCCTTCAGAGCTGGGAGAATTATGTAAAATGCTGTGGAAGACTAAGAAACCTGACAAGCAGCCGTCAGGTGAAGAAAGCCAATCCCCTGGCAGCATGAATGACCATAATTCAAAATGTATGTTTACTCAGCCATAATTCAAAACACTTGCCAAAACCATCCTGAATCAAACTAATTTCGGCATATGGCAAAAAGTATAATATCAATTGAGACCTAAGGTAAAAATCTAATAACTTTTGGTAGAAAGAGGATGATAACCTTATAAGCTAACATAATGTCTTGTCTTGGCGTACCTCGAACAGAGAAGATGGTTGGTCCGACGGCAAGGCTAATTCTTGGCCAATATTCCCTGCCGAACATAAATTCGGCAAACGGCCCTGCCCAAGTGCCTGCATAATTTGTCCCTGAATAACCTTTGGTGCGAAGGAGAGTGTGGAGGAGTATGATAAAAACTTGAACTTTACTCATTCCACGAGGACGTAAAGCCATAACTTTACCCTTACCACGGCGACATAAAGCCTTAACTTTACTCTATCCAAGGGGACGTAAATCCGTAACTTTAATCATTCCGCTAGGATGTCGGAGTAAAAAAAGTGTAAAACAGATGCCATATTATAAGTTTCTTTCAACTCTTCATGCCTTACACCACCACCTTAAACATAACGTGTTTCTTTCCATAACGCCTCTGAGTTGTGCTAATTTCTTTCATCTTTTTATTCTGCTCTTTTGGGCGTTCCCTATTATGCACTGCACATTTTCTTTTATTATCGTATAATAGTTTTACTTACAATCTTAACTGTTAGCTTTCACATTATTCAGTATTATTTTTATTCGTAATGTATTCGCACAGTCTTTCTCAACACTCCAGTAATATCGGCCGAAAATTTACCTGGTTTAGCTTTTAAAGTAAATGCAAGGAATTAGGGCTGCCATGCTTACATTTAATACCGCAGCCACACCCGCCATACGTCTCTTTAATACTACATATTACCAGTAATCCCTTGTTCTCTCTGTACATGTTCATCCAGATATTCTTTACCTCTGTTCTCCTTGCCTCACTCATCCTACCATTATATCCATCTTACTTTGTCTAATTCTTGCCACACCTTACCTTGCAATATCGTCATACAAATCCCCTCGTTAGTCCCACCTCAGTCATCCCAGCCGTTCATACTCTAGTTCTTGTTATACATCAGTGTAGCATCGCACACTTCTGCGTGTCATAATTTCCTCCATCCCTCCTGCTATAAGGACCACCAGCAGGGGGCAGCCATCACATTAATGTGATAGTAATTTGGCCTTTATCACGGTGTAAAAGCTTCCACCCTCATTTCCGATCCAAGTGCCTCCACTTCATTCACTATTTATGGACCCTTGTAAGAACCAGGTGCTGCAGGGTTGACTGGATCGACCCGCCATGGTTAGTCTGAGGACGACAGAGGTGTTTAGCACAGGACCCCGAAACACAAATGTAAACTCATATGAATTTAGTAAGAACAAATCTAAGCCTAAATCAAGGAAAATATTAGGATGGTATTAAAGATTTGAGGATGTTAAGGCAATGATTGTCGTAAAACAAGACAAAGATGGGAGAAATACTAGTTATTTAACTTGAACCATTCTAGAATGTCTGGGTGCAAGAGAGAACAACAACTTCACATCTCACCTAGTGCTAATTGACTATTTGTAGCGTTAAGCCAGCGTACCTGAGACCCAGAACACATGCACATTTTTCTGTTGGCGGGTTGGAAGTTTGTGAACTGTGCGTGTGGTGTCTGTAGTGTGTTAGTGTTGGCCTACCCTCATCTCGTTTGATATTGGCAGACGCCCAGAGTGTTGATGAAAAAGGCTAATTTCAGCAAGGCAGACTGTGATGTATTGCCTACAGAACTGTGTCGGACTTTCATCTTTCTGTGTATAAACCTGCCTTTGGCTTAGTCAGTGGGGAATGTGATACTTAAACACTATCATTTTCAAATTACGAGAGAGAGAGAGAGAGAGAGAGAGAGAGAGAGAGAGAGAGAGAGAGAGAGAGAGAGAGATTCACATCCGATGCTGACAGCGCATCCTAGGACTCACATGGGAGGAAAATGTCACTCACTGACTAATTCTCCAGCACACGAAGTCAACCAGCACAAAAACAAACCATACTGGCTGAAAAGCAGCTGAGATCCACATGCCTGAGCACTGTCTTCCCCGTCAGTTTCTGCATGGCAACTCCATGCAGCACGCTGCAACCCACAGGGAGAGAAGAAGAGATAAAAAGATCATATTTGGACAACTCGGAAGAAACGCAACATCATATCAAAAGATCTTGAAACCAGTGCCTTGGATGGAGAACAATGGCCAACCCTCTGCAGCGCAGGAACGATTTTTCTCAAAGAAGCTCGGACCTTGACCAGAGAAGAGAGTAGACAACGGAGGCACAACCAAAACAAAGTTCTCTCAATAAACACCGACCTGACTTGTCCACTACGTGGCAAAGTTTGCGGATCCAAGATTGGCCTGCACAGTCACAGACGTTGGCACCAAGGACAATGAGAAACAATTCCTGTGGGTATAGGAGACGTCTTCCGTAGCAGAAGGACAGATTTAAGGAAGTAAATGTGTGTGTGTGTGTGTGTGTGTGTGTGTGTGTGTGTTGTAATTCACCTCTAGATCCGTCACCAGGGTTTGGCTAGAAACGATCTCGAACCCTTTACATTTTTCTCCTGCCGTCAAGGCCGAAATCAAAGTTAGGGCCAGCTTTAGGGTCCGAGGTAGAGGTCGAAGCCGAGATCTTGAAAATGTGACCTTGATTATGAGGCCACGAGGTCAAGACCAGGCATTAGTCCCGGGCATAATAATGATCTATATATCTTGAAAGACGTGAATGCTGTAGATAGAAATAAATTGATAGACAGATAAATATGGATGTAGATATGAAAAAGACCTTCCAAGAGGACACGTGATCCCGACTATGAAGGTGTACAGCAAAACCAGCGAAGTGAAGAACATAAAAACCTGATGAAGAACATGGAGAATGTTCAAAACGATGTTGTAATTTATGGTATTCACTACGTTAGCTCCGTTGTACATCTTAGTAGTCAACATCATGTTTCCTTGTAGAAAATCTTCAGCAAAAATTTAAATTAACTTAATCCTATTGGAGCACCTTAATTACACACTAAACCACCAAGAGCCATAATTTGGTTATATGGTTACCACCTAGCGTAGTAAATGGTTTTCTGGTGTACAGGAAACCATTTGGCTTGTCACTCAGTGTAGAGACACCCATGGGCAGAAGGAAGAGGAAAGAATGAAGGAAACAGAGACAAAGGAGGGAGTGTAAAGTCACCTGAAGGGAGAAGAAAGCTGAAAGAATGAAAGAAAGAAGGGCGGAAGAAGAAGGAAGGAAGAGAGGAAACGGCAGATAACAAAAGCAGCACTGCACTAAGTGAGTGGATGGTGAGTGCCCCACCTACCATTTATATATATATATATATATACATATATATATATATATATATATATATATATATATATATATATATATATATATATATATATATATATATATATATACATAGAGAGAGAGAGAGAGAGAGAGAGAGAGAGAGAGAGAGAGAGAGAGAGAGAGAGAGAGAGAGAGAGAGAGAGATGAATGCTATACAGTATGGTTAATTTACATAGAATACATGCATTTGCATGTGATCGAGATATGAAATAGATAGCTTGCCTGACGATGGGAAAGCTGGTTTCAAATGTTGGATAAAGGGAGAGGTATTAAAGGTAACTAAAATACAAACGATGGAAGTGTGTGAGAGTGACTAAATTTCTCGGCAAGGCAGACAGTTTAAGTTCGAGGATGAAACAGGGAGAAACTATTAACATATCAGAAAGTGGTACGAGTGACATGATAAATGTAAGGAGCCCAGCAGTGCAAGTAACTGGGAGAGAGAGAGAGGATGGTAAACATAATTGTGAGGGGTTAAGCGCCTCGCACGATGCCAGGCTCCACACCCCGCACGACAGTGACTCCAGTCCGTGCTAAAGCATTCGTCTCTGTCGGAGGGTGGGGGTTATGAGGTAAACAAGTTGGGACGAGAACTGGGGATGTGGATGACGAAGCGAGGGAGGTGACAGGTACAATTAGAAGTTGAAGGTGGATGAGTGATGGGGACATGGAGAGATAAGAAGAGAACTGGAAGAATGAGGGAGGTGAGGGAGGTAAACAGGGACGGTAAACTGGGGAGTGGAGTGAAGAAGGTGAGAAGGACAAGCATGGAAAAGTTGGAAACTGAATAGTACCATAAAGTCCTTGAGATGTTGTCTTCACGTCACTCCCCCACAAGGGTAATAGACAGAATGGTAGAGATAAGAAGAGTATTTCGCTGATAAACACAAAAGACTATTTCTTATCAGTGTTCCTGGAGAGGTGATATTACCAAAAGTGGAGACTGTTACTTACATGTCACATTTCAGCAACGTTTATCAGATACAGTATGTGTTAGTCCAGGTGTCACTGATGCAGGTCATGGCGATAATTAACACAAATTACAAAGTATGAGTATGGTGGAAATATAACCTACTTTTTAGAAAAGAAACCTATGTTTGGTATCAACAGCAGAATCATGATGAAACCCGTTTGACAAGTAATGACTCAGACCATACAGTATTCCTTGATTGTAAAGAGGAGTCACATTGATTTCTAATGACCCAGCATGAAGGCAAAGACCACTTAAAAGGTGACGGTGGAAAATCACTGCAGCTTCAAGTGGGTCGCCGTGAAAACTTGGTTCTAAAGCACCGCCATCTCACTTTAGGACTGCTGACTTGCCCTTTTCTCATAGAACCCATGATATAATAACACTATTTTTTCATCCGTCTTACTTTATTGGTGACAAGAGCAACCGAAGCGAGGGTAGGTGGCCACTTACTTATATGGTCAGTTTTCTACTACACATATAATAAAAAAAAAAAATGTCATTTTGGGTGTTTCATTGGTTTATTCATGTCTAGTTCTACGTGATCAAATAAAAATGTCATCTTGTTATAAGAACGTGTACAAATTCAATATAGGAGGCGTAAATTTGTAGAAAAAATACAGTTAAAAGTGGGATAAAATCCTTATTCATGGGCTAATTTTGCACAGATTTTAACTGGCGATTCCCCTGACCAGGGCACATGTGGCTTATGTCATAGGAAAAAAAATTCAAGCTACCAGGTGGTGCTATTAGCTGTGATATTTGTAAAGTATGTTAAAATTCAGAAAAAAGTCACTTGTAAAAGCGGGACAAAATCCTTTCTTGTAGACCAGTTTTGCTCGGGTTATATTTGGAGATTCCTCTAAGCTTGGCACTTATGGGAAAATGTCAGTAGTCAAAAATTCAGGACATCAGGTGGCGCTGTCAAGTGTACGTATCCATGGGGTGGAACGCTGGTCACTGAAGCGAGATGGCTACCATCTTAACAATTTCAACACACATATTTTTCAAGATAAGATGGTGGTCACCTCGCTCCAGTGACCAGCGTTCCATCCCACTGATGGCTTCATTTAATTTTTCTTTCAGGGCGTCCTCAAGTAGACTCTTTCAGGTTTATTCTTTTCACTTTCCATTATTTTGAGTGTACTACTAGGCATAAGCTTTCTCCTACATTATTGTCAACATATTTTTTACTGTAATCTATGTACAGTCAGAAACTACGGTTCCAGCAACACCCGGGCGAACAAGAGGTGATGAACATATGCTCCTCTGGGCGGGGGTGACTGTGATAGTTCCGGCGCCGCACAAACTATTGGATAAACCATTTGATATGCTGCTTTTGCCCGGGTTTCAGATTGCCAGCAAAAATACTTCTTGATATGAATACCAGAGGTTAATCATATTTATATCTATATTTACGTATGGATATAAATATATCCTTCCTGCCCCATCCTTTCATATTATCTTCGGTTTCCCTCATCCCTTCCGCCTTTCCACCTCACTCACATATCCTCTTCTAGTCATTCACTCATGGAATAGCTAATGCCACACCATGATGCTACAACCAAGATTTTGACCTTGATCATAGATCTTGACCTTTGACATACCAGTACCAAAATCGTATTATAGGAATACACTCGCCCACACTACCCACTCCCATTTAAATAAATAAGTTAAAACTGTTATACATCGCTAAAACTTTGGAGAAAGGTGGCCGGAAGGCGATGCTTTCATTTGATGCGATTTTGTTAAATCTGAAAGAGGTGGAGTTTGTCTTGTCTTTTATGTCTTACAGCTCTAGTTCCTTCAACCCTTAGGCGAGCTTACTGTACAGAATTTTCAGTCTGCATTCCTAAGCCACTTTAGTAAAAATGATCTTCCCTAAACTGAATAGAATCGACTCTCAGCATCAAGAATAAAACATAAAGTATATCATACATTATATCACTGGATAAATGGTTGTTACTTCCTGCCAGTGTGAGTCCCAGTATAATCAATAGGCCTACCATCTTTCACTGGCACTTACTGCAGTCCGTCATATCATCCAAGACAAGTTTTTCAGCACAACGGCTGTCCCTTTTTTTTTTTTTTTTTTTTTTTTACGAAATAATGAATGGAGGAAGGAAAATCAAAGGAAAAATAATAAGTCCATGTGCCTAACGGCATCCTCCATTCATAAAATACTTATAACAATTGGACTTAAATTCGAGTGGATTAAATGTATGTGGGAAACAACTCCAAGGAAGTGAATTCCAGAGAGTAGTAGTTCTGGGGATAAATGAATTTTGATAAGCAGAGGTTCTGCATTGTGGGGGAGAGAGTGTGAGTTCATGGGCCCTCCAAGCTGCCCGAGTATTTCAGGAGAAAATGTGAAGGGGAGGCACAATTGAAGTCAGTTCGTCAGAGCACTTACGGTAAAAATATCGATAAAATAATGCTAAAGAAGCAACATCTCTACGTACTGATAATGGAGGAAGGTCTTGTGTGATGGCAGGATTATTGATTAATCTAATGGCTTTACTTTGAATTTTGTCCAACTGCCTCAGTGCAACCGCTCCACATCCACTCCACAGTGGTGAACAGTATTCGATCTGAGAACGCACATGACTTTTGTATATTGTGGCCATCTGCTCATCAGTAAAGAACTCACGAACTCTGTACATAAGTCCCAGTTTTTTAGAAACCTTTTTTTAGCAAGGGATTTAACATAAGCTGTCCAGCATAGGTTGGGGTTTAGAGTAACACCTAGGATGTCAATTGTAGCGGATACGGGAATACTGACATCATTTAAAATTATGTGAGAGTCTGAGGGATTCTTTCTGTTGGAGAAATTAATGTATTTAGTTTTCTGAGCATTAAAGGAGACCAGATTTTTTTGTCCCCATTGATTAATTTTTGAAAGGTCCTGGTTCAGAGAAATTGCTGTATTTATTTGGGAATTTATAATATCAAATTGTGTAAAGGAGGTACTAAATGTTAAAGAACTATGAAGCGTCGAGTCATCAGCATAAGAATGTATTGGGTTGTGCGTGACAGATAGGAGGTCATTTATATGAATGAGAAAAAGGGTTGGCGCCAAAACTGGATCCCTGAGGTACGCCAGCATTTATGGAATGAAACTGAGAATAAATACCATCTATTATGACCCGTATTTTTCTACTATGAAGGTAAGAAGAAATTAGAGGAACCAGTGATGCAAGGCCATAGTGTGACATCTTAGACAATAAGGCTTGGTGCCATACTCTGTCAAATGCTTTTGAAATATCAAGTGCTACTGTGTGTGTTTCATCATGTTGGTCTATTGTTTCGTTAAGCTGATGGGTAAGAAGGCAAATAGTATCTACAGTTGAACGTTCTTGTCTAAATCCATACTGCCGATTTTTGATTAATTTATTGATTTCTAGATGCTTGACTATGTGTTTGTTAATTAATGTCTCAAAAACTTTACCGAGAACGGAAGTTATTGCAATTGGTCTATAGTTTGATGGGTCAGAAGTTGCCCCCTTTTAAGGAACAGGATGGATATTTGCTTCTTTCCAAAGACTGGAAAAATTGAGGTACGGATGCATGTGCGGAAAAATTTTGCTAATACAGGAGCCAACACTGAGGAGCAATTTTTAAGTACTATTGAAGGAATTTCATCTGGACAAGTGGCTTTGTCTGCTGAGAGTTTCTGTAATACAGCTTGTACGTATCTGGTGTGAATCATGAAAGGAGGTATTTGAGAGGAATCAAAATTAAGTACAGGAATATTGTGATTTTCTATATTTAGGGTTGAATTTGTTGAAAAAATGTCAACAAAAAGGTTGGCTTTTCCACGTGGGTCACTGACTAGATTTCCATTGGGGGACTGCAACGGTGGCATGGGAGAGGTGGTAGTGAAGTTAGTTTTGAATGAATTAAGGGTTGACCAGAATATTTTGTTATCATTTGGATTGTTTAGTAGTTTGTTAGGTTGTCTATGTAGAAAGTTTGATTTAGAAAGATTGATAATAGTTTTGGCTTGGTTTCTGATATTTCTATAATATTTAAAGGCTTCTTTGGTTTCGATCCTTGTACAAGTGTTATAGGCTATTGTTTTATGTTCTGTTTCTCTAGCACAATTGTGGTCAAACCATTTAGGAGAATTACATCTTTTTCTGTAAGTATGATGGGAAATGAATGTTTCCATGCCTACTGTAATGAAATCCTGTATGTGGCCCAATGTGGAATTTGCATCCTGGGAGAAAAAGGAGGTCCAAGGAACATCAATGAGAAAATTTTGAAGTCCCTCCCAGTCTGCCCTGTCGTAGTGCCATTTAGTCATCACGACAGGTTCAGATCAGGAGGGTGTGGTAGGTATTAAACTGGTGGCTTGAATCAGACAATGATCCGAGGATCCAAGGGGGACTTCGCTTCGACATTGTAATTATCTGAATTGGTTGTTAGAAACAAGTCCAATAGGTGGGGATTTTGATCGGGGTTGTCTGGTACATGGTGGGTTGACTGACTAACTGGGTGAGATTAAATGAGGCTGCAAATAGCTCACATTCAAGACCATCATCATCAGTTCTGGCTGAATAAGTGAGCCATTCGACATTATGGACATTAAAATCACCCAGAAGAGTAATTTCTGATGCAGTATTAATGCTGAGGACACTTAGTTGTGAAGATAGAGTCAAATAAACTCTGCTCTGGAGGGGCATTAGGGGAACGATAAACACAACAGAAATACTAAATTTGACCAAAAGAATTTAATTTGTATATGGAAGAGTCGAAATAAGGACAATTAAATTTAGTAATCTCCTCCAGGGCAATTTCTGATTTAGCAAGGCAACATATGCCTCCTTTGAGTCTGAAATTTTGAATCAAGATATAACCAGTAAAATTAAATCTAGCTAAATCAGAGGTGGAGCTTACTTGTGTCTCTGTCAGAAATAGCAGATCAGGGGATTCATACTGGAGGAAATTTTTAACAGAGTTGATGCTATAGTGAAGTCCCCTAATATTGCACAAGAAAACTTTACTGTACTGACGAGCAGATTTAGGGCACCGCAACACTGGAGGTGGCACAGTTGCTTAATTACGACCGGGAGGGCCCTGTGCAGACCATCCAGCCCTGCCGGTGGTGGTCACCCAAGAAACCACCGCACTGATTCCCAGTATAGCAGCAGCCATGGTTCTTTTTATGGGGGAGAGAGCAGGGATGTGTTGTGAAATGTGTATGATATGTAATGACAAGATCGGTGTTTTTTGCAGAGAGGATAGCGGGTTTAAGGTAATGTAATATAATGTGGATGTGTGTGTTGTGTAAAGAGGGCAGCCTGATAACCTCCGGTGTTGAGGCAGAAAGATGTGTAACCAGCTACCAAGGCCTAGGAGAGAAAATGGAATCCAGGCTATTCCCTGAGTCTCCCGTTACCTTGGCGGTAGTACTTCCCTGGGCGGGGCTGCCAGAGGACGTTTTTCTTTATATATATATATATATATATATATATATATATATATATATATATATATATATATATATATATATATTTATTACCAGCTGGCAATTTCGATGTACCCTTGTGGGTACCGGTCAAAGTGGAAGAGTTTAATGAAGATTGTTTCTATCACCCTCACGTAGTTGTGTCCCCAAAGTCAAATAAAAGCGCTTGAAGACAGGAAGAATACAAAAATCACATGATGAATAGGTCAGTTATCACATAAACCCCCCACATTCGTTAAGCCCATAATCTGCCACATTACCCTGGCTCAGTTACAAGCTTCTTTCAGTGCTAAGAAATCCTAAAGCACAAGATCATTAACCCTTGGTTGCAAATAGTTTACTATGCATTTTATTTCCGTTGATGACAAATAATTCTGGTATGCTCAATGTGAACCTAGAGCACAAAAAAATATCAACTATTATCACGATTAACATCTTGATCGAGAATAAAAACTTCATTTATCCCAGCCTCTTACCAAAACTCACCGAAATCAAAATAATAAGCTTATCCTCACACTTTTGTTTAGGTCTAAGTCCTTTCTTCCTGTAATTAATATTTTCACTGTACCATCATTTACTGTACTTATTATTATTAGTTATAAGAAATTTACATCTACCAACTACTCACTGGTCAGTAATACAAAGAACTAATATTGGAACACGAGTTAAGCAGGTATGATTCTGAGACTTCTGCCTGCCTTCCATATTACAGTCTAATTCTCTCACTGTATTTAGTTTGGGTCATAAAGGATACAATACCTCATTTCCTCTAAAATTATTCAGAAGTGACATTTTTACCACAAACAGTTAAGTATATTGATTTTTTAGGGGCGTAATATAATCCTCAACATCCCTTTCGCTAAAGCCGTCTGCCACAAATTGAATAAAACAATCTGAGGTTAGAAAAAATCAGACAGAAATAGACGCGACTGTAGTGAATGATGTAACTGTACCCTGCCTCACAGCATCTTTAACACTCTCAGGCTCCTAAGACTCTATTTATCTATCTATCTATAGCCAGACGCCCTAATCCCGCAAAGGGTGGCCGCAGACAAAACGCCTCCAAGTCGCTCTGTCACCCACCATTTGACTACCCTCACCCCAACTCACCCCCCCTCCCTCATATACCTCTCAACTCCATCCCTCCACCTCATCCTCGGTCTACCCCTCCCTCTCCCTCCCTCCACCTCACCTACATACACCCTCTTAGTCAGTCTTTCATTCTCCATTCTCTCCACATGTCCAAACCTCCTCAGTGTATTTCTCCTAATCTTCTCAACCACATCCACATCCACCCCACAACGTTCCTTCACTTCTTCATTCGTCAACCTGTCCCTCCATGTCACTGCACACTCTCCTCTCAAGTAACTCATTTCCACTGCTCTCACTCTTGACTTGTTCCCCTCTTGCAAGGTCCACGCCTCGCTCCCATACGTCAGGGTAGGGATCACAATACTATCATGCAGTGACTTCTTAACTTCCATACTCACCTTCCTATTTCTCATCACTGCTTTCAGTGAACCAACAACCTTCCTACCCTGCTGTACCCTTTCACGCACTTCATCCCCCAAAGTTCCATCCTTACTCATCACACTACCCAAGTATTTGAATGCACTCACACTCTCCATATCCTCACCATCCAACCTCACTGCACATTCTGTGACTTTATTCCTCTCAAACACCATAGCTTTACTTTTGTGTACATTAACTTTCAGCTTCCTCCTCCTACACACTGTCCCAAATTCATTCACCAAACCTTGCAACTCCCATTCATCTTCACTCAACAATACTGTATCATCAGTAAACAGCAACACCGGAATCTTTCAAATCTCACCCTCATTCATTAGAGCCACCCCCACATCCACTGCCCTACCCTGCACCTGCTTTACAACCCCATCCATGGAGACATCACACAACCCTGTTTCAGTCCCACATTGAGATAAAAAAAAATTCACTCAGCTCACCATCCACTCGCATCGTAGCCCTAGCTCCTTCGTACATACTCTTCACAGCATTCAACAATTTCCCATCCACTCCATATATTCTTAATACCCTCCACATACCTTGCCTATCTATTCTGTCATAAGCTTTCTTCAAGTCCATGAAGGCAGCATACACTTTCTTTCCCTTCTCTAGATACTTCTCCACTAAACATCTTAGAACAAATATCTGATCTACACACCCTTTTCCCTTCCTAAATCCCCCTTGTTCTTCTCCAACTAGCTCCTCTGTCATATGCCTAGCCCTATCAATGAGTATTCTACCATATATTTTACCAGTCACACTAAGACTAAGAAAGCAAATACCTCTATGGTTACCACATACTTCTCTCTCCTCTTTTCCTTTATATAAAGGAACAATTATACCTGATTTCCAGTCTTCTGGAACCCTTTCCTCTTCCCAAGCCAATCTACACAACTTCAATATCCATTCCACAGCAATCTCACCTCCATACCTCAGCATTTCACCACACACTCCATCAATTCCTGGGGCCTTCCCCAACATGATCATCTTCATTGCTTCCACTACTTCCGTCCTACTGATCTCTTCCTCCCTCCTCTCATCTCTCCTTCTCCCAGCCATTCCCCAACCACTTATACTCGCACTGCTGTCACTCTTCTACATTCAACAAAACCTCAAAGTGCTCCTTCCATCTCCTCAATTTCTCTCTCTTCTCCACCAACAATCTATTATTCCTATCTTTCACTCCCCTACTATTTCCCCTTTCACACTGCGTTACTTTCTTTACCTCCTTCCAAAACAATTTCTTACTCTCCCTCTATTTCACACTCAGATTCCTCCTAAACTCTTCATCCACTTTCTTCTTACTCTCCTTCACCAGTCTCTTCACCTCCCTTCTCCTACTCACATATACCTCTCTCTTCTCTCTCTCATCTTCTCCCCTACCTCTACTCGTTAACCACTCACTATATGCCTTCTTCTTTTGTTCCACAGCTCGTTTCACCTCATCATTCCACCATGCTGTCCCTTGCACACCCTTGCATATCCTCCTCATTCCACAAACCACCTCACACGCTGCGCCTATCTCTTCCGTAAATATCTTACATACGTCTTCCACCCCTTCCATCTGCTCTAGCTCATACCTTCCCAATCTTTCTTCTACTATGCTCTTATACTCTGCCATTTTCTCACTATCTTGCAAATTCTCCACTCTTCTCACAGGAGCTGTTTCCTCCTGTCTTCCCCTTCGTCTCCTCAACCATTTTCTTTGTAGCTTTACCTTGGCCATCACTAAGTGATGGTCCGAGACTCCATTTCCCCACTCTCTCCACACTCATGCATCCAACACTTGTCTTCTCATTCGCTCATCCACACACACTTTCGTCAAAACATAATCGCCTGACATCAGCCGAAATAGGGTACTATAGTCGATCCGACCATGAGGTTCTTCTCTCTGTTTTTCTATTGTCAGACGCCTTAATTCCTTAAGGGGTGGCCACAAATAAATCGCCTCCATGTCTCCCTGTCCCTCGCCATTTCACTGCCCAGCTCCCAGCTCACACCCCCGTCTTTCATATACCTCTCCACTCTATCCCTCCATCTCATCCTTGGCCTACCCCTCCCTTTCCCCCCCTCCACCTCACTCACATAAACTCTCCTCGTCAGTCTCTCACTCTCGAACCTCTCCATAAGACTAAACCACCTCAGTGTGTTTCTCCTAACGCTTCCTATCACATCCACATCCACACCACAACGCTCCTTCACATCCTCATTTGTCTGTCTCTCCATGTGACTCCACATGCTCCTCTCAAATAACTCATTTCCACTGCTCTCACTCATGACTTCTGTCCCTCCAAGGTTCAAGCTTCACTTCCATATGTTAGAGTTGGTATCACAATATTGTCATGTAACTTTTTCGCTTCCATGCTCACTTCCCTGTTTCTTATCACTGCTTTCAAGGAACCAGCAGCCTTTCTTCTTTGTTGTACCCTTTCAAGCACTTCACCCTCTAAACTTCAATCCTTACTCATCAAACTACTCAAGTACTTAAACGCACCCACATTTTCCAATTCCTCCTTATCCTCCCTCACTGTACATTCACAGACTTCAGTTCTCTCGAAGACCATCACTTTAATCTTCCCTACATTCACCTTTAGATTCCGTTTCTTACACACTCTCCCAAACTCACCCACCAAGCCTTGCAGCTTCCCTTCGTCTTCACCTAACAACACAGTATCATCTGCAAACAACAGTACAGGGAGTTTCCAAACACTGCCCTCTCTTATTAGGGCCGCTCCAACATCCACTGCCCTACCTTGTACCAATTTTATAACCCCATCCATATACAGATTGAACAACCATGGAGACATGACACATCCCTGCTTCAATCCAACCTTCAAGTAGAAAAATTCACTCAGTTCACTATCCACAAGCACTGCAGCCTTAGCACCCTCATACATACTCTTCAGAGCATTCAGCAACTTCCCATATACTCCACAATCCTTGTCTATCCAACCTTTCAAATGTTTTCTCCAAATCCATGAAAGCCGCATGCAACTTCTTTACCTTCTCTAGAAACTTTTCCACTAAAGATCTAAGAATGAATACCTGATCTACACAACCTCTTCCCTTCCTAAAACCTCCCTGTTTTTCTCCAACTAATTCCTCTGTTATTTTCCTACCTCCGTCAATAAGTATGCTACCATATACTATTCCCATTACATTAAGAAGACAAATGCCCCTGTGATTATCACACACTTCTTTTTCCCCTTTTTACTTTGGACAGGGGAATAATTATACCTGAGGTGGCTGTTAGTAACAATATCAACAGTCTAAGATTCCTATGACTAGCTCTTAGCTAAAAATCGTTTGCTGGAATAAAATACAAGAATTATCCCAACTAGGAAAGGATTAAATTACCAAAGAAAGTGGTGAAAAAAGTATGGTACAGTGTTTAGATATATACTGAAATAAACACCTGCCAAGCCTCGCATGAGGCGTGATAAACAATTAAATTTCCTGGAAGCGTGACAGACAGAGAAAGAGAGAGAGAGAGAGAGAGAGAGAGAGAGAGAGAGAGAGAGAGAGAGAGAGAGAGAGAGAGAATGTCATGGGCCATGAAACGACATTTACATAAAAAATGGTAGTCATCTGTGTGTCTCAATTTCAGTGCCGTGATTCTTTTTTTCCCAAAAGGAAGAATTATCCCGTTTCCCTTGCACCACCGTCATCACCTGTCTTCTGTTCTCCTCTCTATTCCCCGCCCCGTTTTTCATACACTATAAACATTGCTTCCCTCCCCCCTTTCCTTCTCCTTCCTCACCCTCCCTACCTCCCGTCACCCTCTCCCCACTCACCTAGCTATGCAGACACGTATATGTTCCGTTTCTATTAGTATCTAAAGAGCGTTCAAACACAAATTTTCGATGTGGATAAGATTTTTGCAATAACTGTGAAAATATGTTTAAGAATTGTATGTTAACTCCCGTGCTGTTAAATATTGTTGCAGAAGATTTATACAACTTTGAACTTAAGGGGTTAACGATAGACAAAGACGTTATTAAATCTTTCACTACACGATGTCTCTGCTGACCTTCAAAAGGGCAATGTGGAGGTAGGAAGAATAAACTGAAATTGGTAAATCATTACAGTGTCCTTAATGTGCGTTATCCTTTTGCAGTAGAATATAATAATGTACAGTAGGACTGCAGAGATATATTTCACGTGTAAAATAGGAATAACAAGCAGCATACCTCTCTCACTGGCTGCATATACTTATACTCCCCCTCCTCATGGTACTTTTTACACCCAAGTATTTTTACGCGTTCCATCTTTTAGCTCTCACATTTTTCTCTCTCCTTCCACCTGGGCAACGTTCAGCTAGTGTAAATATTCGATGTGTTCATCAAATCATCGCGCAGCTGTGCCGGACGGAAGAGAAGTTGAGATAGGCGCCCATTACCATGATAATGAAAATTTATAGTTCCGGCCTTGGCCTCGCTTTGTGCCTGTCAGTTTGTAAATGTACGAGTGGTTCAATGTTCGCCATGCAGTTGTTATAGTCATCTGTAATTCAAAATTGAGCAAACTTTAATTACAGCCTGATGAAATGCACATGCAACAGGACAGTGAAACCTTTTACCATTGTTAATGTTCTGGCTGGCAGGAATTAATGCACCTGTTATTGCCAGACACTGCTAGCGACAGGGGTCGAGTCAAACGCATTAGTGAGTCACATGTTGTCACCAGGAGGCATGCGTTGTGACCTGGAGAGATTTGGGCCAGCCCTGTGGCTGCCTCCAGCAATCTTCTATATGTGTCTAACTGGATGTTAGGCGATGCTTCCCAAGGTTCTGAGTCATATCCACAAAGATTCTGAAGCAGATTTATAAAAATAAATCTCATAATTGTTTATAAATAGTCATATTAATAAAATGATATATTTTAAAATGTGTCGTATTAGGTTTTTTATTTTTAAATTCCGTTTTAGACCATAAACATCCAAGGGCCCGATAATAAAGAAACAGTTTGACTTCTTGCAGTACCAAATCTTCCATCTCTAGTGACGAGCACGACACTCAGGAACAAGGTGTCCCGGGAGGAGAGGTTGAGATTTAGACTAATGTTGATGCAACATTTTTTGCTTCAATTCCCTCATCTATCAGTTCCCAAGGTTATGCTCTTTCATCCCTGGACACCGAATGTACGGAAATATGAAAATACCAAGGGACAGTCATGTGCAAATTGAAAAATACAGTAATGGTAACGTGAATATTCTCTGTCATTTCACTAGTTCTGAGTTCATAGGTAAGAGCTCCATGCACTCCTCATAAATGGGGATGAGTATACTTAACAGGCCTTCATTTTGCCTCATTAATGGAGCTAGCAGTAATCACCCAGGGCACTTCAGATATCATTTCTACCAGCAAAAAACTAATATCAAAACATCAGTCTCTGACCAACCATTGGTGCTCTGTGGTGAGGAAGAGGGATGGGGCGTAGTGAAAAAATACAGTGTGTGTTACGGGCGTCCTCATTCCTACCAGCCATGATAAAGGCATGGGAACTTGGCAAAAAAATCACACAGATACACATAAAGAGTCGAATACATCACGCACCTGTCTGAACACACACACACACACACACACACACACACACACCGAAATTTAATTACTTTTATTCCTTACTCATACGCAATATAGCTATGCTACAATATATACGCTTTTCACACAAGCCATGCATTTACCAGAACTCTATTCAGCCTATAACTTATATCGTAAAATGTTGCCTACGTACATCAAAGACAGGCGAGCTTGTCTTATGTCCTTTAATTCTCGTGGGAAACTAAGTGGCATGCCTAGTAACACCAGACTTACTTGGGATCTTCTGTGTAGATGCATATGGATTTTCAGTATAGGTAAGGCTGGTATGTGGGTAAAAGAATCACCATGGATTTAAATACCTTGATGCATTTCACAGTGGTACGGACCTTCAGCTGTAAATATGCTTTGCATACAATTTACTTGTTTTAGTCATTCTGACTTGGCCATATGCTGAATAGAACTTTATACTGTCTTCCCAACTCCAGTTCACTGATTTAAAGAAAATTTAACGTTTTCAAATAACAGCACATACCGAAGGAGAGATTTCAAGGCAATGGAAAACTAGATCACACGGATCATATGTGGATTATTATAACTGTGTAGAAGTAACACCACCTTCATGGCTTAGCCTACATAGTTACATACGTACTGGGCAGAACAAAACAGTTTTAGAAAGACAAGAGTATAACATGGTAAATAACACTTGCTGTATATAAATTGATACATGTGGCGTCTACGTGTGTTGGTCTTCTGGATGTGGATATTTATGATCAGTCACCCGTTCTCGTATGCTTAGGACATCTCCCTCAAAGTGCATGTGTAGGCATTAATACATGACAGTATGTAATAATTATAGACATTAAAATATAGGTAATGACATGAGTAATATTTACACACTGCCATGTCTGGTTTACTGTACAAGGACAGTCGAACACATATTCTGGTTCAAGAATGTCAATGTATCACAAACTCTTTTAGCCAGACAATACGGGTATTTCATGAGCACGCAGTATAACCAGCTTGAGCCAGTTATCTGACGTCATGGAAAACTACCTATGGAAAGGTATCAGACAAAGACACACTTATGCACTGGTCGGTATATAACGCCAGGGAAAGCAGCTGTAAGGGCTGCACTTTGTATCGTGAGTATGTGCATGACTATTTGGCTTTAAAATATGAATTACATATGCATGGCTTTATTTCTTGGCACATCTACTTGAGCCGACTTTAACTGATTGTGCTCTACACAATTACAAAGCTTCACATCACTCAGTGGATCCACACCACATCCTTCATTCAGATAACCAATGAAGTGCTTGGTAAAAACTCATAGTATTTCCAACCACTTTATCCTTTTGTTTCCACACCTTCCTAAGAACCCAAGTCATAAGGAGAACATGAGAATTGTTCTCATCATTTCATATTTTGATTTGGCACACTTGTAACTTGAGTCTTGTATATTTGATGAAAATGTAGTTCAGTCTTGTTTATATGTCGCTAAAGAATATATGTGATTTATACTATCTTACGAATTTCAATCCAAATATAACGATGAGAGACTGTGGAACTGTTTTTATTCCTCCTGGGATATACGGGCATGCAGTAGAGTAATTTGACTTTTCCAAGTTCGATCACGAGAGAGAGAGAGAGAGAGAGAGAGAATATTAAGTGATGATGAAAGACTGAACTGTATGTGAACGGTGAGATGTTAGTCATGTGAAAGATTATGCTAAAGTGAGTGATGAAGGGAGCAAGTTTCTGAGGTATTAAAGAAAGTTTCTCGACTTCTTTCACAAAAAAACAGAAAAATTATTAATACGATGTGTCTGTGCCTCAAACTGTGAATGTTGCAATGGAAGCAGTGAGCAGTGGGTGGTAAACTGAAGATTGCAATCAGTGAAGGTGTGCTTAATGTTGCATCTGCAGATGTGCCTCTGGGAATATATGTACGTTGGTGGGACCGTGAGGGAGGAGCGAATCATCTCTGTGGGAAACATATATGTACACATTTGGGTAATTCACACCACCTGTCAGTAATTATGAGGGTATTCTTCCATCAAGACACCAAATGTTAAAACTAAAGTAATAGGAGTCTGAATGAGTGGGGTATGAATTGACACCCAAACTCACCTGTTAATATCTCCTTTATCCTAGCTCGCATCCCTTGATTTCGCCAGATCTTAAAAGATACCTAGCCAGGTAAGTCAGACTGACAGATAATGACGGGCTTGCGGTCTTGATTGGGTTGCGTGGGTCAAATCCAAGCGTCCTTAAGTCAGGTATATACTGTGCTCTCCCGTTAGCTGGCTGACTTGAACTGAACTAAAAATGGTGTATCTCCTCCTCCTTCTTTGGATTCAGAGATGCCAAATATTATTTAAGTACAATTAGTTAAATACAATGAATTACTTCATGGAATTTACAGGGATGGTCTAACTTAACAAGTTAATCTTAATGAGATGAACAGAATGGATGAAATATGTGTGGAAATGTACACGACAAAGGTTGTACCATTTCTTTAACTTGGTATTCGATGGGTCTAACTCCACCCTGTCGGAATATGTCCTGCATAATTAAAAGGAGGCTTAATAAGCGCCTGAAATCTGTGGACATAGTATTTCAATGCAAAATGGGGGCATGAAAAAGCCCTTTTCCATTGTTCCTCATCGACGCAGGCATTAACTGCCTTGCCTGTGATACTATCTCGTGTTCCTGTCTTTCGCCTCCATGCATGTAGGCTCCAAAGAATGAAAATACTTATTTTTTAAAATACAGATTTGAGATGTCAGATCTGCTGAATGATTAATCATGATATGTAATATGCTTTGCTTATATTTTTCCCAGGGTAGCAGTTCATTAAATAGTTTTGTAAATAAATGTCTGAAATTAAATCTACAATATATTATTTATTTTTCTTGAGGGAACACAATGTATGTAATAATATTACATACATTGCATAATATTGCATAGTATTGCATATTACATTGCAATATGACATTCTTTCATTATTACCTAAAATATTAACTGAAGCATTTTTTTCTCACAAATGGAGTACATCTATTTTAGTACCATATATATATATATATATATATATATATATATATATATATATATATATATATATATATATATATATATATATATATTTTAATGCTACTATTTGTTGAAGTAATTTTTAATCACATGAAGAACAAGGGACACTCGAAGACTGCAACACCCTCACCCAACAGCTGGCCTAATAACCGAACATCTGGCTTTATACTATGAACTTGACTTGTGGCCAGTTGCTATAAAAATCAAATTACTCCAACCTTGCCTGGCCTTTAACACTTCCTCGAAGATTCGTTTCAGATCGGATCAAAACTGTTTGAAATGACCGCTCCCTGCGATCTTGACATTTGACCTTTCCTTGTGACCTTGATCTTTGACTGATTGTTCCCCTAATCGAATCCCTTTGTCTTTGCCTTTCCTTGAACCATTCCACAAAATTTGGTCTACATTGCATAAAAACTGCATAAGTTCACGTTGTCTTATGATTTTGACCTTTGACCTATTGTTCTTATAAAATGATAAGTCATCCTCTTGGCCAGGCCCCAACCCTTCTACAGAGATTGTCTGAAGACAAATTAAAACTTTAGTTATTTTGTTCATACATAGAGACACAGGTAGAATTTTACCTTGCCATTACACCTACTTTCATTGACTGTTCTCAGAATCGACTACCTTTGTTCTTGTATTACCCTCAGACCATCCAGTATGGTCAAAAGTGGGTAAAAACTGTTTAAATTGACCTTGCTAGGTGAAACTATGGTCTAACCCCCCTTGCTAGGTGAAATTATGATCTAAACCTGTGATCATAATATTTAACTGTTATTCTCAAAAACATTTCTTAAAACCCTTTGGCTAACCATCAACCTTTCCACCAAGTTTGGTTAATATCGGCTAAAGATGTTTTGAGAAATTATGTTCACACACACACACACACACACACACACACACACACACACACTCGGTCTTCGAGCAACATTTAACGCTTGTTCTTGTTTCGCGAACTCTGGGGTTCAGAAAAAAAAAAAAAAAAAAAAAAAAAAACTAGCTTGGAGAGTTGCCAGAAACCACTTTATGAATAAAGATAAGTGGACTCTGCGGGAACACTTAACAGCACGATTGCACGAGAGAATATGGACCCTGTGCTTACCCTAAATATGGTTCTCTTCTAGAAGTAAACACCGAGAAATTTAATGCCGTGAGTTTGCTTGGAAAAGATGTCTCTCATGTTCACTGGATACTTGTTACCTCCAGACGATTTTATTAAGCGTTGGGAAAACCTTTTGTTGCGAGGAAATTAGTGACTACTATATCTAGCCTCTCTGTCCGAAAAGTCTCACCAGACCTGGAGAAAAATCATCCCTTGATAACAATAATGAAATAAAAAGAACGTCAGTAGATTAAATGGGCTAATATATCTAGCTCTGTTCACTTTCTCGCCAATTATGTTGCTGAAGCCTGACGTTACATATCCACTCCCATGTCCTGAATATGTGCTCCCTACATGGTCGACAATTTTGTTGAAATATGCTTCCTTGTTCTCACACGTTCGACAGGTGTATTGTTACCTGTACATTACTAATCGTGTTCACAAGCAATACTCACTAAAGCAGTGGTGTCTATACAAATTTCTTTTTTAATACTTCAAAAAGAATTCTTTATTACTTCAACTACGAATACCTTTCATCAGTGTCGTGTTATCAAAGGAAGCGAACATTTTTTCCGTAATAAGAATGCCAACAACCTGATTGCGTTGTTCTGTTCAAGGGTTTTTCATGATGCATTAGACTTACTTGACTTGTAGGAGTTTTAAGAAAAGGTGGCATACATAAAACAAAAGTGTTAGAGGAAACGAGTGCACGCCGCCGTAGGCTACCTTGCACGAGTAAATATATATTTTTTTCCCATTACAAGAAGTGGAAACCTGTGAAACTGTCATCAAATGGCCTACGATTGAATCTCTGGCAAAGTACAGTAGGATACATTTTAGTTCATGTTTTCAGTGAACTACAAACACATCAGCATTTATACGTACTAGGATACTCTTGCCCTTACGCTTAAACACCTACAACTGGACACTCACCGGTAACAACGGCCAAACCTAAACTATCATACACCAACAACCACACCCACAACTACACCAACACACTTGTTACCATACTCATACCCACCTGTACTTCAACACATCCACTGCCACAATCACACCTACACCAACACACCTGCTACCACGCCCACACCTTCGTCAATACACCTACTACCATACCCACACCAATACACCTGATACCACATCCATAACTACATCAACACATTTGCACCTACACCTATACTAGCACACCTGCTACCTCGTCCACACCAACACCTACACACTTGATATCACACCCACACCGACACCAACACACCTGCTTCACGCCCACAACACACTTGCTACCACCCACCCTACTCCTCCACACCTGCTATCACACCCACACCTATGCCAATACACCTGCTACCATACCCACACCTACACCAACACACCTGACACCACATCCACAACTACATCAACACATTTGCTACTGCACCCACGTCTATACCAACTCACCTGCCACCTCGTCCACACCTACACCAACACTCTTGCTATGACACCCACACTCACACCAACATACTACCACGCCCACATCTACTCCACCACATGTGCTACCACACCCACACCTACTCCGCCGCACTTGCTACCACACCCACATCTACTCCTCCACACTTGCTATCACACCATACCCACAGCTACACCAACAAACCCATAATCATACCCGCAGATACATCATTTTTTCCTTTGATTAAACATTGACCGTCGGAGCATCCCATACCCTATTAATTCGTGCACTAGACATTTCACACCACCTTCTCACATACTTATCAAAGCAGCTTCTATAACGGTCAAATGATTTCCTACCTTACCCACACAACTGACTCCACATACAATCCTCCTGAGTTTCCGTTCACATGTAACACCAAAGTGTCACACCCAAACGCTAACATTTTTTTTTTTACTACTCCCTTTTTAATGCCACAAACCATATTTCTCTGTCTTTCAATTCGCCACAGACTTCCACAGTACTATCCTCGTATATTCTTTTACTGGTAATGAGCCGTGGAAAGACCACAATAATTCTCTTGCAAAAGTAGCTGCTCAGAAACTGTGTGGTTAGCCAGCTCCGCCCTTTTTTTCAACCATGCCCGTTTCATTAATTGTAGAGGTGTCTCATTCACCTGTATCTCGAGTACAGATGTATGAGGAGTCACCACATAATGCTCTTTTAAATGTGTCGCAGTATTGACTTTCTCTACCATCACTATTTCAATGGCAACTGCACATCTGAAGAGTCTGCATGCAGCCACGCACCATTATGTTGGGCATGCAGTACATGTTTAGCTAGACACACTCGTTTTTGTTCAACTCTCTGATGCAGGTCATTATGTCGGGCATGCGGTACATGTTTAGCTACACTCATTTTTGTTCAGTTCTCTGATGCAAGGCATTATGTTGGGCATGCAGTACATATTTAGCTACACACACTCATTTTTGCTCAACTTTCTGATCCAACTCATTATGTTGGCCATGCAGTACATATCTAGCTACACACACTCATTTTTGTTCAACTCTGATCCAAGTCTTATCAACATTCATTATCTGAAATGTTGATCAACTCTGGAACTACCGTTCTCAATTTGTGTATAACCTCTGATCTCTGAATGATTTCACTACGATTCATTTTTTAAGCTTGATACCTTCAGACTATTTTATTCAGAGACGTTTGGAAAAGAATAGCTTGAGCACTGACTTCAGTAACCAGAGTCTCAAGATGAACAGAGACGGTTTTCAGAGAATACTGCGACATCACTCACGAACTGTGACACGGCCGTTATTTTGCCCGTTGATCGTTATGCGCCGAAATATAAATAAAATCTTCCCATACCCTCACAGTGTATTGCCAAGGTTGATCCTGATCGATTCAGGCATTTGTGAGATATTTCTTACACCCTGAAATTTGACCTTCACTCGTGATCTACATCTTTGGATGAATGCACCAAAATCTAAACAATTCTAAAACCTACACTTAATGTATGTGTAATTTTTTTTGCCAAATTAATCAGACAATCAGTTATTACTTAGCAATTAACATACATCTATTTTTTTTTTTTTTTTCTGAAAATCAGTAGATTCGCATGTTGTCTGGCGCTGAACACAACCGTCAAGTTTGGTTATAACCAGATCAAAACTTCATTCGATGTTTTATTGATATATATTCATGCATGTCTCAGAATTAGACCTTACTGTGCGACTTTCATCGCAAACTGTTTCGAAAACAAACAGTAATCCTTTCGTTTCTTTCGTTCTCGCATCACCTTCAGCAGTTCCATCAAGTTTTATCAGAAGAAAATTTATTTACTATGACCCTGCCAAGTTACTTTATTATTATTTTTTTTTTTTCTGAAACCGTGGCTTTCGACTGACTGTTCCGCAAGTTGAAAACCTTCATCCTTGCTCTACCATGAACTTTTCCAGAAAATTTTGTCTACCTTGGATAGAAAACAAAAATTAAGTTTACATTCCCACTCGCCTTTGACCTATCGTTATTATAAAAAAAAAAAAAAAAAAAGATACAACAGGTTATATTCATGAGTGTCTTTGAACCCTCCCAACGATATCAAATTGTTTTAGAAATGTTCAAAAAATTAGATTTCCTTCTTTCTCGCCTTGTCGTTAACTCTTTCCCCAGGTTTGGACTAAAATGGATTAAAACTGTTTAAACTGGTCTTGCCAACTGAACTTTTTCCTATTGATCTAAATAACCATTGGTCAACTCTCTTACTAAATCAACCTTTCCACCATTCTTGGTTAAACTCTGACCAAAACTGTTCGTGTAGTTTCACACACACACACACACACACACACACACACACACACACACACACACACACACACACACACACACATCCCTTGTGTTAGAAAGATATGAAGTTTTTTCTAAGTTATTCAACTTAGAAGAGCGTCGTAGTAGTGAAGGGGTTAATAATGGCTCTGACTACTACCCTTCTTTGCAAATAATCCGTTGAGCTGAATAAAACCGTCTCGAGATGATAACAAGAAATAGCACTCTAAGAGTGCAATACCCGCGCCTAAGAGTCACCCTACGATCGAACTGGCCCTGCTCTGTGACCTTGACTTCTGACCAATTCCTCTACGAAATATTTCAATTTTGAAAAACCAACAATTCTGCCATTAAGCTTAGTCCAAAATGAATTGAAGGTATTTAGGTTGATGCTGTCATGTGACCTATGTCTTTGATCTATTGTTCTCAGAGTAGAATCGCTTCATTTTGGCTGATCTTAAATGCATTCACAGTGTTTGATCAGATCAAATAAAACCTTTATGAGTTAGTGATCCAGATGTTTTAGATTGTCCTGTGGCCTTTACTTTTGACTGAGTGGTCTCAAAATTAAATAACTCTATCATTTGGTGCCCCTTAATCCGTCCAAGAAATCTGATTTAAACTGAATCAGAACTGTAAAATTGTACTTATTACCGAACTATGACCTGTGACTTTTGCATCCAATATCCATTAAAGATAATACCCAATGCAGAATGAAACCCATCTGCGGAAAAAAAAGAAAATCAGTTTCGTCATTCTAGAGCCAGGAGGTTCTAAGAAGGGGAGGGGGGACATGGAAAAATTGGGTTTATAACAAACTGTGTTTTAGCGTTTAGCATAAGAGGTTGAGGATTAAGGTTAGATGCTAATAAATGTTTAAAACCTTTGTTTGGAAGTTACAAAGGATTTTGTTTGTTGAGGCTAATGCGCGCGTCGGAGTCATTGACATATAATAATGTCTACCACCTTACTTCTTGACGACACTGGTACAAGGAAGCTGAGAAACAGGAAAAAGGAAAATAGCCAGGTATTAGCAGAGTGTTCCCAGTAATGGACCGCACATCCATTTGTTCATTATGGTACTCACAGTTTCCAGTTGCTGGGGCACAGATATTGTTATGGAATGTAACAGACGCTAGATAAATAACTGCGTCACAGCTTGCTAGTTTAGTTTGCACAATTGAAGAATGCACAGTCCAAGTGATTTAGAACTGATGGAGGTCAATTAGGTCATGCGCTAGGCGAGAGAGCTTTACATAGACACTGGGTGCAGGAGAGAGTAAACACACACACACACACACACACACACACACACACATACACACTGCCACGATTTGGCACAAGCGTGTTTATAAGTTCGTAACATTTTATTCAGAGTGAAAACTGCGAATTCTAGTGGAATTCTCATTGTGTATCGCTCAGTTTAACCGTCCACGTATTCACTCGATTGGGACGGTTTTCAGAACATTTTTCACTGTTTCATAAGTGATCGTCCTTGTGCGCGACATAGCGCCTTCGCTGAGTGATTTATTGTGAGTGTGTATCACTCACTTTATTTTCGTTGACCGTTGAAGCAAGTACGGCCATCCCTCGCCCCCTTCCATAATTCGAACTTAGTCAGGCTTGGATCGTCGTGAGAGAAGGTTCGTTGTACAGTGAGTTCCTGAAATCTCCACCTAGTGTGAATCGGCGGAGAGCGTTCAGCGTATTGCAGCATCCGTCCTACGTATCGACGCCCAGTCATTCCGCTTAGCCCCTCCACTGACCAGTATTTCTTTTCGTTTTTCCTAGGTTTAAGTGTTAGCGTTTGAATGAGCGAGTGAGTGTATCCTCCTTGTTATTTTGAAGTCATTTTGAGTACGTAACGTAAATTTATTTCATTGTAATTAATAAATTTTACAGTTCTTTTCCTTTGAGCTTAATGTATAGTTAAACTCGTGTTTTATTTCTCCACATTAAGCTTATTCTAGTTGCCGCTGCTAGTTTGCATAAACGCATTGCATTATTCATAACTGGTACTTAAGCCAGTACTTTTCTAATAAGCTTAAATCCGTTGTGCCAACCATGAGTTAATGCACCAGCAAGAACCTGATTATTACTATTTGTATTAGTTATTGATTGTCAAGGGTGGAGTCACTTTCTCGAGAGGCTAACAGTACTACAAACAGCACTCGTGAGTAACTAGTCTGCTGTGTATTGTTGAGAAAGTTTATAAATTGTCATCCTTAGAGAATCGGCGAAGTAAGCCGGAGTAAAGTAAAACCTACTGCTTGATTTCACAAGTCAATTCATTGTCCATATTTTCAAGTAACATTTAAAGTATTCTTTAATATACAAATTTCCAAAAACCTCGTGACACACACACACACACACACACACACACCTCTGTCCAGTACCATAGCCTCTGCCTTAATAAACACTTGACAAGGACATCTGCAATATTGCGAATCTGATGTACAAGAGGGGTGAGGGAAATATACAGCAGTACTGCATTTAATTACAAACTCATGCACATGGGCGGGAAGCAGCAGAGACACTGAGAGAGAACGTTGAAGGAGACAAACTCGAGAGGCAGAAACGTGAGCGACAACTGACAGCGACCAGCAACTATTCTCAAACGTAAAATATCTAACATACGATCATTACTCAGTTAACATTACTGGCATGCAACAGACGTGCAGACAAACCAAATTTCTACAGCCTCTGCTAACCAATATCATGTTCATCAATCCCATTGTGACAGACGTGCTATCATCAATGGTGAAATAATAATTACAATAATAATAATGACAAAGCACCGATAACTCTGACATATGATTTACTGTAACTCATTACCTGTAGTAGAAACAAATTACTGAGGCTGCTGGTACCTATTTATTTCCTTGGTTCTTCCTTATTCGCTCCTTGGGCTGGAAATCAGTAAATATCAGATATTCGGTAAATGCTTTGTATCTCACTTTACAATAACCTCACCTTACTCACGTTATGCACCAAGGAGTTGTCTCGCTTTTCAGGAGAGCTTACAAAACTGAATTTAAATCACTTGCAACAGTGCATAACTTCCCGCAATGAACTGAGGAGAACCTGTCTTGCATACAAGGTAAGAGTGTGTGGCGGAGGGATAGAGGGAAGGGATAAAATAAAAGGTTGGAAAGAAATTTAATAGATAACAATAACGAAGAAAAGGAGGAATTATCATATGAACGAAATTACATTGGAAAAAGTTAATTAATAAAGATGTTAAGAGAGTTGATATAAAGATAACGAAGACACACACACACACACACACACACTCAGAGAGAGAGAGAGAGAGAGAGAGAGAGAGAGAGAGAGAGAACAGAATAATAATGATCAATTAGCTAGTCAGTAGTAAGCCTAAGTTACCTAGATGAAATATTTTCTTGCACTCACTCATTGTCTTGATAATGAAACTCGTTATCTCAACAGCTGCAAGTACCAACAACCTTTTATACAATTTTCAGCAGAGGAGAAAGTTGCCCTATTAAGGATTCAGCTCATTCACTGATAACATACTTTACATCCTTGTATGATGCCGTATCAGCTCTATCATCCATACCAATGTATATCAGTCTGGTGTCCACTGCATTTTCTATTTCATCTTTGCAAACTATACTTCATTTAGGCAGCCAAGACCCTGTGTATTTTTATTAAAAAGAGAAATAATTGTCACTCAAAATCAACCAAAGTACCTTGCTAGGAACCTTGACCAATTTTCACAAATAATGAATTTCACACTGAGATTCGGCTATGGCCAAATATTAAAGATTTGTGTTAAGAAATTTTGACATCATAATTGTAGCGAGGTATATTTAGTATTTAATTCTTGCCTTAGAAGCCTTCAGTATCCCCCTGGCAGGAGCGAAACTAAATGTAAATACAGAAATTGGTGTCGATAACAGACGATACAGACTATGAGCTGTGTATAATTTTCTTTGCGAACCGTGAAACGCTGAAGGGAGAGGAAAGTAAATGTTGTTGAAGCTGATAAAGATACTGCTAATGTGTATGAAGGAAAAAAATGTGAATGCAACAACAAAATGCTTGACTTTGGAAAGTGAATAAGGAAATGATGAAGTGTTAGAATAAGTGTTGCTGATGAGTGTCGTGTTAGGGTTTTCGATGACTCCAGCACTGTTGACAAGAAATGTCATGATGATTGCTGTTGTTATTGTTGTTGCTGTTGTTTCAACCCCAGAAGCATTTGAACGTAGCTCAGTGGACTGCAGGAAAACGACCACTTCATCTAGTCACTCCCAGAGAGCTTTTGTTCAGGTTATGTTGCAGGATTGCTTGTGTTGTGAAGTGTATATATTGCATGAGGTATGTGTGTTGTGGTGAGGGGGTTGTATTGCAGTGTGGGCATAGCGCTAGATGCACTTGGAGTGGGTGGTTTCTGACGGGTGCATTTCTAGCGGTGGTTCATGAAGGATAATATATGGCAGCATGTTTTCGATCCCATGGTGGCGATCTGCTTGTGGATGTGTGTGAAGTACAGAGTTGGGTGAAGGAGGAGGGATGTTATTAAGACACCCTGCGAAGTGTTGGGTACTTGTTCGTTTTGTTCAATGGGACAAAGGGTGATGTAACTTGAATATAATGTGTTGGATGAGTCTTTACCTGGAGTGACGAACTCTGTGCTTTAATAACATGTTTTCCTTGAAAGGATGTATTTATATTTCTTGACGTATTTATCTGTATTTGTGTTTTTGTGTTTTGTAGTTTTGTAACTTGTTGAAGGTTGTCCATGTTTGTATAATAGCAGTTAAGGTGTGGTCCCAGCTAGGGATAGCATAATTTAGCTTTGTTCTTATAAAATCATTACAGACTTTTCATCTTTTTTTTTTTTATGCGAAAGGTGTAGATGCAAATGTTTGGAAGACACCGAGTTTCGTAAACACATTTACACTGACGTAACTTGTATCCTTAGAGAAAAAAAATGTATCCTAAGAAAATCATACATGTTTTAGTGCACTTCCAGTGTGAGCTGTTGCATAAAGAAAAAAATTTGAAATTTGATGTCCGGAATAAAAATGATGATGGTTTATTTGTTTAGCGAGGCTATAATTGTGTTTTGTTAAAACATGTCTTCAAGTGACTCTAGGCACAGTGGAAGCCAGACCGCTGATTGCAGAGTTATGGTGTGTTATAAAGCATAGACGATGAATAAAGATAGGACGTAACAACGAAAGAGAACGAGAGAAGGGACTGCTAACAGGGAACACGAACGTAGAGAGAGAGAGAAAAATATATACGTATTGCGTGGCTATGACTGCTTCGGCATACATGGACACTTGTGAACTACTTTCTGTTCGCCCAAAACGCATACCATTAATTGAAAAATTTATTGAATGATCAGAGGTCACGGCTCACGAGTGTACACAAGAGAAGGTCCATGTGTTACCCCCGTCCCGATTCTTACTCGGGGACCAGTTATTTCTTTGGTATACCAGCGAACAATGGAGTTTGTTAAATATAAATCTTGTCTCTTTGTTATAATTACTCTGTTGACCCTATGCAATACTACCATTAACAACTTGATCCTAAATGACATATACTCAACTTCAGCTTCCAGGAGCCGACTGTATTTAGCTTTGGACATAAATTTCCAAATGGAGTAATTAGATACAGCCTTCATTAATCTATTTCCACCCAGAGATCTGTCCTAAGCTAACTAAAATTATATGGTGATAATAAGTGGTAATTACATAACGAAATAACAGGGTAATGTGAAGCCTACTATGGTGTCCCTGTTAACTGGGTGGTGAGATGCAAATCCGGCGTTCATTCAGGAACAAAAGTTCCACACTAATCCCCGAGCCTCGCTGTGGCGGGGTGCTGTCAGCCAAATGAGAACATCGACTCATTGTACGGAATGACCCTGCAGGTTGGGGGGGGGGGGTTGCATGCTTGCGAATGATGGGTCTGCCAGATCAGACAGAATGGGGAAGTACAACAATAACAATATAAACGAAAACCCTCGGAACGAAGGGGTTAGGAGTTTATATTTCATGGCCATGATGACGGGTTCAATCTGTTCTTCGGTTTTCTTATACTTTATATACTACAGTATTATGCTGCTTAAACTTGGACATGCTTTGAGTACCTAATATTGTGAATTAATATAGCAGGCATACGAGATGTCTGAAGCTTTATATCCTGACGTGAGTACAGTTTTGTTTTGTATTCCGCACGCGCCATTTCCATTAAATCTTTCAAGTTTGAAAACGATGGCAGGGTATGCGACAGTAGTATAGTGTATTTATATTAGCACAGATGGAAAAGTAAAGTAATTTGTATCAAACGAAATGAGCGAGAATCAACAAACTAATCACTGTACTATAACAGCTTCCTCACCATTTATTATACGACATATGCCTCTCAGCATTATAGTTCCACTTAATGAATGCAGTTGAAACCCTAACGGTGAGAATTTACGCTGCTGTCGTTTGATATAAGAAAGTTAGGCTTAATTATTCCCGTGTACAAAGGAACTGGGGAAAAGAAGTGTGTGGTAATCATTGAGGCATTTGTCTTCTAAGTGTAAGAGGAAAAGTATTGTATATGGTAGGATATTGACAGAGTTAGGAATATAACAGAGGAATTAGCTGGAGAAGAACAAGGAGATTTCGGGAAGGGAAGAGGTTGTGTAAATCAGATATTCATCCTAAGATGTTTACTTGTAGTAGAAAAATTCTAGAGAAGAGAAGGAAGTTGTATGCAGCCTTCATGAATTTGGAGAAACAATATGACAGAGTGGATAGACATGGAATGTGGAAATTATAAAAAATAAATGGAGTAAATGGGAAGCTGCTGAATGTCTTCAAGAGTATGTATGAGGGTACTAGGCCTGCAGTGCGTGTAGATGGTGAATTGAGTGAATTTTTAAATCTGGATGTTGGACTGAAACAAAGATTTATCATGTCTCCACGGCACCTGAGTTTGTACAGGGATGGAGTTATAAGAGAGATGCGAGGTAGGGCAGCGGATGTCGGAGCGGCCCTAATGAGAGATGGTAGCGTTTGGAAACTTCCAGCTTTGTTGTTTGCATATGATACTGTATTGTCAAGTAAAGACGAAGGGGAACTGCATGGCTTGGTGAATGAGTCTGGAAGAGAACGTAAGAAAAGGAATCTAAATGCGAACGTAGGGATGAGTCTTCCAGAGAAATGAAGACACTGAATGCACGGTGAGATTGGATGGTGAGGAGATGGAAATTGTGAGTGCATTTAAGTACTTGGGTAGTGTGATGAGTAAAGACAGATGTCTGGAGGACGTAATACTTGAAAAGATACAGCAGGGAAGAAAGGTTTCTGGATCATTAAACGCAGTGATATGAGACTGCGAAATGGGCATGGAAGTAAAAAAGTCACTGCATGCTAGTACTGTGATTATTGTGATCCCCATTTGTAACGTATGGAGACGAAACTTGGACCTTGTGCAAGGACACAAGTCAAGAGTGAGAGCAGTGGAAATGAATTATTTGAAAGGAACAAGTGGAGTTACATGGTGAGACAGCTGGTAAATGAGGAAGTGAAGGAGCGTTGTGGTATGGATGTGGATGTGATAGAAAGAGTTAGGAGAAACACACTGAGGTTTTTTGGCCATGTGGAGAAGATGGAGAGTGAGAGACTAACTTTGAGGGGGGAAGAAAGAGGGGGAGATTGAGGATGAGAAAGAGGGATGGAGTACAGAGGTATATGAGAGAGGGAGTGTAAGTTGGGAGGACAGTGAAATGACAAGGATCAGAGTGGCATGGAGGCGATTTGTTTGTTGCCACCCTGTACGGGACTAATGCGTCTGACTATAGACAGATAGATAAATAAATAGTTGTATGCAAAATCGTTCTTTTCTCCAGCCATTTGACCCGCTCTCAAATGTGAAAGAAAAAATGAAAATACTGTCTCTATTAAGTTAACCTAACACTGGGCAAATATACAAGCCATATATATATATATATATATATATATATATATATATATAACAGAAAATATGAGCAGAAGAAACAAGAGAGGTATGCAAATGTACATCATTTCTCAGCTTCCTCATTGTGTATATGTACATTAGTTTTCTCGACGCAATGAATTACAGAAAAGAAACACAGATAAACAAATCACAAAATAACCATGCTAAAGGGCACATCGGAACTGCATTTGCCCTACAGCGTAAATTTGTTTGGAGCCGAACTGATCACGAGCCATTATTGATGGTTGTTTCGGCGTCTGCTTGTTTCGAGCACTTCTGGAGGTTAAGGATCTGCATTTATACAACTTTTGTTGTATGTTATAATTTTGAAGCGATGAATTAAGAAAATAAATGTAAGAAACGTATCTCGAGAACCACACCAAGATACTCTACACATGCACAACAAAATCCCTGGCAATCACCCAGCACCACATGTGTTATGGCTGTGGAAGAGTCGTTTGTAAGAAGAAAGAACAACATAAAGAGGTAGATTGAATGGAAAAAGTCACCTTGGGGAAACGTATATATTTGTCTTAGCTGTCGCGTAAGAACTGTATATTAATTCTTTATTTTATTTCTTCTTCTGATCAAGTCAGGTGCGGGTAGGCCTAAGGGGATGGGTCCATTATGATGTGGTAGAGGTAATCTAAGAAGACGTAGCCGGATGGTGTAATTCTATAGAGAAGGTTATTTGGTTGAATCGTCAATGGGAGAGTCGCTAGGATAGAGTAATGGTGAGGCCTGTAGGAGATAATCAGTGTGGGCCTTCTCTGTTTCTCTATTCTCTTCGTATTTTAAGTGGGATGATGAAACAGACAGATTTGGGCCGACGGAGTTTATTGTGAAACTGTTACTTGAATAAAAGTTAAGAGCTTGGCGTGACTTTTGTAGCCTATGGTTGTAGCAGTTTGTGCTAGCTGCTGCCCTCCTCCTTTACTCTCACTCTCCTGCTCCCTGGCGCTCTCTCCTTGTCTAACTCTTGTTTTTTCTTGTCTCACTCTGTCTTCTCCTACCTTCTAACTTTCCTGCATGTGATATCGGACTAATATCTACCCCTAGCTTCCGGCTAAAGTGTGTGGGCGTACGTGTGTGTACGTTTGTGCGTGTGTGTGTGTCTGTCACATTAAATTTTCCGACACATGATCAGAGGTGTTTAGCATTCTTGCTTAGTCTTGGGTAAGAGGATGTGTTCTGTAACTCTGCCTGGCGAACTCAGACATAACTACCTGTTTTACATATTGTTACTTATAGCTACAGTATAGTTACATACAGTATTGTGTTATATTATACCTACAGTAAACCAGCTCTGCTGTCAGGCCCTGCTGCTGATGTCGCTGATTGCACTGCAAAGTTGACCCTCGTTCGGTGTTGTGCGTTGAGGATCTGTCCCTTCTTCCCTTGGGGCTAAGATACGAATAATTGTGCGTGTGTAGACGGGTAATTTGGGAGTGTGTCGTCCTGTCTTGGCTACCTTCCTTTCTTTGGGGGAAGCAGCCTAGGTATACAGACAGGTAGATATACTTCTTTTGCAGAGCTGATATGTTTAGAAAGACAAAAGTGATTTAATGATTATTACATTTTTTCACAATTATTCTCTTATATATATATATATATATATATATATATATATATATATATATATATATATATATGTGTGTGTGTGTGTGTGTGTGTGTATGTATACTCGTATATAAGTAACTAAGATATCAAGAGTTGTTTCACTGCTGGTAAAGTCATGGACTAAAGTCCTGCAACCAGTGGCAAAACTACACCCACCGAGTGAGGTGTTGATCGATTTAGCCACAAGATGGCTCTGCCACATGGACCAACTAGTTCACAGAATCGGACAACGCAGTCAGTGCCAGTGTGTGTGTGTGTGTGTGTGTGTGTGTGTTACTGGGAAGTTCGAATGTATCCTGGAATGGGCCATTTTTCATGATGGTTTACGCTATGTTAAATAATCTTGGCAAACCCATTCTGGAATTTTATAAAAAGATGTTCGGATAAAGGATACCGTAAAGTGATGGTGTATACATTAAACTATGACGTTTATCGATTATCGCAGACTGATACTAATTACCATTCCGCCATTAGCCTGGCAATTGTTGTTGTTGTTAGATTCTTCCACCTGAAAGAGTCAGAGTGGAAGCGGGCCTATGGTGTGAGACCCGCCAGTGAAAAGCGGATGTTCAGGTGTAGCTGTAGCTAGGCGATGTGGAGTTGGAGTATGAAATGCAAAACACTGATCCGATGCAAACCTCTCACTATCGCCCATTCCCTAACTATCCCTTCCCCAAACTAATTTCCTCAGCCATCGCTCATACAGGTTCTCGACATCAATGAGGGACAGCTGCTGTAATTAATACAATGATACGACTGATGACAAGTGAGAATAAAAGTAGTATCTGTGATAAAATAACCGTGATGAGAAATTTTTGCTACAAATAATTATTATCAGTATTATAAGGACCTGTTAGTGTCTGACATTGTCATGAGGCTTTCTATTGTATTCTACATATTTCAAGTATTGCATATTTTAAAACTCACAGCTAAGTCTAAATAGGCTTTACGATGGCGCTGACACTAAAAGTTTATGTGTGCATACAGTACGGGTATGCATAATTATAATACATAATTTATTGTTTTCCATTAAGTAATGAATTAGTTCCTTTAAGGTAATTTACAGCCATTGTCATGGACGTCTTGGTCTATATCTAAAGAACAAAAACTCTTATAATATGTGTATATATGAAAACTTTATTGCAATTTCTTAAAAAAAAAACTCCGTTAATTACTGTCAACCTTGGACTGAAACATATAAGGAGGTCACGGATTGTCGGCATATTGAAATTCTCTTGGTTCCTCCAAATTAGACATCGCAACAGCCTCCCTCAATATACATACTGTTTAGTGACATACTGTGGAGTAAATAGTAGCCTCCTATTCGCCAACAAAATCGAGCCCCACTTAATCTAATATGATCACGTTTGATTAATCCCCAGTTACGGCAACACGGCGAGCTGATAACCCGGCCGTTATCGCTATCCAGGGTCGCATTATAGGCATGTGGCAGGCCGGAATACCATTGCCAGCAATAGCGCAAGAGCTCGGAGTCTCCAGGCAGACCGTGTGGAGATGGGTCAGACGATGGCAGGAGGATGGCGAGCTGACGACAAAACCAAGAATTGGAAGACCAAAAGCGACGAGCCATCACGAAGAACAACTCATCATTACAACAGCATGGGAGAGACCCATGATGTCATCAGAGCAGATAACTCGTCACCTTCAGCTGCCCTGTCATCCCCGCACCACACGTTAGCGCCTACATGAAGGGGTGATTCACTGCTACGTCCCTGCGGTTAAGGAATTTTTTAGTGCAGCTCACAAAGAGGCACGACTAGGATTTTCTTTACAATACCTGCCTATGAACACAGAATTCTGGAAAACCACAATTTTTACAGACGAAAAAGTATTTATCTCAGTGGAATCTCCGTCAAGCCAGAGCTGGCGACTCAAAAGTACAAGATACCAGGCTGAAAACATCAGCAACATTAAGAAATCTGGAAGAAAATCAGTGTGATTTTGGGGTTGGATGAGGGGATATGGCCCGGAAAATTCGTGAGAATAGAAAGACGATTCAGTAGCCAGCAGTAGAATGAAATACTCGAGGAAGTGTTGATTCCAGGTGTCAGAGTAATGGCTATCCCTCATCCCTTGCCTATAAAACTTGATCATGGCAGTTCTTCTCTTCATCGTGGCAGGGTTGTGCAAGATTGGTTAAGTGCACACCCTGATTTAAAGGTACTAGATTAGTCTACAAAGGGGTGTGGCATTAACCCTATTGGAAATTTCTGGGCGATCATGTGCAGGGACTGCGATGTAGAAGATGACCAAACCGAGGCTGCCATGGAAAGAAAAGCTCGCGAGGTGTGGGAGAGTGTGCGGCGGCGGCAAAATGTGTGCTCCAACCTCGTCGAGTCAATCCCAGGCAGGCTGGCTGAGATTATCAATGCATTTGGTGGATGGACCTCATATTGATGTATTGCATATGTTTACACGATGTTTATTGTTTTTCTTGGTCTAATGTAAAAATTGGATTTGCAGGGTATTCAGAAGCTTATTCTCGTTTCATTATTGATTCATCTTCAATTACCCAACTTAAGTTAAATGTGATGCGTTCATATTTACTGATGTGAATACGTGAGTATATAAGCAACTTACTAGTGAATCATGATTTTAATTAAAGGTTGTGTAATGTATTTTATGTCTCAGTGTAAGATATCCTCTTGAAAATACACAACTTTCTGTCCGTAAACTGTCATTATTTTATTTTTATTTTTTTCGCTTATTTTCCACAACGAAGAAAATGGTGCCTTCAGTTGTCATTGAATAGTTTATGATTGTCTCTCAGATGAAATTATAACTTTAATATTTAACACAGAGAGATCCATCGAAACAAGAGTCATCCCTTTCATAGCCGAGTATGCCTGACTGGAAATGTTTACTCTATGAAATATGATCTGATTGCCAGTTTGACAAGTGACAGTTCAGATTAACAGTGAGCGGTCATAATGTTATTGGCTTCGCCCAGGTTATGATTATAACATAGCGCAAACCATCATGTATGATGAACCACACCCAGGCTACATTCGAATTTTCCAGTAACACACACACACACACACACACACACACGCCGGTGCAGTGGTACCGCTCGCTGGTGCAGTGGTATCGTTCTCGCTTGCCAACTGGTGGACGGGAGTTCGCGCCTCGCTCAGGTTGCGAAAAGTTTCACTGATGAAGTGGGTGGTTACTGTCCCCCTTGAGCAAGGGGACGGGTGTGTGCGTGTGTGAAGGTCACAGCCTTGCCCTTAGATCGGACCATATGAGCTCTCAGCTCCCTTCCGGGAGGGTAAAAGCTGACGATCACGATCATCAAGTGATCCTGACCGACCCTGTGAATTACACACACACACACACACACACACACTCACACACACACTTCAACTGAGTGCGTTGTCCGATTTTGTGACCGAGTTGATCCCTGTGGCAGAGCCATCTAGTGGTTAAACTGATCAACACCTCACCCGGTGGGAGTGGATCTGCCGTTGGTTGCAGGACTTTAGTCCATGACTTTACCACGTAATGAAAACAGTGTTTGGATATGTTTGGAATAATGGATTTACATGGTCTTGAAGAGTCCCATCACTGTTTGAACGTTTTTATTATGATTTAATCATTATGGAGTATATTCCTGTTGATAAATTCTCATCAAATGTAGGCCTACCTTCATGTAACGGGATCGTCTAGACAGGGGTTCCCAAACCAGGGGTCGGGACCCCAGGTGGGGTCGGAATGCTCATTATGTGGGGTCACAAGCAGGTCATGGGGTCTGTGGGGTCGCTGAGGTACCCACAAGGCCTGGGGGTACGAAACAGAATCTAAGCCATAAGCTTCATGCCATGAATAGTTAAAATTATTACCGTATGATGATCATTACAGGTACCGTATTATACTTAAGGTATTTATTTTACATTATTATCCGTTTTCTAACTAAAAACAATTATGCAATTAAATAGTCATAATTGATACCAGTACCCAGCTTGTACCTGCAGGTTTGTGGTTCGGTGGTGTCGCTTTGTGTGTGTGTGTGTGTGTGTGTGTGTGTGTGTGTGTGTGTGGCTTGTTGTTGTTGTTGTGATATTCGTCCCAGATCAGACTGGGACACGGGCAAATAAGTGAGCCCGTTACAGGTGCGCTAGCATGCGCTGCTCATATTAGCGAGGAGGGGGGTGGCGACTGACCACCCGCAGCAGAAGTTCCATCGGCAAACGGGCAACAATGGCAGAGGCATCACGGACATCATCCCCAGATGGCACAAAAGCACCTCCCAAATGCGAGCGGAAGATGTCAGTGACAGGACACCTTAGTATATAATGAAGGAGGGGCTCCGTCTCCCTCTCTAAGCAATGTTCACACGAGTCAGGTTCCACCCCAGTGATCTGCTTATAACATAAAAAGCCAAGCCGCAAGCGCCTGAGCCTCACAAGCAAAAAATTCGGCAGACCTGGGGGGGGCTGCAGCTGGGAGTATGATGTAGCAGCGGCATACCACGTGGCAGAACGGGAGCCCTCTGATACCACTAGCCTATGCTCTTCCAATGACAACTGCCAGATTGTAGCAGCGAAAGACTTGACAATCTGAGCCCGGCCTCTGCCGAATGGGAACGTGACAGCAGGAAGGGAACACGCAGAGCGTGCAGCCTCATCCGCCAACTCGTTCCCGTGGATGCCAACATGCCCCGGGAGCCAGTGCAGGACAACAGATGCACCCCTGCAGACCAGGAGAGAGGCGAAGGTGTAAATCGCCGACAGCAAAAAGACATTATCCTTGAGGGAGAAGGAGCGGAGACCCATGATGGCAGAGAGCGAGTCCGAATGGACGACCACACGGCGATATTGATGGTGGTGTGCATGCCGCAAAGCCCCCAGTATAGCCGCCAGCTCTGCCTGGAACACAGAGGCCCCCTGTGAAAGCCGCCAAGACTCCACCGTGTCCCCAAAAATGAAGGCCGCCCCTGCAGCACCATCAGCCGCCACAGAACCATCGGTGTAGTACACAGCCGATCCCGGAGATCCCAGAGCCGCAACCCGGCGGAGACCATCCTGACGGAGGAGGGCAGGGATGGTGCCACGGGGCTTGGCACGTGCTGGACAAATCAACTGGAATGGGGGAGGCTCCCATGGGGGCGGATACTCAAACCCAGCAAAGGGTGCATCAGGGACCTGGCAGATGGAGTCAGCAGCCCCCATGTCATGCAACATAGCAACCGTTGCTCGAGCCCAGTCTCGCCCGAGGGGCCGGGTCAGGAGGGCGTGACAAGAGCCTCAGGAGGAGAGCAGAGACAGGGAGAGTGGGTCTGCGGTGTACCAGCTGCAGAGTAGTTGCTGCAGCACGGAGCATAATTCTACCCCTCAAAGATGGGAAACTGCTCTCCAACCTCAGATTGACCAGCCGGGTCCAAGGAGGCGCATGCAGAATGACCCGCAAGAGTCATTCTGCACGACCTCAAGAGACTGAGAAACCCGCGGGGCAAGACCAGTCAAGCATATGGCACTGTAATCTACCAGCGATCTAATAGCGTGTGTGTAAAAAGTTCTGAGTACCATATAGGAGGCCCCCAAACTCTTCTTGGAGAGGGAAGCGAAGGGCAGAGAGATGCGTGGACGCTCGCTCACGCAAATAGCGGACATGGCTCGCAAAGGTGAGGTTACTATCGAACCACACCCCAAGATACTTGTGGACGGCCACGAAGGACAGCTGGTGACCCCCCAGCACGAGTGGAAAATGTGGGGGAAGGAGGCCAAAAGGCAAACACTTTGACTTGGCAAAGTTGATTTTGAGGCCAAGTTCTGAGCATTTGCCATACAACCTGGCCAGAGCCTCGTTCGCCTGGGCAAAGCAGTCCCTCCTGGTAAAGATCAGGGCCAGATCATCGGCATAAGATAAGAGGGTGACCCCACGACCGAAGTCTACATCAAGGAGCCCCTCCACCAGAACGTTAAAAAGGAGAGGGCTCAACACACTCCCCTGAGGAGTACCATTCTGGTAGTCATAAAAGGGGAGAGACGCCCCTGAAATCGGACTCCTGCTGAGCGACCACAAAAGAAGTCACTAACCCATGACAAAAGCTTACCGCCCACCCCCGAGCCGCCAGAGCCTGCAAGATGACCGCAGGGCTTGCCAGCTCGAAGGCCTTCTCGAGGTCGAGGAACACCGCCATCCCCACACCACCCCGAAGCTCCCCAAGGAACGATGCAAGGCAGTGAGAAGCACTCCTGCCAGGATGATAAGCAAAGATCCTTGGGTGAAGCGGACCCAGTCTCCATGCAAGACGCGCCCGCACAACTCGCTCAGCCGTCTTGGCAATACAGCTAAGGAGGGAAATGGGGCGCATGGCACCGGGAGCATTTGGCTTCGGGATAGGGTGAATGACAGCAGCCTTCCACAAACTCGGGAGACGCCCTTCAGACCACGAGAGGTTGAGCAGACCAAGAAGCCGCTCCATACCACAATCTCCCGCGTGTGACAGGATGGAGTATGTCAGCCCATCAAGGCCTGGAGCAGTGTCCGCCCTGCGCCGCAAAGCTGCCAGCAGCTCCCTACTGGTGATGGGGCAATCGGCTGGGTCAGACTGATCACACGCCGCCTGGACAGCCACAGCACGAGAGTCGGACAATTGCTCTTGAACAGCCAAGACTGATCGCGGGAGATTGGAGGAAGCGGAGCGGTCAGCAAAGTGCTGAGCCAGGCGGTCGGCCTCTGCAACAGGGTCGGGATGCGAAGGCGGACGGGAGGGACGTGGACCAGAGACGGACCTGATTCTCCTCCACATCTCACGAAGTGTGGAGTGAGAATCAAGGGTGCGACACCATACAATCCACGCCTCCTCCCTAAGGCGGCGCTTCTCCGCAAGGACATGACGAGACACGGCAAACAAGCACCGGCGGCACGGCGAAGTGCGGCGCCGCCGGTACTGTCTGCGTGCCGCATTAAGCCTGCGGTTCAGCTCTTTGACCCTATCGCAGTAGAACCAACCGTCCCGGTAGCACCGTGCAAAGCGCTTCCGCAAAGGGATGGCAATAGAAGCAGCCTGCCGAAAGACAGCGGCAACCTGATCTGCACAACTCTCTAGGTCCAACGCCGGGGGAGAGTAGGAGAAAGCGAGAGTGAGGGCCTTATCAAAGGCTTCCCAATCTGCCCTGCCCACATCCCACCGTAGCGGAGGCGGCTCGAAGAGAGGGAGGGGAGGCAATGGCAGGTCCACCACAATGGCAAAGTGATCGCTCATAAGGTAGGGATGGAGCGACCACACAGTGGAGCCTGCTAGAGGAGTCGAGAGGAAGGCCAGGTCCAGCCGACCTCCACGGACATGTGTGGGTTCGTTGACATCATTCAGCAGGGATACACCACCCACCTCCTCCAGAGTGACGGAAATGTGCCGACCTGCCTCGTTGGAGGGGAGAGGCGAGGACAACAGAGCATGGTGTGCGTTGAAATCGCCCCCAATGTATACCGGCCCCCCGGCAGCCTGGGAGAACAAGTCCCCCAGCTCCAGGGCTGCCCGAGAACTACGGTACACATTGTACACAGTAAGGGGCGACCCCGCCAAGTGAAGCACCACGCCCTGGACCTCCACACCATCTCCACAGAAGGGAGGGGGTACACAGCTAGTGGAGGCAATGTGGTCACGGACCAGTATGGCACAGCCCCTGGACACACCACGCTCACGAGGGAGGAGATGGGCGGTATAACCCGCCAAACGAAAGGAGGAGCCCTCAGACAGAAGGGTTTCCTGCAGCAGAATAAGATGCGGGCGATCTCTGACGGCCACCTCTTGAAGGAGGGGTAGCTTGCTCATTGCCCCAACACAGTTCCACTGGAGGAGGCGAAGGGAGACGACCTCCCCGCATCCAGAGACAGACTGAGGCGGGGATCGCTCGACCCCCGAGTCAAAGGAGGAGTTGATGGAAGCACCTGAGGGGCAGACGGGAGTCGGGGAGTGGCAGGAGTCTGGGCACGACGGGGCCGAGCCCTGACCCCAGCCCTGGACGCCTTCTGTGCAGTCGTCCATGTGGGCGAGCCCGACTTCCGAGGGGCACGAGGAGGCCTGCCCGAGACAGGAGCAGGGGTCCCTCGCCGCTTGCCGACGCTCCACTCCAGCCACCTGTCGATCACAGCCACCAAGGGGCCTGACCCCAGCTGAACTCCCAAAGCCCGAGCCACTGCACTCGTGATGGCCTCCGCCATCTGAGCCCCAAGGTGACGCAGCTCGTCCTTGGTAAATAGCAGTTCCTCTGGAGTAGACGCCTGAGACACTGGCGCTGTCAAAGGAGCCGCCCGGGAAGGAGGAGGTGAGGGCACCCGAGCCACCGGGGTCACTGGATGGTGAACCTCTGCCACCGCACTGGCTGTCCTCAAAGCAGGTGTCAAGGGGGGAAAGGCCGACTCGCTCAGAACCGGTGGGCCTGGCTCCTGAGAGCGGCGCTGCTGACCCCAAACAAAAGTGCCCGGGGGAGCGGGTGTCGCTATCGATGCCTGTTGCTGCCGCACCCAAGAGACTTGCCCCTCCCTGCCCTGAGTCACCCTCTTCACCCTCGCAGGGCAGCTGGGATGCCAGGCATGGTGAGCGCCTGCACAGTTGGGACAGCGGGCGGCGACCGGCTCCTTCGCCTTGAACCTCGCAAGGCACTGCTCGGTTTCGTGGGAGCCGCTGCACATCCCACACACCACAGGTCTGTTGCAGTTCGCACGGTGGTGGCCGAACCTCTGGCAGCGGAAGCATCGCAGCGGCTCTGGAGTGTAAGGGCGCAGCCAGTACACACCCCAGTTCCCCAGATCTAGGGAGGGAACAAGAGGGCCCCGGAGGGTTACGAACACCTGCAGCGTCTCCTCCCGAGTCCTCTGGTGCTGACACCTGGTCGCCTCCTCTACCAAGTCGTGTTGGAGCAGGATGTCCACAGGCATACGGTGAGGGTATCCCATCACCACGGCCTTGGTGACCTGTCCGCCCCGTGTTAGCTCTACCACCTTCACGACAGCTGCCTCGTCCTCTGCCACCGCCTTGAGTTGCAGGTATGCCTCCTCTGTTGCTGGAATCAATACACAGCTTTCGTCCCTCCCAAAGCGATTGGTCACAGCAAGACCCGGCAGCTGCCTCTCCAGGGCCGCAACTGCGTCGTAGCTGGTGGTGTAGCCCGGCTGCAGAGGAACCCTGAAAGCGGGGAAGGAGGAGCGGGGAGGAGGGGGAGCTGCCACCGACACAGAAGGGCGAGGTGCAGGTGGAGGCCTTTTTGTAGCAGGCGCTGAAAAACCCTGGGCTGCAGGCTTGGTAACGGGTGAACGCCTAGCCCTGCGAGTTACAAGGGTAAACCCCTCAGCACTCTCAGAGGCATCAGCATCAACGGCGGGATTGGCAGCGGTAGTAGTGGTGGCAGAAGGAGCAGTGGTGGGGGCTGGAGACAGAGGAGCAGGCAGAATCACGTCCATCCCCTCATGGCGACGGGCGACCTTCCTGGGTGCAGCAGAGGAGGAAGCAGAGGAGCCAGAGACAGGACTCCCTGGACAAGCCCGATCGCCAGCAGATACAGTTGAGCTGTCTCCTGATTCATGCTGCACCCTCTTCTTTCCAGAAGTTAAGCACTTCTTGCCCTTGTCAGTAGGTGGGTGGGTGACCGATAGTGAGTCACATCGAATTGTGGCAGCTCCTGGATGGGTGACCGCAGCCATACCCTCACACAACGCCCCAGGAACCGTCCCAACCCTTTCTCCAGCAGTGAGGACTCTAGCAGAAGGATCAGGTATCGGGATCCTCGATGGCAGAGGATTCCTCGAAGACACTGGGGGTCTAGACCTAGCCTTGCCTGCCATGACAGACAGGCAGAATCACTCACACAGGCACGCACACAAACACAAACAAGCACACAGAAACACAGGAAGGAGCCTACCTACTGTGGTGGAAACTGCCCCCCCGCTAGCGGAGGGCGAGACAGCCCTTGCCACAGCCCCGAAGGTCTTGCCTACTCCTAGCCCTAACCAGAGTTTTGGCTCACCCCTGCAGCTTCCTATAACCACCCCGACTACGGGGCCCCCTTGTGTACCAGGCCTGCGCCTGGAAACCGCGGGGTTCGGCTTCGTACCACGTACCAGGGGAACACTAAGAGCCGGAAAGGAAATACAGTAAGAGGCAAAAGAAACCACTGAAGGGCGAGTGCGCACAAGCGTGAGCACCCCGGTACACAACAGTGGCTGGAGACCAAGGCGTGGTCAGGATGAAGGCGGCGAGCAACGACAGCAACAACACCTCAAAGCACTGTCGAGAGACAAGAAGGGCAGAGCAGCTCGATCAACGGCGAACCGGAGAGCTGTTACCCTTGTTGAAACAAGACAGGAGCAGGAGATGTTGTCAGTGTGGAGGCAGGCAGCAGAAAATCGTGTGTGTGTGTGTGTGGCGAACTGTCCTGTCCTGAGCCGGCCAAGTGGGCGACGTGGTGCGTGTGTGTGTGTGTGTGCACATGGCGTCAGCTGACTGCGTGTCACCTGATTGTTTGGCTCGGCAGCCGACTGGGGCTAAGCGGGTTGTCGCTGGTGTGGCGTGGTGAGACGTGTGGGTCTGGCGTTGCTTGTGCTGTGTATGGCTCGTTTTTTATATCTAACTACATGGGTGAGGCTTAACGTGTTTCATATGTCATCAGTTATACGCGTATAATACGTGTTCAGTTATATTACTGACGCTGTTGCAGTGTAGCTTCGCTGATCGCCCAGCCCCAGACTCTCAGTTGTATTCTGGTCTATGGAGTGACAGGTTCGTGTTGCTAGTGAAGTGTGTTTTTTTTATGGTATATTGTACTGGTTCTTAACTGCGGGTACAAGACATGGTGTTAAATAAACGAAATAATATTAATAATATTAAAAACAAAAATTAATCATTGAAATTATTTAGTATTTTCGAGGTGTTATTAATATTCTTAAAACTTAGCCTTTTTCTGTTAAGTACTGTTAGTTGGAAGTTGGACATTGACCAGTTGTGCTCTGAGCTTGAGAGGAATACATTAGTACTGTTGCAATCTGGGGTTTGTGTGGAACGTATATATATATACTGCAGACAACTGGTGATTTAATGTGGTATTTTAGTGTGGTAAGATGGTGCAATGCTATGATATTGTGCAGCAAAGGAGGTATTATAATGGAAAGAGTAGTGATGATGTTGCGTCACTGTTTTGAAGATACTTTATTTGCATTGCTAATTAATAACATTAAGCAAAATATTTTTAGTAATACGTGCAGTTTTCTTCCAGGCATTATGGAGAGGTTTTTAAAGATACCATCTGAAACATCAGCCAAGAAACGGAAACGCTCTATTAATTCATCATTCCTCGACAAGTATGGAATTGCTGATGTCAGTGGTAAAGGTATATGTGTAATGTGTTCTAAAGAACTTGCTGAGGAATCACTGAAGCCTAATAAACTACAGAGACACATGGAAACGCACGCAAATATTGCTGTTCTCTCAGAAGAGGCCCGCAAGAGAATTTTTCATCATCGTTATGAAAATCTAACCAAGTCTCAGGCAATTTTATGCAGAGCACTATCTCAAAAGGAAAAGATGGAAAAGTTTTCGTATAAGACAGCTTTCCTCATTGCTCAGCAAAAACGACCTTTCACAGAGGGTGAGACTATCATAAAGCCTGCTTTGAAAAACTTTTGTGAAGTATTTGAGGGTGAACCATTTGCTAAAAAGATCCTTGAAGCTGTTGATGAGGCTTCTCTCAGCAATAATACCATAACAAGACGCATCCAGGGTATTGCAGCAGACCTGAAAGAGCAAAGTTTGGAAGACTTCAGAAATTCCCCAAGGACAGCCCTGGCACTGGACGAGTCAAATGATATTACAGCACAACCGCAACTTCTAATCTTCGGAAGATTTCTAAAGGAAAGCTCTGTCACTGAGGAACTGCTTGCTTGCATTTCACTCGAAAGTACAACAAGAGGTGAGGATATATTTAATGCTATAGATAAGTTCTTCACTGAAAACAACCTGGACTGGAGTAAAGTAATTGAATGTAGCATGGATGGTGCTCCATCAATGATGGGCAAGAATATTGGAGTGCGTGGAATTCTATCAAGAAAACATCCTCACATTAAAATAAACCACTGTATTATCCATCGTCAGAGTTTGGCTTCAGAAGACATGTCTCCGAACTTCTCTGATGTGATGCAGGTAGTCATTTCCACTGTCAATTATGTGAAGGCTAGGGACCTGAATTCTCGCATGTTCAAACAGTTGTGCATCACTGAAAATTCTAATCATAACACACTGCTAATGCATACTGCTGTCAGGTGGCTGTCAAGAGGAAAAATCTTGAAAAGAGTTTTCCTTCTTCGCCGTGAACTGGCCACATTCTTGCAAGATCATGGGCACAAGAATGCTTGTTATTTTTGTGATCCACACTTTCTTGCTCGCCTTGCACTTGTGACTGACGTTTTTGAGCACGTTAATAAGCTCAACACAAAACTTCAAGGGAAAGGGAAATTTGTGTTCGACCTTCAGGGTGCAATAAAGGCTTTTGTCAGCAAGCTGCAGATACTACGAGAAGAAGCTGAAGCTGATGAGTACTCTCATTTCCATCACTACTTGGAATTTACAGCTACAAAGGATATTGATTTTAATGAAGCACTAGATCTCGCAGAAGAGAAACAGGATTTACTGGATTATTTGCAGAATCTGACGGGGAATATGAATGCTAGATTCCCAGAGTTGCTAACCGAGTCTTTTGATTTTGTGCAGTTTCCATTCAAAACTGATGCAAAGCAGTGTGGTTCTATTGCACTTGAAATGGCAGAATTACAAGCTGACAATGAAGCAAGAGTGGACTTTGATGTGTATAAGGACATAGGAAAGTTTTGGATTAATTTAGCAAATAAGCATTCAAAAGTAAGAAATCGAGCCTTGCAGGTTCTTGTACAATTTGGAACCACCTATGTTTGTGAGGCAGCATTCTCATCAATGGTGTTCATTAAAAATGACTATCGTAGCCGTATGACAAACATCAACTTGGAAAATTGTATGATGTGTTGCCTGACATCATACACCCCCAGATACAGAAAATTGATCAAATAGTCCAAAACCCAAATAGTAGGCTACTCATAATATCAGAAAGCCATGAGGTGCAGTATGATACTTGCAATAGAGGTAATTACTGAGTAGCATGTTACGTGGTGTTAAAATGGGATTACCACTTTGTTATTGCCAATTTTGAGAACTACATTTATGATTACCTTTTGTTTTGTAAATAGAATTTATTATGTTTACTGTGTTTCTCCTTTATATAAATACTTTACATATATACCATCATATGACCAAAAATTCACAATAGTGCTGTTAATGTAGAAGTAAACATAGACACGGGATATATATATATATATATATATATATATATATATATATTAACTTGGGGTCGCACTGAACAGTTGAAAGTGCTGAATGGGGTCGTGCTAGGAAAAACTTGGGAACCCCTGGTCTAGAGAAAAGAACGAATATGAGAACAGTTCTGTGGGAATACTGTGATTTGTTTATTTATTTACCCATTTATATTGTCTTCCATTTAATCAGCACTCCCCATTCGGCATTTTTCATATGCCTATACAAACCTACATTGAGGGGCTAGAAACGTTGGGTGCCGTATAGAATAATATAAAGTATATTTCCTCTTTATTTCTACTCACATAGAAAGGAGAGTTTGTCAATAATGAGAACACAACGCAAGAGGGTATAGCACTTGAAATATAGTGCTTCTTATAATCATATCACGCAAACTTTCTTCACCGGCTTCACTCGCTAGTTATGAACGAGCTAGTGCAGGGATGTTTACGTTCAGCTGAGAAATGAGCAGCTCGACACATGCCGGCCCGGCCCTACACGACAAGGCCCGACTGCGATGGTTTTCAGAGGCTAATAACTTTTCTATTATGTGAGATAGAGAAGAGATTCTTTCAGCAGGTAGGATATATTTAATAAATTTTGTTTTTAGGATGAGACCAAAGAAACCCCTTGGAATTCCAGCTTTCCAAGAGAATGTATCGAGCGCTTCACTTGACATCCTCCACTATGAAATCGACTTAGAAAAGATTTCCTGTTATAACACTTTCTTTTTTACGCATGAATTCTAACAATTAACTACCGGATATTACGCTCATAATTTTACATGAACCTAATGTCTATGTTTAGGGGGTGAAATCAGTAAGTGTAATCGCCCCATTCCTGGGTTTTATCGTTCTATAATAGCCAAGCGTTCACAGACGCAGTTCGTTGACACAGCAATGCGCGAGCAAAGAACTGAACATTGCGCGCGTGATAAATGCTACCCAGACTCGCTATATGCACATCCAGAGCGAATACGTGACGGAGAGAGAAACCATGAGAAAGTTAATATTTTGACTCGGTAATTCTTCTTTTACTGCTCAACTACCTCACCAGAAATGCTGAAAGTTTACATCAAGATGTTATTACGTTGATAGACTATGTACAAACGCTCGCTCGCTCGTGACGCTCTTTCAAAGCGCACTTGTTCCTTTATTATCTAGACCTCAATTTGGTGATCATCTCTGTCCAGAACGTAAGGATGAAGCAATGCGCCCCAAGTAGCAACAGTGCAAAATTTAAGGAACACTGAGCTTTATGCATGCGTCCATGAACTGCTCAGCCAACGTTGTACGTATTTTGTGCCACATTATCGTTAACTTGGGGTTGGATGAAAATTTAATCACAGAAATGTTTAAGTCCCGAATGAGAAAATGGTAATATATTGTGCCCAGATACCGTCACCAGTATAATGCCCGCTATGTGAAAAATAATATTTCTCAGCGTTTTGATGCATTGTACTAAGAAAAAAAGTATTGTCAGCTTTTCCGTTTCAAATTTTTGAGACACTGAACGAAATGGTTTGCTAAAATCCTCTTTGGATCGTTTTGACTTGATGCACTTGCTTGCCACAAGAATCCTCTTATATTGGAGGTGTCTTGGAGTACTCAGCACTCTATGGCTTTCATTAACGAATAGAGAAGAAACTATACACTTATAAATTTAAATAGAAATATGAATTCATAAATGAAAAATGCATGGTTTATAGCAGTACATACTTTAGGATATGTAACTTGATTTTTATTACAAAATTCTGCCTCTTCTATAAAGTTAGCTCAAGGCATTTTATTCCAAGAATGTGTTCCTTCTGTCTATTTTTGGTATACACCCCACTGCTAGAGGGTCCAGTGGTGTGGGGGGGGGGGGTAGAGTTTTCCACAATGCTGCTTTGCTCATAAAGTACTGCTATTTTTTGGATGATGCAGTTAGATTTTAAGCTCTTTCGTATTTCCAAAGTTGAGCCATCTATAAATTGCCCCAAGATCTCTGTGGTCCTTGAAAAGTCTTGAATATTTAACTCTCTCTCTCTCTTCACGGAAGTAACACCGTCTAGTGTAGGGAAGAGCTTGTCATCCCCCCTCCCCCCCCCAAAAAAAAGTCTAGATTTGCATATTCTGTCTCACACCCTCTGGTCTGTACCTCCAGGAGCAATGCCATTTAGTCATGCTCTAAGTCCATTCCTGCTACTTGTTCCTACGCGTACACGGTTTATGTTATAAGTGTGTGTGTGTGTGTGTGTGTGTGTGTTCTTTTAAGTGACAGAACGGTGAAAATTAGTAGGTTAGTGTAAATTTTTTATTCAGAAATGTTGTGTTCCTCTTTTATATTTACTAAATAGTGCAAAGCTGATATCATTATATGGGCAAATGCAGTCACATACAATAATCTGAGTATATCAAGAGGGTCAGTGACGACAGTGACTCTTACATGTATTTAAGTCACCACAGGATTACAACGCAACCTTTCAGCACACATTTATATTCACGCTACTCAGATGTTGATGAAATTGTTCGAAGTCACATTGTTTTACGAAAAAAGAGTGTTCCGTACCGAAATATATTGATAGGTACATCTTCTTTCATATATGTGTAGGGTACAAAAGCGGCGGTGAGACTGGATGTTGCGTTAAGAGGATGGGTCGACGCCACTGTGGGAATAAAACATTACAGTGCCATGTTCACTACGTAAATGGAAAGGAAAATGTGATTATGTGAAAGCGAGAAGTTATGGTAAGGGAGTGATTCTAAAGAAAAAAGGTAAAAAGTAGGAAGAATTTGCATTTCTGCTCCTTGGTTTCTGGAACTTAGAGTTTACAGAGTCACCGGTTGATATGCTTTATGGGACAGCTTATTTCCTCCGCGGCCCAAACCCATACAAACGAAAACCTCGGCAACAAAAACACTCGGTCTAGCAACTACAACAGGGGTATGTGGTCCGACATGCACTTACATGGAAAAAGTTGAAACAACAAACGCTTACACGAATAATATTCACACGGCAAATGCAGATACAGGCTCACAGTTTCCCCAGCGGCAAAAAAGATATTTCTTTTCAATGTACAGCGAAGTACAGTATTTGTTGCAATCTCCATACAGGATATTATGCAATCGACTCCATAATTTTATAAGAACTACAGGGGGTGGTGTGTAGTGAGTCCTATGTGGCACCAATATATTTGTTTATGTCTCACATCTACTGTGGTCTAGGCACTATAATGGGGTTGTTCCTACAAAGTTGACATGAGAATTAAACAAATACACTAATGTCATAAATAACCTTCAATACGCCATCGCCTGTAACAGACTACTTATAAGTGGAGGTGGTTTTACAGTCACTTAAATATTCGTTACAGGATCCAGTTTTCCTCGTAGGTAAAAGTTATGCTGCCTGTAAATCAGCCATGACAAAAGGAGTTGTGTGGTTCAAAAACTATTATTCATATTTTTTACAATTTTTACATTCGCTGAAGGTATGCCGAGAGTTAAATTGACGTTCATTCTTTAAACAATCTTCTGCATATATTCAGCGTACACCAAAGGAAAACTAGAGATCATGGCTCGATTGGACATTGTTGGAAGGACACAAGTCAAGAGTGAGAGCAGTGGAAATGAGTTATTTAAGAGGAGCCTGTGGAGTCACGTGGAGAGACAGGCTGACGAATGAGGATATAAAGGAGCGTTGTGGTGTGGATGTGGATGTGATAGGAAGCGTTATGAGGAACACACTGAGGTGGTTTGGCCATGTGGAGAGGATGGAGGGTGAGAGACTGACGAAGAGAGTGTATGTGAGTGAGGTGGAGGGGGGAAGAGGGAGGGGGAGGCCGAGGATGACATAGAGGGATGGGGTGGAGAGGTATATGAGAGAGGGGGGTGTGAGTTGGGAGCAGGGCAGTGAAATGGCGGGGGACAGGGCGACTTGGAGGCGATTTGTTTGTGGCCACCCCAAACGGGATTGAGGCGTCTGGCAATAGATAGATAGATAGATAGATCTTTATGAGTTTACTGGCAGGCGACCTCGACACTTTTGTTTGTCGCCATGTTCAAGTAGTGCTTCAAAGAAGGCAAAGTGGTATCTTTTACCTGGAGGAGGGAGGAGCCTTCTTGGTTTACTATATGTGTTTTAGGCCCTTCGATGTATGAGCACATTCATAGTCTCTTTAGTAAAAAACAGCCTTGAAAGTACCATTAAGTTCATCTGTGTTTGCTTTCTGTTGTGCTCCTGTGTAAGTCTTTTAAGGAGGAAATAAAAACAGAAACAGATGAACTGTTAGAGGATAAGTTGAAACCCAAAGGCTGAGTGAGAAGAGGTAAACAGAAACCATGACGTAGGGATGAAATCTCCTGCCAGAAGAAGGTTTCGCAAGGAATAAGATGGAAAAAAAAAGTGCATGAAAGTGGGAAAAACATTCGTTCTGTTGTGGTTGCGACAGACTGCGTCAACTGATACACATAAGTTTAATATGTACGGTATCTTTTTTCCCTCTCACAGCAGCATCTCCATCCCCACCTGCTGCCCCTCCATCACCCACTGCTCCCCCCCATCACCACCTGGTACCCCTCCATCACTACCTGCTGTCCCTCTATCATTACCTGGTGCCCCTTCATCAGCACCTGCTTCCTCTCCATCATTATCTGCTGCCCCTCCATCATTACCTGCTGCCCCTCCAACACCCCCTATTGCCCCTTCATCACCACATTCGGCTATCTCCTCCTGCTGCTCCTCCATTACACCCGCTAGCCCCTCATCAACCTCTGCTGCTCCTCCGACCCTCTCTTCATCTTCATCATTGTTGTCATTCCTTCCTCTCCAGCACACTCTTTCCTGCAATTCACACTCCCCAGGTCTTGCTCTCCCTTACCTCTCTTCGCTTCCCTGCTTTTATTAACTCTCTCTCTCTCTCTCTCTCTCTCTCTCTCTCTCCATTTTCACTTTTAATCCCCCTATTGTCTTGTCTTATCAGTCTGTCTTATACACTCCTTTTCACGCTTTTGGTTTTTCTGTTTCCTTTGTTTTTGTAATCCTCTCTCTCTCTCTCTCTCTCTCTCTCTCTCTCTCTCTCTCTCTCTCTCTCTCCTTTCAGTCTTCTCCAACCTTTATATCTCTTTCCAATAGCGTGAAATATCCTTTGCTCTATCTGTCTCCCTTCCTGGCCTTGGGTGTTTCTGCCTCCCTGACCTTCAATCATATCCACTGCCGCCTCCATCTCCTTCCACACAGCCCGCTCTTTTATCATAGTGTTCCCCCTTTCGTTTCTATTTATATTCGTTTTTTTCCTGTCTTTCGTATCCAGTCCCGCTTCAATACCCTTTATTCCTTTTATTAATTATCTGTCTTTTATAGATGATTATTCGCTGAGTGAAGTACAGAATTTCAAACTCTCACATTTTTAAAATCTGGGGACAAAGCTTTCAGAATTAATAGGCAATTCTTCTTAACACGTATAAAACGGTGACAATTTAATCTCTTGGAAGATTTAATAAACTTACGAGGAACCACCTGTGGTAAAGGGATTTAATGACGATTGTGTGCGAAAAGTTTCTAAGCTGAAGGATACAATAACCTCAAGATTCGTTTCGTTATTTACGGCTTCAATATGCTTGCATGCGTCGGCCTTGGTCACCTATGTCGGCTGTCCATGCTACTCGCTCTCTGGCAGCTTCCCTGTTTAGTCCCATACCCTCAGGGTCACACTCGGTGACCTCGTCCCAGGTCTTTTTCGGTCTACCTCACGCTATCCTACCCCCAGCATTAACACTTGTCACTTTCTGCGCTCAGTTATCATTCCCCATCCTCTCCACATGCCCAAACCATCTCAATCTACCACTCATCACAAGACCAATACACTCCAGTCTCATCCTACCTCTCGACTCATCCATCCCAAACCTCTCCCCCCCCTCCCCTCAGTCCTCGCACTCAGGGACGCACTGCATATCCACCTAATCATTTCCATTTTTGTACGTTTGAGCCTGTGAATATCGTCTTCCTTTATTGCCCAAGTCTCACTACCATACAGCATTACACTCCTAACACATGCTGCATATAAAGATCCCCTAGCACGGAGGGAGAGCCCTCTCAATGTCAGGAGAGGCAACAGCTCCCTGAACTTCTTCCAACTACCCCTCACTCTAGCCACTAGCTCCAGCTCCACCTACAGCACATAACATGTCTTCCAAATAAATTTTTCCACACACTCAAGCTACTCACCGACAATTTCAATCTTTTCACACTTGGCAATCTCCAACTGCTCTCCCCCACACACCGCACACATGAAATTAGCATTATCTCGAAGTCTACCTCTAATACCACTACATTTTTTTATGCTGTCAAGGGAACATGAACCTACTGGATATATATATATTTTTCTACCACCACTGCCCAGCTGAATGGAACAAGGCATTACAAAGACAACATACTGCTGTAATGTTCCCTCACTGTGAAACGAGGCCGGTTATTCATTTCACTGCGATGGCTTAAATTACAACTGCGTCATAAGGCATTGTACATGATACTAATGCACGCAACTCATGGTCTTATTCTTGTTGATGAAAGCTTTAAAATAATTATATCTTTACTGCAATCAACCTGTTGTTTTGTTATATTCATTTTCTGAGGATACAATCTCAATGTCCTTCTCGAATATCATCCACATTTCCCTCTCATCACACCTATTTTGTCTTTAACGAGCTTTTCTTAAATTCCTTAGCACTTTCAGTATCTGAGGATGTTTTGGAATGAAGAAAAGTAGTCTGCTGTGATGGTCAGAATGAAATATTTGGTGCTGCTTCAACCACGTTGCTTTCGGAACTGAACCTCCTTTCATTCAAAAGTTATGTGTCCTGGCATGGCACTGCTGTAACTTTCTGAAGTTGAAAAGGTTATAGAAAAGAAGTCAATCATTCAGCAAGCAAAAACGTACCCCATAGTTTCAATGTCAATCGTTTTTCTTTGTTCTGATAGTTAAAAAAAAAAAAAAAAAAATCAGTCACGTATGTGAGAACTTGACAAGTTCATGTCACATGTCACTTGACAGATTTAGAGAGAACAAGTGTTTACATGGCTTGACACACTCAACTAGCTCGAGCAGGATCAGATCGACTCAGGTCGAATTGTTGTGGCATTTATTATCTACATGCAGATTTTCTGAATGGTAGATCAGGTCTTGTTGTGCTTAAAAAAAATAACGAACTATATTTTTTTGCTTTACTCGATGTGCAATAAGAATGGAAACTTTGGCCAAATTTTGGTGGGAATCGAATAATCCTTCACTGCATTTAAACCATTAATCCCATAATATCTACTTTCAAATGGGCTATTTTCTTCACCCAGCAACACTGACCATCAACTTTGCATTCTTTCACACCCTTTCCATTCCTCAACTTATGCATTATTTTAATTTTTCCTTTCTTAAAGTTATTGGGAGTGAGGAGTGTATGCTGCAACACAAGTTATTGATGTCTGGAGTTGGCGTTGATGTATTATAGGGGTACCAGGTTTCGATTCAGTCTCAGGGAGTAGTCGCTTATTATACACCCGGTTGTACAGTGATATCCCATGATCCTATGGATACACTTAGTACCAAAGAACTCAGTTTGCCACATCGTCACTATTTAGTGTCCAAGTCTCACAGCCATAAAGTAAGACAGAGAGCACCAGCACCTTAAAGCTGCGAACTTTCGTCCTTCTATACAAATAACCACAATGTCAAATACCTGAATTGAGTGAATCCATTACCCCATATGCCAGGCCAATGCAAAAAGATCTCACTGTCTGATCTACTGTTGTTGTGGACCACACCACCAAGATAAGTGAATCTTTCCAAGACTTCTATATCCTCACCACATGCTTGGACAGACCTAACTGCTTCATCCAACAAGCCACCAAATGCCTGGACTTTGGTTTTGGCCCAAGAGTCCTTTAATCCCAGTGGATTCACATTTTTATGAAATTCCTCGAGGGCGATCTAGTATTTCCAACGACTCTGCTGGGATAACTGCAACATCAGCAGAGTAAGTGTCAGTAATCCTGAAATAGCTAATTGCTACTCCACAGTGACTTTGATTCACAGCCCTGTCCAGTACCCAATCCATACATGTACTGAAAAGTCAGGGGGCAAGGACACATTCGTGTCTTACACCAGAACTTGCTGGGAAGTAGTCGGATGTTCCCCCCCACCTCACACACACACTTTTGATAGCATTCTCAGTGTCTGAGTACAAACCAGCAGTCAGTCAGATTATCCCTGCAGGGATCCCACGGAGTCGCAGGAGTTCCCATTGTACCTCCTGATTTACTGAGTCAAACGCCTTCTGGAGATGCCCATGGGCTGCTAGCAGACTTTGTCGAAACTCAAGACGGCATTCCACAAGAACTCAAAGAGCTTAGATATGGTCAACAGTAGACTTCTTGGGCGTGAATCTGGATTGCTTAGGCCTCTGAAATTTTACCAAATGGTCACGGATATGCATCAGGAGAATGAGAACAAGAACTTTGTCTGGCACATTAAACACTGTAATACCACGGTAGTTACTACAGTCACGCCGATCTCCTTTTCCTTTCCACATAGGGGTGACCAAACCCTTAGTTCAGCCAGAAGGAATGATACCAGTCTACCAAATGGCTTCTATGACTGAATGTAAACCCTTGATCATGGCTTCACCCCCAGCTTTGATCAAATAGAGACACTCTATGATGACATCCTCCAGATCATGGAAGAAGAAAAGATTCGATATACCATTCTCATGGGAGACTTCAATGCGAAAGTTGGCTAATCAGAAAGTGAAGAAACATGTATGGGAAAATTCAGAATGGGGGAAAGGAATAACGGAGGTGAAATAGTGGTAATTTTTGGTGAAATGTATCAGAATAGTGAACACATTCTTTCACAAAAGAACATGGAGAAAATGCACCAAGAGAATTCCAAATAGAGAAACAAAGATTGATATCGACTTCACAGTAGCTCATAGGGATAACATAATCATAAATGTCAGAGTCATCAACAAAGTAAATACAGGAAGTGACCATAGAATGGTTTTCACAACCAGACTCAACTTCAGGGGTGAAAGAAATTTGATTAAATATAAGAAGATATACCTATTAAAAGTAAGTGAAAACAAAGCAGCTTTTAAGTTACAAATAACGAACAGAATTCAGGCACTAACTTATGCTGAGTGTGACACTGACTAACAAAAGTGCTAAGAGGATCAGTGGAGATAATACAGTAGTTAATACAACAAGAGCCCACAAGTATTCAGAAATAATCCTCGAGCTCATAAAATGAAGATAGGAGATGAAAGTAAATATAAAGAAAGATGATATAGAAATAGCAGAAATAAATAAGGTTAGCAAAAAGAAGAGAGAAGAAAAAAGAAAGAAAAACACGGATCAGACCAAAGAAACAATCATAGAAGGAAAAAGTCTGAAACAGGTCCGAAGTATAATGGCACTAAGAAAGCAACAAATTATATTAATGAAAGACAATAATGGAGAAGCCATTAAATGGAGAGATAGGATGGTGAAGAGAGTTGAAGAATTTTAGAAAGAACTGTATGCATCAAAGAAAATAGTACCAATAGCTAACTTTTCAGATGATACAAGTGAAATACCAGAGGTAACACCAGACATAGTAAACATCACTTTTTACAGAATGAAAATGTATAAAGAAGAAAATTCCCAAAACATGATGGAATGCTATAGTTATTTTGCATTACAATGAAGGCAACTCAAAATATCTTTGTAACCATCAGCCCGTTAGCTAATTACCAGTTACAGTAAACCCCCGATAAACAGAACCCTCTTTTAACGAATTTTGTTTTTAAACGACCACCTTGAGCTGGCTACACGTTATGCTTATTTAATGAATTTTTGTACCCGCAAAAGAATGGACGTGCAGGAAACACCGACCAGCGTGGTGCTCACACACACACACACACACACACACACACACACACACACACACACACACACACACACGCTCCTCCGCATCCCGCAGAATGCCTCATCAGTCGCTGGGTGACCACCATCGTCAGAACGGCCATAAATAGAGCATTTATTGAGAAAAAGAACCATTTAGACTGAGATGTATATTACTGTGTACGACTATATGGCCAAATGACGCTGTGTATTTAACAAATTTTGTTCGGTAAAAGCCACGATGCCTGGGAAATTACTGAACGGAATGGTGTATGGCTTTAACATCAAGAGCCTGGTACCAGTTAGTTCGTTATATAGAGGGTGTACTGTATTTACAAATTCTTCACTAAAGTTCTCACGGACAGAATAACAAAAAATTTCGAAGAAAACCAACCTTGTGAGCAGGCAGGACTCAGAAGTGGGTGTTCAACTACTGATCATCAACATTCAATGAATCAGCTAGCCGAGAAAATGACAGAATATAATAAACCACTGTACTTAGGTCTCACTTATTATGAAAAGGCTATCGACTCAGTGCAACACATGGCAATTAAAAATTAAGTGTGGGAACAAGGAGTATATGAGAACATTATAAAACTGCCCGAAAACACATATAGAGAACTGCCATAGCTAAATTACATAAAGACACGAAAGCAATTGAGACTGAGAAGGGTGTACGGCAGGGAGATACAGCATGCCTTGAAATTATTTTCAGAAAGTTTAGACAGGGAGAACAAAGGCGTAAACATAGTTGGAGAAAACCCAAACCATTAAAGATTTGCAGATGACGTCCTAATCTCAGAAACAACAGAAACATTGCAAGAAATGTTAAATTATCTAAACAGAAAAAGTCTCAGAGTTGGGCTAAAGATGAACTGGAGTAACACTAAAGTAAGGTTTAATCCATATACACCAAAGACCGTGATCAGAATAAGCGAGGAAATTCTTGAAGATGTCAAGGAGTACAATTACCTGGGGCAAATACTGAAACTAACGAAAGACAATGTAAACGAAAAAAAACACGCATTACAACTGAATGGAGAGCTGTCGGTAAACTTAGACACATCATGAAAAGCACCATGCCAATATGTATGAAACGAAAAGTATAAAACGAATGCATAATCATAACTATGACGTACGGTTGTGAGGCCCAGAAACTAACAGAATCGAAGGAAAAACAACTAATCCGTTCTCAACGAGCAATGGAAAGATCAGTGTTGGGAATATCATTAGGAGACAAGAAAAGATCTACCTGGGTCAGAGAGCAGACTGATGTCAAAGACATTATGGAAGTTATAAAAGAACAGAAATGGGGGTGGGCAGATCATGTAGCAAGAATAAGGGATAACCGATGAAGTAGGAGATTTGCAGACTGGACTCCAAGAGATTGTAAGCACAGCGGAAAGAGGCCAGACAGGAGGGGGGAGAGAGGAGAAGGAGAGGTTTGCAGGTAAAACGCGGCAGACTCGCGGAAAAGGTTGAGGGAGGCCTTTGCTCAGCAGTGGATTTGCAATGACTGCTGCAGATATATATATATATATATATATATATATATATATATATATATATATATATATATTTACGGAACAGAGACTAAACTCACTACCGTCCCGCAAAGTTCCAGGTTCAAAACAAAAGAGTTAGGTAAAATTACAAGTTAAAGTTTAATGCTCAAACTAACAACAAAACATTCAGGACTCATAAGGATAATGTAATGGCAAAAAACAGGTTAAATATATGGTTAACTGCAATATCCTCTATTAACACGAAATTAACAATAGTAAATTTATCTAAGTCAGCCCTAATAAAATAAGAAAACCAGATAATGCTCAGTGAATGCAAGATATATTATTACAGATACAAAATATTATCAATAATGGCTGACACTTAAAACACATGAATCACAAAAACCTCACCAGGCTTACGATTTAACACCCCATGCTACACAGTACAAGAAAAAATGCAATAACACTTATACTCAAATTACACAGCTGCTAGATGGTTGGAGACTTCCTGAGCACTCACAATAATAACAACTGTACAGGGGAGGACAGAGATGTGAGCAAAATGAGGAGTAGATCTAAGTGGCAATTAATGTAGAGACTGAGCTCATTATATAGGGGCCGGCAGAGCTTGATACAACTTGTAAGAAGGACGCGCAAATGAAGCCATAGGGGATAAAGAGTTGACAATCCTGCTCTGAACAATAGAAAGAACGACTTACTCTACTATAAGGGTAGAAGGGGGAGTGAGGTAGAACACGCTCGTGATCAAACATGCAGCTTACTGTACGTTAGAATTACACAAAGGATGATGAAATCATAGGCTATGTAACACCTCCCCACAAAGAAAAAGAAATTTACAAAGGAAATTTCTTATTACTCTAAAACAATCTGTCTAAAGTCTAGATAAGCAATCTGCAATAACATTTTCTTTCCCCTTGACATGTATGTCTAATGAATACTCCTGAAAAAGTAGACTCCATCTTGTCAATCTCTGATTTTTATCTTTAAACTTACTAAGGAATTTCAGTGGGTTATGATCGGTATAAATGACTATGGGGTCAAAAACAGAACACAAATAAAATGAAAAATGCTGTAAACCCAAAATCAAGGCCAAAAGCTCTTTCTCAATAGTTGAGTAGTTCTTTTGAGGTGGAGTGAACTTCTTACTGTAATAAGATACAGGGTGTTCAATACCTTGATCATCCTCTTGCAGCAAAACAGCCCCAGCTCCTGTATCACTTGCGTCAACAGCCATCTTAAAAGGCTTAGCAAAATTTGGAGTAGCGAGCACTGGCTGACTTAATAGGATAGCTTTAAGTTTACTGAAAGAGGATTCACAGTTATCGGTCCAGACAAATTTAACTCCCTTTTTCAGTAGGTCTGTAAGTGGTGATACAAGAATTGAAAAGTTAAGAACAAATCTCCTGTAATAACCTACCATTCTCAAAAATCTTTGTAGCTCTTTCCTATTTTTAGGTCTGCGAAGATCACTTATAACCTGAACCTTAGCTCCTGGTGGTGCAACATGTCCATCACCAATTACGTACCCAAGGTACTGAACTTTAGCTTGACCAAACTCACACTTTGATAAATTAGCTACAAGATTAGCCTGAACCAAACGCTCAAGAAATTTACTGACATGGCATAGGTGATCTTTCCAGTTGTCACTGAAGAGTAATACATAATCAATATAAACAACACACCCTGCCAAACCCTCTGTTACAACATTCATGAGCTTCTGAAATGTGGCTGGTGCATTCTTCATACCATATGGCATTACAGAACATGCAAAAATCTTTCCTAGTGTTACAAAACATGAGATCTCCCTAGCACATTGTCATAAGTACTTGCCAGTATCCCTTTAACAAATCAAACTTACTTAAGTACCTAGCCTTTCCGATCTTGTCTATGCAATCTTCCACGCGAGGGAGAGGGTAAGTGTCTGTTTTGGTTATCTGATTAACACGTCTGTAGTCGATGCAAAGCCGCTGTGACCCACCTGGCTTAGGGACTAGAGTGACAGGAGAACTCCACTCGCTCTGACAGGGCTCAATCATCTTGTGGTCCAACAGGTAGCCAAGCTCCTTCTGGATGAGAGGAACTTTCACTGGGTTCACACGGTAAGGAGGCAGTTTAATTGGCTTTGCATCTCCAACATCGACATCATGCATCAACACAGTGGTTTTTCCTGGAGTAGTACGGAACACTTGCGGGTACTCCTGCAGTAATGCCGAAAACTCCTGCTTTTCCTCGGGAGCTAGATGAGAAAGCTTAGTCTGGAGATCATTCATGATATCAGGATTCTTCTTTAAACTATCACTCAGGCTCATGCTGCATGGGAGAACTTCACTTGCAGACTCGGGTGGAACAGCTACAGTGCAGACTGGGTTATTTTCGTCCCGCCTGTGATATAACTTTAGCATGTTGATGTGACAAAGTTGCTTGTTCTTTCTACGATCTGGTGTGGCGATGACATAGTTGACATCACTGAGTTTCTTCTCCACGAAATAAGGACCACTAAACTTGGCTTGAAGAGGTTGCCCATGCACCGGTAGCAGAATCAAAACCTGATCTCCTGGCTGAAAGTGGCGTAACCTGGACTTCTTATCATACCAAGTCTTCATCTTCTCCTGAGCAGCTCCTAAATTCTCTCTCGCCAGCTGTAAAGCAGTGGACAGCCGTTCTTTGAACTTCATCACATACTCCAGCAGGTTGACGTCATCTTCCTCTGACAGCCAGCATTCCTTGAGTAGCTTAAGGGTCTTCTTACTTCATGGCCAAACAGTAGTTCAAAAGGTGAGAAGCCCAGTGATTCTTTTGGAGATTCTCTTGCGGCAAATACAACGAATGGAAGACATTTATCCCAGTCTTTCTGATGTTCCAAACAGTATTTCTTGAGCATCTATTTGAGTGTTTGATGATATCTCTCCAACGCTCCTTGGGTCTGGGGATGGTAAGCTGAAGACGTGATCTGGGTGATGCCCAACTCATTCAGAGACTGCTTGAAAACATTTGACATGAAATTACTTCCCCGGTCTGACTGTACCTCCTTGGGCAGACCAAACTTTGTGAAGAACCCTAGCATTTCCTTAACCACGTTCTTTGCTGAGATATTTCTAAGTGGAATGGCTTCAGGATAACGAGTAGCCATATCAATCAGGGTCAACACACCAGAAAATCCTGAAGAAGTCTTAGGAAGAGGGCCCACAATATCCACCAACACACGGGTGAATGGTGCCTCAAAAGGAGGAATGGGAACTAGAGGTGCAACCTTTTCGGTCTGATTACACTTCCCCACAACTTGACAGGTGTGACAAGACTTACAATATAAGGAAACATTGTCACGGAGTTTTTAAAATAACACGGGGTTTTTAAAACAAATGCTAAATATTATTTAATTGATAATAATATTCAATAATATTGAAGAGCAGGGACAATGATCGTCTTACTAAATCAAGCAACGATTACTTTACGCTGACTTCTTCGCGCGATTCTCTAAGAACGAGAATTTATAAACTTTCTCAACAGTACACAGCAGAGACTAATTACTCGATTGCTGTTACTGTTAGCCTCTGGAGAAAGTTACTTCACCCCTGACAATAAATAACTAATACTAATAATAGTATCAGGTTCTTGCTGGTGCTTAACTCCTTGGAGGAACAACGGATTTTAAGTTTAATACAAGACTGGCCTAAGTACCAGTTATGAATAGCAAAACGTTTATGCAAGCTAGGAGCTATATGGAAAATAAGCTTAATTGTGGAGAAATGAAACAAGAGTTTACTTTACATTAAGCTCAAGAAAAAGAACTGTTAAATTTATTGATTACAAAATAAATTTAACTTTACAATTCAAAATCAAATTAATGAGATCGCACTCACTCACTCACACAAGAGCTAAATTCTTACGCCTAGGAAAAACACCTTAATTAAACTCTTAAACCTAGGAAAATACAAAAGGTAATACTGGTCGATGAATGCTTTGTATCACCAAAGGGTGGGAGCACTGGAGACTGTGGTCTAAGTAGAGCCTGGCTGACTTCTCACTTGTTGGAGCACAGATCCTTCCTCCGTCAGAGCAAACACTGGACTGACTAAGTCGTGGGAAACAAAAGCGGAGCACTAGGCCGCATTTTTCTAACGGTCGAGGCAAGCAGGGGCGAACAATAAAGAAACAATAGTATCGCTCAGTAGAGCACTTAGTGACATGCATTAAATCGGTCACTTTTGAAACAGTGACGAATGTTTTGAAAAGTATACCACCGAAGTGGAGAGAGAAACGGTTAACTGAGCGATACACAGTGAGTTTTCCACTAATAGTTCGTGTTTTTCACAAAAGGGAAATGTCGCGAATTGGATTCGTGACATTACGCCCCTACAAAATTAAATTTTTTCCTTATGGGAACAAATTTGTGGATATATATATATATATATATGTACACATCCTAACTCATTCACACAAGATTCACACTGTGGTGTATGTGCTATCCTGCTACAGGAGAAAATCGCAGTCACCAGTGAGCGAAAAAAACTCGTATTTACGTTAATAGAAGCAAACTTGAGGGAAAAACTCTGTGACGACGGTGAAAATCCTGTACTCAGGTCAAACTGAGCGAAAATTCGCTACATTTACACTGACAACTAATTGTTGTGTAGCGTGGTGTATGTAATACACGGTGTAGGTGTGACAGTTGTAGTGTAACTGTACCTACGTGTAAAATGACACAGTATATAATAATATGGCGACGACGAAGGCAGAGGAGAAGAGGCGGCAGCGTGCGGCAGACGATCAGCTGGCCCGCACAGCAAAACTGCTACACCCATTGCTGTACCTGCAAAACCAATTGAGGTGGAGCATCAAAAGTGTCAATGAGACGAAATTTCATTATGTTACAATTACTCTCTCTGCCTAGCAGTCAGTGCTACGACATACATTCGAGGTTGCCATTAATTATAGCACATGATTATGGTTGGCAAGTTGAGAATCCTTGTGCAAACTCGGGTCTTCCATAGCCTCGAACTGCACACGGGTCCTCAACCTGTGCCTTAACCTACAGTACTTATATTAATATCGGGAAGCTGAGAATCCTTGTGCAAACTCGGGTCTTCCATAGCCTCGAGTCGCCTCTGCGGAGTTCTCTCTCAAACTTCCCCCTTAACCTACAGTACTTATATTAGTATCGGGGAGCTGAGAATCCTTGTGCAAACTCGGGTCTTCCATAGCCTCAAGTCGCCTCTGCGGAGTTCTCACTTCCCCCTTAACCTACAGTACTTATATTAATATCAGGGAGCTGAGAATCCTTGTGCAAACTCGGGTCTTCCATAGCCTCGAGTCGCCTCTACGGAGTTCTTTCTCGAACTTCCCCCTTAACCTACAGTACTTATATTAGTATCGGGGAGCTGAGAATCCTTGTGGAAACTCGGGTCTTCCATAGCCTCGAGTCGCCTCTGTGGAGTTCTCTCTCGAACTTTCCCCTTAACCTACAGTACTTATATTAGTACCGGGAAGCTGAGAATCCTTGTGCAAACTCGGGTCTTCCATAGCCTCGAGTCGCCTCTGCGGAGTTCTCTCTCGAACTTCCCCCTTAACCTACGGTACATAATTTGTATGTACAGGCCCTGGACATAATGTGTCCTGTGGGGCCAATGGGTGAGACGTCAGGTCTGCACCCACTTCACCACTACCCTGTCTCTCAACTGACTCAGAGATTACAGGTGTCGTTATGAACGGCACAGGAAGGACATGTCCCTGATTAGTGGTGTTACTTTGACACACACTGCAGGAACGGACAAAACTATCTATGTCTCGTCCCATCCCTGGCCAGAAAAAGTCAGCTCGGATACGGCCCTGGGTCTTCCTTTTGCCCATGTGACCTCCTGAGGCTGAACAATGACCCCATTGTAACACTGCTAGGCGGTACTTGGCGGGAACGACAAACTGCAGTCGAACCTTGCCCTCGGATGTTCGTGACTCACGGTAGAGCCGTCCTTGTTTGTGAAGGAACTTGGCTCGACCTCCCCGTGAATACTTAATCACTCAACCCTTTTGTTTGTTCCGCATGGTAGCAAGTGTCGGGTCAGGATGTTGTTCTTGTACAACAAGTTGACTACACATCAGATCTTGCGGCGATTCATTGATCACTTGGGTGACACAGTTTGGAGCCTCAGCCATGGCTCGTGTTACCACAGCAGCCGAAGTCTGAGTAGCGTCATCATTGGAGCAACTATCCTTGACTCCATAAATATTTCCAATGATGAGGTCAAATAAAGGTTCTGGCATGACAACTGCAAGTGTCGTACCAGTATAAAATGGAGATGCCACCTGGATACATGCCTCAGGGAACAATCTCACTGATCCATCAATAAGGTTTGCATGGATCTGTCGACCTGTGTACTGCTCAGGACGAACTAAACTCTGCTTAACAGAGCAACCTGAGGAACCATTGTCTCTCAGGACCTTCACAGGAATGCCTCCCACAAACCCTGGCTGAACAAGGAAGGTACTGTCACCTGTGGGAGGGCCTGTGGAGGAAGCAGCTAGCCACTCATGAGGCTGCTGAATTGATGCGGCAAACATTGTGCCTTGAGAATTATATTGGGAAGATGGAACATTGCCCATCTGTGGAGGGGGGTTCACTATCACTGTGGGACTAGTGAACTGTGGGGAAGTACCCACACTGGTAGGGACGTGACCACTGTGCTGCTGCTGAGGAATGAAGGCTGCGTTCGCTTCCTGCCTCTTTTGAGCTGGTGGTGAAAAAGTTTGTCCCGACAGTCGGTTGCGTGGCTGATACTGCTGCTGGTTAGGGTACTTGTTGTACCTCTTCCACTTAGGTTTCTGAGTGTTTTGCCTCTGGTCCTTCCACTGCAGTTTAGGACCTTGGCCATTATTCTGAGAATGGCCTTGGTGATGGGATTCAGTCTGAGACGGCTTCCCAGACTTGGCAGTATCTTTTCTGCTCCAGGTGCTTTGCTTACGAGTTTGATACCCGTATGCAGTAAAGAATGCGTCAGCCTTTTCTGCCATTTGGCTGGCATCTTTCACCTGGCAGATCTTAAGCTGTGCTATGAGCTCAGCAGGCCACGACCTCTCTAGCTGTGTACGCAGCATAAAGTCAATTATCCCCTCACGCGTGGAAGGAGTTTCATCTTTCTCCATCCACTCATTTAAGTAAGCTGTGAGACGATCAAGGAACTGAACAGCTGTCTCCTTGTCTTGGAGACGAGCTCGCATGAACTGAACTTTGGCGTCGTCTACTGTGAGACCATACGCCTTAATAAGTGCAGCTTTCATCATCTCATATGTGAGATTGTCTCCACGAATTCTGTGGAGAATATCAAGGGCAGGGCCCTCAAATAGGCTAAGAAACTGAAGCCGCTTAGCTGCCTCATCCAGTTGATACATGTTTGCCATGTTCTCAAAATGAGCTATGTACAGCTCGATTCGCTCGCTTTCCTTGTATGAAGGAAGCTTGATGCGTGGGGTCGCCAGGACATGTGCAGGGGGAACGCTCATGGAGCTTGGACCAACTGCACCAGACGTGTCTGAAGCCAAGGAATCTCGCTTGAGCTTCAGCACTTCAAGTTCATGTTTTTCGCGCGCTTCTCGCTCGGTACGTTCGTGTTCTTGTTCTCTGTCTCGTTCACGCTCGTATTCGCGCTGTTCTCGCTCTTGTACTAGCTCGTGTTCGCGCTGTTGTCACTCTTGTACTAGCTCGTGTTCGCGCTGTTGTCGCTCTTTTTCTAACTCGAGCTCGCGATGTTTTTGCTCGTGTTTGCGCTGTTTTCGCTCGTATTCGCGCTGTTCTCGCTCACGTTCATGTTGTTCGTGCTCGTATTTGCGTTGTTCTCGCTCACGTTCACGAGCATCATTCTCGCGCTGCTGCTCCTGATTATGCCGTGAGAGTATATACTCTTTAATTTCGGTTGGGTCCGAAAGACCCATTTCTTTGTCTTCCTGTAAAAATACAGTGGTAGCCATGTCGCTAAATTATTAAGCAAACTGACACTGAGTACTGACTGCTTCGCAACGAATGCTAATAACACAAGTAAAGAGTACAGACACAAGCTAGTGGTGACCAGTCTTATCTAGTTAACTGGAAAAGAATAAAGCAAAAATGGAAATAACTGAGAACTTAATAATTAACACAATGGGTACGGCGGCTACCCAGGAGCGAATAAAATCGTCTGGCGTTTCCAAAAAAAAAGTACTAAATAGAGTTAAATACTCTATGGATTAATAAAGCAAAAATTCACTTGCTAAATTAACGGTAAACACCAGTAAGCTTGTGCCTATAAACTTTAATGATAAATACCTAAATATAAACGAGTGAGCACTATCTCGTGAATAGCTTTAGAGCTAGGAGTTAATATCCTGGAATGAGGTCGCCAATTGTCACGGGGTTTTAAAAATAAAACGGGGTTTTTAAAATAAATGCTAAATATTATTTAATTGATAATAATATTCAATAATATTGAAGAGCAGGGACAATGATCGTCTTACTAAATCAAGCAATGATTACTTTACGCTGACTTCTTCGCGCGATTCTCTAAGAACGAGAATTTATAAATTTTCTCAACAGTACACAGCAGAGACTAATTACTCGATTGCTGTTACTGTTAGCCTCTGGAGAAAGTTACTTCACCCCTGACAATAAATAACTAATATTAATAATAGTATCAGGTTCCTGCTGGTGCTTAACTCCTAGGAGGCACAACGGATTTTAAGTTTAATACAAGACGGGCCTAAGTACCAGTTATGAATAGCAAAACGTTTATGCAAGCTAGGAGCTATATGGAAAATAAGCTTAATTGTGGAGAAATGAAACAAGAGTTTACTTTACATTAAGCTCAAGAAAAAGAACTGTTAAATTTATTGATTACAAAATAAATGTAACGTTACAATTCAAAATCAAATTAATGAGATCGCACTCACTCACTCACACAAGAGCTAAATTCTTACACCTAGGAAAAACACCTTAATTAAACTCTTAAACCTAGGAAAATACAAAAGGAAATACTGGTCGATGAATGCTTTGTATCACCAATGGGTGGGAGCACTGGAGACTGTGGTCTAAGTAGAGCCTGGCTGACTTCTCACTTGTTGGAGCACAGATCCTTCCTCCGTCAGAGCAAACACTGGACTGACTAAGTCGTGGGAAACAAAAGCGGAGCACTAGGCCGCATTTTTCTAACGGTCGAGGCAAGCAGGGGCGAACAATAAAAAAACAATAGTATCGCTCAGTAGAGCACTTAGTGACATGCATTAAATCGATCACTTTTGAAACAGTGACGAATGTTTTGAAAAGTATACCACCGAAGTAGAGAGAGAAACGGTTAACTGAGCGATACATAGTGAGTTTTCCACTAACAGTTCGTGTTTTTCACAAAAAGGAAATGTCGCGAATTTGATTCGTGACAAACATCCCTGAAGATACCTGGCCAGTAGAAGTGTTTCAAAATGCGTGCCACAGTCTTCCTCACTCCAAGGTGTCCTGCCAAACTGGAACCATGAGCCACTCTAATGATATCCTGCCTACAAACACGAGGGATGACAACTTGATGTACAACCCCCCATTCACAGGCGGCTGATGCTGTTGGGGGTCTCCACTTCCTCATAAGTACCTTGACTTTATATAATAACAAGTAGAAGCACCGGCTGACTCTTCCTCACTGCAAGCAGAGTTAGCTAGACCTTTCAACTCAGGGTCAGCAACCTGCAACTCAACCAACTCTTGACGAGACAAATTATCAACTCTACGGGGTACTGCCTCATCTGGTGAGTGGTCCAAATTAGCAAGAAAAGTGTCAGCTAGGATAACGTCATCATCATCATTATCCTCTAAGTCACCAGTAACTTTAGACTTAGCCCTAGTGACAGCACATGCAGAGAACACATCAGGGTCATCACAGTCCTGGGCCGCAGCCACTGGCTTACTAGACAATTGAGGAGCTGGACACACTTGACTTCCATCAATATCATTTCCAAGTAAGAAAGTTACACCTGACATTGGGAGTGTCTCAACCAGCCCAACCATAACGGAACCATTAACAAAACCAGACTGTAAATTCACTCTGCACAGAGGGACAGAGAAGTAATTATTCCCTACGCCTTGTAAGATTACAGTTTCATCAGAGGAATTAACATTAGAGCCTAGAACACTGGTCAGCATAAGGGATTGGCTAGCACCTGTATCACGATATATTTGAACTGATTTCCTGTTATTACTGTCCAGAAGACTGACAAAACCATCAGACAGGAAATTAGCACATGAACTCTTGAGAGTGTCACCCACGTTACTGCTCAAAAGAGGAGCTTCATCATGAGGGTTTAATTTACCCCTCAAAGCAGGTTCAGTTAACTCGGTTAAAGAATTCTGGGAACTCTCAAGGGTGGACACTAGACCAATTGATTGAATTTTTAAAGACTCCTTTTTGTTCACATCATGCTGTCTCCTGAAACATTTCTCCGTAGTATGACCAAGCTTACTACAATAAGTACATTTACTTTTCTGAAATCTAGAGGTGAAGCTGGTATTTACTTTCTGAGAAACATCATCATTATTCTCTTTCCCGTTACCTGTACTCTGAGTAGAGGCAACGTCAACGTACTTACTCTCAGCTTTCCTTTTTTCTTTTGAATATCTCTTGTGAGTGAGAACATATTTATCAGCTAAAACTGCAGCATCAGACATATTATCTATTCTTCTCTCATCAAGATATAGGCTTACATCATTATTAATACACCTTTTGAAGTCCTCCAGCAAAATCATCTGCTTAAATTTACCAAAATCAGAATTTACATTCTTAGAATTTAACCACTGCTCTAACAGATCTTCTTTGATTTTTGCATACTCAACATGGGATTGCTTATCTTGCTTGTAAGTTGTCCTAAATTTTACTCTATAGGCTTCAGGAACAAGCTCATAGGCCTTAAGAATCAAGCTCTTAACTACATCATAATTATTACATTGATCCTGAGGCAAAGATGCATAAGTTACTTGAGCTTTACCGGTGAGAACAGTTTGAAGGAGTACTGGCCAATAGTTTTTGGGTCAATTAAAACCTGTAGCTACCCTCTCAGACAATTGAAAATACTTTGTTAAATCAGATTCATTAAAAGGAGGGACAAGTTTAACATTTTTAGCCACATCAAAATCATCAGAGCTAGATGATCCAGTTCCACATTGTTTCATGCGATACTCATGGTCTGCCTGAATCCTAGCTAGTTCAATTTGTGCCTGAGCCTGTGCTTGTGCCTCCTGAATACGAGCCTGAGATTCAGTCTCCTTAGCATTTGCCTGAAATTCAGCCTCCTTAGCATTTGCCTGAAATTCAGCTTCCTTAGCACGAGCCTCCAGCAGGGCTAGCTGTAACTTAGCTATTTCAATCTGCGTTTGCTCATTTGGAGGAGTTACATTAAACAAGCTTTCATTAATCATGTCGACAATTTGATCTTTAGAATGATGAGAGCGAACAACAATTCCCAATTGTTGAGCAACAAGCTTAAGTTCATTCTTTGTTCTGTTTTCTACATCACACACTGTTTGCACATTTGACAAAAAATCTTTGGCTTCATCAAGAGTAGTAATAGTAGACATCATGAATAAATCACAGTCACAAAATATCAAGCAATATCCTTATGATAATATCCTGAATATCCTGATAAAAGGTCGCCAAATGTATGTTACGGAACAGAGACTAAACTCACTACTGTCCCGCAAAGTTCCAGGTTCAAAACAAAAGAGTTAGGTAAAATTACAAGTTAAAGTTTAATGCTCAAACTAACAACAAAACATTCAGGACTCATAAGGATAATGTAATGGCAAAAAACAGGTTAAATATATGGTTAACTGCAATATCCTCTATTAACACGAAATTAACAATAGTAAATTTATCTAAGTCAGCCCTGATAAAATGAGAAAACCGGATAATGCTCAGTGAATGCAAGATATATTATTACAGATACAAAATATTATCAATAATGGCTGACACTTAAAACACATGAATCACAAAAACCTCACCAGGCCTATGAATTAACACCCCATGCTACACAGTACAAGAAAAAATGCAATAACACTTATACTCAAATTACACAGCTGCTAGATGGTTGGAGACTTCCTGAGCACTCACAATAATAACAACTGTACAGGGGAGGACAGAGATGTGAGCAAAATGAGGAGTAGATCTAAGTGGCAATTAATGTAGAGACTGAGCTCATTATATAGGGGCCGGCAGAGCTTGATACAACTTGTAAGAAGGACGCGCAAATGAAGCCATAGGGGACAAAGAGTTTACAATCCTGCTCTGAACAATGGAAAGAACGACTTACTCTACTATAAGGGTAGAAGGGGGAGTGAGGTAGAACACGCTGGTGATCAAACATGCAGCATACTGTACGTTAGAATTACACAAAGGATGATGAAATCATAGGCTATGTAACAATATATATATACATATATATATATATATATATATATATATATATATATATATATATATTAAAACTTTAGTGGTACAGTGGTAGAGTGTGCGTTTCGCACACTGGAGGACGAGGGTTCGCCTCCCGCCACTTGCTACTTTGGCGGACATAAGGGGTGCTGTGGTTGAACCAGTGTCGCATACTAGTATGCTTGCACCCAGTCAGCTTAAGGCGGGCCGATTACACGTGGTTCACAGACTACACACACATCTAAAGCCATTACAACACTACAATTACACTTACAAGCACTTCTCACCCTATATACAGTCTCTACCAGACAGCCTAAGGAACTGGGTAGAGATACATTGGCTGTATCGTCCCTGCTTCGGTAGGGATAGGCTGGTCCTACAGTGGACCTCAACGGCTGATGATGATGATGATCTTTATATAAAGAAATGGAAATTCCATCAGATTGCCACAAGTGATGATCGTAAATTAATACCTGTGGAGAACTTCAAACAAATTTGGAACAAAACAAGACAGTTAAGTGGCTAATATACTTAGAAGCCATAGTATTTAATGGTGAGCGGGTTATTTTTTTGGTTCAGTCTCTTGTATCACAGTTCATTGGCCCTGATATTGCAGAGATAAGGTTCCATTCTTTTTGCTGTGCAGCATGGGCGCTAACTCAGCGAGAGACGCAGGTAAGTCAACTGGCATAAAATTGTAATGGATAGAAGTTGGACAGAATGGTAGTCTCCAAAATGAGTTGGCTGTGATAAAGGGATGACCTCACTAGGAGAAAAGTACTCTCTCTAGGCTGACATCAGACAATATATCTACCTATCCAAATCACACCCGCACGTTCACATATCTCACCACCCCTTCAGTCAATCTCAGATTCGGCCTTCTCCTTCCCCCCCCCCCCCACCTCACTCACATATGCTCTGCTATTCGATCTTTCAGTCTTCATCCTTTCGACATGGCCAAACAGTCTCAAGGTATTTTTGCTAATGCATTCCAACGCATCCAATGCAACACCAGAACACACCTTCACTTCATCATATTTGTCTGTTTGATAATTCACGTAAATCGATATGCCTCGCTCATATATATAAATTTCCACTTCTCATACACTAATATTCATCCAACATAGATGCTGAAATAATTAAGATATACAGTAGCGCTTCACGCAACTCTGAAGTTTGCTCCAACTGCAAAAAATACCTGTCTCGGTAACAATGCTTTAGGCCATCTTAATTTTCGATATATTCCTAACAAAAACTGTTATACGTGATATGAAGTAGCGTTACCCATTCCTTCATACCTTAATTCTTCTTCTACATTCTTCATTCCTTCCATTTACCGTGCCTTTGGACTTGCTTTACTGCTTTTACTTCCTTAACCTACCATATTCTTCTGCTTCCATTCGTTCTCACCAGCTTCCTTTCACCCTCAGACAAGTTTTAGTTTATTTTGCCATTCTCCTCCCAGACCCAAACTCTCTCTCTCTCTCTCTCTCTCTCTCTCCATAATCCAGTGGGTGTCCGAGACCACAAAGGGGATGAACTTGTTGGATTTTGTGTTCAGCACCGAAGATGACCTCGTTTTAGCTTGACCAAAGTCGAGCCATTAGGAGTAAGTGACCACAATCTGATCAGGGTCTTGCTATGTGTACCAAAGGTTGAAGTCAAAGCTCTGTAGCGTAGTAGATGTTACTCAAGGACTTCAGTGGCCTAAACGAGGGAGTGAATGCAATGCATCTCAAATGAGGTGGAGTGTAAATGAGCTCAGATACACATTCAGAAAATGTTTTATGGCACACCAGTCAATGTTAGTGCCCTTAAAGCCAATCCTGTTACTATTATCTCGAGCCAACTGGTTTACACGGGAGAGAGTGGCAACAGTTTTGATGAGAAATTAAACACCCCACCACAAATTCAAGGACAGTGGTAGTTTAGCAGTTCAAAATATTTACATCCACCTGCCTAGGAGCATGAAGTCACCTTTAAACAGGGCGAAGCACAATGAGGAACCCCGATTAGCATCCTAATATAAAGAGACTCCTAAGGAGTTCTTTGCTTGTGTGAGCAACAGAAAACGGATTAGGAACAAAATAAGGACACTGCTTCATGCAAACAGCTTGTATGAATCTCTGGTCATGACACTGCAGACATTCTGTAGTCTCACTTCTCATCAATATTCACTTGAGTCATGGGAGGTGACATCCCTGATCCAGGCAATGCTCATGAGAGTGTGGCTACACTGAATGTTCGGTATACCGACACAGAAGTGTCTGAAGGCTAAGCAGATTAAAAGCTAACAGATCTCCCCAGTACGATGGGCTTCTTCCAAGAGTCCTGCAAGAAATAAGTGAGCAGGTGGTCCCTCACGTCGCTACTATCCTTTAAAAAGTCGCTGACAACTGGAAAGTTCCATCGAATTGGAAGGATGCAAATATAATTCCAATTTCTAAAAAGGGAGATCACTACAGTCCTGGAAAGTGCCGCCCAATTAGCCTTACATGTAAGATAACAAAGGTATTCAAAGGAATAGCTGCACACAGTACTGTCGATTATGTAGAATAAATTTAGTGTAGGATTTGCAACATGGCTTACTGTGGCATAGTTAGTGTTTGCCCAGTTTTACTGAGCTTTTCAACTGCATGCTCTCTGAATATGGCCAGTGCCGGCCAACGGACATTTTCATTTCAACTTTCAGAAGCTTTCGATGAAGTACACATCATTCAGGGATGATGGTAAAAACTTGTACACTGGAAAATCTAGGAGCACTCTCTGGAAAAACAGAAATTTGACTGACTGACTGGCGATATAGAGTGGCAGCCAATGAGAAAATCTCTGACTGGACATCAGTTACAAATGGAGTTTCACAGGGCTCAGTTCTAGGACCAGTGATACAAATTTGGGCATCATCAGCAAATTGCAGAATTTGCAGGTGACACAAAACTACGAGGCTATACATCATCATTAAAGAAGATAGAAGAACTGCATAAGGACTTGGATAAAAAAAGAGTGATTTGAACAATGACAAATGCCACAGAACTTGAAGAAATGCAGGATGCTGCAAATCCAAAAAGCAAACTACTCTTAGGAGGTGAGATCAGCAGTACTGACTTAGAGAGACTTATGTGTACTAAACAGCAGTAACCTCAAGTTCTCCAGACAGTATATTTAAGTAGTGAAAAAACAAAGATGAATTTAGGTTATATAAAAAGATAGTTTGGTTACGGAAACAATGAAATAATCTCTCTTGCCTCTTTCTGTACAGTTCTCATGTGCAGCTGCATTTGAAATATACAGTGCAATTCTGGTCACCGATCTTGAAGAAGGATACGGTACTGTGAGGCTTGAGAGAGTCTGCATATACAAAACTGATCACATCTATCAGGCACATGGGATACCAAACAAGGTTGAAGGCACTGGAACTATTTTTGTTAGAATCTTGGCATTTGCATGACAACTAATTAGGGTTTTCAAGATTCATACATCATATATCTGAACACAGTTACTACCCACAGAAATTTGGCTTAAACAGCAACTCGACGAGGAATCACGGATGGATGCTTGACTTGGAGTGTTAGCACAACAAATAAGGCAATGTCTTTATACTCAAATGCTATCTATCTATCTATATACCAAGGCTACTTCCCCCAAGGAAAGGGAGGTAGCAAAGACAGGACGACATACTCCCCATTTACTCATCCATTCAAACACATTCATTCGCATCCTAGCCCCAAAGGGGAGAAGGGACAGATCCTCACAGCATCACACCGCACAAGGGTCAACTGCGCAGCGCAATCAGTGACATCCGCAGCAGGGCCTGACAGCAGAGCTGGTTTACCCCTGCCACATCATAATAGACCCATCCCCTAATCCGCACCTGACCTGACTAGCTGATCAGACCTAATGTGGGAGAATATCCCCTCAGGGCTGCGTCATCATTTATTCATTCACAATTTCTCTCCACTTATTTTTGTCACGCACAGCCACTCTTCCTTGCTCAAGAGACATCCCTCTCGCATCCAGCGCTCTCTTCACACTGTCCATCCATCCTATTCGTGGTCTCCTTCTCAGCCTTACACCTCTCACATCAGATCTAGTTATGTTTTTCATCAATCGCTCATTATCCATTCTCTCCATATGCCCAAACCATCGCAACACCCTCTGCTCAACTCTACCAGCCATCTCCCGAACAACTCCAGTTCTCCTTCGCACTTCATCATTTCGCACTCGATCCATACGCGTCACTCCACACATACTCCTCAGACACCTCATCTCCATTACATTCAAACTTTTCCTCTCTGCTACACCCATATCCATGTTTCAGCCCCATATAACGCAGTCGGTACCACAACACCCTCATACAGCCTTCTCTTTACATCCATTCTAAGCAAATGACATCTAAACACTGTTTTCATTCCTCCCAGCACCTCACCTACTTCATTCATTCTAAACTTCACTTCTGCATCTATTCTTCCATCCACAGCAACATGTGACCCTAAATATTTAAAACACTCTACTTCCTCAAGCAACTCATCATTCTAAACTATATTCATCCCCCTACCATCTACCAACCTCGTTTACTTCATCACTTTACTCTTACTCTTATTTACTTTCAATTTCCTTCTTTCACACACCCTTCCAAACTCCTCCACCAACTGTCTCAATCTCTCCTGTGAATCAGCCACCAGTGCAGTATCATCTGCAAACAGCAGCTGCTTCAGATTCCACCCTCCACCATCAACATTCACCAGACTCAGACCTCCACCTAAAACTCTTGCATTCACCTCCCTTACAACACCATCCATATAAATATTAAACAACCAAGACGACATCACACATCTCTGTTGCAGGCCCACTCTCACGGGAAACCAATCACTCACAGCATTTCCCACTCTTACACACGCTCTACTATTTACATAAAAACTTCTCACCCCTTTTAGTAACCTGCCATCAAGTCCATACAATCTGACAACAGTCCACAAAGCATCCCTATCAATCCTATCATACGCTTTCTCTAAATCTATAAATGCCCAAAACACATCCTTGTCTTTCGCTAAATACTTTTCACACACTTGTCTCACAGCGAACACCTGATCCACGCATCCCCTCCCTCTCCTAAAGCCACACTGCTCATCACCAATCACTCTCTCTGTACCCTCTCTAACTCTCATAATTAACACTCTACCATACACCTTACCTACAACACTCAACAGACTTATACCCCAAAAGCTAGTACATTCATACTTATCAATCTTACTAACCAGTCAACAATAGTCACTCCACCACCCTTCAGGCATTCCACAGCACACCCATCCATACCTGCAGCTTTCCCTGTTTTCATCTCCTTTACTGCCTTCTCCACTTCCTCCTTCGTGATCAAAGAATCATTCTACTCTCCCAACACTTTTATTCATTGCACCCTTCCATCCGCCACAATCTCAGCACCTTTCATCCTTTACATTTAACAATCTTTCAATATACTCTGCCCATCTCTTCTTTACTGCATCAGATGAAATGCAGCATTTGTAATTATTTATCAGCAGACCTAGTTTACAGTTCCTCGATAGTGACTTCATAGCTAGGTTAGGCAAAGTATTAAGTCATGCCTAATGGTTGACTGAAAGGGTCCTCCTTTGCTGTGAAATTTCAGAGCTCAGCATTTTTCTTGTGGGCTAGGTGTACTTCCTTTTCAGTGCCTGGTCAATAAATGGGAGAGGTGGGTGTGTAGGACCTTCATCTTTTCCACACTTTTTTCTCACTTGTAGAGTAGCCACATGTACCTGCTAGTTATTCCTCTGCACACTTATGGAGGAGGCATTTAGTGATGGATCTGTTCGTCTAGTATGTGTACGTGGCTGAGTGAGTGCGTCCATAACAATTTTCTGGGAATGAAATCTCCTGAACCCATTGACGAATTTCCATTAAACTTTTACTAGTGATGCAGTATGAGGAGATGATGACTATATTAGGTCAGTTAAGTCAAGGGGTCAAAGGTCAAGGTAATATGAGGTCAACTTAATTTATCATTGTGGGTGCAATATCTCCTGAACCCTTTCAAGGATTTCGACCAAAATTTTGTCAGTGATAAAATATGAAGGAACAATGCAATGCTTATGTCAACAAGGTCATCGGGTTTGGATCATGGTAGTATGGGGTCTGCTTAATTTTTCCATTTGGGCATACAGCCATAACACTTGTTGGCACGATATCTCCTGGTGGATGGATTTCCAACAGACTATTATCTGTGATGCAGTATGAGAAGATAATGAACTGATTAGGTCATCTAAGTCAAGGGGTCAAAGTTAAGGTCATATGGGATCAACTTTATTTATTCTTTGTGGGTGAAATATCTCCTGAACCACTCAACGGATTTTGACCAAACTTTTGTCAGTGATATAGAAGAAAGAGATGATGAACTGTTTAGGCTAGCAAGGTCAAGGGGTCAATAGTCAAGGTCATATGCGTGTAGGCGCGATATTTCCTGAACGCCTTGACGGATTTCGATCAAACTTTAGTCAGTGACAGAGTATGAAGGGGAGATGAACTGATTAGATCAGTAAGGTAAAGGGTCAAAAGTCAAGGACATATACGGTCAACTTAGTGTATCTTTAGCCTCATTTCAACCTTCAGTGAACACTGCCATGCAGAATGCATGGCGAGTCCGTGTGCAATGTTTGGCAGAGGATTACCGAACGATGCTTTGCGTCAACAGCTCGGGGCCCAAGATCTTGGCGTTTCATTTCATTCATATTATTTTCTCCATATCGATCGTAATACGCTTTCAGTTACCACTTCTTCAAGTAACTTCATGTAGTTCTCTATCTCACTCTGTCTGTCTGTCTGTCTCTGTCTCTGTCTCTGTCTGTCTGTCTGTCTGTCTGTCTCTCTCTCTCTGTCTCTCTCTCTCTCTCTCTCTCTCTCTCTCTCGACGGCCCTTTTAACTCACTTTTCATATCTAGCACTCGCGTTTCCCTGACCACCTAGGTTTCCCTCTACAACCTATTATTATACTTTCTCCATTCCCACTTTCTGCTCTTCATCTCTACCTTCTCGTCCTCACCTACCCTTTCCCTTCACCTGCCACCGGCCACCTGTGCCCCTCTTCACAGCTCATTATCATTAGCCTTCTTATCTAACTTTCGCTGAATAGTTTGTTAGCCACTTAATCCTTATATTTGTTTACATTTTCCCCTTTCTCTTCCACTCACCATCTTGCAGATCCACTGAACTCAAGTCTTACCGACATGACACCACAGAATTTTATGAACAGAACCTCCTGACTTCGTCCTCTCCCCTCACTCCGCTCTCATTTTTCTCCTCTGTCATTTGTACTGTCTTCCGCCCGTCGTCCTCCCTCGTCTCTTCACTTTCCTAAATTTGTTTCTGTTTCCTGTTACTTAATACAGTATCCATCCAACGTCTGACAATTTTCCAATAGTATTTTCTAAATCATCTCTTGTGTCCATAATTTGCACTATTTCTTCATCCTTCATTTACTCGCTGCCCTTTCTAGGCTTGTTTTATCTGTTAGTATTTTAAATAGGCTTTCTCCTCTTTCCTACCATTCTTCACTCCTCGTTCATCAATGCCTCACTCATTTTCCGATCTTCATCTTACCCAGGTCACTTCTTATAAATTCCTACCCATCGTTATAATTCGTTTTAGAATATTTAACCAGCTAAAAATTCCCCACAAAACTTTATTCAGCGAAACATCTCGTTTAAGATATATGGCCACTAAGGCAGTTGATGCTTATAGTTGCAATAATAACAACAACAACAAAGCATGAATAAGAGAGCTGTTGTCTTACCGTTTACTTATTATTGACGCGTTCGCAATGAGTTTTAGAATTGCCTCAATGCTTTGGATACTGGACAGCCTCTATGTAACCAGATCTTACACGGATCATTGTTACCAGGTTCATCTCCCGGTCTGCATGTGTCCGAGGCTGGAATTTTAGCTCATCACTTGTCGATTCACCCTGCTGATGCTGAAACAAACTTCCCTGGATAGGTTGGTGGGGAAAGGGGGAAGAAATAGGATCATGGGTAAACAGAAGCGTGATTGAGACTGGGCCCAAGTGGGAAAATAAGTTGCTGGAGAAAAGTAAGTCCTGGGGAAATCGACACGAGTGAAAACATAGGTTGTGAGCTTAAATGGCTCCATAAGAGAAGTAGGTCCAAGGGAGAAAAATGGCCATAATGGAAAATAGATGTTTCCCTATGGGAGGAAATACGTCCATGGAAAAATAGGTCTGTAAAAAAAGTAAGTTAATGGATGTAACTTGTCCATGAAGAAAATAGTTACAAGTGGAAAAATAAGATCATGGGAGACAATAAGTCCCTAGAAGTAGTCCATGAGGAAATCAGGTCTAGTAGGGGCAAAGGTCCGGGGGGAAGGATCCATGGTAAAAATATATCATTGAGGAAAAATTGTTAATAGCAGAAAATAGGTCTGTGGGAGACAGGGGGTCCATGAGAAATTAGGTCCATGGGGAACTAGGTCCATGAGGAATATAGGTCCAGTGGGGAACACTGGTCCATGTGTGAACAGATGCATGGGGGTAAATTGAGAGGGGGGGGGGGTTGACAAGCAGGCGTAGCTGGAGACATGCTAACGTGCTTGCCTTCCTTAAAGTCCTTTGCTCGCTGGATAGCCATAAAACCATTAAAAATATGAAATGAACTTATTGAAATAAACTTTGCATGTAGGGGCATCTGATAGTCGTTCTTGGGAAAAAATAATGAAACTTATCATACTGACTGATCTGTACAACAACCTTCTCTCTGAAAAGCCTCGAACAGGATATACATTGTACAGGAAAAGCGGTTGGTCAATTAGGGAAACAGATAATTAGCCCCTGGTGAGAGCTGTCAGGTTAGGTCAAACAAGTGAGGTCAGGTCAAACCAAATAGGTAAATCATTCACCAAGCCTTGCAGTTCCCCCTCGTCCTCATAATACAGAATTATATCCAAACGCTGCCCTCTTTCATAGGAGCTGGTCAAACATGCTTTGCCCTGCATTGTATCTCTTTTATAATTACATCCATATACAAATTGAACAACCATGGAGACATGACACATCCCTGTTTCAGTACACCATTCAGACAGAAAAAAATCACTCAGATCACCAACCACTCGCACCGCAGTCCTAACGCCCTCATACATACTCTTCATGGCATTCAACAGCTTCCCATTTACTCCATATATTTTTAATATTTTCCACATTCATTGTCCGCTCACTCGGTTATATGCTTTCTTCAGATCCATGAAGGCAGCAAACAATTTCTTTCTTTCTCTAGAAACTTTTGCACTAAACACCTTAGGATGAATATCAGATCTACACAACCTCTTTCCTTCCTGAAACCTCCCTGTGCTTCTCCAATTAATTCCCCGATCATTTCCCTAACTCTGTCAATATGTATCCTACCATACACTTTCCTATTACACTAAGGTGCACTTATGATTACCAGACACTTCTTTTTCCCCTTTCCCTTTGTCTATCTATCTATTGCCAGACGCCTTAATCCCTTAAGGGGTGGCCACAAACAAATCGCGTCCATGTCATCCGGTCCCCAGCCATTTCACTGCCCTGCTCCTAGATCACATCCCCCTCACTCATACACCTCACCACTCCATCCCTCCATCTTATCCTTGGCCTCCCCCTTCCTCATTCCCCCTCCACCTCACTGACATACACTCTCCTCGTAAGTCTCTCACTCTCTATCCTCTCCACATGGCCAAACCACCTAAGTGTTTTTCTCCTAACGCTTCCTATCACATCCACATCCACACCACAACGCTTCTTCACTTCCTCATTTGTCAGACTGTCTCCCCATGCAACTCCACATGCTCCTTCCAGATAACTCATTTCCACAGCTCCAGTCTTGACTTGTGTTCTTCCAACAAGGTCCAAGCTTCACTTCCATACGTTCAAGGGTATAATTATACCAGACTTCCAATCCTCCAGGTCTCACCTTCCTGTCAGGCCAATCTGCAAATCTTCCATAGCCATTCTGCTACAGTCTCTCCCCCATGCGCCAGCCTTTCACCATGCACTATTAATTCCTATGGCTTTCATTTTTTGACATTCTTCACCGCTTCCACTATTTCCATCCTATTGCTTTCTTCCTCGTTTCTCATCTCCCTCGTTCTCCCAGCCATTCCCCAGTTACTTATACTGGCGTAGCTTTCATCCTCTGTGTTTATCAGTTCCTTAATTTGTTCTCTCAATCTGCTCACTTTTTCTCCTTTCTCCACCACCAATCTGCCATTATTATCTTACACTCCCATACTACCTTTTTTATCATCCTGTCTTACTTTCTGAACTTCCTTCTGAACCTTTTCTTTCATTTACTCCACTTTACACTCAAATTACTTCCAAACTCCTCATCCATTGTCTTCTCACTTTCTCTTACTAATCTTTTCTCGTCTCTCTTCTCTACATAACATATAACTCTTTATTTCGTCTCTCAACTTCCTCCATGTTTCTGCTTCCCATCCACTCACTATAAAATGTCTTCTTTTGCTCCACATGTTTTCTCATCTCTTAATTCCACCATGCTGTTCCTTGCACCCTCTTTCGTCTTTATCTTCACCCCACACACCAACTCACATGTTGCACAGATTTCTTCTGTGAATACCTTGCACACACCTTCCCGCTCCCTCATCTGCTCCAGATCATGTCTACCCAATTGCTCCTCCACTTCTCACTTATCTTCTGTTTTTTTTTTTTTTTTTTTTTAAATCCTCCTGCAACTTTTCTGCCATCTTTGTATGGACTGCTTCCTCCTGCCCTTTTCTATTCATCCAGCACATTTGTTCCCTGACTCTCACGACTACTAACTGGTGGTTAGAGGGTCCACATCCCCAACCTCTGTCTGCTCTCACATCCAGCACATATCTCCTCATTTTCACATCCACATATTCATAATCAGTCATTGCCTTCCGTTCAATCATCATTTGCCCATCACCCTTCTCATCATTCGCCACGTATACCTGTGGATCATTTTGTACCTAAAGAGGGTATTGGCTAACACCAACCCCTTCCCTGTACAAATGTCCACCAGAGCACTACCATTCCCATCCACTTCTGCAGGCGCACCCCACTCGCCAACTACCCCATTCATCTTCACATTCCTTACTTTTCCTCTCATATCTCCAACCAAAAACACTGTATCACGCGTCTCAAACTTTTCCATGCATGCTTCCACATTTGCCCAGAACTTATATTTCACTCTGTTTGCACGGTCTTCTGTCGGCGCATACACACACACAGACACAATCACCAACGCTTGTAGTCCAACTTTCAGTCTTATCCACACAATCCTTGAACCAACTGATCCATCATCTCTTATATTCTCCTTCTATCCCTTGTACACAATAAACACAGTAATACATACACTTTCCTTTGTCCTCTCATTCCTACCTACTCCTGCACTTACACCCAGTCCATACTCCCAGTCTCTCACACTCTCCATTTGGTCTCGGCCAATCCACATATGTTCATTTTTGCATCCTCAGGCACCTATACAATCTCTGCCTCTTCACCTCATCATTTGCACCTCTCACATTCCATGTTGCCATCCTCATCATGTCCTTTGTCTTGTCCTTGGTAGTCACAGGTCCGCCCGCGTCCGAAGTATCTGGTTGTCTTTTTAGCTAGTTGTTTTATGGGGAAGGATGCTAACCCTCAGCCAACCTACTTGTTGACATGTAAGGAACACGTATGGGTTGGTTATATTGTTACCAAACAGTGTATTAAATGATTTTCTGGCCTACAGAAGATCATTTTGCTTGTCATTCAATGTAGAGTCACCCTAGAATAGCCTTACAGTGAGTGAGTGGACGATGGGTGTCCACATCCTCCACACTGCGATATTGTGTGAACAATAAATTCACGGGAAAGATACTGTATAGCTTCCTTCGACAACTGATGACGATGGGGAAAACATATCCTCCGATGAGTTTTCTAAAAACAATAGCAAACAGCTACATAAAATATGCAGGCTTTTTTTTTTTTTTTCTAACGGAGATTAAGATTTTCTAAGGATAAATGTACTATTAAAAAAAAAAAATGGAAGCTTTAGGCAAATCTTAATGATACCATGGATTTATGATACCATGGATTTATTTTGTGTTACTGAGAGATTGTTTTGAAAATACTCTCTTGGTGCCGCCCTACAGCCTCCAGAACAGTTACAAGGGTGTTCCCTGTCCCATACCCCCATAGCTGATCCCCACCGACCTCACTGCCAAAAGCACTGAAAGTTTTTCAGTTAACCCAAGGTCCCGACAGCTAATAGATTCTCAGTTTTAATTTCTGTTTTTACAGCTGCATTTCTTCTAACATTCCCTCCCCATCTCTGTCTGTCTGTCTGTCTGTCTGTCTGTCTCCCCCCCCCCCTCTCTCTCTCTCTCTCTCTCTCTCTCCCTCGGCCTACTAGGTTACAGCAATAATCAGAAACTTTAAAATATATTTGGTTTCAGTGAAAGGATACTGATTCATGTATTATTTGCATGCCATATTTACCGTCTTTGCTCAAGTATAAACACACACACACACACACACACACACACACACACACACAATCAATCAATCAATCAATCAATCTATCAATTAATCAATCAATCACTCAAAACTAATGCTAAGATAAGTATAAAGAGTTCCTTCGTAATCGCTTCAGTTACTGATAACCGAGTGGGGATAAACATCTTTGATGATGACGCACCTGAAACACCGGTATGTAAAGGTAATGACAGAGAGAGAGAGAGAGAGAGAGAGAGAGAGAGTCATCTTTCAACTCACAGCTAATCAATGACTTGTCTTCTCTCAAGGTGAAACAACGTCACACAGTCGTAAAGAGCATTTCAAAGAGAATTTATTAACTAAACAGGGTGGCACGTTACCATTATATTACTGCTAATACCAGATAGCTGGATTTACCTGAAGAAGAGATTTTCATACTTGAGGAATTAATTGTGCAGCTTCACTACTAACGTTATCTAAAGATGATTAAAATAATTTGATAACAGCAAATAAATAAAAGAAATTCGTCCTACTGAGATCGTGAAATGTTTTGCTTTTTTTTTTTTTTTATTGAAGCTTGTGATATAATGACTCATTCGGATACGTTAATGTAAAGGTACAGAATGTGGTGAATGTTTTTGGCGGATCAGATAGAGCCAGGATTCCGAGGACTTGAATGATGAGTGAAGGGAATCGTAGCCCAAAGGACTGGGCAAGACTTGGACTGTCTGGATGTTCTACTCCTCACCCTGTCCTAGGATGGGAAAGGAGGTCCGAATGATGATGATGATGATGATGTGTTATATTGAGAGTGAATTCTTGGATAATTACATACAAATGGTGTTCATGTAAACAGTGATAAACACACCTTTGGTAATCTGTGGCATATTTCATTTGGCTATTCCTGCTACCTGTTGGCTATTTTTTTTTAATCTTACGGTAGACCTCTTAGAATGAAGGAGGAAATAAATGCTATAGATATATAACCTCTACAGTTTAAAAAATCTCTTCGAGTCTAAGTAATGTTGTCAGATGGGAAAAAAGTATAAATTTTTAGTGTTGTCATTGTAATCCAGTAGAAAACCTTAGTTAATGCCATATTATCATCACTTGTCTGAAGGAATTCTCAAGTTTCTGACAGATAATAATACTCTCACCATTAAAACACTGCCATGCCAGGATCAGTTTAAATTTAGAACTCCAGCCTGAGCCAGAAAATTTTATTCATATGAGAGAAAGCAACTGGAGTCTGAGAGAGCTAACAGTGGCAAGCGTGCATAGATATTTATATCAAAGTCATTACTTTCTCTATTGGCTAGTCAGGGAACGAAGCAATTAAGGCAGATCAGAATCAGACATGTAGCTGGGCCATGGAACACATTACCAAAGCTGTGTTATGTTGGATTTTGTTGAAGCTAAAGTGGATCTAAGGACTGAGATTATAATATATATATATATATATATATATATATATATATATATATATATATATATATATATCAATAATTTCCTGTGGCACCCCACGGGATGCATAGGGCCTCAATGAACTCTCTCCACCAATATTTATCTCTTGCCATCTCCTTCAGGTCCCACCAACACTCCTCTCCTGCTTCTTTTTTCATTGTCCTCAACCAGGTTTCCCTCGGCCTACCTCTACCTCTTCTTCTTCTAGCAGTCCACTCTGGCACATCCTGTATTAAACTACCTTCTTTTCTGTATATGTGCCCCAGCCACTTCCAGCAAGACAGTCTCATATATTCATTAACTGGTTCCACTCTCGTAATATCCCTTACTCTTGCATTTGTAACTCTGTCTTGCCACTTTACCCCAAGAATCCTTCTCAGTATTTTATTCTCAAATCCTAATACTTTCTGATCTGTTGCAATTGTACTGTACCATGACTCATGCCCATAAATTAAAATTGGTCTAACCATGGACTTGTAAATTTTCACTTTAGTGTGTACCGAAAGCATATTATTACAAACAGATTTCAACATTCCAACAGCTCGCCAAGCCTGTCTAATCCTGTCCTCAATTTCATTGTTTAATGATCCATTAGATGATACAATCGTTCCCAGATATTTAAAGTTTTCTACATTCTTCACCACATTATTCCCAATTACACAATCGATTTGGTTCTCCACGTTCATATTAATGATTTCAGTCTTTCCACAATTTATTACCAATCCCACTTTTTCTCCTTCCTCCACCAGACAATCAAGCACCCTCTGCATCTCGTAAATACTTCCGCAAATCAGTACAATATCATCAGCATAGTCCAAATCCATCAGCTTCTTATTTTCTTTCCAGTTAATTCCTGCACATGTTCTCCTTACAACCTTTTTCATAACATAATCCATAACCAAAACAAACAGCAATGGCGAAAGAACTCCTCCTTGAATCACTCCTGACCTAACTTGAAATGGATCACTCAAAGAACCACCCACCATTACCTTACAGAAAGTACCTTCATGCAGGCTTCTAATAATATTTACAAACTTTTCTGGTATGCCACAGAATCTCATAATTTTCAACATAGCTCCACGTGAAACACTATCAAACACCTTTTCAAAATCCACAAAACATATACTAAGTGGCATTTTCATCTCATTAGCTTGTTGCATTAGATGCCTTACAATAAAAATCTGATCACTACAACCTCGACGCTTTCTAAATCCCGCTTGTTCTTCTCTTAAAATTATATCAATTACTGGCTCTATTCTGTTCAACAAGATTTTGGAAAAAACTTTTGCAACTACAGGTGTCAAAGTTTTCCCCCTCCAATTGCCACACACACACTTAAATCTCCCTTTTTTTGGTATTTTTATAATCACTCCATTTTTCCACTCTTCTGAAATTCAACCATTATCCCAAGCCACATTAAAAAGTTTCAAAAGTGCATTCATCAACTCGTCATTTTCCACCTTAAGCATTTCAGGGAATATTCCATCCTCTCCTGGAGCCTTAAAATTCTTTAACTCCTTATAGAATTTGCTACCTCTTCCAAAGTTATATCCCCTGTTTCTATCTGCAAATCTCTCTCGGCTGGCAAAATGTTCTCTTCAGCTGGGATTGGTCTATTTAGAACAGATTCAAAGTGCTCTTTCCACCTTCTTTTTATATCCAAATCTTTAGTCATCAAATTACCATTTCTATCTCGTACAGGTATTTCCTTCCTTCTCTTTTCAGTCCCAGTTAACTCCTTTATGGCCTGATACGCTGCTCTTGTGCTCTGACCGTCATTTTTACTTAATTTAATTTCTGTCTCTGTCGCCTTTTCATCATATAGCCTCCTTTTAATCACGTCTAACTAGTCTTTTTACTTCAGAATGTAAACTCCAGTACTTTGCTCTAAGTACTTCAACTACCTGGCCATCAGCATGTTGTTCTTCACTTCTTAACTTAGCCTCTTTCCTTTTCTGAATTGCATTCCATGTTTAATCTGACATCCACTTCTTCCTTCTCGCTTTTCCCTTTTTCTTAATAGTAATCTTAGCACTCTCTTTTACCTCTCTCCACAATTGATTAATATAATTGTCTTCTGATTCCATCAAAGTCTGCAGGACTAGAAACCTGTTCCTACATTCCCACCGAAACTTTTCCCTCGTGCTCTCATCTCTTCTCAACTCATCCAAATCATAATTATTACCTCCTGTACAATTACCATTAACGTTTCTCTTAAGTTTTATTTTAATCTTTGACACAACAAGTTGATGATCACTACCTATATCTGCCCCCCTCCTTACGCAAACATCTTGCAAATAACTCCTATGCCTTCTGCTAATTGCAATGTGGTCAATCTGGTTACAGTATTTACCACATGGTGAAATCCAAGTAGCCTTATGTATTTTTCTATGCTCAAAGATAGTTCCACCAATTATAAGGTCATTTGCCAAACAAAAGCTTCCAAAGCGCACCCCATTTTCGTTTCTTATACCAATACCCTCCTTACCCATACAATCTTCAAAGCCATCCCTACTACTGCTAACAATTGCATTAAAATCACCAATGCAAACTAACACATCATGTGTGTGTGTATATATATATATATATATATATATATATATATATATATATATATATATATATATATATATATATATATATATATATATATATATATATATATATCATCATCATCATCATCATCATCATCATCAGCCATTATAAATCCATTGCTGAACAAAGGGCTCCCCCAACCTTCCCCACGAATTCCTTGGCTGAGCAAATCTTTGCCACGTTTTCCCTGCAAATTTTTCTATCTCATCTCTCCACCTCCTCTCTGGCCTTTTTCTGCTACGCTTACCATCTCTTGGTGTCCAGTCAGTCAACCTCTTGCTCCATCGATTATCCCTTGTTCTTGCTACATGGCCTGCCCACCTCCATTTCTGTTCTTTTATAACTTCTATAACATCTTTGACTTTAGTCTGCTATCTCACCCAAGTTGATCTTTTCCTGTCTCTTAAGGATACTCCCAACATTGACCTTTCCATTGCTCTCTGAGAACGAATTAAGTTATATTCCATCGATTTTGTCAGTTTCCAAGTCTCACAACCATACGTCATAGCTGGAATTATACATTCGTTATATACTTTTCGTTTCATACAAACTGGCAAGCTACTTTTCATAATGTCTCTGTGTTTACCGAAAGCTTTCCATCCAATTGTAATGTCTTTTTATTTCACTATTATTATCTTTCGTTAATTTTAGTATCTGTCCCAGGTAATTGTACTCCTCAACTTCTTCAAGAATTTCTCCACTTATTCTGATGACGCTCTTTGGTGTTTGAGGATTAAACATGACTTTAGTTTTACTCCGGTTCGTCTTTAGCCCTACTTTGAGACTTTCTTTGCTCAGGTCATTTAACATTTCTTGCAACGTCTCTGCTTTTTCTGAGATTAGGACAATGTCATCTGCAAATCTTAAATGGTTTAGCTTTTCTCCATCTATGTTTACTCCTTTGTTTTCCCAGTCTAGCTTTCTGAAAATACATTCTAGGCATGCTGTAAATAACTTTGGTGAAATTGTATCTCCCTGACGAACACCCTTCTCAATCTTAATTTTCTCTGAGTCCTTATGTAATTTAACTGTAGCAGTTCCCTTTTTATATATCTTTTCGAGCAGTTTTACAATGTTCTCATTCACTCCTTGTTCTCCCAATGAATTTATAATTGCTATGTGCTCCACTGAGTCGAAAGCATTTTCGTAATCAACAAAACCTAAGCACAGTGGCTTATTATATTCTGTAGTTTTCTCAATTAGCTGATTCATTGTGTGCAGATGATCAGTGGTCGAATACCCGCATCAGAATCCTGCCTGTTCACGAGGTTGGTTTTCCTCTAAATTTGTAGTTATTCTGTTTGTAAGGACTTTAGTGAAAAGTTTGTAAATGACTGATAGTAAGCTAATGGGTTGATAGTTACTAAGGTCTTTTGAGTCGCCTTTTTTATAAAGTAGAATAACAATTGCATTACACCATGTTTTAGGAATTTTCTTCTGTTTTATACATTGGGTAAATAAGTGAGTAAGCCTATTTTGTACTTCTGCTCCTGCATCCAACAGTAAATCTGCTACTATTCCATCTTCTCGCGGAGCCTTCCCTCTTTTCATATTTTTAAGAGAAATATTTACTTCGTCTGGTGTTATCTCAAGTATTTCACTTGTGTCAACAGAAAAGTTAGCTATTGGTACTACTGTCTTTGATGCATACAGTTCTTTGTAAAATTCTTCAACTCGCTTCAGCATCATATCTCTGCATTTAACCCGCCCCGTCCCGTCGACGTATGGGTACGTTGCAACAATTTGCATTTGCCAGTCCCGGCGACGTACTGGTACGTCGTGCAATTGCAAAGTGCATAATTTCGACAATTTTCAAAATTCGCTCTTGATTTGCGGTTCGTACCCTCTCATGACCTTCCCCTACCTGCCACCAGGCGGGGACACTCGGCAACCCCGCGCGACCCGCGCTAGCCCACCACTCATCCACTCACCTGGTAGCAACGGTCCTGCTCAGACATGGCTAAGAGAGGTCTCTCAGACAGTGAAATTCAAGTCGCCCTGGACACCTTTACAGGCGACAGTGATTCCCCACTGGACGACGAGGATATGGACAAGGATTATGTGCAGCCAGAGGAGGAAGAAACCACCAGCAGTGACGAGGAAGTTCCGTCTCCCAGGAAGCGGCAGTACGTGACTTATCGTGCTGCTAGAGAGGGGCAGCAGGCAAAGAAGGCACATGCAACATCCTATCCCTATCCCCAACGTGACTTAGAACCAGAATTTGAGGACGAGGATGGAGCCGTGGGACGTGCTGCCACGTGGTATGGACGTGAGGTGATAACTCATCGTGGCCCAAAGCGCACACCACATCGTATGAGCAGGTATGGGCCTAGCATTTTGTTTGGGGAGTTAGGAACTCAAGTGGAGGGAGTGGGGAGTGAAAGGGAAAGTCCAGGAAGAATTAGGGAAAGTGAGTGACGTGAGTGAGTCATTGCTCTCCCAACATAGTGTGAGGCGGTGTAGTGGATCACGTGGGCCAGTGCGGGTGCATTCCTTATCACGTGGGGTTGTGAGGGAGGGGGAAGGTGGGGAGGAACCACTCCCAAGCACATCTTATGCTCCCCAATATCCCCTAACACGTGGTCGAGCTAGGGTGCGTGAGAAAGCACGTGGTGTTGTCATGGAGGGGGAAGGTGGGGAGGAACCACTCCCCAGCACGTCTTCTGCTCCCCAATATTCCCCTATTTCATCCCCACAGCCCCCTAATGTTCCTCAAGGCCATAAGGGTAAGGGAAAGGGAAAGGGTAAAGGCAGAGGGAAGAGGAGTGACAATGGGGAAGCCCTCCGCACTCCTTCTCCCCCACCTCCCCAACCAGGATCTCCTCCCCACCCAGACGAAGGCGGTGATGGGGATGATGGGGACGAGGGATTTGTGTCGTGGAATTGGGAGGATGGGAGTGATTTTTCTCCCCTCATTCACCCCTTCACTGAGCAGGGGCGATCTGGCTGCATTGCTCCAGGAATTCACCGTAATTCCACCAGGTTGGATTTTTTCCACCTGTTTTTCAGTGAGGCATTTGTTGATCAGATTGTATACCAAACCAACCTGTTTGCAAGTGCCCAGCACCTAGAGAGTGAAAGATTGGGAACAAGGAGTAGGCATTCTATCATCTATGATTACTCTGTCTCCCTTCCAGAAATGTTCTTATTTTTTGCCCTGGTCCTTTTGATGGGTATTATACGAAAGAATAGAATTCCTGCTTACTGGACTAGGGACCCTGTTATGTTTACCCCAATATTTGGTCAAGTGATGAGCCGTAATATGTTTCAACAAATTCTAAGTCACCTCCATTTCTATGATGCTCATGATCCTGCAAATGCAAACAACACTGATAAAATGAGGCGAATTAGGTTGATCTTTGATCACCTCAGGCAAACCTTTCATTCCTCATTCTATCCCTATTGAGACCTCGTCATAGACGAGCGTCTCGTGTCGTGGAGAGGCAATATTTCATTTAGACAGTATATACCCAGCAAAAGGCACCGTTTTGGGTTCAAGATCTTTGTTATGTGCGACTATAGGACTGGATACGTGCAAGACATAGTCTTGTACACCGGTGCACAGACAGACATAATAGAAGATCGAAGTATTGGACTGTTGGGAGCAGTGGTAAAGACGATGATAGAAGACTACCTTCATTGTGGTCACGTTCTCTACCTGGACAATTGGTACACTAGCCCTCTTCTCGCTCATTATCTTCACATGCATGAAACGGGAGTCTGTGGAACCATTAAGGTGAACCGGCGTCACGTGGCCAAGGTAGGGCGGAAACTTGCAAGGAATGAGGTTGTCTTCTTCAAAGCCAACAACATCCTTGCAACTGTGTGGAACCACAACAGAGAAGTAAGCCTCTTGTCCACGGTTCACCGCCCCTTGATGCACCGTACTGATTCCGTAGATTACCTTAGTGAGAACAGGCGTCGTGTTTGGAAACCTGAGTGTGTCATGGATTATAATATAAACATGCGCCTCGTGGACCAGTCAGACTCCATGATATCGACGGTAGAGTGTGCCAGGACCACGATGAAGTGGTATAAGAAACTGTTCTTTCACTTGCTAGATATCACTGCTCTGAATTGCCACCACCTTCACGCCATGACAACAGGAGTTCAGGAAACATTTGAAGGGTTTGTGAGGGAGCTCACAAGAGAAATCTTTGCAAGGTATGCTGTTGAAAGGCACCAACATCGCACCCGCACTGCCTCTATTGCACAAATTCCCCTGAGAATATCCGGCCGCCATTTCCCCACTCCTATCCCTCCCCAGCCAAATAGACCTAGGCCCCAACGCAGGTGTCACGTGTGAAGTAATTCTCAGGTAAGACTCACGACACAGAGGAAGGACACCCGCTATGAGTGCGTGCAGTGTGACGTGGGTCTCTGTATTCACCCATGTTTCAGTGAATATCACACAAGCAGGGCAGTACTCCCGAGGTGGATGGAAAGCTGATGACAGGGAGTGCTAGAGCTCCCGTTTCATCAGCCCTCAGGACTTGTTCCTGACCATCCCCCTTTGCTGAACTTTTTCAGTGTCTCGGTTACACAGAGAGTAGGCCAGCATGCTCTCCAGTACAAATTTCTCTAACTATCTTCACCAAACTACATGCACAGTACACACTACACTTCCTATTCAAAATTCACCAAAAATGGCGTCAATTCACCCAGCCTCGGAGTCCCCGAGGGGGGGACCATAAATGCCTCCGCCGTCTGCCCCTCTCCCGGTGACGACTCGAGGTGCCTGGAACCACTGTCTGACTCTCTTCTTTTTCATTTCTGCAACATTCGCGGCCTTTCATCTAACTTTCGCTCTGTTGAGCACCACCTCTCCTCCTCTAAACCTCACCTTTTTCTAACGGAGACTCAGCTGTCTGAAGCAACTGACAGCAAACCCTTTTCTGTATCCTCCTACTTTCTCTATACTCATTTCAAAGCCAAAGGTGGCTGTTGTGTATACATACGCAACGACTTATCTTGCTCTCGTGTTCCTGAACTTGATTCTTCTGAATTCTCCACACTCTGGCTTCGGCTTTCCTGTCATTCTCTGACTAAATATATCTGTGCTGTTTCCTTATCCCCTAATTCTACTGACTATCAAAAATTCTTCGACTATCTTACTTCTACGATGGAACACATTCTGTCCATTTCTCCTTTCTCTGAAATCTCCATTCTTGGAGATTTCATTGTTCACCACCACCTTTGGCTCTCCTCTCCTTTCACGGAGCCACCTGGTGAACAAGCCTACATCTTTTCTATCCTTAATGACCTAGAGCAGCTTGTACAGCACCCTACCCGTATCCCTGACCGCCTTGGAGAGAGCTCCGACATACTTGACCTCTTCCTCACAACTAATCCTTCTGCTTACTCTGTTAATCTTTTCTCTCCGTTGGGCTCCTCCGATCACAACTTATTACCTTAACCTGTCCTATCACTCCGGTACGGCCTGTGGACCCTCCAGGGAAACGTCGTCTGTGGCATTTTGGAGCCGTGGACTGGGAGGCCCTCAGGCAGTACTTCTTTGATTTCCCCTGGAATGATTATTGCTTCCATGGCCGTGAGCCATCTGAGTGTGCCTTGCGCATTACGGAGGTTATTCTCTCGGGCATGGAAGCATACATTCCTTTCTCATATCCTTTGACTAACGCAAGAAAGCCTTGGTTTAATCACGCTTGTTCTAATGCTGTCCGCAACAAGGAGTAGGCCTACAAAAGGTACCGGAGCCAACCCACCCCTGAATCACATCATCTTTACGTTTCTGCCCGGAATCGTGCTAAGTCTGTTCTTCGCTCTACTAAAAATAATTTCATCCATACTAAATGCTCTCAACTCTCCAACTCGAATTCTTCCCGCTCCTTCTGGCACCTTGTCAAAAATCTTTCTAACAACTTTACCTCATCATCCTTCCCTCCTCTTTTCTACTCTGATGGTTCTGTAGCTATTTCTTCTACTGATAAAGCAGATCTCTTCGCACAGACTTTCTCCTCCAATTCCACCTTAGACGATTCTGGTGCTGTTCCTCCATCACTTCCCCCCTCTGACTTCCTCATGCCTGACATTAAAATTTCTTCAGTTGATGTATTTTCTGCCATCACTGGCCTCAGTACTAACAAGGCATATGGGCCTGATGGGGTCCCTCCTGTTGTTCTCAAGAACTGTGCTTCTGTGCTTACACCCTGCCTAGGCAAACTATTTCGCCTTTGTCTGTCAACTTGTACCTTTCCTTCTTGCTGGAAGTTTGCTCTCATTCAGCCAGTCCCAAAGAAGGGTGACCACTCCCAACCCTCCAACTATCGTCCAATTGCTTTAACGTCCTGTATTTCAAAAGTTTTCGAGTCAATTCTTAATAGGAAAATTTTAAGGCATCTTTCCTATCACAACCTTCTTTCCGATCGTCAGTATGGGTTCCGTCAGGGACGCTCCACTGGCGATCTTCTCACCTACCTTTCAGACTCCTGGTCATCCTCCTTTCGGGACTTTGGCGAAAGCTTTTCCATTGCACTTGACATCTCAAAGGCTTTCGATCGAGTCTGGCATAAATCTTTAATTTCCAAACTGCCCTCCTACGGTTTCTATCCTTCTATCTGTGCCTTCATCGCTAGCTTCCTTTCTGGTCGTTCTATAGCCGCTGTTGTAGACGGCCATCGTTCTTCTCCTAGATCTATCAACAGTGGTGTTCCTCAGGGCTCTGTCCTATCACCAACTCTCTTCCTTTTATTCATCAATGATCTTCTAAGCTGTACATCTAACCCTATCTACTCATACGCTGATGACTCCACCCTTCACCTTTCCATTCGGTTCCTGCAACGCCCATCTCAACAGTGACTTCAAGAAACAAGGGATGAGGCTATGGCACACCTAATGTCTGACTTGGCTCATATCTCTGACTGGGGTAAAAATAATATGGTTGTCTTTAATGCATCTAAGACTCAGTTTTTACACCTATCAACCCGACAAAATCTTCCACAGGTATACCCACTAATGTTTAATAATATTCAGCTTAATCCTGCATCACCCTTGAACATGCTTGGGGTTTCATTTACTAGGGACTTATCTTGGAAAGATCATATTGCATCTCTTGTAAAATCTGCTTCCAAGAGATTGGGTGTGCTAAGCCGACTCCGCTCTTTCTTTACCCCTGCACAATTGTTGACTCTATACAGGGGTTTTATCCGCCCCTGTGTGGAGTACAAGTCTCATGTGTGGGGAGGCTCCCCACATACAGCTCTTCTCAATAGGGTGGAGTCAAAGTCTTTTCGTCTCATTAACTCTCCTCCTCTTACTGACTCCCTTCAACCTCTGTCTCTTCGCCACACTGTTGCATGTTTATCTCTTTTCTATCGCTACTTTAATGGTCACTGCTCCTCTGAACTGTCTGCTTGCATTCCTCCACCTCTACGACGGGCGCGTAGCACCCGTCTGGCAGCAAACTCTTATCCCTTTTCTGTCCAACTCTCTAATGCAAGAGTTATCCGTTACTCCCAGTCTTTCATTTATGCAACAGGTCAGCTCTGGAACTGTCTCCCTCTGTCTGTAATTCCTGCTGCCTATGATCTCCAGTCTTTCAAACGCAGTGTGTCCAGGCATCTCAAAATGATCGGATCTTGAATTTGGTTCTCTATTGTATTTTGTTTTTCTCTTGGAGGGAACTGTTACTGCGGGCTCATGGCCTTTGGTTCCTTCTTCCTAGCATTAAAAGAAAAAAAAAAATTCTAATATGGTGTGAATGCGAAAGGACGCAGAAATTATGATGTAAATGCGACAGACAGACGCTCAGTGACATTATCAGTCATGTTGATCTCCAAATATTAGTATAAAGTGCATACGGGTATAACATAAGTGAAAACATTGTATGTAAGTATATAAATATGCCCTAAGTGGAAACATACATAGCGAGGGTTTTATGATGCGATATTTTGTCGCTCAGTGCAATAAATACGGCCCGTAATTATATAATTATTATTATTGGAAATTCTTACGGGTATAAGTTCAAATTATTGTAAGTCTTGAAATATATTCTAAGTCAAATATTCATAGTGTGTGTATAGAGATGCGATTTCCTGACGCTCAGTTGAATGAATAAGGCACGTATTAGTGAAAATAAAAGTCAGCAAGTGGTAAAGTGTGTAATATATGTGAAGAATTAGTATATAAGTGTGTGAGTATTATGTTGGTCGAAACATTCATTGCGAGGGTATTTTCATGCGATATTCTCACGCTCACTTGAAAAAAAAAAAAGGCCAGTAAGTATGTACAGTGCATTATAGGGGTGTAAACGTGTGTAATGTAAGTGGGAAATTATAATTGGAGTGAATAAATAAAGTAGATGATGAAACACGAGTGTTTGAGATCGTAGTTGCTACGTGAATATGCGCTAGCATATCGCTAAATGCCCTCGTAATGAATGAAAATAATTGGAAACCTTTACAGTGGTGGAGGAAAGGTTCTATGTAAAGAGGAAAATAATTGGAAAGTGATAAAACAATTTGGTATGTTGAAATACGAGTCATTGCGAGTGCGCTTACTAAGCTGATGTGCGCTAGACTTATGCTGCATGTCATCATAATGAATGAAAACACCTGAAAACACTTACAAACAGTTGTAATTGGTAAAATGTCATTGAAACAGAAGTATACAAGTAGAAAAAATGATAGGTTGACTCATACAAGACACTTAGCATATAGCATGTTACGACTCGGACCAAACTCGCTATGCTCGCGTGATGGTACAATGCTTATTTTTCATATATATGTGTCTGAAATCCATTATATTGTTACTGTTATTGTTTATTAGTTCAAATTCAATAAATATAGAGGTGTTGTGTGTTGTTTCTCCCATTATTCCTTACCATAGAAAACGTAAGCGCATATCACGTCCATTACAGAACACCACACCTGGCTCGGGGGACCTCACCTGAACGGACCACTTCTAGACCGCGGGAACCACTTTCTTTGTGATTTTCCTTCGTTTCTCAACCTAGGCGGAAGTTTTAGCCAAAAAAAAATTTTTCCAAAAAGGCTCGGGACTGGGGGATGTCATAGGTGCAGAAAACCTCGGGACGTGACGGGTTAATGGCTTCACCGTTTTTGCCTTTTAGTGATGTAATTTGTTGCTTTCCAAATGCCATTTTATTTCGGACCTGTTTCAGACTTTTTCTTTTGATAGTTTCTTTGATTTGATCCATGTTTCTCTTTCTTTTTTCTTCTCTTTGTCTTTTGTTGATAAGCTAATTTAATTCCGCTCGTTCTATTTCATCTTTCTTTTTTTTACTTTCATTACCTTTCTTTTTTTCATAAGCTCAAGTGTCTTCTCTGAATACTTCCCGGCTTTGGTTGTATTAGGTTTTCCTACTACCTCCGCTGATTCTTTTAGCACTTTTGTTAGTCTGTCATTCAACTCATCAGTGTCACATTCAGCATAACTGAGAGCCTGAAATCTGTTCCTTATTTCCAACTGAAAAGCTGCTTTGTTTTCGCTGACTTTTATTGGGTATATCTTTTTGTCTTTAATCATCTTCTTTCTTTCACTTTTGAAATTGAATCTTGCTGTGCAACCCACCATTCTATGGTCACTTCCAATATTTACTTTGTTGATAGCTGTGACGTTTGTGATTGTGTTATTCTTATTTGCTATAATGAAGTCGATTTCATTCTTTGTTTCTCCATTTGGGCTTCTCCAGGTCCACTTTCTCTCTGTTCTTTTGTGAAAGAATGTGTTCATTATTCTCATGTTAAACATTTCTGCAAAGTTTACCAACATTTTTCCTCTTTCGTTCCTTTCTCCCGCTCCAAATTTTCCCATACATGCTTCTCCATTTTTTGATTTTCCAACTTTTGCATTGAAGTCTCCCATGAGTATAGTATAGGTGGTCTTTTCTTCTTCCATAAACTGGGAGATGTCATCATAGAATGTTTCAATTTCTTCATCTGATCTCTGAGAAGTTGGTGCATATACTGTATTTGTATCACTTTCAGGGTATATTTTTTGCACAGTCAAATTACAACCACTGCTGCTCTGTCAGATGCACTGCTGAATTTAACAATGTTGTCTGCAAGATTTCTGTTAATTAGAAATCCTACACCACTAACTCTCATTTTCCCTTCCTCTGTGGTAAAATAGGTGGCCAGTGTCATTTACCTGAATTACTTTTTCTTCTTTTCTGTGGGTCTCACTCAAACCTACAATATCCCAGCTAATGTTTTCCAGTTCAGCCATTAAGTTATCAAGTTTGTATTCTTCAGCGAGGCTTCTTACATTGTATGCATATATCTTCATTGATTTTAGAGTGTTTAATATCCCAGTCTCTATCTTTTCAACACAGTGCTTAGTCATTTTCGGTGGCACATTGTCCATAAGCACTGGAGGCAGTGTGGTTGGACCTTAAATAGACGATGATCCAACAGGAACGCCCGTCAAATACTTTACAATAGAACTCATGTTTGGTTGGGAGGATTGTGGCAAATAATCTCACCTCCCTGCCACATAGTTTCTGGTGAGATGTATTTTTTTTTTTCTGCCACCTTATTCGTTATATTCGGTGGAGCTCTATATATCTATAGGGGGTCCCATGGTCCGCGCCGACTAAGACGGTACCTTGTATATCTACAAGGCCTTCCCCTATCCGCCACCCGGGGACGCGCCAGGTAGCAGTGGGATCCTGCCCCTGGATATACAGTATATATATATGATAAAATAATAAGTATTATATAAATGACTTTTCTTAAATTTCATTACCACTACCGTTAAAAAAAACAAAAAGAGGCAAATTCACAGAAATGAATTAACGCAGAAACTATTAAAGTTACAACTGATGTCTACACATCGTTAGAAAGATTGTAAAAATTAATATGCAATTTGAGTTACTTTTCTCTACATTTGCCACTCCACTGTTGAATAAAGGCTCAATGCTGCCAAGCTGAGTAACTAAACAGAATTATCTTGGAAACTACTAATGCAACAACCGAGCAAAGCACACCGCTGCAAAACTTATAGAATGATACTAGGTGTTACTTTGTACCTATCTAAAAAAAAAAAACGGAATAGCACAGGCTTTATTACCTCGCTAAAATAAAAAAAGATTCATTAAGCAAGTTCACTTGAACATGCTTCACATTTTTAAATATGGACGCTGATACTTGTATAGTATTTTCTTCAGTATATCGTATGAGAGAGAGAGAGAGAGAGAGAGAGAGAGAGAGAGAGAGAGCATCGAATCCCGAAATGGCTTGAAGTGAAATAAATGAAATGTCACTCACAGTATGTTTACACACACACACACACACACACACACACACACCACTGGAGAGACACAAGCTTTTCCCAATTAACAAACAATGTTAAACTTGTTTATGTACAGAATATTGTGTTGGTGTTGTTACTGTGATGGCTGTTAGCAAGTGTAACTGGCATTTTGTTTGCCTACTAGTTTTTGTGTTCTATATATATTGTGTTTTGTTGTTTGCTAATTTTTATATTACGGAGTATATTTTGTGTTTCCTTGATATATATATTATTATATGACATGATGATAGGTTGCTAAAAGAAGTGAAAAGTTTTTATGTAAACAGTAGAGCATGTGTAAGAGTGGGAAATACTGTGAGTGATTGGTTTCCCATGAAGTGGGGCTGAGCAAGGATGTGTCATGTCGCCTTGATTGTTTAATATTTATATCTATGGTGTTGTAAGGGAGGTGAATCCAAGAGCGTTAGGTGGAGATTTGAGTCTGGTGAATGCCGATGGTAGAGAGTGGAATCTGAATCAGCTGCTGTTTGCGGATGATACTGCACTGGTGGCTGATTCAAAGGAAAGATTGAGTCAGTTGGTACAGGAGTTTGGAAGGGTGTGTGAAAGGAGGAAATTGAAAGTAAACGAGAATACGAGTAAGAGTAAAGTGATGAAGTGTACGAGGATGGTAGATGGTAGGGGAATGAATATAATTTTGAATGGTGAGTTGCTTGTTGAGGTAGAGTGTTTTAAGTATTTAGGGTCACATGTTGCTATGGATGGAAGAATAGATGCAGAAGTCAAGTTTAGAATGAATGAAGTAGGAAAGGTGCTGGGAGGAATGAAAAAAGTGTTTAAATGTCATTCGTTTAGAATGGATATAAAGAAAAGTCTGTATGAAGGTGTTGTGGTACCGACTGTGTTATATATATATTTTTTTTTTAAATAACAGAACGGAGGAAGGAAAAACAAATGGAGAAAAAAAAAAAAATCCATACACCAGATTACTGGTGTCCTCTGTTCATAAAATATCTGTAACAGTTAGACTTGAAGAGTTGTAGGTTGAAATTTGGAGGAAAACAACTCTGGGGAAGCGAGTTCCAGAGAGATGCAGTTCGGGGAATGAAAGAATTCTGATAGGCAGAAGTTCTGCAATATGGTTGAGTGACATTCCAGTCATGAGCGCTACCAGATGCCCGTGTAGCACGAGGGAAGGCATGGAGAGGTGGCAACATGGACGCAACTTCGTCTGAGCATTTGCCAAAAAAATATCTGTAAAATAATGCAAGGGAGGCAACATTCCTTCTTACTTGCAGGGGAGGTAGTTTATATGTAATGGCAGGGTTGTTAATGATTCTAACAGCTTTATTCTGAATTTTGTCTAGTTGCCTTAATGCAACCTCTCCACAATCATTCCACAAGGGTGAGCAATATTCAAGCTGAGAGCGCACATGACTCTTATAAATTATAGCTAACTGCTCATCGGCGAAGAAGTTACGGACTCTGTACAATAATCCAAGTTTCTTTGAGGCGGTTTTAGCAAGTGATCTGACATGAGAGGTCCAGCTGAGGGCACTGTTAAGTGAGACACCAAGAATTTCAATACTTTTGGAGATGGGAATATTAGTAGCACTGAAGGTAATGTACGAGTCTGGCAATATCTGTCTATTAGTAAACTGTATATATTTAGTTTTACTAGCATTAAAAGAGACAAGGTTGTTTTGTCCCCACTCACTGATTGTAGATAGATCTTCATTTATGGAGATGGCTGTATTGAGTTGAGAGGTAGAGATATTAGACTTTGTAAATGGATGTCTGAGTGTGAATGAACTATGTAGTGTTGAGTCATCTGCATATGAATGAATGGGATTGTGAGTGACAGATAAGAGATCATTAATATGAACCAGAAATAGGGTTGGCGCCAGAACTGATCCCTGCGGCACGCCGGCGTTAATTGAGTGGAAATTCGAATATACATCATCTACTTTTACTCTTATTTTCCTGTCACTAAGATAAGAAGAAATCAAAGGAACAAAAGACGTTAGTCCATAGCAAGGGAGTTTGACAGCAGGGAACGGTGCCATACTCTGTCGAAAGCTTTAGAGATATCAAGAGCTACTGCATGAGTTTCTCCAAAAAGATCAATTGATTGATGGATGGTATGAGTTAAGAGATTGAGTATGTCAATGGTGGATCTTTCGTGGCGAAAACCGTATTGTCTATCATTAATTAAGTTGTTGGATTCAAGATGTTTAACAATATGCTTATTAATTAAAGTTTCAAATACCTTACCAAGAGAAGATGTGATAGCTATTGGTCTGTAATTGGAGGGGTCAGACGAACTTCCTTTCTTCGGAACTGGGTGGATATTGGCTTCTTTCCATGAATTTGGGAATAAAGAAGTACGTATGCATAGTCTGCATAATTTAGCTAGGACAGAGGCAAGTTCAGGGGAACACTTTTTCAAAACAATTGGAGGAATTCCATGGCCTGGAGCTTTGTTGGTAGGTAAATTGTCTAGGATGGATTTTACGAATCTTGTCTGTATTTTAACTGGGGCAATTTCGGGAGAATCAAGTTCCAGTACTGAGACATTCTGGCTGGTATCATCTATGGTAGAGTTTCTTGCAAAGGTACTAGCAAAGATATCTGCTTTCCCACGTGGGTCATTTGTAATATTGCCATCTGAAGATTTTAGTGGGGGAATGGAAGATGACTTGTTAAAGTTATTATTGAAAGAATTAAGAGTTGACCAGAATATTCTATTGTCATTATGGTTGTTAAGTAGTTTTGATGCTCGCTTTTGAAGAAAGTTTGATTTAGATAGATTTAATACAGCTTTTGCATGATTTCTAGCAATTTTAAATTGGGAGAGTGATTCAGGTGTTTTTGATTTTAAGTAAGAGTTATATGCTAATGATTTTTGGGCTGTTGCTCTGGCACAATTGCCATCAAACCATTTTGGAGAGTTTGATCTTTTAGTGAATTGTTGACTTGGTATGAATAAATCCATACCAGCTAATATTAAGTCACAAATGTGGGACTGGGTAGAATTGGGATCACTAGAGAAGAAAGACTGCCATGGAACATCAGCAAGATAATTTCTAAATCCATCCCAGTCTTCCCTGTCAAAGTGCCATCGGGTCACCCTGACAGGTTCGGAATGGGGAGGTGTAGGAGGGTTAACTAATGAGGCTTTGATGAGATTGTGGTCAGAGGATCCAAGTGGTGATAGTACCTCTATCCTGTATTGATCTGGATTATTTGTCAAGAATAAATCCAAGAGATGGGCATTATGGTCAGGATTATCAGGTATTCTGGTTGGTTGCTTTACCAACTGGGTGAGATTAAACGATTCCGCAAATAGCTCGCATTCTAGACCAGCGTCGTCAGTCCGGGCAGAATGCAATAACCATTCAACATTGTGTATGTTAAAATCACCCAAAATGGTAATTTCATTGCCAAGGGCAAGGTCAAGGTTACTCAACTGAGTGGATATGGAATCAAATACACTGGGTTCCGAAGAAGCACTGGGGGAACGATAAACTACACAGATATATTTGGTAATGTTTTGGCAATTTAATTTATATAATGAGTAATCAAAACTGGATGAAGTGAAGTTTAAAATAGTATCAACTGCATATTGGGATTTTATATAACAACAGGTGCCGCCCATGTTTCGAAAGTTTGTAAGGAGATGGTAACTGGGAAAACAAAATGGAGATATATCGGTAAAGGGTGAGATTTGTGGTTCTGTGAGGAAAAGGGCCAAAGGGGATATGGACTGAAGGAAAAAATGAACTGAGTTTAAATTTGTGGTAAGGCCGCGGATGTTGGTAAAGAATAAGGCCACACCGTCACCTCTTCGCCGACGAGCATTCCCGGAAATAGCAACAGTCGCTGCTGGCACAGTCGCTTGATAGCGACCGGGAGGACCCTGTGCCTCCAGCCCTACCCTGCCGGTGGTGGCAATCCGAGATACCACCTCATTTGATTGTGAGATTGCAGCGGCCATTACTAAAGATGTGAATAGAAGGTGTGATATGTTATGCTCATGTAGTGTGGTGTAGACAGTTGAAGGTAGAGGTATCATGAGAGCATGCTGGCCTACTCTCTGTGTAAATGAATGCACTGAAAATGTTCAGAAAAGGGAGATGGTCAGGATCAAGTCCTGAGGGCTGGTGAAACGGGAGTTCCAGCTCTCCCTGTCACCAGCTTGCCATCAACCTCGGGAGTACTGCCCTGTTCGACTGGTGCTACAGTCTACTCCTCAAACATGGAATATGTTTGTAGCATAAACATGGGGCTAAAACATGGAATATGTTTGTAGCATAGGGGAAAAGTTTGAATGTAATGGAGATGAGGTGTCTGAGGAGTATGTGTGGAGTGACGCATAAGAACTGAGTGAGAAATGCTGAAGTGCGAAGGAGAACTGTAGTTGTGCGGAAGATGGATGATCTAGTTGAGCAGAGAGTGTTGTGATGGTTTGGGCATACGGAGAGAATGGATGATGAGCGATTGGTGAAAAAGATAACTGGATCGGATATAAGAGGTGTAAGGCTAAGAGGAAGACCACAAATATTATGGATGGACAGTGTGAAGAGAGCGTTGGATACGAGAGGGATGTCTGTTGAGCAAGGAAGAGTGGCTGCACGTGCTAGAAATGACTGAAGTGAAACTGTGAATGAATAAACGATGATGCAGCCCTGATGGGATAATATCCCACATTTGGTCTGATCAGCTTATCACGTCAGGTGCAGGTAAGGGAATGAGTCCATTATGATCTGGCAGAGTCAGCTCTGCTGTCGGGCCCTGCTGCGGATGTCGCTGATTGCACTGTGCAGTTGACCCTCGTGCGGTGTGGTGAGGTGAGGATCTGTCCTTTCTTCCCTTGGGGCTAAGATGTGAATGAATGTGTGGATAAGTAAACTGGGAGTGTGTCGTCCTGTCTCGGCTACCTCCCTTTCATTGGAGGAAGCAGCCTAGGTATATAGATAGATCGATAGATATATTATTATAAAAAGGCAGATATGTTTAACTGGCTTTGTAATGAAATAATTGTTTAACAAAGTGAGTAAGGTTTTCATTATATTTTGGTATCGAGTCAAACGAGGTGGGCAGGAGAGTTGATGATTAACGGGGTAACGTCAGAATGGTCCATGACTACCAGCCACTCTTGCAGGTCATAAGTTTCTTATTGTCTGTGGACGAAAATAAGAGTGCTGTGAGGTTCTACTGCCAGACGCCTCAATCCCGTTTGGGGTGGCCACAAACAAATCGCCTCCAAGTCGCCCTGTCCCCGCCATCTCACTGCCCTGCTCCCAACTCACACCCCCCTCTCTCATATACCTCTCCACCCCATCCCTCCATCTCATCCTCGGCCTCCCTCTCCCTCTTCCCCCCTCCACCTCACTCACATACACTCTCTTCGTCAGTCTTTCACCCTCCATCCTCTCCACATGGCCAAACCACCTCCGTGTGTTCCTCATAACGCTTCCTATCACATCCACATCCACACCACAACGCTCCTTTATATCCTCATTCGTCAGCCTGTCTCTCCATGTGACTCCACAGGCTCCTCTTAAATAACTCATTTCCACTGCTCTCACTCTTGACTTGTGTCCTTCCAACAACGTCCAAGCTTCACTTCCGTGAGGTGCTGCCACTATATTCTTTTTTAACACTTATTTGACTAATAACTGCCATGTCTCCATTTTGAATGCTGAGTTATAACAACACATTAGAATTAAAATATGGTGCAGTTCATGAAAAGGCGCAATGAACTGGATGTAGATCATTAGTATTGTCTTTTCCTTTTACTGAGGTACGTAAAATAAGCTACAAAGGGATGAAAATCTGGACCAAGTTAAAGCAAAAGGAGTATAGCAGCTGATACGTGAGGCTGACCACGCCAGGAACTCAACTGCAAAGTGTGCCGGAAACTGCCCACTGACGTATTTTGCATCTTGAGCAACTGCATAATTATAAAACAGTATGCTAGGTCTGAATCTAGTTCCCTACTGGGATGGTCTACTGACATGCGTAATGAGGAAGTGTGACACATACTGTCCGTGTCTTGTCATTAGTTAAGTCCGATAAGACATTTATGATGCTCTATCTACATAGCAGCAAAATATAGTAGGAGTGATAACTATCTTACTGTATGCTTATAATATTATTGTGCTACAAGATTTAATGTCAGAAACTGTTAGCCAGATGACCGCTCCTTACGTTAAATGGTGTTATGTATTCTATAATATATCCTGTACAAGCATGTTCTTTTTCCTAGGTACTGAGCTTGCCTTTTTTTTGTGTGTTACTCTTTCATTATTGGCAGTTATGAAGTTAACATTAAAAAGTTCACGTGATTGGCTATATTACTGGATTTTTCTTTTCTTTTTAACCGAAAATGAACACAGGAAGGAAAAACAAATTAAATAAAAAAATACAAAAATACATACACCAACTGCAGGTGGCCTCCATTCATAAACAAAAAAAAATACAGTTGGATCTGAAATGCTGTGGGTTGAAGTTTGAAGGGGATCTAATCTGGGGAAACGAATACCAAAGTGAAGCCATGCAGGGAATAAAGGATATTTGATTAGCAGCAGTTCTGCAATATGGCAGTGTGACAGCCAAGTCATTAGTGTCACATGATGCCCATATAGCACGGGGGATGGAGTGGAGAGGTGGGACAGTGTATACAACTTCACCTGAGCATTTGTCATAAAAGTATCTGTAAAGTATTGCAAGGGAGACAACATTCTAACTTGAAGGAAAGGTAATTCACCAATAATTGCTGGTATATTTGTTATTCTTACAGTTTTGACCTGAGTTTTGTTCAGTTAGTGAAATATTTCCACATCTACTCCAAAAGTGATCTATCTTCTGGCTGAGAGTGTTCATGACTTTTGCAGATTATAGCTTACTGCTAGTCAGTGAAGAAGTGACGGACGAACAATAATAAAGCTTCTATGACGCAGTGGTAGTAAGTGATCCTATACGAAAGGTCCAACTGAGAATACTGTTAAGCAAAACACGAAGAATTTCAGTACTGTTGGCGATTGGACTATTGGGTGCATTGAGAGTAATGGAAGATTCAAGCAATATTTGTCTTTAAGTAAGCTGGATGTATCTAGTTTTCCTATCATTAAATGAGGCAATGTTACGAGTATTTTATCCCCATTCAGTGCTCTTAAACAGCCTTGATTTACGGAGATTGTTGTGCTTAGCTGGGAGTTAAATATATCAGACTTTGTAAATGTGTGGTTAAGTGTAAATGAACTGTCAGTCATCCGAAAACGAATGCATGACACAGGAGATCATTAATTTAAGCAAGAAACAGGGTTGGAACCAGAACCAAAGCTTGTAGCACACCTGCATTAATTTAAATTTATTGTACATAAATTTGAATGTACATCATCTAGCTTTACCCTTATTTTCCTTTTGCTAAGATATGAAGAGATTGTAGAACAAAGATGCCAGGTCGTAGCAAGAGAATCTGGATATCAAGGAACGATACCATGCTCTGTCAAAAGCTTTAGAAATATCGATCGAAGGGCACTGCATCAGTTTCTCCATGTTGGTCAACTGACTGATGGATTGCAAGAGTGATGAGAATGAGAGTGTACACGGTGGATCTTTCTTGGCGAAAACCATTCTATCTGTCATTGAAAACTTGTTGGATTCCAGATTATTAACAATGTACATGTTAATGTTAATCTCAAATAACTTTCCCAGGGGAGGTGTGATAGATATAGGTTTGTATTCAGAGGGATCTTTCTTTGGAACTGGGTGGATGTTGGCTTCTTTCCAAGAATTGTGGAGTGAAAACGTACGTATGCATAGTCTGAAGAATCTAGCTAAAACTGGAGCAAGTTCTGTGGAACTTTTTTTTTTTTTTTTTTTTTTTTAAATATGGGAGGAATTTCATCTGGACCTGATGTTTTGTATGGCAGTAATTTGGCTAAGATTTATTTTTACATGTCTGGTGTGTATCTTTAGTGAAGCAATTTTGCGAGGGTCAGTTTCTAGTACAGGAACGTTCTGGTTGATTTCTTCTAAGTTAGAATTTATGACAAACGTACTGACAAGAATGTTAGTTTTCCCATGGAAGTCAATTACAATGTTTCTGTCTCATGACTGTCGTGGGGAAATGGGTTATGGCTTGTTAAATTTACAATTGAAGGAACTGAGAATAAACCAAAATAATCTTTCGTCATTTGGATTATTTAATAGTTTGGATACTTGGTTGTGAAGAAAGTATGATTACTGATTTTGCTTGGTTTCTAGCAGTATTAAAAAAGATTTATAGGGATTGTGGTTAGGTAAGGGGCATAGGGAAGGAATGTGGCTGGCGCTATGCAGACCTTGATATGAAACGAGAGACTGAGTTTGGCAACTGCCAGATGCTTGAATTAAAGGAATTTCAATGCCTACATTAGTCTACAGATATGACAGCTGTCTGGCATGAACGTCTCAGATCAAGAGTAACTAGAACTCTGTAACTGTCCTACGGACAGTCACTAGTCTCCACTTACTGTTTCTTACAGTGACCTTGATCTCACTGGGGAGATTTGAAATTTTTTCTATCAGCGATTGTCCATGCCACGACACATAATCTAGGCCCTTCAGATTCCTAGCCCAGTCTCCGGTTCTCCTGGAACAGTCGCAAGACTCTGGGGCTGGAAAAATTATAATACCAGCGAAAACAATTGTCTCCACTTATGCAGTAGGTGGAGACTAAGATATTAGATATTTAAGGAATGTGTGTAGCGTGTAGACAGGGGATATGATACGAAAAAAAGATGAGATTTGTGAAATATGTTGAGTAAAGGAGGTTATTAGTTGAAAGTTTGCTCAGTAAGGTCATGTGACCATTACATCATCCCATCTTTTGGTGGGAAAAGAGGTGATGATGATAATGGTGATGAGGATGTATTTTAAATATCTTACAATACATTTATTATTATTGTTTCATATACAAGGATATACTATTGACGTTTATTTTGGCTTCTGTATACACAAATAGTCACTAAATATGATTCAGCTGAGATTATTTCCAGCTCCCTGAACTTCATGACCTTATATCCAAGCTTAATAAAGCCTTCTGGTATTAGCTGAATTGAAATGTAAAGGTGCAGACTTTATGCTTTAAGGTTTACTGAGCTTGCTTTCTATTCCATCAAAAAGAGGATGTATCATTCAAGGTTAATAATATTGTCTGGCGTTATTTAGAACATAGGATTGAAGAACTGTCGTGTTGAATTACTTGCCATTTACTAATACTAGATGTGCTGCCATGCTAGGCCCCCAAAGATTCTGTTATATGGTGATCTTAGGGGTTGCAGGTACTCTGTTACATTATGTGATCCTTTTATCAGAAGTTATTAAGGTGCAAGTTAATCCATTATCATATAAAGGGTTTGCTTAAAGAAGTAGCAACAGAGGGGCTTATTGAAGGTTTTATAATTTGCCAGTCTCCAGCACCGTAATTTGAAAATAAATGACATTATATTGTGCATCATTTCCAGTTTGGATTGTCCTTTCCAGTTTCATGGTTATACTCTTGCGAATGATGAAGTTTTCTTCTAATCTTTTAACTTTTTTATATAACAGAACAAAGGAAGGAAAAACAAATGAATAAGAAATAAATAAATAATCCATACACCAGATTACTGGTGTCCTCCATTCATAAAAAATCTGTAACACTTGGATTTGAACAGCTGTAGGTTGAAGTTTGGGGAGAAACAGCTCAGGGGAAGAGAGTTCCAAGGAGATGCAGTTCGGCGAATAAAAGAATTCTGATAGGCAGAAGTTCTGCAGTATGGCAATGTGAATCCAGTCATGAGCACTACAGATGGCCGCGTAGCACGGGGGAAGGCGTGGAGAGATGGCACAATGGATGCAACTTCGTCTGAGCATTTGCCTTGAAAGTATCTGTAAAATTATACAAAGGAGGCAACATTCCCTCTTACATGTAGGAGCAGTAGTTTATTAACTGTAATAGTAGGGTTACTTATAACTCTAACATCTTTGATCTCACTTTTGTCTTGTTTTAGTACAACCTCTCCACATCCACTTCACAAGGGTAAGCAATATTCCAGCTGAGTGCACATGACTCTTATAAGTATAGCTAACTGCTCGCCAGTGAAGAAACTATGATAATAATCCAATAATCCAAGTTTCTTTGAGGCGGTTTTAGCAAGTGATCTGACATGAGGGGTTAAGCTGAGGGCATTGTTGAGTGAAACACCGAGAATTTCAATACGTTTGGAGATAGAAATATTAGTAGCACTGACGGTAAGATAGGAATCAGACAATATCTGTCTATTAGTAAATTGTATGTTTTGGTGTTACTAACATTAAATGAGACAAGGTTATTTTGTCCCCATTCAGTGATCTTAGATAAGTCTTGATTTAAGGAAATGGCTGTACTGAGTTGTGAGTCAGAGATATTAAACTTTGTAAATGGGTGTTTAAGTGTGAATGAACTGTGGTGTTGAGTCATCTGCATATGAATGAATGGGATTATGGGTGACAGATATAAGATTCTTAATATGAATTAGGAATAGGATTGAGGCAAAGACTTAGCCTTGTGGCATGCCGGCGTTAATTGAGTGGAGATTGGAATATACATCATCTACTTTTTCTCTGATCTTTCTGTCGCTGAGATATGAGGAAAGGAGAGGAACAAAATGCGTTAGTCCATGTCAAAAGCTATAGAAATATCAACTGCATCAGTTTCTCCATGCTGGTCAACTGACTGATGGATGGTGTGAGTCAGGAGATTGAGTATATCAATGGTGGAACTTTCGTGGCAAAAGCAAAACTTGCTGATTTGTCACTATGACCCGAGCATGTCAACTACTAAGATGGCAGCACACCATCAGGTGTAAAGGATTCATCAGACACCTCAGATGTCAAAATCAGTCCACAACCTTAGCGTGTACAGCTCGAATACACGAACAAAAGAGCAGAAAGAAAACTCCAATTCTGCCACAGCTGTCCAAGGCCTTCTGCTTCATCTTTGGTAACCTGAGCAACGACTTACTATATTACCGGTAATCATTTGATTCATAATTAAATTTACCAATTTCTACTAAGGTTTCCACTCCGTCTTCCACAATTTTCTCTCTATGCCTAATTCTGCCGGTCCACTACGATCATGCACACATAGATAAACCCAACACCACCCTTTCCTCTTTCCCTCCAATCACTAATGGGTACTTCAGATCTTCACCCATTGTGTTGGTGGTTCAGTTTTCAGAGCTTGAGATGAGACAGGATTGGGAATCCTCGTAAGCGTGGGGCAAGCTCTGCATTTTTTTTTTTTTTAAATAATTGACACAAAAAATGATGCTCATAATATTTCCACTGCTTCTTGTGCATCGGAGTATCTGAAGATGTCAGTCGTGTTTCACTGCTCTCATATGTTTAAGGATTTCGGCCAGAGGGTGAATAGAAATAGAAACCGAGGGCGGAGTATACGTACCAACACACATTTTGCCTTCCCTTTCCGGTGTTTATGAGTGGAATAAAATCTTATGAAGTCAGATTTGGATCCTATTTCACACCATTACTTAGATATGAATTAGAGTGGAACTGATCAAGATGATGATTTTGATAATGATCATGATGATTCAAAGTGCAATCCTCTTGTTTATTGTCATGTTTTAAGTAGCTCAGTGTTAGGATACTCCTTATTGTTAACTGTACACTGAGAAATGCAAGCATATCTTTGTATATTATTACAGTCTTCTAATAAGCTGCGTTAGATGACCCTTAGTAGGACGCAAAGTAAGTATATATATTCACAGATTACATACAGGTAAAAAAATATGGTGCTGAAAAGGAAAAACAATAGGTAGTGCTGAAGAAGGAAGATAAAAAAAATGATCGAGTGGAAAGAGGAGAGAGGAAGTCGATAAAGTTTTTACGAAGTATGGCATGTGTGAGAGGGCGACATGATGGACAGCTGGGGGAGAGACTAATGGTGGAAAGAAAATGGAAACGAGCTGCAAAGAAATGAGGAAAAGATGTATATAAAAATTTAATGGAGAATGTAGAGCAGAAGTGTGTGAATACGGAGAGAAGGACGAAGCAGTATACAATGTAGGAAGCAGTGTTGGGAATAAGAAATAAAAGTAAAGAATCGAGTTCATAAATAAAAATTTATGACACTCTTACGTATCGTAGACCCAGATCACAAATACTGATATAACTTTATATTCACTATTAATTAATAGTATGTATGGTGTATAGGGAAACATGATCAATGCTGTAACCAGTTCTTATGAATGTAATGAAGCTTGTGTAAGAGTAGGATAAGCGGTTGCCTGAACTAGTGGGTAGTGATGAACTAAGACAAGAATATGTGATGTCTCTTTGGATATTTCGCATTTATGTGGATGAGACTGTGACAGGTAAACTTTGAAATGAGGGAAGAAAGATATAAAAATAATAGTACAAGGTGAAGGGCGTATAGTAGTTTAAATCTTATATATGCAGATGATGCTGTGATGCTGACCAATATTGAAAGGTGCCAAATCCTTTGACGTTTGTGAGCGTCGTGCCTTGAAACTCAATATGGATAAAAGTAAAGTGATGGTTGTTGCGAGAGAAGGTGATTCCCAGTGTGATGTTTTAATGAACGGAGAAAAATTTTGGACTGTTGACAGAGTTTAAGTGCCTGGATGGAGTGATGGAAAACAGAGGTAAATGCGCACAGGAAGTGAAAAGTAGAGTGGGACAAGGGGGGAAAGAGGTTGGTGGAACAGTAATATGAGCGAGTCAGTGGCATGAGAACTGCATGAGGTAGTATTGGTACCCCCACTAAAGAATGGGAGTGAGACTCTGGTGTGACATGAAAACGAAAACTCAAGAGTGGTGGAGATGGGATTCTTGAGAAACATGTTTGGAGTGCAGACAGTTTTCAAGATATAATGCGATTCGTGGAAGATGCGAAGTATGAAGAGAAATGCTTAAATGGTATTGTCATAGAAAAAAAATGGATATAGTGGTGAAAAGAGTATATGTGAGTGAGTTTGAAGATGGGAGGGGGTTTGCTAGGTCAACAAGAAGGTGGGGGAAATTAAATATGATAAATGAGTGTGTGAGAATGGCAGGCATAAAAGCTGATGAAGCTAGGGACCTGACAAGGAATCGAGATGACTAGATGCTTGTTGTGCGGTGGCGTGTATGGCAAGGATTTGGCACATCCTTCATAACTTAATAATCTTCCAACAAACTCTGATAGGTAAATATGAAACAACGAGTGTACAGGTGCATCTATCAGGTGGTGCCAGGAAAACGGGACCTGAATGGTGAAGGAGTGTGCCTGCATACTCCACTGGGCAATGTGGGCATGCATCAGAGTAATCCTTGCAACTATCGTATTTATTCCTTTCATGGCTTTCTGCATCCTACCTCGTCCCAGTCGCACGTGGGAAAAAAAGGCGGAATGATGATTATGATGATGATAAAGTGATGATGATCTAAAACACTAAATAAGGATCGGAACCGTATTTGTAGAAGAAAATAGACGTGCAACTAAAGTAAACTGACCCGAGGTCACAACACCCAGCCAGCGCCCCATATTTTGGCTCCCAACTCCCACCCATACCCATGGTGGATACCCACTCCCACCCATACCCATGGTGGATTCCCACTCCCACCCATACCCATGGTGGATACCCACTCCCACCCATACCCATGGTGGATTCCCACTCCCACCCATACCCATGGTGGATTCCCACTCCCACCCATACCCATGATGGATTCCCACTCCCACCCATACCCATGGTGGATACCCACTCCCACCCATACCCATGGTGGATACCCACTCCCACCCATACCCATGATGGATTCCCACTCCCACCCATACCCACGATGGATACCCACTCCCACCCATACCCATGGTGGATTCCCACTCCCACCCATACCCATGATGGATTCCCACTCCCACCCTTACCCATGGTGGATTCCCACTCCCACCCATACCCATGGTGGATTCCCACTCCCACCCTTACCCATGGTGGATTCCCACTCCCACCCATACCCATGGTGGATTCCCACTCCCACCCTTACCCATGGTGGATTCCCACTCCCACCCATACCCATGGTGGATTCCCACTCCCACCCTTACCCATGGTGGATGCCCACTCCCACCTTTACCCATGATGGATACCCACTCCCACCCTTACCCATGGTGGATTCCCACTCCCACCCTTACCCATGGTGGATTCCCACTCCCACCCTTACCCATGGTGGATTCCCACTCCCACCCTTACCCATGGTGGATTCCCACTCCCACCCATACCCATGGTGGATTCCCACTCCCACCCTTACCCATGGTGGATTCCCACTCCCACCCATACCCATGGTGGATTCCCACTCCCACCCTTACCCATGGTGGATTCCCACTCCCACCCATACCCATGGTGGATTCCCACTCCCACCTTTACCCATGGTGGATTCCCACTCCCACCCTTACCCATGGTGGATACCCACTCCCATCCTTGCCTCTGGTGTATTTTCACCAAAATCGAACCATTTCCTCAATTCCACGTACCCAACATCTGTACAAAGTTTGAAGATGATCCGTTTATTGGTTCAAGAGTTAATCGATGCACAGACTCGCAATTAAAAAAAAAAAAAAAAAAAAAAAAAACTAAACGCCGACGATCACATACACCCCTTCCGCAATGAATTACGGGCGAGGTGAATACAAACAAGAGTTATATGAGCATGAAGTTATGAAGAAAAGGGGAAATTAAAAGAGAGGGGTATAGTGTAGGGATTAAGGGGGGGGGGGAGGAGAGGAAATAGGTAAAAAGTGATATTAGGTAACAGATACGTGGAAGGTTCAAGTGTAAAACGATGGTGGGGCAAGAAGAGATGAGTATGTACAAAGTGCTGGGAAACAACTGAGAGAATAATGGAGACTGTAAGGTGGATGGAAAAGAGGAACAGTCGTGGACGATGAAATGAAGACTGATAACGGAAATGCAAGGGTCAATACTGATAACTAAGACGATGTAAGAGCAACAGAATAGCAAAAGGATTGTCAGTGTCACTCGTAATGAAGGCTGTTTTGCCACAGGTACTCTCTGTCTGTCTGTCTATCTCAAGCATATATATATATATATATATATATATATATATATATATATATATATATATATATATATATATATATATATATATATATATATATATATATATATATATATATATATATATATATATATTCATCTATCTATCTATCTATCTATAATATCTCATGGTCATGGGTCTTCACGAAAAGAGTTCCCAGTTTATTCCCTTACAATACTGCAGTAGGGGATTGAATCGTCAAAGTATCTTTATGTGAGAGGATGCCGCAAGGACAGCTTCAGTACAATACCCTTTACGGGGCGTTCTTCATTCGTTGCAAGCGGCACAGCACTGCATCACATCATGTCTCCTTCAGTCTTTGAGGTGGGTGAACCACAAAAATGTGCTTTCCCTATCACGGGAAGCTGTAGGCCAGCACAGGGAACAACATAGACATGGATGGGGCATTCAACCACGTGTCCTGTCGCAGTGGATTTCTCTGCTGAGTTGAAACACGTCTTGAAGAGAGGCTAGGGGGGTCTGAGAGGGTAACTGGGTTTGTTGATATGAGGAGACGTGGAATCCTTTGGCTCTAGCTCGTGTTAACCCTTTTGAGGGAACTTTCCACTTTCAATGCTTTACTGAGAAGTCAGAGTATCACGTAAGGAAAATCAAGACGGTTGTAACGCTTTGTCAGTTTATGGTGTGGAGTGCCTTGATGTGAGTTAATAACTATTGGATATCAATTGGTGTACTTATTCTGACTATACATTACTAGAAACACCCGCGAAGCTAGAATGTTTATGTTTTCATTACACTTCAGTGTACGACACAGTACTTTGTGTATGTGTATAATTTATTCATCTAAGTCTACCAGCACACACAACAGTAATACAATTCATATGACTCAACGAAAGCTTTGCAAAACAGTAGTTAAGATTCTTCATGAAATGAGGCACAGAGGATGTGATATTATGAGCGTGGAGATTATTGCATGCATCATTTATTATATGATCATGCAACAATGTGTTTCTCCATGTTGCATTAAGGTCCTTTGCTTCAATAACACGTTTCTATTGGAATATTTTTTGAGCTTTGCTGAATACGATTGGTCGGAGAGGAACTATGAGGAACACAGACACAAGGAAAGGAGACACGAAGCCAATATCTGGCAAAGTTTGCAGCAAAAAGCAAAATGTTAGAATATATTAGTGAAACTCTAGGAAGCACAGTAAATGCAGCAAAATACTGATGATCTTGTGGTTTGTTTCCATTAATAAAAAAAAAGTTCACAAAACTATTAGGCTGAATAGAAGATAAAAAACAATAAACCAAAGTGAGGTGGAAGATGGGAGCTGGAGATTAATTCTATGTATAAAATAGACAGGAATATGAGGTATATGAAGACAATGAATTATTAAACTGATCAGGAGGCTTGACGGAGTGCAAGTGAGCCAAGATAAGAGTGCTTGGTGATCTCAGAATCGTAGCCGCCATGGAGGAACACTAGAATACTGTTGTTAAGTAGCAGGTAAACAAAAAAAATATATAACAACGCAAATTTGACTACTATTTTTTTTTTTTTCAACGTCAGCAGATTATACACCCAGGTAGTCTGACAAATATGGTAGATTTCAAGCACAGGTAAGGGGAGGAGTGAGGGGTTAAAATATGCCTGTTGCGAGGAGATGCAGATTTGAGCAAATTGTGTGTGTGTGTGTGTGTGTGTGTGTGTGTGTGTGTGTGTGTGTGTGTGTGTCAGGGGTGGATCAACTACTGATTTTTTAGAGGTAATTTTCAAATACAAATACTTGTGACATTATGATGCAAAAATACAAATACAAATACAAATACTTTTTCTTCTAGGAGCCAAAATACAAATACAATGAAAATGTGTTTAAATACAATTCAAATACAAATACAATTGTATGTGATCCACCCCTGGTGATAGTATAGGAAAACTCAAGAGCTCTCAGGACTCGGGAGTCACGGCTGCACGTCCGCCCAGATGCACGTTGACTCTCGATCTGAGCCTGTGATCTAACTCAGCGAGTCAGACAAAAGTGGCGTGACATTTAAATTCGAAATACATATACAAATACAAAATACTTTTTCTTCTGGGTACCAAAATACAATTACAAAATGGGGAGGCGGTGGCTGAATCGGTAGAGAGGCGGCCAGCAGTCCTGATGGACCCAGGTTCGAATCCCGGCTGGGGCAGGGAACAGTTTAAGGATTTGAATGTCATAAAAGCAGACTTTCCTGATCTACCAGATAACCCGCCGACATGTCATAGAAGTACCTCCGCTAATACCAATACACCAGTCCTGTATGAGACAGCCCTAGCATGTATTCAATATGGACGGTGGGTGTTAGCGCCGAAGTGGTGACATGTAGAGAGGTGTACAGTATGTAGGAGGACTGCTGGGCCTTGAGAGCAGGCTGTGAAGCCTATGCCCAGAAGTCGGACACATAAAAAAAAAAATACAAATATGTTGAAAATGTATTTAAATACAATTCATATACCAATACAATTGTATTTGATCCACCCCTAGTGTGTGTGTGTGTGTGTGTGTGCTTTCCGACTCACTACATTCCTTGTAAACTAAGGCCTGTCAACACACTATTTATAATTTTCAGTGGTTTCTGTTGCTCTTACTAGCAGAAGGAAGAAACGCGTTATCTTCAGATAAATCATTACGGCGTCATACAAAACCATGTTTATTGGTACCATTCAGTGTGTTCGTTGGCGTTCAGGACTCCATATGACAAACATTACATGGTTACAGCTAAAAAGGGATACGAGACCGCATCGTGCCTCATCAGTTAGTCTTGTGTTCATCTTACCCTCGTTTTTGCATATACTCTGCTTCCTTATGCTCAGGGGCGCACCCAGGAATACTTTTCAGGGGGGAGGCCATACAAATAATAATTGTGGTTAGAAAAATAAATCTAATGCAAGTCACTTTTATTTTCTTACAAGGAAGGAAATTTCGGGGGGGGGGCATGGCCCCCTTGGCCCCCCCTGGGTGCGCCCCTGCTTATGCCGGTAAACAGTGAGCAACAGAAGCAGATGGAACCGGGTATGATAATGTTCTTTATGTTTTGCTCTGTCTGGTTTTTCTTAAGTGACTACTGCCTTCCGCTTGTGTTTCAAATTACAAGTCACAGCGGAAGTCTAAATTTATATGTTGACTGTATCTTTTGATCATAAATTCCATCCTCGCCCATTCTGACTCGATGATATGTTTTGTCGTGGCTCAAGTGCAGCAGTTCAAAGTCCAAAAGGATTATGAACTTGTTTCGCCATGTCTGACCTATCAGGAGTCCTACGGTCCATCTAAGTTCTAATAATTGCATAATTATCTTTTTCCACTTTATCTTGAAGCAACATCAGCTTGTCAGTCATTAATATCTCAGCATTATTGTAATAGCTGGTGTGAGCTCTCTATGCCACAAGGAGAGGGAGAAACTGAGTTTTGCATAAAAGTAATAAAGAACTTTCAACCATTCTTTCCCGTCCGCGCTTGAAAACAAAGAAGTTATAATTCACTATACAGTATATAGACAACTGACACATTCATCTTTACTGAGCACTTTGGATAACCTTCATCGTACGAGAAGTAGCATAATACTTTACAAAAGTCGACCTGTTCACGTGCCCCAGACCACAAAGATAATGTTACTTCACTGCGAACTAACAGTGTTATCACATTTACCTTCCATTTTTCCAGCTTTACCCTTCCTCTTGAAAAGAGGTGAAGGTCGCATAATCTCATCCCACCACTCGTAAACTCGTAATATTAGCACTCTCAATTAATTTTGTGGAACTGATCAACAGTAATATATTTTATTTATCAACCAAATATTTGCCTTTACAGAAAGCTCTACTCAGACACTAACATGATACGCACTTACTGACGGCGCCGGCAGCTCCCGTAATAAAGCAAAGTAACCAGAGAACCCAGCTGCATTAATTAATATGACCAAGACTTACACTGAAAGAAAAGAGGGAGGAAAGGCATTGAAGCGAGGTATAGGAGTGAGAGAAATTGAATAGTGGAACAAGAATGAGGTAGGGAGATCATAATATGACATAATGGATGGGAGATATATATAGATAGACAGATACTGATAGATAGATATATAATAGAGATAGAAATAGGGATATATATATATATATATATATATATATATATATATATATATATATATATATATATATATATATATATATATATATAATATTTATCTATCTATCAATCTATCTATATATGGAGCCTCTGTGGTACAGTGGTTAAGTGTGAGTTTCGTACACTGGAGAACATGGGTTCGCGCCCTGTCATAGTAGTAATCTTTGGAGCTTTCTCCCGGCCACGTACTGCTTTGGTGGACATAAGGGCTGCTGTGGTTGAACCACTGTCGCATACTGTAAAGTATGCTTGCACCAAGTCAGATTGCGCAGGCCAATTACACTTGGTTCACAGACTACACACACATCCAAAGCCACTCCAATACCACAATCACAATTACAAGCACTTCTCACCCTACGTACAATCTCTACCAGACATTCCAATCCACTTGGTAGAAATACATAGGATGTATCGTCCCCACTTTGGTCGGGATAGGCCAGTCTTGCAGCGGATACTCAAACGGTTGATGATGATCTATCTATCTATCTATCTATCTATATATATATATATATATATATATATATATATATATATATATATATATATATATCGGGACTAACTGCCTAGTCCTTGGCTCCTACGCTCCTCATGGGGCAATGTAGGACTCGATGATGGATATATATATATATATATATATATATATATATATATATATATATATATATATATATATATATATATATATATCATCGAGTCCTACATTGCCCCATGAAGAGCGTAGGAGCCAAGGACTAAGCAGTTGGTCCCCACATATATATATATATATATATATATATATATATATATATATATATATATATATATATATATATATATATATATATATATATATATATATATTGTTACGGAACAGAGAAAACTGTCCCGCAAAGTTCCAGGTTCAAAACAAAAGAGTTAGGTAAAATTACAAGTTAAAGTTTAATGCTCAAACTAACAACAAAACATTCAGGACTCATAAGGATAATGTAATGGCAAAAAACAGGTTAAATATATGGTTAACTGCAATAGCCTCTATTAACACGAAATTAGCAAGAGTAAATTAATCTAAGTCAGCCCTGATAAAATGAGAAAGCCGGATAATACTCAGTGAATGCAAGATATATTATTACAGATACAAAATATTATGAAAAATGACTGACATAAAAACACATGAATCACCAAAACCTTACTAGGCCTAAAAATTAACACCTTATGCTACACAGTACAAGAAAAAATGCAATAACAGTTATACTCAAATTACACAGCTGCTAGATGGTTGGAGACTTCCTGAGCACTCACAATAATAACAAGTGTACAGGGGAGGACAGAGATGTGAGCAAAATGAGGAGTAGATCTAAGTGGCAATTAATGCAAAGACTGAGCTCATTATATAGGGGCCGGCAGAGCTTGATACAACTTGTAAGAAGGACGCGCAAATGAAGCCAGAGGGGACAAAGAGTTGACACTCCTGCTCTGAACAACAGAAAGAACGACTTACTCTACTATAAGGGAGGACGGGGGGAGTGAGGTAGAACACGCTCGTGATCAAACATGCAGCATACTGTACGTTAGAATTACACAAAGGATGATGAAATCATAGGCTATGTAACACCTCCCCACAAAACAAAAGAAATTTACAAAGGAAATTTCTTATTACTCTAAAACAATCTGTCTAAAGTCTAGATAAGCAATCTGCAATAACATTTTCTTTCCCCTTGAGATGTTGTATGTCTAATGAATACTCCTGAAGAAGTAGACTCCATCTTGTCAATCTCTGATTTTTATCTTTAAACTTACTAAGGAATTTCAGTGGGTTATGATCGGTATAAATGACTATGGGGTCAAAACCAGAACGCAAATAAAATGAAAATGCTGTAAACCCAAAATCAAGGCCAAAGGCTCTTTCTCAATAGTTGAGTAGTTCTTTTGAGGTGGAGTGAACTTCTTACTGTAATAAGATACAGGGTGTTCAAGACCCCGATCATCCTCTTGCAGCAAAACAGCCCCAGCTCCTGTATCACTTGCATCAACAGCCATCTTAAAAGGCTTAGCAAAATTTGGAGTAGCGAGCACTGGCTGACTTAATAGGATAGCTTTAAGTTTGTTGAAAGAGGATTCACAGTTATCGGCCCAGATAAATTTAACTCCCTTTTTCAGTAGGTCTCTTAGTGGTGATACAAGAATTGAAAAGTTAAGAACAAATCTCCGGTAATAACCTACCATTCCCAAAAACCTTTGTAGCTCTTTCCTACTTTTAGGTCTGGGAAGATCACTTATAACCTGAACCTTAGCTGCTGCTGGTGCAACATGTCCATCACCAGTTACATACCCAAGGTACTGAACTTTAGCTTGACCAAACTCACACTTTGATAAATTAGCTACAAGATTAGCCTGAACCAAACGCTCAAGAAATTTACTGACATGGCATAGGTGATCTTTCCAGTTGTCACTGAAGATTAATACATCATCAATATAAACAACACACCCTGCCAAACCCTCTGTTACAACATTCATGAGCTTCTGAAATGTGGCTGGTGCATTCTTCATACCATATGGCATTACAGAACATGCAAAAGTCTTTCCTAGTGTTACAAAACATGAGATCTCCCTAGCACGTTCAGTCATAGGTACTTGCCAGTATCCCTTTAACAAATCAAACTTACTTATGTACCTAGCCTTTCCGATCTTGTCTATGCAATCTTCCACACGAGGGAGAGGGTAAGTGTCTGTTTTAGTTATCTGATTAACACATCTGTAGTTGATGCAAAGCCGCTGTGACCCACCTGGCTTAGGGACTAGAGTGACAGGAGAACTCCACTCGCTCTGACAGGGCTCAATCATCTTGTGGTCCAACAGGTAGCCAAGCTCCTTCTGAATGAGAGGAACTTACTGGGTTCACACGGTAAGGAGGCAGTTTAATTGGCTTTGCGTCTCCAACATCGACATCATGCATCAACACAGTAGTTCTTCCTGCAATGGCACGGAACACTTGCGGGTACTCCTGCAGTAATGCCGAAAACTCCTGCCTTTCCTCGGGAGGTAGATGAGAAAGCTTAGTCTGGAGATCATTCATGATATCAGGATTCTTCCCCAAACTATCACTCAGGCTCATGCTGCATGGGAGAACTTCACTTGCAGACTCGGGTGGAACAGCTACAGTGCAGACTGGGTTATTTTCGTCCCGCCTGTGATATAACTTTAGCATGTTGATGTGACAAAGTTGCTTCTTCTTTCTACGATCTGGTGTGGCGATGACATAGTTGACACCACTGAGTTTCTTCTCCACGAAATAAGGACCACTAAACTTGGCTTGAAGAGGTTGCCCATGCACCGGTAGCAGAATCAAAGCCTGATCTCCTGGCTGAAAGTGGCGTAACCTGGACTTCTTATCATACCAAGTCTTCATCTTCTCCTGAGCAGCTCCTAAATTCTCTCTCGCCAGTTGTAAAGCAGTGGACAGCCGTTCTTTGAACTTCATCACATACTCCAGCAGGTTGACGTCATCTTCCTCCAACAGCCAGCATTCCTTGAGTAGCTTAAGGGGTCCTCTTACTTCATGGCCAAACAGTAGTTCAAAGGGTGAGAAGCCCAGTGATTCATTTGGAGATTCTCTTGCGGCAAATACAAAGAATGGAAGACCTTTATCCCAGTCTTTCTGATGTTCCAAACAGTATTTCTTGAGCATCGATTTGAGTGTTTGATGATATCTCTCCAACGCTCCTTGGGTCTGGGGATGGTAAGCTGAAGACGTGATCTAGGTGATTCCCAACTCTTTCAGAGACTGCTTGAAAACATTTGACATGAAATTACTTCGCTGGTCTGAGTGTACCTCCTTGGGCAGACCAAACTTGGTGAAGAACCCTAGCATTTCCTTAACCACGTTCTTTGCTGAGATATTTCTAAGTGGAATGGCTTCAGGATAACGAGTAGCCATATCAATCAGGGTCAACACATAAGAAAATCCTGAAGAAGTCTTAGGAAGAGGGCCCACAATATCCACCAACACACGGGTGAAAGGCGCCTCAAAAGGAGGAATGGGAACTAGAGGTGCAACCTTTTCGGTCTGATTACACTTCCCCACAACTTGACAGGTGTGACAAGACTTACAATACCAGGAAACATCCCTGAAGATACCTGGCCAGTAGAAGTGTTTCACAATGCGTGCCACAGTCTTCCTCACTCCAAGGTGTCCTGCCAAACTGGAATCATGAGCCACTCTAATGATATCCTGCCTACAAACACGAGGGATGACAACTTGATGTACAACCTCCCATTCACAGTCGGCTGATGCTGTTGGGGGTCTCCACTTCCTCATAAGTACTCCTGACTTTATATAATAACAAGTAGAAGCACCAGCTGACTCTTCCTCACTGCAAGCAGAGTTAGCTAGACCTTTCAACTCAGGGTCAGCAACCTGCAACTCAACCAACTCTTGATGAGACAAATTATCAACACTACTGGGTACTGCCTCATCTGGTGAGTGGTCCAAATCAGCAAGAAAAGTGTCAGCTAGGATAACATCATCATCATCATTATCCTCAAGTCACCAGTAACTTTAGACTTAGCCTTAGTGACAGCACATGCAGGGAACACATCAGGGACACCACAATCCCGGGTCGCAGCCACCGGCTCACCAGACAACTGAGGAGCTGGACACACTTGACTTCCACCAATATCATTTCCAAGTAAGAAAGTTACACCTGACATTGGGAGTGTCTCAACCAACCCAACCATAACAGAACCATTAACAAAACCAGACGACTCTGCACAGAGGGACAGAGAAGTAATTATTCCCTACACCTTGTAAGATTACAGTTTCATCAGAGGAATTAACATTAGAGCCTAGAACACTGGTCAGCATAAGGGATTGGCAAGCACCGGTATCACGATATATTTTAACTGATTTCCTATCATTACTGTCCAGAGGACTGACAAAACCATCAGACAGGAAATTAGCACATGAACTCTTGAGAGTGTCACCCACGTTACTGCTCAAAAGAGAAGCTTCATCATGAGGATTTAATTTACCCCTCAAAGCAGGTTCAGTTAACTCAGTTAAAGAATTCTGGGAACTCTCAAGGGTGGACACTAGACCAATTGACTGAATATTTAAAGACTCCTTTTTGTTCACATCACGCTGTCTCCTGAAACATCTCTCCGTAATATGACCAAGCTTACTACAATAAGTACTTTACTTTTCTGAAATCTAGAGGTGAAGCTGGTATTTACTTCCTGAGAAACATCATCTTTATTCTCTTTCCTGTTACCTGTACTCTGAGTAGAGGCAACATACTTACTCTCAGCTTTCCTTTTTTCTTTATAATATCTCTAGTGAGTGAGAACATCTATTCATCAGCTAAAACTGCAGCATCAGACAAATTATCTATTCTTTTCTCATCAAGATATAGGCTTACATCTTTATAAATACACCTTTTGAAGTCCTCCAGCAAAATCATCTGCTTAAATTTGTCAAAATCAGAATCCACATTCTTAGAATTTAACCACTGCTCTAACAGATCTTCTTTGATTTTTGAATACTCAACATGGGATTGCTTATCTTGCTTATAAGTTGTCATAAATTTTACTCTATAGGCTTCAGGAACAAGTTCATAGGCCTTAAGAATCAAGCTCTTAACTACATCATAATTATCAGATTGATCCTGAAGCAAAGATGCATAAGTTACTTGAGCTTTACCGGTGAGAACAGTTTGAAGGAGTACTGGCCAATACTTTTTAGGCCAATTAAAAACTGTAGCTACCCTCTCAAACAACTGAAAATACTTTGTTAAATCAGATTCATTAAAAGGAGGGACAAGTTTAACATTTTTAGCCACATCAAAATCATCAGAGCTAGATGATCCAGTTCCACCTTGTTTCATGCGATACTCATGGTCTGCCTGAATCCTAGCAAGTTCAATTTGTGCCTGAGCCTGTATCTGTGCCTCCTGAATACGAGCCTGAGACTCCGCCTCCTTAGCCTGAGACTCAGCCTCCTGAATACGAACCTGAGACTCTGCCTCCTTAGCCTGAGACTCAGCCTCCTTAGCACGTGCTTGAAACTCAGCCTCCTTAACACGAGCCTCCTGCAGGGCTTGCTGTAACTTAGCTATTTCAATGTGCGTTTGCTCATTTGGAGGAGTCACATTAAACAGGCTTTCATTAATCATGTCAACAATTTGATCTTTAGAATGATGAGAGCGAACAGCAATTCCCAATTGTTGAGCAACAAGCTTAAGTTCATTCTTTGTTCTGTTTTCTACATCGCACACTGTTTGCACATTTGACAAAAAATCTTTGGCTTCATCAAGCGTAGTAATTGTAGACATCATGAATAAATCACAGTCACAAAATATCAAGCAATATCCTTATGATAATATCCTGAATATCCTGATAAGAGGTCGCCAAATTTATGTTATGGAACAGAGAAAACTGTCCCGCAAAGTTCCAGGTTCAAAACAAAAGAGTTAGGTAAAATTACAAGTTAAAGTTTAATGCTCAAACTAACAACAAAACATTCAGGACTCATAAAGATAATGTAATGGCAAAAAACAGGTTAAATATATGGATAACTGCAATGGCCTCTATTAACACGAAATTAGCAAGAGTAAATTTATCTAAGTCAGCCCTGATAAAATGAGAAAGCCGGATAATACTCAGTGAATGCAAGATATATTATTACAGATACAAAATATTATCAATAATGACTGACAAAAACACATGAATCACAAAAACCTTACTAGGCCTAAGAATTAACACCTTACGCTACACAGTACAAGAAAAAATGCAATAACAGTTATACTCAAATTACACAGCTGCTAGATGGTTGGAGACTTCCTGAGCACTCACAATAATAACAAGTGTACAGGGGAGGACAGAGATGTGAGCAAAATGAGGAGTAGATCTAAGTGGCAATTAATGCAGAGACTGAGCTCATTATATAGGGGCCGGCAGAGCTTGATACAACTTGTAAGAAGGACGCGCAAATGAAGCCAGAGGGTACAAAGAGTTGACACTCCTGCTCTGAACAACAGAAAGAACGACTTACTCTACTATAAGGGAGAACGGGGGGAGTGAGGTAGAACACGCTCGTGATCAAACATGCAGCATACTGTACGTTAGAATTACACAAAGGATGATGAAATCATAGGCTATGTAACAATATATATATATATATATATATATATATATATATATATATATATATATATATATATATATATATATATAATGATGAGAGAGAGAGAGAGAGAGAGAGAGAGAGAGGAAAGGTAATGCTGAAATAAAGATAAATACGAGGAAGAGAAAGAAAAGAACACAAAGAGAAGTAGGAATGAAGATAGGATTTAATGGACTGAGTGGCCAAGGACTGGTGAAGCCAAGTTATGATGTGGCCCGTGCAGAACCCTTTAGGATGGAAAGATGGTCCGTGACTTTTCCCCAGTAATTATTAGCATAAAGAAAAACAAACATTAACAGACTTATTGGTCATTTCGGGGCTATTTATTATAGGGAAATTAATCTAACAATTTTATATAGAGGTATAGACAAAGCAAGCATAGCAGGAAAGCTACCCACATCCACACCAAACTCGACAGTCGAACCGGCAGGGAAAAGTAAGGACTTCCATGCACCATAGAAGGACGGCCATGGAAATTTTATTGCCAAGAATTAATGCAAATCATATTGTGCGCTATCATAATCTGGCAGGGAAAGTACCAATACGTCGACAATAATTACAATATGGATAGATTTAGATCTTCGAATGTGTCCCAGAATATTCTCTCTCTCTCTCTCTCTCTCTCTCTCTCTCTCTCTCTCTCTCTCTCCATACACACTACACTTCCTATCCAAATTCAACTAAAATGGCGTCTCATCACCAAGCCTCGGAGTACCCAGGGGGAGGGACCATAAATGTCCCCACCATCCGCCCCTCTCCCGGTGACGACTCGAGGTGCCTGGAACCACTGTCTGACTCTCTTCTTCATTTCTGCAACATTCGCTGCCTTTCCTCTAACTTTCGCTGTGTTGAGTACCACCTCTCCTCCTCTAAACCTCACCTTCTTTTTCTAACTGAGACTCAGCTGTCTGAGGCAACTGACAGCAAACCCTTTTCTATATCCTCCTACTTTCTCTATACTCATTTCAAAGCCAAAGGTGGCTGTTGTGTATATATATGCAACGACTTATCTTGCTCTCGTGTTCCTGAACCCGATTCTTCTGAATTCTCTACACTTTGGCTACGGCTTTCCTGTCATTCTCTGATTAAATATATCTGTGCTGTTTACTTATCCCCTAATTCTACTGACTATCAAAAATTCTTCGACTATCTTACTTCTACGATGGAACACATTCTATCCATTTCTCCTTTCTCTGAAATCTCCATTCTAGGAGATTTCAATGTTCACCACCACCTTTGGCTCTCCTCCTTTCACTGATCCACCTGGTGAACAAGCCTACATCTTTTCTATCCTTAATGACCTACAGCAGCTTGTACAGCACCCTACCCGTATCCCTGACCACCTTGGAGAGAGCTCCAACGTACTTGACCTCTTCCTCACAACGAATCCTTCTGCTTACTCTGTTAATCTTTTCTCTCCATTGGGCTCCTCCGATCACAACCTTATTATCTTAACCTGTCCTATCACTCCGGTACAGCCTGTGAACCCTCCAGGGAAACGTCGTCTGTGACATTTTGGAGCCACGGACTGGGAGGCCCTCAGGCAGTACTTCTTTGATTTTCCCTGGAATGATTATTGCTTCCATGGCCGTGAGCCATCTGAATGTGCCTTGCGCATTACGGAGGTTATTCTCTCGGGCATGGAAGCATACATTCCTTTCTCATATCCTTTGTCTAATGCAAGAAAGCCTTGGTTTAATCACGCTTATTCTAATGCTGTCCGCAACAAGGAGAGGGCCTACAAAAGGTACCGGAGCCAACCCACCCCTGAATCACATCATCTATACGTTTCTGCCCAGAATCGTGCTAAGTCTGTTCTTCACTCTACTAAAAATAATTTCATCCATACTAAATGCTCTCAACTCTCCAACTCGAATTCTTCCCGCTCCTTGCGGCACCTTGCCAAAAATCTTTCTAACAACTTTACCTCATCATCCTTCCCTCCTCTTTTCTACTCTGATGGTTCTGTAGCTATTTCTTCTACTGATAAAGCAGATCTCTTCGCACAGACTTTCTCCTCCAATTCCACCTTAGATGATTCCAGTGCTGTTCCTCCATCACTTCCCCCCTCTGACTTCCTCATGGCTGACATTAAAATCTCTTCAGCTAATGTATTTTCTGCCGTCACTGGCCTCAGTACTGACAAGGCATATGGGCCTGATGGGGTCCCTCCTGTTGTTCTCAAGAACTGTGCTTCTGTGCTTACACCCTGCCTAGGCAAACTCTTTTGCCTTTGTCTGTCAACTTGTACCTTTCCTTCTTGCTGGAAGTTTGCTCTCATTCAGCCAGTCCCAAAGAAGGGTGACCACTCCCAACCCTCCAACTATCGTCCAATTGCTTTTACGTCCTGTATTTCAAAAGTTTTCGAGTCAATTCTCAATAGAAAAATTTTAAGGCATCTTTCCTATCACAACCTTCTTTCCGATCGTCAGTACTGGTTCCGTCAGGGACGCTCCACTGGCGATCTTCTCACCTACCTTTCAGACTCCTGGTCATCCTCCTTTCGGGACTTTGGCTAAAGCTTTGCCATTGCACTTGACATCTCAAAGGCTTTCGATCGAGTCTGGCATAAATCTTTAATTTCCAAACTGCCCTCCTACGGTTTCTATCCTTCTATCTGTGCCTTCATCGCTAGCTTCCTTTCTGGTCGTTCTATAGCCGCTGTTGTAGACGGCCATTGTTCTTCTCCTAGATCTATCAACAGTGGTGTTCCTCAGGGCTCTGTCCTATCACCAACTCTCTTCCTTTTATTCATCAATGATCTTCTAACCTGTACATCTAACCCTATCCACTCATACGCTGATGACTCCACCCTTCACCTTTCCATTCGGTTCTCGCAACGCCCATCTCAACAGTGACTTCAAGAAACAAGGGATGAGGCTATGGCACACCTAATGTCTGACTTGGGTTGTATCTCTGACTGGGGTAATAATAATATGGTTGTTTTTAATGCATCTAAGATTCAGTTTTTACACCTATCAACCCGACAAAATCTTTCACAGGAATACCTACTAATGTTTAATAATATTCAGCTTAATCCTGCATCATCCTTGAACATGCTTGGGGTTTCATTTACCCGGGACTTATCTTGGAAAGATCATATTACATCTCTTGTAAAATCTGCTTCCAAGATATTGGGTGTGCTAAGCCGACTCTGCTCTTTCTTTACCCCTGCACAATTGTTGACTCTATACAGGGGATTTATCCGCCCCTGTGTGGAGTACAACTCTCATGTGTGGGGTGGCTCCCCACATACAGCTCTTCTCAGTAGGGTGAAGTCAAAGGCTTTTCATCTCATTTACTCTCCTCCTCTTACTGACTCCCTTCAACCTCTGTCTCTTCACTGCACTGTTGCATCTTTATCTCTTTTCTATCGCTACTTTAATGGTCACTGCTCCTCTGAACTGTCTGCTTGCATTCCTCCACCTCTACGACGGGCGCGTAGCACCTGTCTGGCAGCAAACTGTCATCCCATTTCTGTCAAACTCTCTAATGCAAGAGTTAACCGTTACTCCCAGTCTTTCATTTATGCAACAGGTCAACTCTGGAACTGTCTCCCTCTGTCTGTATTTCCTGCTGCCTATGATCTCCAGTCTTTCAAATGCAGTGTGTCCAGGCATCTCAAAATGATCGGTTCTTGAATTTGGCTCTCTATTGTATTTTGTTTTTCTCTTGGAGGGAACTGTTACTGCGGGCTGATGGCCTTTGGTTCCTTCTTCCTCGCATAAAAAAAAATATATATATATATATATCTATTATACTCTCTCTCTCTCTCTCTCTCTCTCTCTCTCTCTCCATATATATCAATATATATATATATATATATATATATATATATATATATATCTATAAATATATATATATATATATATATTTATATACATTAGTGCTTCCCTGCAAATATTTGCTGGACTAACTAATAGCCTTTCCGTCATAAAATGTTTGCAAATACCATTATCTTTGTTCCATTACCTTCACTGAGCCCACAGTGACCAATTCAGAACAAAAAGTCGAAGAAATGAATTTGTCAGATTTTTGCTTTTGGATTTTTTAGACAATCTGGCGCCGTCGCATCGCGCGGGATCGTCAAAATTTTTTATTATTTTGACATTCCCTGGACGTACCCCGACCTAATACAGAAATAATTAGGTTGACATCTATTACCGTTTCTCGTAAAAGAAGCGAACAAACGCGGAGACTGACTCAAATACACGGCTTGACCTTATTATATGTATGTATGTATGTATCTATATCTATCTATCTATCTATCTATATATCTATCTATATCTATCTATCTATCTATCTGTATATCTATCTATCTATCTATATATGTACAGTGTATTTACCATAAGCCTGTAACATTCCACTGCATGACATACGCCTCTCCCAAACACTTTCACTTATCCCGGTCTTGTACTATTTCTTTCCATTCGAAAACTCAGGATCACCAACGAATTGTCTGTCTTCGTCGCATACTCATTTTTTTTTTTTTTTTTTTTTTTTTGTCTAGGCCCCTGTATCTCCTGATGTAAATTTTTGTCATAACGCCACCTAGTTGCTGGTCTTGTTTTGGTCTTTTTGAATCAGTTATTACCTAGTCTGTTACTTTTCTTGTTCATCTGTTGTCGTGTCTCCTACAAGTATGGCCCGCCCACTGCCATTTCTTCTTTTAAGTTGATTTTATTATGTCTTCTACTTAAGTCCGTTTTCTAATCCAAGCTTAGTTTTCCTTATCTCTTAAAGTGACTCCTATCATCTATCTTTCCATACCTCTCTGGGGACATCTCAACTTCTTTTCCAGTGGTTTGGCCCATTGTCTATGTCTCTGAACCATATTTCATTAAGAGGAGAATGCATTGATTAAACACTTATCCTTTTTAACACAGTGGTAAAGTGCCCTTTAATGTTTTATTCTGCATGCAAAATTCACTTCAACCCAGCTTCATATGTCACTTATTTTAGGTTCGAGTGGCGGGTTGGTCCGTACAAATTGCCCGAGGTAAACACATTCAGCAACTAATTCAAAAACTTTATCTTGAAGTTTTGTTTCCTCAATTTAAGCCTTACTTTTGTCTTTTTCTTACTCATCTTAGTCCAGCGCAAAGCCTTTCTCAGTTTAGGTCTTCTGTCAGTTCTTGCAGTTGTCCACTTAAGTGACTTAAAAAGAGAATGATGTAATTTGCGAACCTGAAGTACCTCAGAAGATATTCTCTCCTATTTTAATCCCTCTATTGCTCCAGTTGAGCATTCTAAATACATCCTCTAAACATGTTATAAACAGATTTGTTAGTAAAGTGAACATCCTTTCCAGTACATTGCCTGAAATTCTTTCTCAGAGGAAGTCAGCCAGAACGTTCCGGTACTAGAACTTGACTCTCCCGAAATTTTTCCACTTAGGATACTGTCTAGATACGTAAAATCCATCCTACACAATTTACCAACCAACAAATCTCCAGGTCCGGATGAAATTCCTCCAAATGTTTTGAAAAAGTATTCCCTAGAACTTGCTCCTGTTCTAGCTAAATTATTCAGACTATGCCTACGCACTCCTTCATTCCCTAATTCATGGAAGGAAGCCAATATCCGCGCAATTCCGAAGAAAGGGGTTCATCTGACCCCTCTGATTTCAGACTAATAGCTACCACATCTTCTCTTGGTAAAGTATTTGAGATTGTAATTAATAAGCACATAGTTAAACATCTAGAATCCAGTAACTTAATGATAGACAGCATGGTTTTCGCCACAATAGATCCACTATTGATATACTCAATCTCCTGACTCACACCATCCATCAGTCAATTGACAAACATGGAGAAACTCATGCAGTAACCCTTGATATTTCTATACCTTTTGACAGTGTGGCACCGTTCCCTGCTATCCAAATATAGCTTATATAGCTTATATTATAGATAGCTTATGCCTCGATAATTCTTGCACTCACTTCGTTCACCTTTATTTTTGTACAGGGGTACAGTCACAGCCTTTTTCCACTCTGCAGGCACAGTTTCATTCATCCATGCCTTCTTACATATCTCCAACAAGCACTTCATTCCATTCTGTCTACTACATTTAAGCATCTCTGCATACACCTCATCAACCCCAGCTGCTTTCCCATTTTTCAGCCGCTTCACAGCACTCTTCACCTGTGCGAGTGTCACGTCTCCTGGCACTGCATTCCTTCTCTGCACACCCCCAAAACCAATCATGTTTACAGCTGATCTGCTCTCTCTATCCCCATTCATCAGGCTTTCAAAATATTCTTTCCATCTGGTCCTTACTTCATCTCCATGGGTTAATAATCTACCACCTGCATCCTTCACACCATCCCATTTCTTTCCGCTTTCGCTTCAACATTTCCGCGCCTCTTTCCAGAATAACTCTATTTTCAGAGTAGTTCGCATTAATTTTTCTTCCTAGATCCTCATTTACCTCCTTCTTTTGCCTCTTCACTAGTCTCTTTACGTGCTTCTTGCTCTCAACATATTCAGTCCTTATTTCAATTGGACCCCTATCCTGTAACCACTTTAGCCACTTCTTCCTCATTTCCTCCACCGCTCTCTTTACCTCCTCATCCCACCATGCCGTACCTTTCTTCTTTGTTGTTACTCTTGCCACACCACATACCGCTTTAGCATTCCTAAGCAATCCCTATATGCGTTCTACAGTCTGTCCAGCTCCATTTCATTCCAATTCAGTAATTCTAACTCGTCCTCTATTTTGGTCCTGTATTCATCTGCCATTTCTTTGATCCTCAGCTTCTCAAATTTCAGTCTTTCTCCCTGACTGCTTCTCTCTCTCCTGATCCACCTCACTCCTCTCAGCTTAATCTTGCGTACCACAATCATATGACCTGACAGACCTCCACATCGTCCTTTCACAGCACACACACACACATACACATACACACACTAAATATATATATATATATATATATATATATATATATATATATATATATATATATATATATATATATATATATTGTTACATAGCCTATGATTTCATCATCCTTTGTGTAATTTTAACGCACAGTATGCTGCATGTTTGATCACGAGCGTGTTCTGCCTCAGTTCCCCCTTCTACCGTTATAGTAGAGTAAGTCGTTCTTTATGTTATTCAGTGCGGGATTGTCAACTGTTTGTCCCCATCGCTTCATTTGCGCGTCCTTATTACAAGTTGTATCAAGCTCTGCTGGCCCCTATATAATGAGCTCAGTCTCTGCATCATTGCCACTTAGATCTGCTCCTCATTTTGTTCACATCTCTGTCCTCCCCTGTACAGATATTATTATTGTGAGTGCTCAAGAAATCTCCAAACATCTAGCAGCTGTGTGTAATTTGAGTATAACTGTTGTTGCATTTTTTCTTGTACTGTGTAGCATAAGTTTAATTTGTAGGCCTAGTGAAGTTTTTGTAATTCATGTAGGGTTCTTTATGTCAGTCAGTTTTGATAATAGTTTGTATCTGTAATTATTTATCTGGCATTCACTGAGTATTATCTGGTATCTCATTTTATCAGGGCTGACTTAGATAAATTTATTCTTGCTAATTTCGTGTTAATAGAGGCTATTGCAGTTAACCATATATTTAACCTGTTTATTTGCCATTACATTATCCTTATGAGTCCTGAATGTTTTATTGTTAGTTTGTGCATTAAACTTTAACTTGTAATTTTACCTAACTCTTTTGTTTTGAACCTGGAACTTTACGGGACAGTAGTGACTCTTCGTATTCTCACTTAAAGTGTACATTATCTTTCTCTGTTCCGTAACATAAATTTGGCGACCTCTCATCAGGATATTCAGGATATTATCATAAGGATATTGTTTGATATTTTGTGACTGTGATATATTCATGATGGCTACTATTACTACACTTGATGAAGCCAAAGATTTTTTGTCAAATGTGCAAACAGTGTGTGATATAGAAAACAGAACAAAGAATGAACTTAAGCTTGTTGCTCAACAATTGGGAATTGCAGTTCACTCTCATCATTCTAAAGATCAAATTGTTGGCATGATTAATAAAAGCTTGTTTAATGTAACTCCTCCAAATGAGCAAACGCAGATTGAATTAGCTAAGTTACAGCTAGCTCTGCAGGAGGCTCGTGCTAAAGAAGCTGAATTTCAGGCAAATGCTAGACTTTGATGCATGGTCGTGAAGAGGGTAGACGTGTTTTTCTCTGCGCTCTTCTCTAGTTTTCAGGGCTGCCTTACCGGCATTAGCTTCTTTTTTTTCACCCTTCTGGTGACGTTTAGGTTTAGCTAGTACTCAGTTACCTCCCCTCCCTGTTAGTCTTGAACAGTAGGTGTCTGTTCAAATAAACTGAGTTTACCTTTGCTTATCGCCCACGGAGGGTCCCCCCCACTGATCGCTCTGGGGCGTGAAGAAACACGGTCGGGCCTCCCTGGAGTGGTTTGAGAGGGCAACCTCAGACTTAGGTGTGTGGTCCCCGGCTGTTTGTCCTTTGCTTGTTTTCTCTCCTTCTTCCCACTTCCCCCGCTAGGGGGGAGTGGTACTATGGAGGACGCCCCTACTGCCTCTCCCCCCCTCAGGGGGGGAGGTGGTCCTGACCGACCCCTGACCGATCAACGGACTGACAGCCCCCAGACAGAACGGCCCCAGACTCGATTGCCTCTAGACATAAATGTTAAAAATGCTGAATTTGTAATTATCCATGCTCTAGGTTCCACTCCCTTGAGCAGTCTCAATCCCTTCATGATTAAGAAGGTTATTGATGGCTGTGCTGGGGAGGTGGAACAAGTTAAAAAACTTGTGAATGGAGACCTCCTTGTTAAGACATGTAATTCCTCCCAAGTTAAAGACTTGCTGAAGCTGCGTAAGTTTCATATCTATGATGTCGAGGCCAAGATCCCAACATCCATGAATTCCTGCAAGGGGGTTATCACTTGCAGGGATCTCATGGTGATGAGTGAGGAAGACATCATAGAGGAACTTGCTCAGCAAGATGTCATCGATGCCCGGTTTATAACTAGATTTTCCGAAGGCATAAAGACGAAGACGGCCACCATTGTTTTGACTTTCGGCAAAGTTTCACTCCCAGCACATGTCAAAGTTGGCTATGAAATTGTTAATGTCAGACCTTATATCCCCAACCCACTCCGTTGCATGAAGTGTCAATTATATGGGCACATTGCTAAGAGTTGTCGGGCTTCACAGTCAGTGTGTGGCAAATGTGCAACACAGGGTCACGATGCTGAGCAATGCACATCAGAGACTATCTGTTGCTTCCACTGTAATGGTGCTCACTCCACTTCCTCTAGGGACTGTCCCAAGTGGAAGGAGGAGAAAGAGGTCTGCACGGTGAAGGCAACTGAGGGTGTCTCCTACTATGAAGCAAGGAAAAAGGTGAAGCAGTTGCATGCAACTCCTACGCCGAATAGGTCCTATGCTTCGGCGGTGATGTCCCATCCCGTGATGTGCTCTGCTGGGACACAGACTGACCCTGAACCGGTTCCTCTTGTCACACATTCTACCTCTCCATCTCAGCCTCCTGTCCAATCCACTTCTCAACCTGATACCCCTGTTACAACTTCCTACTCTCAGGCTGCTGCTGCTTCTCAGTCAGTCAAGCCTAAAACGAAGCCTGACAACTCTTGTAAGAGTAATATGACCACCCTTACCAAGTCACGTCCTCATGTTCTTCCTACTCCTGGCCCAGCGAGGGAGAGGAAGGGTAGCTCTTCCTCGGTGGAACCTGGGAACCTCGTAATTGATGAAAATATGGAGGTTTCCGTAAGCAAGCACCGGGATAGGTCCACCGGTAGTCGCTCGCCTTCTGGCAGGCGGCAAAAAAAGCCTAAACACACTGGCCCCCAACGTAAATCTTAAACCGTCGCTTTCACTGTATTACAGTGGAATTGTAGAGGTATTGGGAATAAGTTACAAGATATAGCAATCTTGCTGTCAATACACAGGCCAGACGTTGTTTGTTTACAGGAGACGCGCCTGGAGGATCATCCTGATCCTCCACAGTTCAGACACTACCACTCGTATAGAAGATATGAAGGTCACGGAGTTGCCATTTACACACATAAATCACACCCACAAACGGAAGTGATTCTAAATTCTACTCTGGAAGCTGTCGCGTGCAGAGTAAAATTTAATAACACGTATCTGTCTATTTGCTCTCTGTACTGTCCTCCACATGGCCCCATTGATAGTGATGCTTTAAATTCACTAGTTGAACATCTCCCTGGGAATAAGTTAGTGTTGGGCGATTTTAACGCCCATCACTATCAATGGGGTAGCTTGAGGATCGATGGTCATGGGGAGCAAGTAGCCGACCTAATACTACAGTCCAGCCTCTGTCTTCTGAACGATGGTAGAGCGACTCGTGTAGATGATCGTACTGGTAACTTTTCGGCCATTGACTTATCTTTGGCCTCCCCTGGTATACATCAAGATCTCTCATGGGACCCTTACGACGACTCCTTGGGAAGTGATCATTTACCCATCTGTCTTTCTTATACACGCGACATCATTTCGGACCCTCCACCTCCAAAATTTAACTATAAGAAAGCAGATTGGGGATCCTTCTCAAGGATCGCCAATTTAGATATATCTGGGGAGACCATAGATGTTAAGGTCGAAAATATAACTACTTCCATATTACACGCAGCTGAGGCTGCTATTCCCAAGACTTCTACAGTTCATGCGAAGCATAGAGCACATTGGTGGACGCCGGATTGCCGACAAGCATTAAGAAAACGCAATAGGAGATACAGGATTTTTGATAGTCAGCCCACTGAGAAAAATTTTATTGCATACAAACAGGCACGGGCTGAGGCAAGGAGAATAATAAGAAGGGCCAAACGTGACTCCTGGCGGTCCTTTGTGTCCACGGTGACTCGTACAACACCATTACGTAAAGTCTGGTCCACCATAAGAATATTAAATAATAAAGGCCCATATTTCCCCATTACCACCTTGCAAGTAAATAATAACATCTATGACGAGCCCGTGGACGTTGCTAACATCCTCGCCAGGAGTTTTTCTCATGTAAGTAGCTCAGCCAATTATGACCCGCGTTTCCAACATCATAAACGCACGGCTGAGCTACAGATATTAGACTTTGCCACAGAAGACGTAAACTCCCCGTACAACCAAGAGTTTACGCTAGATGAACTGCTCCTTGCCCTTAAATCCTGTAAAGACACCAGCCCTGGACCAGACACCATCACGTACGGTATGATCCAGCATCTTAATCAGGACAACCTGATTAAGATGTTAGCATTGTACAATGAGATTTGGGCGTCTCGAACGTTCCCAAACTCATGGCACTTTGCGCACGTCATACCGATACCCAAAGAGGCTGGTCGTCTTATGAATCCCACTTCATTTCGTCCTATTGTGTTGACTTCTTGTCTATGTAAGGTCATGGAACGAATGGTTAACAATAGGCTTCTTTTTGTTTTAGAGTCGAAGAATTTGTTAAATGATCAACAATGTGGCTTCCGTAAATACAGAAGTTCACTAGATCATTTAATGAATTTGGAGCATTGTATTGCAGAGGCATTTGCCAATAAAGAATTCATGATAGGGGTGTTCCTGGACATCCATAAAGCCTATGACATGACCTGGCGACACGGTATATTAATGAAGCTCTATGCTTATGGTTTAAGAGGAAATTTGCCTGTTTTTATTTCAAATTTCTTAAGGGACAGAACTTTCTCTGTCAAATTGCCCCGTAACGTAACATCGGATATATTTATCCAGGAAAACGGGGTGCCACAGGGAAGTGTGCTTAGTCCTACTTTATTTAGTATTATGATCAATGATATTCTGTCATCAGCTCCCATCCCGAGGAATCTTAAATACTCACTCTACGCTGACGATTGTGCAATATGGCACTCTTCCCGTAATGCACAATTTTCGGCTGGGCGGATTCAAGCAGCCCTTGACTCCGTCCACCAATGGGCCTTGCAGTGGGGATTTAAGTTTTCCGTACGTAAGTGTGCCGCTATAGTTTTCACTAATCGTAACGTACCTAATTTGTGCTTAACTTTGGATAATCAGGCGGTACCTTTTCAAAATTCTGTTAAATTTTTAGGAATACATTTTGATCGTAGAATGAATTTTAAACTTCACGTTAATACTTTGCTTGCTCGTTGTGATAAACCGTTAAATGTCCTCAAGTACCTAGCGGGTACTACCTGGGGTGCCGACAGAAAATCTTTATTAATGGTGTATAAGTCCCTTATTCGATCAAAGCTAGACTATGGCGCACAGGTGTATGGCTCGGCATCTGATGCCACGCTGAAAGGATTGGATGTGTTACAGAATAAATGCTTGCGAATGTGTCTTGGAGCTGTACGGTGTACCCGTGTGGCTCGTATGGAAGTGGAGGCGAATGTGCCTCCCCTCCGTATTCGCCGTGACCACCTGGCATTTTCCTATGGTGTAAGGACATTTAGGAAATGTAATATCGGCAATGTGGCCTGTACCCCCCTGCATCAATACCACCACCTTCTGCGGGGGGTGCGTCGGCCACTTGCCGCTCGCCTCCACTTACTGACTCAGGAGCTTGATGTGGACCCCAGTGACTGTGACAAGTTGGTGCTAAAAAATATAGCGCCTTGGGAGCCACCCGGCTTTACAGTCGATGTCACATGGCTCCCAGCACCAAAGGCCAAGGCGCCGGAGGCGGAGGTCCACCACTTGTTTCGTAAGATCATTGTTCGTCACTTGGGGTCCCATCAATTGTACACTGACGGCTCCAAGTCGAGTGAATGTGTGGGTGCAAATGTGTGGTCGACTGAATGTGCCCTCAGGTATCGGTTGCCAACTCATACATCTGTGTTTACTTCAGAACTTTTTGCTATTGACAAAGCCATAGACTATGCTCTCAATTCTAGACATGACTCATTTGTCATATTTTCAGATTCAAAATCAGCCCTTCAGGCAATTGCATCTTGTACTACGGACTCTCACGAGATCCAGGGCCGCATCGTTAATAAGTTGCATTCATGCAACAAGTCATTCACGCTGATCTGGGTGCCTGGTCATTGTCGTATCTACGGCAATGAGCAGGCTGACTTACTTGCAAAGTCGGCTGTAGAGCTCGAGGAGACTTGGGACGTTCCTCGTGATCTACGGTCGAGTCTCTCTCTCGGAAAGAAATCAATAAATCTTCTGTGGCAAGGTCAGTGGACCAGACTAAATATTCCAACTTGTAAGCCGTACCTGGGCGACTGGGACACTGCCAACCGTCCCAGTCGCTTAGAAGAAAAAGTGTTGGCACGATTACGGCTGAATGCCACCATTTTAACCCACATAAAACCATATATGGAAAGACGCTTCCCACCGCACTGTGACATCTGTAATGCGGTGTTATCTATTAGCCATATCATCCTGCGCTGTCGGCGATTTATTCGTGAACGTGCTTCACTTATAAATTACTGCGGCGAAGTAGACGTCCCCTTCACCCTTTCCACCATCCTGGGTGATGGGGACATTGTTATGACTGATAAATTGATGGCTTTCTTGAGAGAGACCGGACTGATCAGAGTGATGTGACTTTTTTACTGCGTGGTTATGGTTTTTATGAACAGTAAATATGTATATATTGTAATATTAATTAGGGTTGACAGTTGACATATTTTAAATAGTTCCTCCTCTCACCGATCTATTTCTAATATAGATGTCCCCTACATTAAGCAAGTTCCTCGCCTGACAGTCACCAGATGATGAGTGCAAGTGTGCAATATAGGAAGGTATTGGGCACTTGCAGTCGATGGTGGTCTGCTGGGCGAGGTTCTTCACTTTTTGTACAAATTATGTAAATACATTATATTATCTTGCTTAAGTTATTCTAATTAGGGACGACAGCTGACGTATATGGAAATGTTCCTGACTCGTCTGGTTCCCTTTCATATATTGATGTCCCCTATATTAGGTTGTGCCTCGACTGACAGTCACCAGGTGATGAGTGCAGGTATGTAATGTAGAAAGGCATTACATATCTGTAGTCGATGGCGTTCTGTTAGTCGAGGTATTTTTACCATTAGTGTAGGTCTAGCTATTTGTCTCTGTAGGATTTAGTATAGGTTAGCGATTTGTCTGTTAGGTGATTAGTTTTAGGGTCTTTAGATTAGTTTGTCTTTATATTATAAGGTATAAAAAATAAAAAACCAAGAAAAAATTAAAAAAATAAAAATACAAAAAAAAATAAAAATAAATAAGATTAAAATTATTATATATATATGTACGTTTGCATGAAGGTGTGTCTGTATGTATGCATGGAAGTATGTGTGTGTGTGTGTGTGTGTGTGTATGTGTATGTATGTATATATATATGTTTGTATATATATGTATATATGTTTAAATGTATATACATATATATATATACTGTATATACACGGCCTTAATAACCAGGGGCTTCGGCCCCAATGGTTGATAGGCCGGAAAAAAAAAAAAAAAAAAAAAAAAGCAAATGCTAAGCAGGCGGAGTCTCAGGCTCGTATTCAGGAGGCTGAATTTCAAGCACGTGCTAAGGAGGCTGAGTCTCAGGCTAAGAAGGCGGAATCTCAGGTTCGGATTCAGGAGGCACAGATACAGGCTCAGGCACAAGTTGAACTTGCCAGGATTCAGGCGGACCATGAGTATCGCATGAAACAAGGTGGAACTGGATCATCTAGCTCTGATGATTTTGATGTGGCTAAAAATGTTAAACTTGTCCCTCCTTTTAATGAATCTGATTTAACAAAGTATTTTCAGTTGTTTGAGAGGGTAGCTACAGGTTTTAATTGGCCTAAGGAGTATTGGCCAGTACTCCTTCAAACTGTTCTCACCGGTAAAGCTCAAGTAACTTATGCATCTTTGCCTCAGGATCAATGTGATAATTATGATGTAGTTAAGAGCTTGATTCTCAAGGCCTATGAGCTTGTTCCTGAAGCCTATAGAGTAAAATTTAGGACAACTTACAAGCAAGATAAGCAATCCCATGTTGAGTATGCAAAAATCAAAGAAGATTTGTTAGAGCACTGGTTAAATTCTAAGAATGTGGATTCTGATTTTGGTAAATTTAAGCAGATGATTTTGCTGGAGGACTTCAAGAGGTGTGTTAATAAAGATGTAAGCCTATATCTTGATGAGAGAAGAATAGATAATTTGTCTGATGCTGCAGTTTTAGCTGATGAATATGTTCTCACTCACAAGAGATATTTTAGAGGAAAAAGGAAAGCTGAGAGTCAGTACGTTGCCTCTACTCAGAGTACAGGTAACAGGAAAGAGAATAAGGATGATGTTTCTCAGGAAGTAAATACCAGCTTCACCTCTAGATTTCAGAAAAGTAAATGTACTTATTGTAGTAAGCTTGGTCATACTACGGAGAGATGTTTCAGGAGACAGCGTGATGTGAACAAAAAGGAGTCTTTAAATATTCAGTCAATTGGTCTAGTGTCCACTCTTGAGAGTTCCCAGAATTCTTTAACTGAGTTAACTGAACCTGCTTTGAGGGGTAACTTAAATTCTCATGATGGAGCTCCTCTTTTGAGCAGTAACGTGGGTGACACTTTCAAGAGTTCATGTGCTAATTTCCTGTCTGATGGTTTTGTCAGTCCTCTGGACAGTAATGACAGGAAATCAGTTAAAATATATCGTGATACAGGTGCTTGCCAATCCCTTATGCTGACCAGTGTTCTAGGCTCTAATTTTAATTCCTCTGATGAAACTGTAATCTTACAAGGTGTAGGGAATAATTACTTCTCTGTTCCTCTGTGCAGAGTGAATTTAGAGTCTGGTTTTGTTAATGGTTCTGTTATGGTTGGGTTGGTTGAGACACTCCCAATGTCAGGTGTAACTTTCTTACTTGGAAATGATATTGGTGGAAGTCAAGTGTGTCCAGCTCCTCAGTTGTCTAGTGAGCCAGTGGCTGCGTCCCAGGATTGTGATGTCCCTGATGTGTTCCCTGCATGTGCTGTCACTAGGGCTAAGTCTAAAGTTACTGGTGATTTAGAGGATGATGATGATGATGATGTTATCCTAGCTGACACTTTTCTTGCTAATTTGGACCATTCACCAGATGAGGCAGTACCCCGTAGTGTTGATAATTTGTCTCGTCAAGAGTTGGTTGAGTTGCAGGTTGCTGACCCTGAGTTGAAAGGTCTAGCTAACTCTGCTTGCAGTGAGGAAGAGTCAGCTGGTGCTTCTACTTGTTATTATGTAAAGTCAGGAGTACTTATGAGGAAGTGGAGACCCCCAACAGCATCAGCCGACTGTGAATGGGAGGTTGTACATCAAGTTGTCATCCCTCGTGTTTGTAGGCAGGATATCATTCGAGTGGCTCATGATTCCAGTTTGGCAGGACACCTTGGAGTGAGGAAGACTATGGCACGCATTTTGAAACACTTCTACTGGCCAGGTATCTTCAGGGATGTTTCCTGGTATTGTAAGTCTTGTCACACCTGTCAAGTTGTGGGGAAGTGTAATCAGACCGAAAAGGTTGCACCTCTAGTTCCCATTCCTCCTTTTGAGGCGCCTTTCACCCGTGTGTTGGTGGATATTGTGGGCCCTCTTCCTAAGACTTCTTCAGGATTTTCTTATGTATTGACCATGATTGATATGGCTACTCGTTATCCTGAAGCCATTCCACTTAGAAATATCTCAGCAAAGAACGTGGTTAAGGAAATGCTAGGGTTCTTCACAAAGTTTGGTCTGCCCAAGGAGGTACAGTCAGACCAGCGAAGTAATTTCATGTCAAACGTTTTCAAGCAGTCTCTGAAAGAGTTGGGCATCACCCAGATCACGTCTTCAGCTTACCATCCCCAGACCCAAGGAGCATTGGAGAGATATCATCAAACACTCAAATCGATGCTCAAGAAATACTGTTTGGAACATCAGAAAGACTGGGATAAAGGTCTTCCATTTGTTGTGTTTGCCGCAACTGAATCTCCAAATGAATCACTGGGCTTCTCACCTTTTGAACTACTGTTTGGCCATGAAGTAAGAGGACCCCTTAAGTTACTCAAGGAATGCTGGCTGTAGGAGGAAGATGACGTCAACCTGCTGGAGTATGTGATGAATTTCAAAGAACGGCTGTCCACTGCTTTACAGCTGGCGAGAGAGAATTTAGGAGCTGCTCAGGAGAAGATGAAGACTTGGTATGATAAGAAGTCCAGGTTACGCCACTTTCAGCCAGATCAGGTTTTGATTCTGCTACCAGTTCATGGGCAACCTCTTCAAGCCAAGTTTAGTGGTCCTTATTTCGTGGAGAAGAAACTCAGTGATGTCAACTATGTCATCGCCACACCAGATCGTAGAAAGAGCAAGCAACTATGTCACATCAACATGCTAAAGTTATATCACAGGCGGGACGAAAATAATCCAGTCTGCACTGTAGCTGTTCCACCCGAGTCTGCAAGTGAAGCTCTCCCATGCAGTATGAGCCTGAGTGATAGTTTGGGGAAGAATCCTGATATCATGAATGATCTCCAGACTAAGCTTTCTCATCTACCACCCAAGGAAAGGCAGGAGTTTTCGGCATTACTGCAGGAGTACCCGCAAGTGTTCCGTGCTACTCCAGGAAGAACCACTGTGTTGATGCATGATGTCGATGTTGGAGACGCAAAGCCAATTAAATTGCCTCCTTACCGTGTGAACCCAGTGAAAGTTCCTCTCATCCAGAAGGAGCTTGGCTACCTGTTGGACCACAAGATGATTGAGCCCTGTCAGAGCGAGCGGAGTTCTCCTGTCACTCTAGTCCCTAAGCCAGGTGGGTCACAGAGGCTTTGCATCGACTACAGACGTGTTAATCAGATAACCAAAACAGACACTTACCCTCTCCCTCATGTGGAAGATTGCATAGACAAGATCGGAAAGGCTAGGTACATAAGTAAGTTTGATTTGTTAAAGGGATACTGGCAAGTACCTATGACTGAACGTGCTAGGGAGATCTCATTTTTTGTAACATTAGGAAAGACCTTTGCATGGTCTGTAATGCCATATACAGATTGTTTTAGAGTAATAAGAAATTTCCTTTGAAAATTTCTTTTTTCTTTGTGGGGAGGTGTTACATAGCCTATGATTTCATCATCCTTTGTGTAATTTTAACGCACAGTATGCTGCATGTTTGATCACGAGCGTGTTCTGCCTCAGTTCCCCCTTCTACCGTTATAGTAGAGTAAGTCGTTCTTTATGTTATTCAGTGCGGGATTGTCAACTGTTTGTCCCCATCGCTTCATTTGCGCGTCCTTATTACAAGTTGTATCAAGCTCTGCTGGCCCCTATATAATGAGCTCAGTCTCTGCATCATTGCCACTTAGATCTGCTCCTCATTTTGTTCACATCTCTGTCCTCCCCTGTACAGATATTATTATTGTGAGTGCTCAAGAAATCTCCAAACATCTAGCAGCTGTGTGTAATTTGAGTATAACTGTTGTTGCATTTTTTCTTGTACTGTGTAGCATAAGTTTAATTTGTAGGCCTAGTGAAGTTTTTGTAATTCATGTAGGGTTCTTTATGTCAGTCAGTTTTGATAATAGTTTGTATCTGTAATTATTTATCTGCCATTCACTGAGTATTATCTGGTATCTCATTTTATCAGGGCTGACTTAGATAAATTTATTCTTGCTAATTTCGTGTTAATAGAGGCTATTGCAGTTAACCATATATTTAACCTGTTTATTTGCCATTACATTATCCTTATGAGTCCTGAATGTTTTATTGTTAGTTTGTGCATTAAACTTTAACTTGTAATTTTACCTAACTCTTTTGTTTTGAACCTGGAACTTAACGGGACAGTAGTGACTCTTCGTATTCTCACTTAAAGTGTACATTATCTTTCTCTGTTCCGTAACATAAATTTGGCGACCTCTCATCAGGATATTCAGGATATTATCATAAGGATATTGTTTGATATTTTGTGACTGTGATATATTCATGATGGCTACTATTACTGCACTTGATGAAGCCAAAGATTTTTTGTCAAATGTGCAAACAGTGTGTGATATAGAAAACAGAACAAAGAATGAACTTAAGCTTGTTGCTCAACAATTGGGAATTGCAGTTCACTCTCATCATTCTAAAGATCAAATTGTTGGCATGATTAATAAAAGCTTGTTTAATGTAACTCCTCCAAATGAGCAAACGCAGATTGAATTAGCTAAGTTACAGCTAGCTCTGCAGGAGGCTCGTGCTAAAGAAGCTGAATTTCAGGCAAATGCTAAGCAGGCGGAGTCTCAGGCTCGTATTCAGGAGGCTGAATTTCAAGCACGTGCCAAGGAGGCTGAGTCTCAGGCTAAGGAGGCGGAATCTCAGGTTCGGATTCAGGAGGCACAGATACAGGCTCAGGCACAAGTTGAACTTGCCAGGATTCAGGCAGACCATGAGTATCGCATGAAACAAGGTGGAACTGGATCATCTAGCTCTGATGATTTTGATGTGGCTAAAAATGTTAAACTTGTCCCTCCTTTTAATGAATCTGATTTAACAAAGTATTTTCAGTTGTTTGAGAGGGTAGCTACAGGTTTTAATTGGCCTAAGGAGTATTGGCCAGTACTCCTTCAAACTGTTCTCACCGGTAAAGCTCAAGTAACTTATGCATCTTTGCCTCAGGATCAATGTGATAATTATGATGTAGTTAAGAGCTTGATTCTCAAGGCCTATGAGCTTGTTCCTGAAGCCTATAGAGTAAAATTTAGGACAACTTACAAGCAAGATAAGCAATCCCATGTTGAGTATGCAAAAATCAAAGAAGATTTGTTGGAGCACTGGTTAAATTCTAAGAATGTGGATTCTGATTTTGGTAAATTTAAGCAGATGATTTTGCTGGAGGACTTCAAGAGGTGTGTTAATAAAGATGTAAGCCTATATCTTGATGAGAGAAGAATAGATAATTTGTCTGATGCTGCAGTTTTAGCTGATGAATATGTTCTCACTCACAAGAGATATTTTAGAGGAAAAAGGAAAGCTGAGAGTCAGTACGTTGCCTCTACTCAGAGTACAGGTAACAGGAAAGAGAATAAGGATGATGTTTCTCAGGAAGTAAATACCAGCTTCACCTCTAGATTTCAGAAAAGTAAATGTACTTATTGTAGTAAGCTTGGTCATACTACGGAGAGATGTTTCAGGAGACAGCGTGATGTGAACAAATGGAGTCTTTAAATATTCAGTCAATTGGTCTAGTGTCCACTCTTGAGAGTTCCCAGAATTCTTTAACTGAGTTAACTGAACCTGCTTTGAGGGGTAACTTAAATTCTCATGATGGAGCTCCTCTTTTGAGCAGTAACGTGGGTGACACTCTCAAGAGTTCATGTGCTAATTTCCTGTCTGATGGTTTTGTCAGTCCTCTGGACAGTAATGACAGGAAATCAGTTAAAATATATCGTGATACAGGTGCTTGCCAATCCCTTATGCTGACCAGTGTTCTAGGCTCTAATTTTAATTCCTCTGATGAAACTGTAATCTTACAAGGTGTAGGGAATAATTACTTCTCTGTTCCTCTGTGCAGAGTGAATTTAGAGTCTGGTTTTGTTAATGGTTCTGTTATGGTTGGGTTGGTTGAGACACTCCCAATGTCAGGTGTAACTTTCTTACTTGGAAATGATATTGGTGGAAGTCAAGTGTGTCCAGCTCCTCAGTTGTCTAGTGAGCCAGTGGCTGCGTCCCAGGATTGTGATGTCCCTGATGTGTTCCCTGCATGTGCTGTCACTAGGGCTAAGTCTAAAGTTACTGGTGATTTAGAGGATGATGATGATGATGATGTTATCCTAGCTGACACTTTTCTTGCTAATTTGGACCATTTACCAGATGAGGCAGTACCCCGTAGTGTTGATAATTTGTCTCGTCAAGAGTTGGTTGAGTTGCAGGTTGCTGACCCTGAGTTGAAAGGTCTAGCTAACTCTGCTTGCAGTGAGGAAGAGTCAGCTGGTGCTTCTACTTGTGATTATGTAAAGTCAGGAGTACTTATGAGGAAGTGGAGACCCCCAACAGCATCAGCCGACTGTAAATGGGAGGTTGTACATCAAGTTGTCATCCCTCGTGTTTGTAGGCAGGATATCATTCGAGTGGCTCATGATTCCAGTTTGGCAGGACACCTTGGAGTGAGGAAGACTGTGGCACGCATTTTGAAACACTTCTACTGGCCAGGTATCTTCAGGGATGTTTCCTGGTATTGTAAGTCTTGTCACACCTGTCAAGTTGTGGGGAAGTGTAATCAGACCGAAAAGGTTGCACCTCTAGTTCCCATTCCTCCTTTTGAGGCGCCTTTCACCCGTGTGTTGGTGGATATTGTGGGCCCTCTTCCTAAGACTTCTTCAGGATTTTCTTATGTGTTGACCATGATTGATATGGCTACTCGTTATCCTGAAGCCATTCCACTTAGAAATATCTCAGCAAAGAACGTGGTTAAGGAAATGCTAGGGTTCTTCACAAAGTTTGGTCTGCCCAAGGAGGTACAGTTAGACCGGGGAAGTAATTTCATGTCAAACGTTTTCAAGCAGTCTCTGAAAGAGTTGGGCATCACCCAGATCACGTCTTCAGCTTACCATCCCCAGACCCAAGGAGCGTTGGAGAGATATCATCAAACACTCAAATCGATGCTCAAGAAATACTGTTTGGAACATCAGAAAGACTGGGATAAAGGTCTTCCATTCGTTGTGTTTGCCGCAAGAGAATCTCCAAATGAATCACTGGGCTTCTCACCTTTTGAACTACTGTTTGGCCATGAAGTAAGAGGACCCCTTAAGTTACTCAAGGAATGCTGGCTGTAGGAGGAAGATGACGTCAACCTGCTGGAGTATGTGATGAATTTCAAAGAACGGCTGTCCACTGCTTTACAGCTGGCGAGAGAGAATTTAGGAGCTGCTCAGGAGAAGATGAAGACTTGGTATGATAAGAAGTCCAGGTTACGCCACTTTCAGCCAGATCAGGTTTTGATTCTGCTACCAGTTCATGGGCAACCTCTTCAAGCCAAGTTTAGTGGTCCTTATTTCGTGGAGAAGAAACTCAGTGATGTCAACTATGTCATCGCCACACCAGATCGTAGAAAGAGCAAGCAACTATGTCACATCAACATGCTAAAGTTATATCACAGGCGGGACGAAAATAATCCAGTCTGCACTGTAGCTGTTCCACCCGAGTCTGCAAGTGAAGCTCTCCCATGCAGTATGAGCCTGAGTGATAGTTTGGGGAAGAATCCTGATATCATGAATGATCTCCAGACTAAGCTTTCTCATCTACCACCCAAGGAAAGGCAGGAGTTTTCGGCATTACTGCAGGAGTACCCGCAAGTGTTCCGTGCTACTCCAGGAAGAACCACTGTGTTGATGCATGATGTCGATGTTGGAGACGCAAAGCCAATTAAATTGCCTCCTTACCGTGTGAACCCAGTGAAAGTTCCTCTCATCCAGAAGGAGCTTGGCTACCGGTTGGACCACAAGATGATTGAGCCCTGTCAGAGCGAGCGGAGTTCTCCTGTCACTCTAGTCCCTAAGCCAGGTGGGTCACAGAGGCTTTGCATCGACTACAGACGTGTTAATCAGATAACCAAAACAGACACTTACCCTCTCCCTCATGTGGAAGATTGCATAGACAAGATCGGAAAGGCTAGGTACATAAGTAAGTTTGATTTGTTAAAGGGATACTGGCAAGTACCTATGACTGAACGTGCTAGGGAGATCTCATTTTTTGTAACATTAGGAAAGACCTTTGCATGGTCTGTAATGCCATATACAGATTGTTTTAGAGTAATAAGAAATTTCCTTTGAAAATTTCTTTTTTCTTTGTGGGGAGGTGTTACATAGCCTATGATTTCATCATCCTTTGTGTAATTTTAACGCACAGTATGCTGCATGTTTGATCACGAGCGTGTTCTGCCTCAGTTCCCCTTCTACCGTTATAGTAGAGTAAGTCGTTCTTTATGTTATTCAGTGCGGGATTGTCAACTGTTTGTCCCCATCGCTTCATTTGCGCGTCCTTATTACAAGTTGTATCAAGCTCTGCTGGCCCCTATATAATGAGCTCAGTCTCTGCATCATTGCCACTTAGATCTGCTCCTCATTTTGTTCACATCTCTGTCCTCCCCTGTACAGATATTATTATTGTGAGTGCTCAAGAAATCTCCAAACATCTAGCAGCTGTGTGTAATTTGAGTATAACTGTTGTTGCATTTTTTCTTGTACTGTGTAGCATAAGTTTAATTTGTAGGCCTAGTGAAGTTTTTGTAATTCATGTAGGGTTCTTTATGTCAGTCAGTTTTGATAATAGTTTGTATCTGTAATTATTTATCTGGCATTCACTGAGTATTATCTGGTATCTCATTTTATCAGGGCTGACTTAGATAAATTTATTCTTGCTAATTTCGTGTTAATAGAGGCTATTGCAGTTAACCATATATTTAACCTGTTTATTTGCCATTACATTATCCTTATGAGTCCTGAATGTTTTATTGTTAGTTTGTGCATTAAACTTTAACTTGTAATTTTACCTAACTCTTTTGTTTTGAACCTGGAACTTTACGGGACAGTAGTGACTCTTCGTATTCTCACTTAAAGTGTACATTATCTTTCTCTGTTCCGTAACATAAATTTGGCGACCTCTCATCAGGATATTCAGGATATTATCATAAGGATATTGTTTGATATTTTGTGACTGTGCTATATTCATGATGGCTACTATTACTACACTTGATGAAGCCAAAGATTTTTTGTCAAATGTGCAAACAGTGTGTGATATAGAAAACAGAACAAAGAATGAACTTAAGCTTGTTGCTCAACAATTGGGAATTGCAGTTCACTCTCATCATTCTAAAGATCAAATTGTTGGCATGATTAATAAAAGCTTGTTTAATGTAACTCCTCCAAATGAGCAAACGCAGATTGAATTAGCTAAGTTACAGCTAGCTCTGCAGGAGGCTCGTGCTAAAGAAGCTGAATTTCAGGCAAATGCTAAGCAGGCGGAGTCTCAGGCTCGTATTCAGGAGGCTGAATTTCAAGCACGTGCCAAGGAGGCTGAGTCTCAGGCTAAGGAGGCGGAATCTCAGGTTCGGATTCAGGAGGCACAGATACAGGCTCAGGCACAAGTTGAACTTGCCAGGATTCAGGCAGACCATGAGTATCGCATGAAACAAGGTGGAACTGGATCATCTAGCTCTGATGATTTTGATGTGGCTAAAAATGTTAAACTTGTCCCTCCTTTTAATGAATCTGATTTAACAAAGTATTTTCAGTTGTTTGAGAGGGTAGCTACAGGTTTTAATTGGCCTAAGGAGTATTGGCCAGTACTCCTTCAAACTGTTCTCACCGGTAAAGCTCAAGTACAGTAACTTATGCATCTTTGCCTCAGGATCAATGTGATAATTATGATGTAGTTAAGAGCTTGATTCTCAAGGCCTATGAGCTTGTTCCTGAAGCCTATAGAGTAAAATTTAGGACAACTTACAAGCAAGATAAGCAATCCCATGTTGAGTATGCAAAAATCAAAGAAGATTTGTTAGAGCACTGGTTAAATTCTAAGAATGTGGATTCTGATTTTGGTAAATTTAAGCAGATGATTTTGCTGGAGGACTTCAAGAGGTGTGTTAATAAAGATGTAAGCCTATATCTTGATGTGAGAAGAATAGATAATTTGCCTGATGCTGCAGTTTTAGCTGATGAATATGTTCTCACTCACAAGAGATATTTTAGAGGAAAAAGGAAAGCTGAGAGTCAGTACGTTGCCTCTACTCAGAGTACAGGTAACAGGAAAGAGAATAAGGATGATGTTTCTCAGGAAGTAAATACCAGCTTCACCTCTAGATTTCAGAAAAGTAAATGTACTTATTGTAGTAAGCTTGGTCATACTACGGAGAGATGTTTCAGGAGACAGCGTGATGTGAACAAAAAGGAGTCTTTAAATATTCAGTCAATTGGTCTAGTGTCCACTCTTGAGAGTTCCCAGAATTCTTTAACTGAGTTAACTGAACCTGCTTTGAGGGGTAACTTAAATTCTCATGATGGAGCTCCTCTTTTGAGCAGTAACGTGGGTGACACTCTCAAGAGTTCATGTGCTAATTTCCTGTCTGATGGTTTTGTCAGTCCTCTGGACAGTAATGACAGGAAATCAGTTAAAATATATCGTATACAGGTGCTTGCCAATCCCTTATGCTGACCAGTGTTCTAGGCTCTAATTTTAATTCCTCTGATGAAACTGTAATCTTACAAGGTGTAGGGAATAATTACTTCTCTGTTCCTCTGTGCAGAGTGAATTTAGAGTCTGGTTTTGTTAATGGTTCTGTTATGGTTGGGTTGGTTGAGACACTCCCAATGTCAGGTGTAACTTTCTTACTTGGAAATGATATTGGTGGAAGTCAAGTGTGTCCAGCTCCTCAGTTGTCTAGTGAGCCAGTGGCTGCGTCCCAGGATTGTGATGTCCCTGATGTGTTCCCTGCATGTGCTGTCACTAGGGCTAAGTCTAAAGTTACTGGTGATTTAGAGGATGATGATGATGATGATGTTATCCTAGCTGACACTTTTCTTGCTAATTTGGACCATTTACCAGATGAGGCAGTACCCCGTAGTGTTGATAATTTGTCTCGTCAAGAGTTGGTTGAGTTGCAGGTTGCTGACCCTGAGTTGAAAGGTCTAGCTAACTCTGCTTGCAGTGAGGAAGAGTCAGCTGGTGCTTCTACTTGTGATTATGTAAAGTCAGGAGTACTTATGAGGAAGTGGAGACCCCCAACAGCATCAGCCGACTGTAAATGGGAGGTTGTACATCAAGTTGTCATCCCTCGTGTTTGTAGGCAGGATATCATTCGAGTGGCTCATGATTCCAGTTTGGCAGGACACCTTGGAGTGAGGAAGACTGTGGCACGCATTTTGAAACACTTCTACTGGCCAGGTATCTTCAGGGATGTTTCCTGGTATTGTAAGTCTTGTCACACCTGTCAAGTTGTGGGGAAGTGTAATCAGACCGAAAAGGTTGCACCTCTAGTTCCCATTCCTCCTTTTGAGGCGCCTTTCACCCGTGTGTTGGTGGATATTGTGGGCCCTCTTCCTAAGACTTCTTCAGGATTTTCTTATGTGTTGACCATGATTGATATGGCTACTCGTTATCCTGAAGCCATTCCACTTAGAAATATCTCAGCAAAGAACGTGGTTAAGGAAATGCTAGGGTTCTTCACAAAGTTTGGTCTGCCCAAGGAGGTACAGTTAGACCGGGGAAGTAATTTCATGTCAAACGTTTTCAAGCAGTCTCTGAAAGAGTTGGGCATCACCCAGATCACGTCTTCAGCTTACCATCCCCAGACCCAAGGAGCGTTGGAGAGATATCATCAAACACTCAAATCGATGCTCAAGAAATACTGTTTGGAACATCAGAAAGACTGGGATAAAGGTCTTCCATTCGTTGTGTTTGCCGCAAGAGAATCTCCAAATGAATCACTGGGCTTCTCACCTTTTGAACTACTGTTTGGCCATGAAGTAAGAGGACCTCTTAAGTTACTCAAGGAATGCTGGCTGTAGGAGGAAGATGACGTCAACCTGCTGGAGTATGTGATGAATTTCAAAGAACGGCTGTCCACTGCTTTACAGCTGGCGAGAGAGAATTTAGGAGCTGCTCAGGAGAAGATGAAGACTTGGTATGATAAGAAGTCCAGGTTACGCCACTTTCAGCCAGATCAGGTTTTGATTCTGCTACCAGTTCATGGGCAACCTCTTCAAGCCAAGTTTAGTGGTCCTTATTTCGTGGAGAAGAAACTCAGTGATGTCAACTATGTCATCGCCACACCAGATCGTAGAAAGAGCAAGCAACTATGTCACATCAACATGCTAAAGTTATATCACAGGCGGGACGAAAATAATCCAGTCTGCACTGTAGCTGTTCCACCCGAGTCTGCAAGTGAAGCTCTCCCATGCAGTATGAGCCTGAGTGATAGTTTGGGGAAGAATCCTGATATCATGAATGATCTCCAGACTAAGCTTTCTCATCTACCACCCAAGGAAAGGCAGAAGTTTTCGGCATTACTGCAGGAGTACCCGCAAGTGTTCCGTGCTACTCCAGGAAGAACCACTGTGTTGATGCATGATGTCGATGTTGGAGACGCAAAGCCAATTAAATTGCCTCCTTACCGTGTGAACCCAGTGAAAGTTCCTCTCATCCAGAAGGAGCTTGGCTACCTGTTGGACCACAAGATGATTGAGCCCTGTCAGAGCGAGCGGAGTTCTCCTGTCACTCTAGTCCCTAAGCCAGGTGGGTCACAGAGGCTTTGCATCGACTACAGACTTGTTAATCAGATAACCAAAACAGACACTTACCCTCTCCCTCATGTGGAAGATTGCATAGACAAGATCGGAAAGGCTAGGTACATAAGTAAGTTTGATTTGTTAAAGGGATACTGGCAAGTACCTAAGACTGAACGTGCTAGGGAGATCTCATTTTTTGTAACATTAGGAAAGACCTTTGCATGGTCTGTAATGCCATATACAGATTGTTTTAGAGTAATAAGAAATTTCCTTTGAAAATTTCTTTTTTCTTTGTGGGGAGGTGTTACATAGCCTATGATTTCATCATCCTTTGTGTAATTTTAACGCACAGTATGCTGCATGTTTGATCACGAGCGTGTTCTGCCTCAGTTCCCCCTTCTACCGTTATAGTAGAGTAAGTCGTTCTTTATGTTATTCAGTGCGGGATTGTCAACTGTTTGTCCCCATCGCTTCATTTGCGCGTCCTTATTACAAGTTGTATCAAGCTCTGCTGGCCCCTATATAATGAGCTCAGTCTCTGCATCATTGCCACTTAGATCTGCTCCTCATTTTGTTCACATCTCTGTCCTCCCCTGTACAGATATTATTATTGTGAGTGCTCAAGAAATCTCCAAACATCTAGCAGCTGTGTGTAATTTGAGTATAACTGTTGTTGCATTTTTTCTTGTACTGTGTAGCATAAGTTTAATTTGTAGGCCTAGTGAAGTTTTTGTAATTCATGTAGGGTTCTTTATGTCAGTCAGTTTTGATAATAGTTTGTATCTGTAATTATTTATCTGGCATTCACTGAGTATTATCTGGTATCTCATTTTATCAGGGCTGACTTAGATAAATTTATTCTTGCTAATTTCGTGTTAATAGAGGCTATTGCAGTTAACCATATATTTAACCTGTTTATTTGCCATTACATTATCCTTATGAGTCCTGAATGTTTTATTGTTAGTTTGTGCATTAAACTTTAACTTGTAATTTTACCTAACTCTTTTGTTTTGAACCTGGAACTTTACGGGACAGTAGTGACTCTTCGTATTCTCACTTAAAGTGTACATTATCTTTCTCTGTTCCGTAACATAAATTTGGCGACCTCTCATCAGGATATTCAGGATATTATCATAAGGATATTGTTTGATATTTTGTGACTGTGCTATATTCATGATGGCTACTATTACTACACTTGATGAAGCCAAAGATTTTTTGTCAAATGTGCAAACAGTGTGTGATATAGAAAACAGAACAAAGAATGAACTTAAGCTTGTTGCTCAACAATTGGGAATTGCAGTTCACTCTCATCATTCTAAAGATCAAATTGTTGGCATGATTAATAAAAGCTTGTTTAATGTAACTCCTCCAAATGAGCAAACGCAGATTGAATTAGCTAAGTTACAGCTAGCTCTGCAGGAGGCTCGTGCTAAAGAAGCTGAATTTCAGGCAAATGCTAAGCAGGCGGAGTCTCAGGCTCGTATTCAGGAGGCTGAATTTCAAGCACGTGCCAAGGAGGCTGAGTCTCAGGCTAAGGAGGCGGAATCTCAGGTTCGGATTCAGGAGGCACAGATACAGGCTCAGGCACAAGTTGAACTTGCCAGGATTCAGGCAGACCATGAGTATCGCATGAAACAAGGTGGAACTGGATCATCTAGCTCTGATGATTTTGATGTGGCTAAAAATGTTAAACTTGTCCCTCCTTTTAATGAATCTGATTTAACAAAGTATTTTCAGTTGTTTGAGAGGGTAGCTACAGGTTTTAATTGGCCTAAGGAGTATTGGCCAGTACTCCTTCAAACTGTTCTCACCGGTAAAGCTCAAGTACAGTAACTTATGCATCTTTGCCTCAGGATCAATGTGATAATTATGATGTAGTTAAGAGCTTGATTCTCAAGGCCTATGAGCTTGTTCCTGAAGCCTATAGAGTAAAATTTAGGACAACTTACAAGCAAGATAAGCAATCCCATGTTGAGTATGCAAAAATCAAAGAAGATTTGTTAGAGCACTGGTTAAATTCTAAGAATGTGGATTCTGATTTTGGTAAATTTAAGCAGATGATTTTGCTGGAGGACTTCAAGAGGTGTGTTAATAAAGATGTAAGCCTATATCTTGATGTGAGAAGAATAGATAATTTGTCTGATGCTGCAGTTTTAGCTGATGAATATGTTCTCACTCACAAGAGATATTTTAGAGGAAAAAGGAAAGCTGAGAGTCAGTACGTTGCCTCTACTCAGAGTACAGGTAACAGGAAAGAGAATAAGGATGATGTTTCTCAGGAAGTAAATACCAGCTTCACCTCTAGATTTCAGAAAAGTAAATGTACTTATTGTAGTAAGCTTGGTCATACTACGGAGAGATGTTTCAGGAGACAGCGTGATGTGAACAAAAAGGAGTCTTTAAATATTCAGTCAATTGGTCTAGTGTCCACTCTTGAGAGTTCCCAGAATTCTTTAACTGAGTTAACTGAACCTGCTTTGAGGGGTAACTTAAATTCTCATGATGGAGCTCCTCTTTTGAGCAGTAACGTGGGTGACACTCTCAAGAGTTCATGTGCTAATTTCCTGTCTGATGGTTTTGTCAGTCCTCTGGACAGTAATGACAGGAAATCAGTTAAAATATATCGTGATACAGGTGCTTGCCAATCCCTTATGCTGACCAGTGTTCTAGGCTCTAATTTTAATTCCTCTGATGAAACTGTAATCTTACAAGGTGTAGGGAATAATTACTTCTCTGTTCCTCTGTGCAGAGTGAATTTAGAGTCTGGTTTTGTTAATGGTTCTGTTATGGTTGGGTTGGTTGAGACACTCCCAATGTCAGGTGTAACTTTCTTACTTGGAAATGATATTGGTGGAAGTCAAGTGTGTCCAGCTCCTCAGTTGTCTAGTGAGCCAGTGGCTGCGTCCCAGGATTGTGATGTCCCTGATGTGTTCCCTGCATGTGCTGTCACTAGGGCTAAGTCTAAAGTTACTGGTGATTTAGAGGATGATGATGATGATGATGTTATCCTAGCTGACACTTTTCTTGCTAATTTGGACCATTTACCAGATGAGGCAGTACCCCGTAGTGTTGATAATTTGTCTCGTCAAGAGTTGGTTGAGTTGCAGGTTGCTGACCCTGAGTTGAAAGGTCTAGCTAACTCTGCTTGCAGTGAGGAAGAGTCAGCTGGTGCTTCTACTTGTGATTATGTAAAGTCAGGAGTACTTATGAGGAAGTGGAGACCCCCAACAGCATCAGCCGACTGTAAATGGGAGGTTGTACATCAAGTTGTCATCCCTCGTGTTTGTAGGCAGGATATCATTCGAGTGGCTCATGATTCCAGTTTGGCAGGACACCTTGGAGTGAGGAAGACTGTGGCACGCATTTTGAAACACTTCTACTGGCCAGGTATCTTCAGGGATGTTTCCTGGTATTGTAAGTCTTGTCACACCTGTCAAGTTGTGGGGAAGTGTAATCAGACCGAAAAGGTTGCACCTCTAGTTCCCATTCCTCCTTTTGAGGCGCCTTTCACCCGTGTGTTGGTGGATATTGTGGGCCCTCTTCCTAAGACTTCTTCAGGATTTTCTTATGTGTTGACCATGATTGATATGGCTACTCGTTATCCTGAAGCCATTCCACTTAGAAATATCTCAGCAAAGAACGTGGTTAAGGAAATGCTAGGGTTCTTCACAAAGTTTGGTCTGCCCAAGGAGGTACAGTTAGACCGGGGAAGTAATTTCATGTCAAACGTTTTCAAGCAGTCTCTGAAAGAGTTGGGCATCACCCAGATCACGTCTTCAGCTTACCATCCCCAGACCCAAGGAGCGTTGGAGAGATATCATCAAACACTCAAATCGATGCTCAAGAAATACTGTTTGGAACATCAGAAAGACTGGGATAAAGGTCTTCCATTCGTTGTGTTTGCCGCAAGAGAATCTCCAAATGAATCACTGGGCTTCTCACCTTTTGAACTACTGTTTGGCCATGAAGTAAGAGGACCCCTTAAGTTACTCAAGGAATGCTGGCTGTAGGAGGAAGATGACGTCAACCTGCTGGAGTATGTGATGAATTTCAAAGAACGGCTGTCCACTGCTTTACAGCTGGCGAGAGAGAATTTAGGAGCTGCTCAGGAGAAGATGAAGACTTGGTATGATAAGAAGTCCAGGTTACGCCACTTTCAGCCAGATCAGGTTTTGATTCTGCTACCAGTTCATGGGCAACCTCTTCAAGCCAAGTTTAGTGGTCCTTATTTCGTGGAGAAGAAACTCAGTGATGTCAACTATGTCATCGCCACACCAGATCGTAGAAAGAGCAAGCAACTATGTCACATCAACATGCTAAAGTTATATCACAGGCGGGACGAAAATAATCCAGTCTGCACTGTAGCTGTTCCACCCGAGTCTGCAAGTGAAGCTCTCCCATGCAGTATGAGCCTGAGTGATAGTTTGGGGAAGAATCCTGATATCATGAATGATCTCCAGACTAAGCTTTCTCATCTACCACCCAAGGAAAGGCAGGAGTTTTCGGCATTACTGCAGGAGTACCCGCAAGTGTTCCGTGCTACTCCAGGAAGAACCACTGTGTTGATGCATGATGTCGATGTTGGAGACGCAAAGCCAATTAAATTGCCTCCTTACCGTGTGAACCCAGTGAAAGTTCCTCTCATCCAGAAGGAGCTTGGCTACCGGTTGGACCACAAGATGATTGAGCCCTGTCAGAGCGAGCGGAGTTCTCCTGTCACTCTAGTCCCTAAGCCAGGTGGGTCACAGAGGCTTTGCATCGACTACAGACGTGTTAATCAGATAACCAAAACAGACACTTACCCTCTCCCTCATGTGGAAGATTGCATAGACAAGATCGGAAAGGCTAGATACATAAGTAAGTTTGATTTGTTAAAGGGATACTGGCAAGTACCTATGACTGAACGTGCTAGGGAGATCTCATTTTTTGTAACATTAGGAAAGACCTTTGCATGGTCTGTAATGCCATATACAGATTGTTTTAGAGTAATAAGAAATTTCCTTTGAAAATTTCTTTTTCTTTGTGGGGAGGTGTTACATAGCCTATGATTTCATCATCCTTTGTGTAATTTTAACGCACAGTATGCTGCATGTTTGATCACGAGCGTGTTCTGCCTCAGTTCCCCCTTCTACCGTTATAGTAGAGTAAGTCGTTCTTTATGTTATTCAGTGCGGGATTGTCAACTGTTTGTCCCCATCGCTTCATTTGCGCGTCCTTATTACAAGTTGTATCAAGCTCTGCTGGCCCCTATATAATGAGCTCAGTCTCTGCATCATTGCCACTTAGATCTGCTCCTCATTTTGTTCACATCTCTGTCCTCCCCTGTACAGATATTATTATTGTGAGTGCTCAAGAAATCTCCAAACATCTAGCAGCTGTGTGTAATTTGAGTATAACTGTTGTTGCATTTTTTCTTGTACTGTGTAGCATAAGTTTAATTTGTAGGCCTAGTGAAGTTTTTGTAATTCATGTAGGGTTCTTTATGTCAGTCAGTTTTGATAATAGTTTGTATCTGTAATTATTTATCTGGCATTCACTGAGTATTATCTGGTATCTCATTTTATCAGGGCTGACTTAGATAAATTTATTCTTGCTAATTTCGTGTTAATAGAGGCTATTGCAGTTAACCATATATTTAACCTGTTTATTTGCCATTACATTATCCTTATGAGTCCTGAATGTTTTATTGTTAGTTTGTGCATTAAACTTTAACTTGTAATTTTACCTAACTCTTTTGTTTTGAACCTGGAACTTAACGGGACAGTAGTGACTCTTCGTATTCTCACTTAAAGTGTACATTATCTTTCTCTGTTCCGTAACAATATATATATATATATATATATATATATATATATATATATATATATATATGTGTGTGTGTGTGTGTGTGTTTGTGTGTGTGTGTGTGTGTGTGTGTACGAGGTCTGCTCAGAAAACATCCGACTACGGTATAAAAAGATAAATATCTAACCTGTTGAGCTAGGACAATATAATCACCCTCAAAGTAGGCCCCTTCTGACTTGACACACGTAGCCCAGCGTACTTTCCACTGCTTGAAACAATTTTCAAAGTCGGTTTTCGGTATAAATATATATATATATATATATATATATATATATATATATATATATATATATATATATATATATATATATATATATATATATTGTTTTCGTTTTCGTAGGCTCCAACATGCTTGCATGCGTCGGCCTTGGTCACGTAATGGCGCCTCTCCATGCTTCTTGATCTCTGGCAGCTTCCCTACTTATTCCCTTAACCCTGAGGTCACACTCAGTGACCTCGTCCCAGGTCTTTTTTGGTGTATCTCTCACTACCCTATCCCCAACATTAACACTTCTCACTTTCTGCACCCAATATTCATCCCCCATCCTCTCCACATGCCCACACCATCTCAGTCTACCTCTCCTCATCACAACACCAATACACTCCATTCCCATTCTACCTCTCAACTCTTCCATCGTAAACCTAGCCGCCTTCCCCCAGGCCTTGCACTCAATTAGGACGCACTGCACATCCACCTAATTATTACCATTTCCGTACGTTTGAGCCTGCGAACATCCTCTTCCATTATTGCCCAGGCCTCACTAATATACAGCATTACACTCCTAACACATGCCGCATACAAGATCCCATAGCACGGAGGGAGAGTCCTCTCAGTGTCAGGAGAGGCAACAGCTTTCTGAACTTCTTCCGACCTTACCTCACTCTAGCCACAGAGCTAGCTCCTGCCCCACCTCCAGCACATAACATGTCTCCCAAATAACAAAACTCTTCCACGCACTCAAGAGACTCACCAGCAAGTTCAGTCCTTTCACGCCTGGCAATATCCACATGCTTTCCCCAACACACCACACACACGAAATCAGCATTCTCGAAGTCTACCTCTCATATCACTACAGCTCTTTTGCACCCACTTATCACAAACACTGCACAAGATGGAAGTACTTCCCACGCCCCCGTGACAAATCGCACATGGCCACTCTCCCTCTTCTTTGATAGTACCGCTCCCAGCCCTAGATACCATCACTTTTGTTTTATCCGCATTTACTCTTAAGCTCTTATACCCCATACCATCTCTCCACTTCCTAAAACTTTCCTCCACCTCCCTTTCATTCTCTGCAACCAACACCAAATCATCAGCATACATCTCCCACAAGAGTCCATTTCTGAAGTCACGTGAGAGGGCTTCAAGTACCATGATAAATAACAAAGGGCTCAAGACTGACCCCTGATGCACACCAACATTCACGGAGAACTCATCACTCGAATCTCCATTCGCCTGTACCCCGGTGTGAGCACCCACATACATGTCCATAACCACCCTAACTAGCCACTCCTTGATCCCATGCTTTCTCATTGCTCACCTCACCACTTCTGTAGGGACTCTGTAAAAGGCTTTCTCCAAATCAACAAAAACAAAGTTCTGTTCCCTTTTCTTTCCTATATAATTTTCCTGAAGCTGTCGAACAATGAATATGGCATCAGTGGTCCCTTTGTCTGGCATAAACCCAAACTGCATCTCATCAATATTCCCTCTTTCTCTAATCATTCTTCCTAGAACCCTCTCCAGTACCTTCATTATCTGGTCTAAAAGCTTTATGCCTCTATAATTTTCTCTTTCCAGGACATCACCCTTTCCCTTGTACACATTTACTATTACACTCTTCAGCCAATCATCTGGGACAACACACTTATATATAATCGTATTTATCAGGTCAATGATTAAACTCACTCCTGTATCTCCTGAGGTTTTCAACATTTCAGCAGTCAACCCACATACACCTGCTGCCTCTCCCACCTGCATCCTGCCTATTGCTTCTCTCACAGTAGCAGCGTCAGTAAAAGGCCAAGGGCCAGACACTGGATCTGCTGGCTCCAAACCTTCCCTGTCCCAGTCAAGCTCCATATTCAACAACCGGCTGTAATGTTCTCTCCATGCGTCTTATAATATCCCCACTGTTCACCACTACCCTTCCTTCATCATAATATCCATATTCTCCCTCTTCATCTGATTTGCCACCTTAAAAATCATATTCTTCCCTTCCACACGATTCGCCCTGTAACCTCTTTTCTAGCCCTACGATTGGCAGCCAAGTATTCCTCTTTGTTACCATCCTTCTTCCGTTTCCGGAAAAGCCTTCTTTTCTCTTTAATTGCAGTTCTACACCCTCATTCCACCACCAAGCCACTTTATGTCTCGATGGGCTTCTTGTCCATCAACATACTGAATCAGTAACTCTCAAGAGGTTGGTCTTTAGGGCTCTGCACTGTTCAATAACACTTCTGTTCACGTCTTCCTGTTCAGCCACAGCTCTTCTTATCTCTCTATAGAAGGCATCCCTTACTGCTTGTTTTTTCAACTTCCATATTTTCCTCCTAGGTGCGTAGGTCCTTTTTTCATCACCCGCTCCTTAAGCATCATGTCAAATATCAATAACTTGTGTTGTTGCACACACTCCTCGCTCCCTATACCTTTAACATCCCTCACTAACCTCCTATCAGCCCACCTGACCAGGAAATAGTTATTTTGCTGCTATTTTCCCCAGACTCATACGTAATCAACCTACTCACTTTTCCTAAAATGTGTGTTGCACACAGTCATATTCATTGCCTCCCCAAGCTCGAGTATTCTTTCTCCTTCCTCATTTCTTGTATCATTTGCACATCCCCCATGAATTTCTTCATATCCTTGAGCTGCTTCACCTACATGACCATTTATATCCCCCTCTAATACTACAATCTCATCGTCCCCCATACCACTTACTACACGTATTCAGTCATTCCAAGATCTATCCTACTCTATCTCATCCAGGCCTGCCTGTGGAGCATATGCCGATATAACGGACAAAATTTTCACTATTAGCCTATTATTCAACCACTTACTCTCATAATATTCATGACGTATTTCAATCATTTCTCCCTGACTAACATATTACATACAGATAGATAGATAGATAAATAGACAGATAGATAGGTAGATAGGTATATATATAGATATATATACAATGTGTCTAGCAACAAAAGAACCATATAAATGAATATTACTTAACGGCTGAAAGAGATTTAAACAAACTGTATTCACACTGCATTAGCTGCTGTTACTAACCAGACAATCAGATCACTCACTCAGGCGCAGTATTACCACACAGTGGATATCTCACAAAGCAAAATATGTCTTACACAGAAACGAGGTACAGTACTTAGTTGTGTAAACTGTCAAAGTACAGGTGGTACAGATCATACCATGGTGTAAGGAAGAGGTGATGTACTCACCAGCAGGTGGGCGGAGCATGTTGACGTCAGCTGGAGAACACAACCCGCCTGCCTGCATATGATGCGATGCTGCATTATTGGGTAGTAAATTGTTTCTAATCTTATAAACGAAACGAAACGAATCTTATACAGCTGATTTTATGATTGCTCTACCTAAACTTCTGTAGGAAACACATAAGAGTATAAAACCAAAGAAGCTATGGAGATAGTTTATTCTATTACATAGACACCTACATAATACAGTACATACATAAGAACATTAAGAGAAGAAGATAAATCGAGTAGGATATGCGTATTATACTGCTGAAATAAAACAATGATTTATACAGCAGACGTCATCTTTAGTAACATGAATATCCTTTCGTCTATTTCTCCCTATCTGAAAATTTCTCGCTCTGTCTCCGTTTGTCTGCTTCCTCATTCTTTTCCTCCCTCTATTCCTTCTCTCTGCTTCCCCCTTCCTGATTTGCTATATTTGATTTCGGTCTTTTTCCGAACTCCCGCTATCTCTCTCCTCTGTCTCTCCCTCCCTATCTCTTTTCTCCAAATCTACTTTACCCTCTTACCCGTTTCTCCCTCATTCTCATATCTCCATCTCTCCCGTCTCTCCCTCACCCCGCTTTCTCCGTCTTTCCCTCTCTCTATCTCTTCCTCCCTCTGTTGCTCTCTCGCCCCATAACCCTCTTGACAGTATCTCTCCCTCATTCCATCTCCTCCATCTAGTTCATCATAAGCTCTGACGCCATCCGACTGTCACTGAGGTTGCCAGTCATATTCCGGTGTCCAGCGTCACCCCAGCCAGTTACTGACAATTGACATTCACTATTTCTGATGAACGGAGGTGGATCGGGCAGCGGAAAGTCACCATAACCATACTATTACACCCTGACTACGATATCCAAAAATATAGACCAGGATAATTAAAGTAATTACACATTGATTTCAGCTGCAGATGGTTAGGAAAACAGTTTCAAAATCCAGTCTCTCTCTCTCTCTCTCTCTCTCTCTCTCTCTCTCTCCGGTACCAGTAAGTCAGTGTGTTGTCTCATTTCAAAGCAGGGAAAGAAAACGTGAAATATACATAGAGGAAAGCAGTGAGATTTGAGTGACACTGCCAGAAGATCCTGCATAAGCTGAATGTCCATTTCTAATCAGCCAAAACAACCACACCACATGGACCAAAACCCTTACATCTCCCCATAGGTAATAGATCAAAACCCTTATATCTCCCCATACGTAATAGAGAGGTGGCCTGCCAGTCACGTGAAAGAGGGTTTGACTCCTGGCTGGAACAGAGGACAGACTTTCCTAAATAACCACATGTCCTGTGAAAACTCTTATGTCAAAGATCCACGTGCTCAGTGCCCCTATGAAGAGTTACCATGTTCAAACTTTTACATAACAGTTCTTCATGCTCATTTCTCTCATGTCACAGTCCTTCTGCTCAGAAGTTTTATGCCACATTTCCACTTGTTCAAAACCCTTACGAAAAGCTTTGCAATTACGTCTGACATCTTCATGTTCATCAAAACTTTTTTTCCCATTTCCCTGTGCTCAGAACCCGAAAATTTCCTCCTGATCTTCATAACACTGTCTGGCAGCATCCTCATTAAAATGGAATATGCGTCATCGTCTTGAACGGTATAAGGCTGTCACAATTTCAGGTATTATCACAGTACACATATCATTGCAATCATAACCTTCCAAAGTAATGGTAACAACGATATGGAAACGATTATTGCAATATACCCTGTATCACTTGTAACACCCACGCTCGCGAAGCCAAAGCGGAAGTTGTTTTGGCGTGCGCGTGTGCTAGCAAAATAATTCAAACTTTTTTTGTTTACCAAACTTAACGAAACTGTCGAGGGGTAACCAGCGGGTAAACTTACTGTTCTCGAGAACAGTAGTTCAGAGACTAAGTCACAGGGCTGCCAAAGATTGACGTAACCAAGTTTAGACTATTCTGTGGGAAAGTACGGTAAGTAAGAAGGAATTCAGTTTTGAGAACAGTCAATGGTCTGGATCACAGAGCAAGGTCAAAGTTAAACTTGTGTTTTTTTGTGTGTGAACATAATAGCTAAAGGAGTTCTGACCTTATTTGGACCAAACTTGATGGATAGGTTGACGCTTACCCAAGGGAGTCCGTAGGAGTATATAGGAAGTACAGGTAACAGGAGGTTTACTGATATATAACGAGGTGTCCTGTTGGAGAAAAACTGCCTCTGCTAAGGATCTAACCAGCCAGTGTGAGAAAGGAAAAGAAAAGAGGGAGACTCTCCCCGCACACCACACTCTCCGGTAGACCGACAGGAAGGAGGCAGAAAAACACTATGATTGATTTAAAGAGCACCAGAGGATTTTTCTAAAAGAAAGACAGAAGGGCAAATAAACAAGAAAACATAAATAACCGTACAATGTCCTCATGATTGAGTACCCGCCTTACTGTCGGCAGGATACACGTCAACCTGGAAACAAACACACTCGATTACATACAGTATGCCTATAGAAATACTTTAATTTTTTTTCCAAGGCTTTATGGTCATCGCCCACTATAGAAATAATTATCTAGCCGAATTTTAAATTTGTTTGTAGTTTCTGAACTAACCACTGTTACTGGCTTTTTACTTTATTGTTCTGCTATGCGTTTGTAAGAGTATTTTTTCTCTATGTTAAAGGAGAAAACTTTTTTTTTTTTTTTTTTTAGGATAATATCGGTATGTCAAAAATCAACGTCATATGCCAAGGAAAACTTAAACAGTTTTAATCCGATGTGGACCTAACGTAGTGGAAGTGTACAGGTTAAACAAGAGATTTGATTTTGAGAACAGTCAGTACAAGATTAAGGTCACAGAGAAAGGTCAATGGTCAAGGTAAATGGGTAGGGAAATTTCAAGCAGTTTTTATTGGACTTGAACCAAACTTTGTTTACTGGTAGGAATAAGCAAGAATGAAATCTGTAAATCGGTTTTGAAAGCAATCAGTCGAAGGTTAAGGCTACAGAGCAAACTCAATCATTCGGCCTTCAGACAAGTTGGTTGGCACAGGTATTGCACTCTCTGAACGCTTCTTCTTGTGTTTGTATTATATTTTCCGTTTAAAGTTTCCGCGCAGAACAACACATAAAACTGATTTTTTAACGCATTAATCCTAACCTGTAATCACGATCCTTATTGAGATCAGATGCTTCAAGAATTAACAATAATAACACAGGTGACGCGTGCACTATAGCTATAATGTTCGGGTTGAGTGCAGTATAATCTCAAGGCTTTTGGTGAGTGATTCAGGTCAGATTCTTATAATGAAGTAAAATCGATAAAACAAAGAAGAAAGGTGAGCGGTAAGAAAGTGGGAAGAGCTCCAAGGATCTGCATATGATCCAATATTACTCAGTGAAGAAACAAATGACGACCGGAACAACAACAACAACAACAACGTGTACCAGACAATAGGGCAAAAGTCAAAGCAGTACAACACTAACACAGGCTCGCATCCTCGTCGGTTAAGGGTGCTTCCTCACACCTCTTCCCAGGCGATTTATTTTCCTTATTACACCTGGCCATCCTATTATGTATTACTAAAATCATTCTGATATCACCATACACTGCCTAAATAACGTACAAAACGATATTCACCAGTTGTATCAAACACTAAGTTGGTAAAGATAAGGTGTTAGGGAGCTACTTTCTCCGCCGACACTACTAGCCAGTCTCACCTGGAGGAAGAAATGTGAGGATCGTATACTAAGTGACAAAAGAGCGCTTGTAACACCTTGTCCTCAGTGATATATTTTGTATATTTCATATCTTGAAGTCTCTTAATGATTACTGAAGCAAATTATATCGATCAGTATAATATAAAAATAACACAAATAGACGGGGTATATATTAAGTCTGCTAAGAAAACATGTTCCACAGTCTTTAATTCTGTCCACAATACGGTCCATGGTTCCGCTTTCAAAGCGACGGAGAGAGAGAGAGAGAGAGAGAGAGAGAGAGAGAGAGAGAGAGAGAGAGAGAGAGCAACAGCAGCAGCAGGACAAGGTAAACATCTGGAGGTCAGGGGAGGACAGGCAGGGGTTCCATCACTCGAGAATATTGCCTCACGGGACAGGCAGGATGCATTTTATATGATGGCTGTTACGAGCTGGGAGGCGGTGGTGGCAGAGGGAGGGAAGATTGATGGGGAACATGGAGACAGGGACAAACAACTGGGTGAAGCGAAGGACGGGATTTCAATGTTCTCAGTATTATCGTGTGTCTGTAGCCAGAACAATATATGAAGTGCGTCTGCTATGGGTGAAAACGGTTTTAGAAACATTAATGATGATAGTATAGTTAATCACAGTGTAAAGTTATATAAAAGACAATGCTCCCCCCCCCATATATATATAGATATATATATATATATATATATATATATATATATATATATATATATATATATATATATATATATATATATATGCGGCATTGTCTTTTATATTACTTTTCTCTGTGATTAACTACCATCCACAATAATGTTTCTAAAACCGTTTCGTCCCTTAGCAGACGCACTTCTTATTTTCTTCTGGCTACAGACACACGATAATACTGAGAACATTGAAACCCTGTCCATCGCTTCACCCGTCCATGGCGGGAAAGCATAGGACATGAGTGATCTAATAACATTTTTGTAGAGTAGGGAAAGGATTTCTTTCTGATTCCCAAAGTGAGTCCCAATTGTCCTGAGTGTGCCACTGAGTCTGGTGGTGCACCATCTCTTTGTGTACTGTATGTGATCCTTGAAGACGAGTCCACTGTCATTATTTTTAGGATCTTTGCGGATGGTGTGTGTGGTACAAGTACACTTGGCTCAAGTCCCTCACGATTCGTTCACAGTTGCTAACCCAGACTCATCCCCAGGTGTTAAGATCGAGGCATGAGCACGAACCATCCACTAAGCACATGGAAGGGAATGGGGTGTCGAGGGTAGACCTATAACCGTATGTGCTTGTGAGAAGAGGAAAGGTTGGGGTGGTGGGAGAGCCAGATGAAGCATAAAATATGAATTAAGGAATATATAAGGATCAGAGAGTTTGTAATGTTGAATGTTAATCCTTAACCCCTAGTGTCAAAAAATTTGTACACTCATACTGAACCCATAATCATCTGGTAGTGTTTTCAATGTTTTCAGTGGTCATCAGACGATATTATTTAGCCTGAATGAGGCGTCCTCAGGCTCAAAGGGTTGGAAGCAGTAGCGGTTTTAGTTGTGGTGTCACTATTGTTTTATTTTGGCAAAGACCAATCAGTTTTACTCTGCTTGGATGAGGTTTCTGGGGCGATGGATTTGGAAGTAATTAAATCAACGAATGGTTAATTGTGTATGCACAAGCCAAGAAACCTGTTACTAGTCTTTATGTTAGTAGTTCGGATGCTGAACGTCAATAACCAAAATACCATGTATACCTGATAGAAAACAACTTTTCGAAAATCCAGTAACCTTAATTATCTGTCTCCACTCACTAACACTATGCCAGCACCTCCAACAGATGCACAAATATTCATCCACATGTGTTCCAAAGTGTCTGTAAACTTATAGCCTGAAATCAGGTTTTAACTTCTTATAAGGTGGTGAAGGATATCATGCTCTAGATACTGGATTGTGTTCCTCGGCACCACGGAACGACTGACGAAACTGATCAGAACACGTTAAACACTCAAATGTTCTAATATTTAAAAAATTGGCGTAATATGGATCTATCCAAGATATTATCACCTGATGGATGAGTGGGTAGAGGGAAAATAGGTCCATGAGGATTACGATCTTGAGATGAAGAGATCCACAGTAGGAATGAGTCCATGTGGGAAAACAGATCCATAAGGAACAATATGTCCATCGGAAGAATAGGTTCATGTGTAAAATATGTCTATATGGAAAACGTCTTGTGAGCAAGAACAGAACCACGGAGAAAATATGTCCATGAAGTAATATATATCTAAAAAAGACAAGAGGTCCAGGGGGAAAGTAGGTCCAAAGGAGAAAACTAAGTCCTTGTGCGAAATTTTGCCAATGCGGATCCCTGGGGGAAAGCAGGTGCGGGGATGACATCTTGGGGATGTTACTGGAGAAGAATTTGTGTGCTGACATGAGTGAGGGAGCTGCAGATTTAATATGGTATTATGTTTTATCTCTTCACTGCAATGAAGGCTTGTTATTTTCTACTAGACAAACGGTTGACGATATTCCGTTTTATGCGATAGGATCCAGGCTGGGGCAGTACCTTGTGTGGAGATTTGAACTTCACTGATAGTAATGTAACTCCATCACCCCAACCTTATTTTATGTATAATAACCTTGTTAGCAGCAGAAGATGGTATTTGGCATAGGTAAGGGCTATAGGAGTAAAGAGATTAATGATGGCCATAGATAGCACCACACGTTCAGTCTCACATACGCAGGAAAAAAAAAATGTATAGGAGGAATAACATAAAAAAAAGACATTATCAAGTGGATAAGTTAACTAATCTATAAAATTCACTATTGAATCTTACCATATCTAATTACATTAGTAGAGCGCCCCTTCATCCTCTCCAGTTCCCACCCACCTACCATCGTGACTGCGCGCTGGTCGCCATGGGTGCGCCACGTGCTCGTTTTTGATGAATAAAAGTGAATACACAGCAGTACCTCGCCACTGTACCACATGGGAATTTACAATGTTGTGCAGTGTTAAGAAATTTGAATTCAGAGTGCAAAGGATTAAGCGCAGAGTGCAACACTGGCGTGTTGCAACTGGTGTGGTGCAAGTAAGAAAAGAATGTGCAGTGTTATAATTCACAGTGCAAAGGATTAAGTGCAGCACAACACTGGATTGCTCTACATGCTTCAAGAGCACCTTCACCACTATCAGAGCCTTAGAAGAGGCGGGTTAACCTTCGCCACGGCCACGGATGTGTCGTAAGTACCCTGTACACTGCTAAATATTTTCCATACTCACGTCAAATTTCTCATTCTCTGGTTCCTTTTCATTTATATCATGGTTTCTGTCCCTTATCTGTGTGCATAGGGTCTTAAATAGGTGCTGTGTATGTCCGGTAGGGAGTTATTTAGGTGGCATTCAAAGTTAGTTTGGGTTGGGGTCCATAAGTACCTTTCCAGTGGCATTTTTACCAAGTCCTGGACATACCTTTGGCTCTATTACGTCGGATCATGGAGGGATTAATATATATATATATATATATATATATATATATTGTAGACTAAAATGAAATTGTGTGGCACGGGTATGTAAAGGAAATCTTTGCTTGAAAAACTGTAAAAACTATTTTGTTCCAAAGGAAAGGTATGTGTTCATACATATATGTTTTATTATACGTGTCTGTTGTGTATTGTAAATGAATGTACACAAAAATTCACACACATCGCCGTCATCCTCATTAACCCCTAAATGGCTACCACCATCAAATGATGTTCTACCAGAGCATGGCCGGCGGCATCTAAGCAGCATGAACTGTGAAAATTTGGAAAGAATTTTGGGTAAGTGAATGAAAATCTATGAAATGTAGATACTGGCCTACTCTACCCTCCCAGACATCCCATCTTTTAGTTTGGTGAGTGACACAGTGATGAGTGGATGTTCGATTCTAGCTCCTGGCAAGGCCTCCATCCCCTCACACTGCCACCCTCTGCTCGCATGGAAGGTCCTGACAAGCCCTGAAATCAAGGCCGAACTCTTCCCCTGGGGTGGGGAGAGTGACACGGACCAAATTAGCTCTAACGTGGAGTGCGGGAGTAGTCTTCATGAAATATCTGACGAAACTGACGAGTGGTATGAAACACCACCAGAGGATGATGGTGATGATTATGATTACTTTGACGATATTGGCGATGATGCTCCACCTCCTTATCATTGCAAGATTGTTGCTCCACCTCCTAAGAAAAAGAAGGTAGCAAAGCAATTGTTTCCTGCCACAAGGGATGAGAAGGAGATGAACATGTCACAGCAAGATGTGCTTCAGGTGGCAGAGCACCGTGCACCTTCCTCCTCCTGCGCTCCACCGTCACCGCCACTTCCCTCCACCTCACGTCTCCTCATCCCGCGCTGTTGCACCACATGGTCCAGCACCAGGGCCATCCTCCTCAGCACTGGCAACCATGCCAGCCCCTCGGCATTCATCTATCTATATATCTATCTATAGCCCGACGCCCTAATCCCCCAAAGGGTGGCCACAGACAAAACGCCTCCAAGTCGCTCTGTTACCCACCATTTGACTACCCTCCCCCTAACTCACCCCCCCCTCCCTCATATACCTCTCAACTGCATCCCTCCACCTCATCCTCGGTCTACCTCTCCCTCTCCCTCCCTCCACCTCACCTACATACACCCTCTTAGTCAGTCGTTCATTCTCCATTCTCTTCACACGTCCAAACCACCTCAGTGTATTTCTCCTAATTTTCTCAAACACATCCACATCCACCCCACAGCGTTCCTTCACTTCTTCATTCGTCAACCTGTCCCTCCACGTCACTCCACATGCTCCTCTCAAGTAACTCATTTCCACTGCTCTCACTCTTGACTTGTTCCCCTCTTGCAAGGTCCATGCCTCGCTTCCATACATCAGGGTAGAGATCACAATACTATCATGCAGTGACTTCTTAACTTCCATACTCACCTCCCTATTTCTCATCACTGCTTTCAGTGTACCAACAACCTTCCTTCCCTGCTGTACCCTTTCATGCACTTCATCCCCCAAAGTTCCATCCCTACTCATCACACTACTCAAGTACTTGAATGCACTCACATTCTCCATATCCTCACCATCCAACCTCACTGCACACTCTGTGACATCATTCCTCTCAAACACCATAACTTTACTTTTATTTACATTAACTTTCAGATTCCTCCTCCTACACGCTGTCCCAAATTCATTCACTAAACCTTGGAACTCCCATTCCTCTTCACTCAACAGTACTGTATCATCAGCAAACAGCAACACCGGAAGCTTCAAAATCTCACCCTCATTCATTAGAGCCACCCCCACGTCCACTGCCCTACCCTGCACCTCCTTTACAACCCCATCCATGTATATATTAAACAGCCATGGAGACATCAAACAACCCTGTTTCAGTCCCACACTGAGATCAAAGAACTCATTCAGCTCACCATCCACTTGCACCGCAGCCCTAGCTCCCTCGTACATACTCTTCACAGCACTCAACAATTTCCCCTCCACTCCATATATTCTTAATACCTTCCACATACCTTGCCTATCTATTCTGTCATAAGCTTAATCCAAGTCCATGAAGGCAGCATACACTTTCCTTCCCTTCTCTAGATACTTCTCCACTAAACATCTTAGAACAAATATCTGATCTACACACCCTTTTCCCTTTCTAAATCCCCCTTGTTCTTCTCCAACTAGCTCCTCTGTCATATGCCTAACCCTATCAATGAGTACTCTACCATATATTTTACCAGTCACACTAAGTAGGCAAATACCCCTATGGTTACCACATACTTCTCTCACCCCTTTTCCTTTGTATAAAGGAACAATTAAACCTGATTTCCATTCCTCTGGAACCCTTCCCTCTTCCCAAGCCAATCTACACAACTTCCATATCCACTCCACAACAATCTCACCCCCATACTTAAGCATTTCACCACACACTCCATCAATTCCTGGGGCCTTTCCCAACTTAATCTTCTTCATCGCTTCCACTACTTCCGCCCTACTGATCTCTTCCTCCCTCCTCTCATCTTTTCTTCTCCCAGCCATTCCCCAACCACTTATACTCGCACTGCTCTTACTCTCTACATTCAACAAATCCTCACAGTGCTCCTTCCATCTCCTCAGTTTCTCTCTCTTCTCCACCAACAATCTATTATTCCTATCTTTCACTCCCCTGCTATTTCCCCTTTCACACTGCCTTACTTTCTTTACCTCCTTCCAAAACAATTTCTTACTCTCCCTCCATTTCACACTCAGATTCCTCCCAAACTCTTCATCCACTTTCTTTTTACTCCCCTTCACCAGTCTCTTAACCTCCCTTCTCCTGCTCACATATACCTCTCTCTTCTCTCTCTCATCTTGTCCCCTACCTCTACTCGCTAACCATTTACTATACTGTATGCCTTCTTCTTTTGTTCCACAGCTCGTTTCACCCCATCATTCCACCATGCTGTCCCTTGCACACCCTTGCATCTCCTCCTCACTCCACAAACCGCCTCACACGCTGCGCCTATCTCTTCCGTGAATATCTTACATACGTCTTCCACCCCTTCCATCTGCTCTAGCTCATACCTTCCCAATCTTTCTTCCACTATGCTCTTATACTCTGTCATTCTCTCACTATCTTGCAACTTCTCCACTCTTCTCACAGGAGTTGCTTCCTCCAGTCTTCCCCTTCGTCTCCTCAACCACTTTCTTTGCAGCTCTACCTTGGCCATCACTAAGTGATGGTCAGAGACTCCATTCCCCCACCCTCTCCACACTCTTGCATCCAACACTTGTCTTCTCATTCGCTCATCCACACACACGTAGTCTATCATTGCCTTTCGTTCAACAAGTTCACCATCCATCCTCCTCATTACTTTCCATGTGTACCGGTGGATCATCTTATGCCGAAAGTAGGTGTTGGCTATTGCCAACCCCTTTCCAGCACAGATGTCCACCAAAGCACTTCCATTCCCATGTACGTCAGCTGGCACACCCCAGTGACCAACCACTCCATCCACTCGTACATTCCCAACTTTGCCATTCATGTCACCAATCAACAGCACTCTCTCGCTCCTCTCAAACTTGTCCATACACGCTTCTACACTCGCCCAAAACTCATCTTTCACTCTTGCCACTCGATTCTCTGTCGAGGCGTACACACATACAATTGTCCACGCTTGTATACCTACTTTCATCCTCACCCATACAATCCTTGCACCCAGTGTTCCATACTCTCTTATATTCTCCTTCCACTTCTTGCTTATCATCAGACATACTCCCTGTCTTGCCCTCTCATTTTCATTGACTCCCGCACATATACCTAAACCATATTCCCATTCTGTCACCCTTTCACCTCTCCATTTAGTTTCAGTCAATCCACATATATCCACTTTTGCATCCTCAAGCACCTGAATAATCTCTCTCTCTTTCACTTCATCATTCACTCCTCTCACATTCATGACAGGTGCAAAAATCTGCCGCAAAACGTGCCTGTGTTAAAAGGCACTCCAGGCAGCAGTCGCAGGTCAGCCTAGGCATGGACATGGACCACTGACTTCAGACCGAGGACCTTTACGTTTGACAACAGTGACTCAGGCGTTCATGACACAACAGGATTGATGGCGACAAGTTCAGAACTAAGATTCTCTTTCTCCTCTTTGATACGCAAATATATGACGATGATTGCAATGGAGATGAACCGATTTTTCCATTAGACAACTGCTGACGAAGAACGAGAGGGAACCTACAGGACACGGTTTTGGACTGACGTGACAGTGCCTTCCTTGTAAATGTTCTTGACACTGAGGGTGTTGATACCTTTGGTGCAGAAACATGTGACTGATGATTATAGAACGACTGATGTTTTGACACTTGTCGATGCATTTGGCAAGCACATGTCTCGGAACATGTACCAGAACATCCTATGGTTCCTTCGTTTCTCTGACACCAGCACCACGGACCTCACAGTCGTTTTGTGCAAGATCAGGCCCATTTTGGAGAACCTCAAATGCAAAATTAACCACTATTTTGGATCTTTTCAGAAGCTTGTGATTGACAGAGAGAACCTGTATTTTTTTCACAGGAAAAATCATCAGAGAAATTACCAATATGCCGGGAATCGAACCCGGGACTCTCAGATGAGAGCCAAGCAGCATACCACTACACCACGACCAGGTTTACCTGGTCGTGGTGTAGTGGTATGCTGCCTGGCTCTCATCTGAGAGTCCCGGGTTCGATTCCCGGCATATTGGTAATTTCTCTGATGATTTTTCCTATGAAAAAAATACAGGTTCTCTCTTCATTCTGACTTGCCGTAAGTGTTTGGGATAGATTAAAAGCATCTACTTGCCCGAGTGCCAGGGGGTTAACTCATCCTCTTGATGCCCACAGTGGGGGCGGAGGGACGTTGGTTACAAGATTGTGACAACGTAAGTTAACTTTTACCTGGTCGTGGTGTAGTGGTATGCTGCCTGGCTCTCATCTGAGAGTCCCGGGTTCGATTCCCGGCATATTGGTAATTTCTCTGATGATTGTGATTGACAAGTGCCTCATGTTATTCCGTGGCCATATTTCTTACAGACAGTACAGCTGATGGAAATGTCATGGTTTTGGCATAAAGATATTTGTACTGAGTGACTGTTATACCGGTGTTGTCTTGGGTATGATAATATACACCGAGAGAGTGAATGAAATCTCCCATAACGATCATCTTGGCATTTCTGGTGCAGTAGTGAAACAAATGATGGAAGACTGTGGGTAGAGGTCACATATTCTACACAGATAATTGGTACACCTGTTCAAAACTTGCAATGCACCTGCTCACCAGAAACATTGGCTTGTGTTGTACAGTACATTTCTAACAGACGCGGCATGCCTATGTTCAGTAAAGAGCAAAAGAGAGGCACTGTGAGATGCGATGAAGCACTGATCTTACCTTGCATTGGCGAGACAAGCGTGATACGCACATGCCATCAACTGTGCACACGGGAGCTCTCGTTGACACACAGAAAGTAGATTGTGTGACAGGCGAATGCATTTGAAAGCCAGATGCAGTCAAAGACTACAGTCTTAACATGCACTTGGTTGATAAGAACGACATGCAGTTTGGTGGTGTGCAGTGCATTCGTCGTTGTGTCAAGTGGCATAAGAAACTCTTTTTCCGCTTGGCTGACGTGTGTGTTTTGAATGCAAGTCGCTATTACTGCCAGAAAACAGGACAAACGATGTCTATGAGAAAGTTCTTTCGTGACTGTGAGTTCAAAATCGTGTAGGAGTACGGTCCGAGAGTCATCATTACCACGGGGCCATACAAGTGCAGTTTGGGAACAAATGGACATACTTGCTACAAAGGAATGGGTTGCCGTGCATTTCCTGGAACTGATTCCGCCACCCAGTGAAGGACAAATGCCTACAAGAGTTTGCAGGAATGCACAGGTGATATGCCACGTATGTGCAACAGCCAACAGGCGGCTGTAAGTGAGAAAACTCATCACTTGCCAGCGTCACAGGATGCAAAGTGCCTCTCTCCCCTCCCAGTTTCCCTGAGTACCATTCCATAGTAAAGTACTGTGTATGGATGGAAGAACTTGTAAACAGTAAGAAAATATTGTCTAAGGAACTGTGAATATAACTAGGTTCATAGTTGTCATAATTTAAGCATTACTAAGGAAGTGCGGTAGTGTACATTTTAAGTAAGTGTTGGTGTAAGTAAGGACAAGTAAGTCAAGAAAAGATAATGATCGTGTTTTCCAGACAGTGACTACTTATCAAAATTTACTTTTGACCTGTGAAGGGAGGGCAAAGGTATCAGCTTCCCTCTCGCTCGGCCCAAGCTCCACAAGTCACAACTTACAACTCTACAAGCATGAAAATAAGTAATTTGTGTGTTCCTTCAGTCATTGTCTTTTGGCAGTATTTCATTCCTTGTACTGTTTTTCTTTTATATTTTTCTTGTATTTGCGGGAGAATTTGTCATATTCATTGTGTATTGTTATAACAACAATAACTTACCTCATCATTCCCTACAGCTCCTTCTACAGCCAACCTTGATAATCTCTGGCATCATCTTTTTCTGACCTAGAGAAATTGGCCTAAACACACACAGCCGCACCCATTTTCTCGAGACAGATAGAAACTATCATTTTTCTCCTCCATTGCGACACACACACTAGGCCTACCACCCAAAGTACGATTAGAAATCAATTCAGGAAAATGAAAATATATATATATATATATATATATATATATATATATATATATATATATATATATATATATATATATATATATATATATATGGGAAAAACTTCGTAAGTTGGGTATTTTACCTATAGATTCACGTATTTTGTACTGATTTCGTTAATTTTACATATTTCTTGCTCTACACAAACATTTCAGCAACGTTTGCCGTGCTTACGTGACGTATGCGAGGGTGGAAAAGCTTTCCTTCCCTCGCGCGAGGTGCTAAGGCAGGGTCGTATTGATTTTTAGCAGCCGAGTTTCAGCCTGTACACACAAAGGAGGACCTTATCTGGTAAGAGTCAAAGAATACCATCTCTCACCTCTCCCTGGACGTGGACTAAACTACCCAGACAACAAAAATAATTCGATACGTGCAAAAACGCAATAAGTATTAAAGAATGTGAAAAAAAAGGAATTATTTTTATTATGACACCTCCCATATTATGTACTAATTTTGTTCATGATATACATGTCTAGTCATTTCAAACCATTTCAGCAACACTGAAATTGTTTTAGGTGAAAATATGGATATTTCTCTGTGTGATGTTTTCTCGCTCTCTGTTTAGTTTTCATGGGGATGTCCAGCGGTCATTTTGCGAAAATTTTAGCGCTTCATTGCGAAACACAGAATGGGTTTGGGAAGCTAAAAATTGCATTGCCAGGTGCATCAGACGTTTCTCTTCAATCTGACAGGGAAAATAAATGATTTTCGAAGCTTGAAAAATCGTTGCTGGGACTGGCCACTGGGTTCCAGTAATTTCCGGACCCACGGCTATTGAGGGGATAAACCACATTATTTCGGGTAGGAGTGGCACAGACCGCGATTAACTGTTTTTCTTTAGGACATGGATTAACAGAGCGGCAGACGTTAGAGCTATCATAACACCAGCAGCCCTGTTCTGGACGATGGAGTTACTTCATCTCCTGATCTGCTAAAGAACAGGTTACATTTCAGCATCCTGCTTCCACCAATGTTAGTCCTTTACATCATGCTCCAGTCAAAAGAAAGTTATACAGCACAAAAATCCATTGATGAATACTTAAAACAGGACACATGCAGACACACAAATGCAAAATAGTATGCAGATCATGAATAATGCGCGTGCGGGCTAAATATTTGGAAATTAAAGTAAGGGGAATAATCCTGTACAGAAAAGGGAGAGAGAGAGAGAGAGAGAGAGAGTGAATAAAGCTCCATTCACCTCAAGTTGCCTGGACTCAGTGCCCTGGAAAACTGGGAGTCACAAGAGAGGAAAGGCCGGTGTCTTGGCCTTAGACGTATAAATCATTGACTCGTTTTTTATTCCTTGGAACAGAGGGGATCAGGTGGAGCCCGGAAGTTCTCACACTTGGTCCTACATTCCTCACGTTGAATCAGGCAAGCGAAAAGGCACAAAGAAAGTCAGAAAGATGGTGAATTGGTAGTTAACAGAAGAAGAAATGACAGGTTGGGTGGTGGACTGGGAGGCAATGGGAAAGATAGAACTTACGTAATGGAGGCGTTGCCTAATTGTAAAGCAAAAAGCATAACAAAGCGAGGGTGGAATGTGCATTGTTAGGCACGGGAAAAGATAGAAGACGAGGTTAGAATTCAGGTGACGAGGTACGAATGAAGGTTAAATGATTGAACTGAAGCTAGAAAAACAAGCAATATATAGGGAGACAGAACCGAGAGACAGGAATATGAATCCACAAAAAATCACGAACCAAGCAAACAATGGTATTTGAGGCAGAAAGGCAAGTGAACATTCAGGAAGGTGGAGCCTTTTGGTTAAAAATAAGACAGACATGCAAGGGAATTTATACAGAGGCTGAGAATTTTTTTTTTTTTTATGAGAAAGGTAATGACGTATGTAAACGATGAGTGAGGGAAAGAAGACATGTCTGTCTATACATCTATTATTAGCCAGACGCCTTAATCCTGTGAGGGGTGGCCACAAACCAATGAGCTCCATGTCGCCCTGTCCTCTGCCATTTGCTTGCCCTCCTTCCAGTTCACCTCGCCCCCCCCCCCTTTCTCGTATGTTTTCTACTCCATCCGTCCATGTCATCCTCGGTCCCCCTCAGTTCCTCAACCTCAATCACATACTCTCTCCTCGTCAGTCTCTAATTTTCCGACTTCTCTACATGACCAAACCATCTTAGAGAATTTCTCTTAACGCTTTCAGTCACATCCACATCAGCCCTACAACCCTCTTTCACTTCTAAATTTGTTTGTCTGTCTCCATGAAACTCCAAATGCTCCTTTCTGATAACTCATTCCCTCTGCTCTCACTCTTGACTTACGTCCTTCAGTTAGGGTCGAGGCTTCAGTTCCATACGTTAGAATGGGGAACTCAGAAATGTCATTCAACGACATTTTTACTTCCATGCTCCCTTTACTATCCATATCTCTGCCTTAAGTGAACCATTATCCTTTCTTCCCTGCTGTACACTTTCAAGTATAAGTACTTCATCCATTAAACTTTCATCCTTTCTCATCACACTACTTAAATATTTGAGTAGCCTATACTCAGATTTTTTATACCCTGACCATCCAGCCTCACTGTGCATTCTGTGACTTCATTTTTCTCAAAGACAATATCTTTACTCCTATCTACACTATCTACACTGACTTTGAGTGTTAGTTTCGAATATACACTCCCAAACACATTCTTCACGTCTTTCATCTCCCATACATCTTCAATTTGCAATACAGTATCAGTAGGGAAACTCAGTACAGACAGTTTCTAGATCCTACTCTCACATCATCATCTACTACCCTGCCATGTATATATTTATTTTTTACAACGCCGTCCATCTATACATACTGAATAACAATGGAGACATGACATCTAAAATTCGCTGCACACCTACTGCTTTCATATTTCTCTTGACTGCATTCGACGACATCCAGTCTATTCATGTATTACGAATCCATTTCCCATTTCTTGTGTCTACTCGCGTCATATGCTTTCTCCATATTAATGAAGGCAACATGCAACTTCTTTCCTTTTCTAGATACTTTTACTCTAAACAGAACGATAACCTGACTTCGCAACCGTTTCCCTT
>NC_137008.1:17735639-17783139 GCF_032717465.1 Coenobita brevimanus | reverse complement strand
CACACACACACACACACACACACACATACATACACACACTATAATACCTGAAGTCCTTTAGACCGCAATTGGGTAAACACACACACACACACACACACACACACACACACACATTATAACTCACTCCCTTAATCAATAAATCTTTCTCTCATTTTCACTTTGTTCACTCTCGCTGTCATACTCTGTCATATGTTTTCTCACTGTCATAATCACCTTCTCAGAGAAATTATCATTATCTTACATTCATTTTCAGTTACTCACATCTTTACCCACTCTTACTGTATAATCTCACTCACACTCAGATAAAAAAAAAAAATGATTGCTAGGTGGATGAAGGAAAAGATTAAATACTTGAATTCATTTAAAATAGACTTAATGGATTTTTTAGAAGACCTACCAACATGGCATAAAATCATCCTCAGTAATATCATAAAACTGTCCTGAATGTGATAGCCCAAGATTGTATTATATTTGGACAGTGGGTATTAGCACCAAAGCAGTGACATATGAAGGTGCGAGACACGCTTGAAAACTAAGCAATCTCCGGGAATGGATAGTCTGATTGATGCCCGGAGACAAAAAAGTAAAAAAAAAATATGTCATACTCATTCACTGCCATACACACTTTCTGGTACCGTAATCACTATCTCACTCCCATTCACATCACACTCATTTACTGTCAGAGCCACATCCTCGCTCACTCGCTCACACCCTCACCCTTCGATTTCCCTCAAATATATATCCTTTTCACAAACGTATTGCTAATTTCTGACTCACTTTCCCTCATTCACTCGCACAGACTCAGTTACCGACACAACCTCACTATTACATATTCATTCTCACTATCTCACATTCCCTCACTAACATTTTCACACTTCAGTCCACTCTCTCACTCTCTCCGTCACTTACTGACTTGCTCTTTCTACGCCACTCTCGCTTTCTCTATCATTTTCTGTCATTTTCCAGTACTCTCACTTTCACTCGTTCTCTCACACTCATTCACACTCGGGAGATTCATATACTGTATAATATACTGAAATATATTGACATTAAAAACAGTTTCTCACATTTTTAGATGACCAATGTAAAACAATATGTACACATCTAAATGAGATCTTACTGAAATTATCTTCTTAGAACTTTTTTTTTTTTTTTTCCGATTTTACAGTTAATATACATCTGTCTTACACAGGTTACTGATTTACCATGACAGACGGAAGTATACTATTTAGTAACTATATCTATCATCCAGGTTTTTCTTGCCCCATGAGGAGCGTACTAGTACGTAGACTCCCAGGGCTAAGGCACCCAAGCACGATATTTAAGACAAGGGTAACTAGCTGCTACATTGAGCCCCAGACCATCTCACGGATGTAAACCCTACCAAGCCACATCCAGCTCGAGAGCCTTAACCCACTAGATACCAGACGTCATTTGGTTATCTCGTTAACATCCATCGTAGTAAGTGGCTTCCTGAGATACGGGAAATGATATGGGTTCTCAATCAGTGTAGATCAGTGATTCCCAAACTCTGTGTCGTTGTTATATCCTTCATGTGCCGCAAAATGTTGCTGAAGATGTAGATCTGGGCAATAAAACTATTGTCAATTGTCATTTCTCCTGATCTAGGGTGACTGATCAGCGATGATTCCTCCTAATATACAGTGGATATGTAAATCCAGTCAAGCACTTCTGTCTCAGTAACCAGGTATGTTTGTGTTAGCAATGTAATTATCATAATTTACACACACACACAATAAATACATACATACATATATATATATATATATATATATATATATATATATATATATATATATATATATATATATATATATAATTTAATGAAGAAACGGCAGGTGTGCTATAAAATTATTTGATTTTTTTAAGTGTGCTCTATTACAAAAACACACACACACACACACACACACACACACACACACACACACACACACACACACACACACACACACACATTGAAAACCACTGGCGTAGATTAACAGCAAGGCAGAAGCGCAGCGAGTGAGTGAATGGTGGGTGCCTGACACAGCAAGGCAGCAGCGCAGCCAGTGAGTGAATGGTGGGTGCCTGACACTGCAAGGCAGCAGCGCAGCGAGTGAGTGAATGGTGGGTGCCTGACACAGCAAGGCAGGAGCGCAGCGAGTGAGTGAATGGTGGGTGCCTGACACAGCAAGGCAGCAGTGCAGCGAGTGAGTGAATGGTGGGTGCCTGACACAGCAAGGCAGCAGCGCAGCGAGTGAGTGAATGGTGGGTGCCTGACACAGCAAGGCAGCAGCCCAGCGAGTGAGTGAATGGTGGGTGCCTGACACAGCAAGGCAGCAGCGCAGCGAGTGAGTGAATGGTGGGTGCCTGACACAGCAAGGCAGCAGCGCAGCGAGTGAGTGAATGGTGGGTGCCTGACATCGGTCACTGAAATCTTGTACTCAGCGGAGCGTGGAGATGTGAATGGAACTGAGGAAAACAAGAATGATCAAAGGACACGAACAACAAGACTTCTTTTTGCAGCACATTTATCGACACGTGATACCTTAGTCTCATGTTCCGAGGTCGTTACTGTCTCTCAAATCTCTCTCTCTCTCTCTCTCTCTCTCTCTCTCTCTCTCTCTCTCTCTCTCTCTCTCTCTCTCTCTCTCTCTCTCTCTCTCGGGATTTTTCATTTAGGCTAAGGAGTCACTTCAACGTCCTGGCAGCGTAAGGGCCACGGAGGCAGGTGAGAGAGAGAGAGAGAGAGAGAGAGAGAGAGAGAGAGAGAGAGAGAGAGAGAGTTTATTGTGTGTGGGCATTTCTTGAATGTGAAAGCTTGTATTTTTTTTTTTTTTTTTTGTGTGTCCGACTCTGGGAAGAGGCTTCACAGCCTGCTATCAAGGCCCAGCAGTTCTCCTACATACCATACATCTCTACATGTGTAAATATATGCCCGCTTTCTCGTGTGTGTGTGTGTGTGTGTGTGTGTGTGTGTGTGTGTGGTCGAGCGCGCCCTTACGACTGGTAAAAGTTTTATTTGATGACATAATATTCCACCCTGTCTTCAGTCATGACCTACGTTCCATTCTTGTGATTATTATGTGTTGTTTTCCTCAACCGGGATTTTCTTACCTATCTCCTCTTTTCCAGCGTGCCCTCTCCTGCCTGTTCCCCTTGTCTTTCTTTTCCACTTTAGTACCTCCTTCCTACCGCCTCCAACCTCCTTTTTCTGTCTGCCGTTTTTGTTTCCTCTCCTGAATGGCCGTCCTCCCATTGACCATCTCCCCAGCCTGCCTCCCCAACCTGCCGCTCCAGTCTTACCCTCCGTCTTAAATCATACGTCAAGATTTATTTCCAAAATATGAAACTCCCACTGAAGTATGTTAGTGTAAGGTTATGTGCCGTATGACTGCATAGGAATCTTCATGTAACTTCTCCCGTAGTGTTTCATTTTCCGTAATCTATCGGTGTATAACCAAACGCCCTAATCCAAGAGAAGGTGTCCACAAAGAAATCATCTCTACGTCACCTTCTTCTCCGTCAAAATGCCTTTCCTCCAACTCACACCACCCTCAATCAAATACCTTCCCACTGAATTTTGCACAGCTCTATGCCAACTTATAGATTTTTTTTTTTTTTAAATCCTGACGTCGAAGCATCAGTACCATACCAGAATATATGAACACTCTCAGGCTTCAGCAACTCACATATGGAATAATACACTAGGCAAAACACACCCATGATTGGATGAAGGATGACAGTATTAAAACTATAAGACTTACAGGTGAATAATACTGTCTGGCGATAGACGGAATAAAGTACGGAAGAAGTTGACCAAGGATGGTGGAAAGTGCAAAATGAAAACATAAATCAGTCAGAATGTGGTTGTACAAATGTACAAAAGCCACTGAGGATACGACCATAATCCCACACGTGCCGTCTCCGTGGATTTCATGGAAATCCTTCAGCTGAAAACTATAAATCTCTGTTTATGGAATGCGTCGTGGCGCTTATGAAATATTGCCACGGTTTTGTTTTGATTTTTAAAGAGGATTCTCGGCTGTTTTCCTACAGTATACTTAAGGCATACATAGTGTATTGTATATTTCACCCATTAAAATGCATAGAGGGGAATATCTCTGAATATGTACTGAGAAATATATTAATTCGATACTTGTAACTTGTACACTGAAAAATTCATATTGTATCGTTTAAAGATTGTAACTATTATGGAATCATAATTTCTGCTATAAGGAAAATGAATTTTGCCTAAATTAGGGGAAAAAATCTTATTGTTTCACAAAGCTGCAAATGGCAAAAATTAGACTTTCTGGCAATTGTAAATTACAAATTTATATACTCAGTAGATGGTGCAAAAGGCTACTAAATTTTGCATTAATGGAAAGTTTAAGCTGTGGCATCATCCAATCAACAGGGAGGCATAAATATAATGCCAACAGCCCAAAGACACCTTACTACAGCTCAGTACAGTGTATATGACCAGGTCATACATCATGCCCAGCTTACAACGTAATGGTCAAAAACCAACGACTGCGACTCAAAGGCGGTGCGATAACGTTTTTGCCTTCTTAAGTGTGTGTGTGTGTGTGTGTGTGTGTGTGTGTGTGTGTGTGTGTGTTCCCATTATATCTCATTAACGGCTTGAACAAACAGCATGAAACCTTCAGGGTATTAAGATGTGGCCAAAATCTTGGCCGAGTTCAAAGATGGGCACTCGGGGTCAACGTCAATGTCACCAAAATGGCTGCCAAAGGTCAACTAGTTTTTATCGCCCACCTCTAGCACCATTATGTCTCATGAACGGCTTGAACACTCAACATGAAACCTTCAGGGTGTCAAGGTATGGCCAAAATCTTGGACTTGGCCAACAGCTTATTCTGGTGGGCGACTAGTATTCGGCTCCCGAATGCTTTTCTTTCATTTAATTCAATTTTCATACGAAGGCATGCCCGAAATATTTCACCCCTAGGTCACTCATCTACGGTACTTTTCTTTATTGCCCACAGCTGTTTAGGGGCGGACTCTGAGGATTAATTTGGTGTTGCTTCAACAGGTAAAAATGTAAAGTGTACAAAAGCATTAAAGTGTGTGTGACACTGAAAGCAGAAACGCAGCCATCACTGTGAACTATGACTGTAGGTAAAATCGCAATTGAACCACCCATAGGAGTAGGTTTCCTCGAAAAGTGAACCTGTGTGTTAAAATTGTACCACAGCAAGCATCAAGATGAGACTGCCTCTATAACTGTGACTGTAGATTAAAATACAGCCAGCCACCGCTACCCAAAAGTTGCCTCAGAACGTGTGACTATAAGCAAAAAGTGTACAGAGGCACCCAGGCTGAAAAGTATCGACCATAGCAAAAACGGTGAGTTGGGGAAGAAATAATTTACTATGTCAGATAAAGTAAGAAAAACCACACTAGGGCAGAATGGGCTACTGAGATGGTTTAGAATACTTCTGAGGGCAGTAAAGTTATATTCAATATTTCTGCATATTGTTGTACATAAAGTAATACCTGACAAACGCCGTAGTACATAATATTCGCAATGCTGAGATGATTTTCATTTCGATGGACATTCAACATCAAAATTAATATTGGCTCTTACTCTGAGTGTAAACCCCATAATACCATGAGGGATGTAGGTAAATGGTGACAAAGAGGCATGGGGGATGTTTGTCCGGCCACCATCGTTGAACTGTTAGATCTGGCGCCTGACAAATGCTATGGAAATAAATATATGCCTGCCTTTGATGGTGTAATTATGTATACAGTCAATTTAAATGCCCTGGATGATCAATAATTAACCTCTTGATAACGTGGACGTCCTTTATATATAATTACTGACATTTCTATCATCATCACTATCATCATTATCCGGAACATTTTTACGATCTAGAAATGAGGCGAGGAAGCATCTACAAAAAAAGGATAGTAAAGTACGAAGACAAGCTGACTGTTAACAATGTGCCCAGTTAAAAGTCAGGCAGTTCTATTGCCTTTGATGTACTCTCTTCTAATTGCCCGGGTAATATATAGTCACTTAACTATTAATGGTTATTCCTAAGCTCAGTAAATTTATACGGAAAGAGATACAATAAACTAACAAAGACTTCATCAGAAGGAGTGGTTTGTAGGAGATCCACTAAAGCTTTATTTTACTCACTTCTCCCAGGAAATGTTACGTTGTTTTTATTTGTAGAACTATATTTTATTGTGAACATAAATCAGAGCTGCAATAGGAGACCAAAAAACGCTGTCAGTACACCCGCCATTATACAATTACTGCGAGTTAGTGTAGGAAATGTTGGTGAGGTTGACTGGTGTGGACAGCAGTTATAGGAAGCAGCTGTGTTTGTTTAGAGGTGTATAATGCAGGTGTGTTTCCTAACAGATGTGGCGTGCAGGTGTGTATTTGAACAGCATGAGGTTTATATGCTGCCAACAAGTGTGAAGTGAGGGGATGTTTTTTTGTTAACAGTTATGGGGCGCATTTATATCAACAGTTGTAGAGTGCAGGGTTTTTGCTAATGATTATCGGCTGGAATTTTGTTTTTTGTTTTTTGCATTATTTTGGTTGGTAAATATGTGAAGGAGAGAAGAAATAAACAGACGGGAATATGTACAAGATCCCCATGAAAATTTGTTATGTCAACAGGAGAGGAATTTAATTGGTTCTTGCCTCTGCTGTCATCCCTTAAGCCCTCCCGTTACAGCAATGAGTCGGGATTCAGGGAGGAAGAGGAATAGGGAGGGGAGGTATATGATGAGGGTGGTGTGAAACAGAGTGGGAGGGACAGGCTGATGGTGGAGGACAGGGTGACGTGGAGCCATACTGTTTGTAGCCACCTCACCCGGGATTATGACTTCTGACCATATAGGCATATATTCGGAAAAATATGCATGAAGTACATATGTTTTGGAAGAAAAAGCTAAAGAGAAGTGTAAGTCACAGTTATCAACATATGCAGTTTAGGTAAAAACTCTATCCACATTCCGTAATCAGTTGTGTCACACTAAATCTGGTGGCGTTTTTTAGAACCATAATTATAACAGGGGAAGCTGGGATCAGAAAATAATGATTCAGTCTGACTATTGATGCATTGTTATGACAGAAACTTAACTTAGGGTCATATAAATTCAATAGTTCTTATACATTTATGAGCAAATATAGCCTATAGTTAGGATTTCTTCTTTCTTGTTTGGGTCTTTATATATGAACAATTGAGTAACAGAACATACGAGTATTGTTTGTCGCCAGTTATTCGTCACTTTTGTTCTTAATCCTTGTATTAATAGTCAGCATTCAGCACGTCTGCTCTGTCCTCACAAATTTCACCCACTGCGTAATTATTTGCTATTGATCTTTCTTCTTAGTTCTTTGTTGAAGTTTGCCAAATATTTTCTATTCTCGTTTCCCAACTTTTCTTTTTCTTTGTGAACCCGCTGCCTCGGTGCCCATCGCATTCGCAACTTCACTGCCGACATCGTGGCGTGAAAGCAATTCGATTTCCTCTCAGTCCGACAGGCTATGCATTTGTTTGGTTTCTAACATGTGGCGTGACTGAGCCACGCTGGACTGAATATTCATGTGTAGACTTTCCATCCCATGGCAAAACTGACTCGAAAAGTTTTCAGAAGAGGAAGTGTGAAATATACTCACTGGGTCTTAAGATACGATATATCGTCACGAAACACGTGCCAAAAACCCACAAGGAGTAAAATACAGTATAGATTGATCTGCATACTTTGCGACTCCACATGCAAACCCAATGGGGGACGTGTGAAGCTGCCTATCGCTAGAGGCAACCACCGTTAACAGCTTCTCTGCCCCGAGTACATGTTAAATTACCGTGATTTTTCTCTGTTGATGTGAGAGCCTGTCTGGCAAAATACTATCATACACTATTGAAGTATTGGAAAAGCTTCATAACAAAAATATAACAGGGGAGAATACATTGCTCCCGTTGTTTTATTTTCTCGAAAACGAAGTCCAAGTTTTGGAAACCTGGCACCTATATATCTCTTATCAACGTTTTTAATGAAATGCTACAAAGCTGAGTTAATTCTTGCCTCCTGAAATGTTCGATTTATACTGTAGTTATGAATGAGAGCGAAGCCCTATCGAGCCTCTCGTCCAGTAATGGCATTTTCTCACATATGAGCGGCCCGAACCGGCCCGGCCCAACCGTAACGCTTTTGAAAAGCTTATTTCTCAGCAACCACAGGGCCGAACACTGCGTGGTTTGCACCATATGATAGCCCAATTCTTTAAGATTTGTTGTTGACAGGTTTTATCGCACCCAGGCGGTGCACGTGGCACGTAACACACGTCAAATGCAGCATGTCGAGAATCTTCAAAAGAGGGCCACATGCCAGACAGTTTGTTGTAAAACAATGAAACTTGGTGGGTGGATTGCCATCAATATACCGTAGGCATCCTCGGGTGTAAGGCGGCATTTCAATGTTTTCGGATTTAAATGGTCTTGCTCATACCTCGACGACAAAGGCGTTTTGCTGGTTTTGGTCAAGCACTTGTTTTGTTTGTGTCAGTCTCTCTTAGCGAAAATTTAATGATGATGTATTAAATTATTCTACATCAGCCATCCGATCTCAGACACAGTTGCCGTTCCAAGATTTTATGTAACCTATTTGAAATGGTGGTTGCTCGTTTTCCTAGGGTGATAAAGTCATATCAAATCTTGGATCGAGGACTGTCTCTGAGCTCGGATGGCTGATGTAGAATAATTTAATACATCACCATTAAATTTCCCCAAAAAGAGAGACAAAGACTAAGAAAACAAGTGCTTGGCTAAAATTACAGTATAAATTGGACACCTCAGGAGGCCAGATTTATCTCTGCTTTGTAGCAAATTAATTAAAAACCACGAAAAGAAATATATAAGTGCCAGGTTTTCAAAATTCGGGCTTCGAGTTCGGGGAAATAAAACATCGAGAGCAATGTATTCTCCTTTTTTATATTTTTGTTACCAATCTTTTTCAATACTTAAATAGTGTATGGTGGTATTTTGCCACACAGGTCTCACATCAACAAAGACAAATCACGGTAATTTAACACGTAGCCAACTTGGGGCAGAGAAGCTGTTAACCAGTGATAGACATCTAACAGACGATTTCCACACGTTCCACATTTAGGTCCATTATTTTTGTTCCTTCTTTTTCGTTTTCAGACCCAAGAAACAGTTCACACACACACACACACACACACACACAGAACATAGGAGCCTCTGTGGTACAGTGGTAAAGTGTGCGTTTTCGTACACTGAAGGACGAGGGTTCGCGCCCCGCCAAGGTAATATACTTTGAGAGCGTTCTTCTGACCACATACTGCATTGGCAGACGCAGGGGGTGCTGTGGTTGAACCAGTGTCGCATACTATAAAATATGCTTGCACCCAGTCGGCTTGCGCGGGCCAATTATATTGATTCACAGACTACACACACATCAAAGTCACTCCAACACTACAATTACACTTACAAGCACTTCTCACCCTACATACAATCTCTACCAGACAGCCTAAGCCACTTGGTAGAGATACATTGGCTGTATCGTCCCCACTTCGGTCGGGATAGGCTGGTCCTGCAGTGGATACTCAAACGGCTGTTGAGATGATATATATATATATATATATATATATATATATACCTAGGCTGCTTCCCCAAATGAAAGGGAGGTAGCCGAGACAGGACAACACACTCCCAGTTTACTCATCCACTCATAACACATTCATTCGCATCTTAGCCCCAAAGGGGATAAAGGACAGATCCGCACCACACCGCACGAGGGTCAACTGCGGAGTGCAATCAGTGACATCCGCAGAAGGGCCCGACAGCAGAGCAGGTTTACCCCTGTTACATCATAATAGACCCATCCCCTTACCCGCACCTGACGTGATAAGCTGATCAGGCCAAATGAGGGAGAATATCCCCTCAGGGCTGCATCATCATTTATTCATTCACAGTTTCTCTCCATTTATTTCTGTCACGCACAGCCACTCCTCCTTGCTCAACAGACATCCCTCTTGCATCCAACGCTCTCTTCACACTGTCCATCCATCCTATTCGTGGTCTTCGTCTCAGCCTTACACCTCTCACATCAGATCTAGTTATCTTTTTCACCAATCGCTCATTATCCATTCTCTCCATATGCTCAAACCATCGCAACACCTTCTGCTCAACTCGATCAGCCATCTCCCGAACAACTCCAGTTCTCCTCCTCACTTCATCAATTCTCACCCGATCCATACGTGTCACTCCACAGATACTCCTCAGACACCTAATCTCCATTACATTCAAACTTTTCCTCTCTGCTACACCCATATTCCATGTTTCAGCCCCATATAATGCTGTCGGTACCAACCCTCATAGAGCCTTCTCTTTACATCCATTCTAAGCGAACGACATCTGAACACTTTTTTTCATTCCTTCCAGCACCTTTCCTACTTCATTCATTCTAACCTTCACTTCTGCATCCATTCTTCCATCCACACATCTATACAGTGTGTGTATATATATATATATATATATATATATATATATATATATATATATATATATATATATATATATATATATATATATATATATATATATATATATATATCCAGGTGACTTTTAAAAACTCTGTACTACTGTCACTGGGTATTTTGCTGGGAGAGAGTTGAGTTACACTCCTCGAGTCTAGTGGTTCTTTGTCTCTCCTAAAACCATTCAGAGAGAGGCAAGTGAGTATCTGTTTTTAACCAATGCCACCACGTTATGCTGAGTTAAGGAGATGTCAGCTGTGTACACATAAACCAATCATCTCAGCGTTCCTTTTCTGGGGCTGCAGATGTGGCCAGGGGCAGCAGACACTGCCAATTCATCGCATTCTGGCAGCGTCTGAATCGTGGTGACTAAGCAACAAACATCCGCTCACTTACATTTTTCTGCCCCCGGGGTAAATAAGACGTCTCCCACCATGCTATAGGCGTAGAGCTAAATAGAAGACAATTCAAACTAGAAAGCACTCAGAGAGCTCATACCTCCGCTAATGCCTTTGCCATGGAAAAGGATGCGGATCCGGATCCGTGGAGGTAATACGTGGAATATATAGGATCCGGATCCGTCCTCAAATTTAATCTATTTTTCCTTGACCCATGGCCCACCCTTCCATAAAATTTTACTGAAATTTATTGAGAACTTTTGGAGATATTGTGCGGGATACATAGGATCCTGATCCTGATTCGGATCTGCACTAAAATTTAATCTCTTTCTTGGCTCATGGCCCACCATTCCACATAATTTCACTGAAATTCTCTGAGAACTCTTGGAGACATTGTGTGGGATACTCCGGATCCGGATCCGGACCCGCCCTCAAATTTAGTCATTTCTTTCTTGGCCCATTGCCCATCATTCCACAAAATTTCGTTGAAAACTTTTGGAGCTATCGTGTTGACAAACAAACAAACAGACAAATATAGGTGAATATATATAACCTCCTCCAATTTCGTTGGAGGAGGTAATATAATTGGAGGAGTTAATAATAATACAATACTGATTTTGTAAGTGGATGATAAAATCATATGACTAATTAATAGGGAGATATGTAACTAAATTAATGAAAATGTATAAGCGAATGATAAAATACTGATATTTGTTATTATGATGACTAATAAAGCTACATTAATATAATAGCTGGTTGGACTGGCTTTACAATGGTATCACGAGAGAGTAAGATATCGTAATAATTCATGTTCATATGCTTAGCTGATAGTCCACACGTCGTCATACGAATCAACACTGGATTGTAGCGGTAGAGTGATCGGTGGTACCATTGGTAGTTCCCTCTAGGCAGTGGGTCGTTCGTTTTGTCATGTTCCCACTCAAATTTCTCCAACTTCAGTGTCAAGTTGCAATTTTTTCACGTCACTAAAAAAAGTGACGAAGGAAGTGAGATATCTGGTATATTGCATTCTTACAAGGTATGGCTCTGTTTGGGGAGATATTAAAAGAAAACACAGGACAAGACAAAGGGTTTGAACAGTTGACGAACATGAATGTAGATAACCCAGGAGAAGAAGAATTCAGAGTACACAAATGCAGTGTATTTAAATATATTGTAGGATGGTACAATTCGCCTGAAAAAGGAAAAAAAATAGAAACAAAATTAAGGTTACTTCAAGCCTATTCCAAAACTAAACGGAGCTCTGACACTGGGACGAAGGCTATGGTAACATGACTACTGACAAAATCCTCTCCCTCAACACAAATTATTGGAGGGACAGAGACAATGACATAAAACGGAAGGTGATATACAATATTTCTATAATTACATAAACCTTACCATATCACTAAGACATCCAAAACCTTGCACAATTACGATCCTGTTTCATTCAGATGTGTAACTATACTACCCAGTAACAGAGATGACTTCTTCCATTAACATTACTTTGAGATGACGTCCTCCACTAACATTACTTTGAGATGACGTCCTCCACGAACATTACTTTGAGATGACGTCCTCCACTAACATTACTTTGAGATGACGTCCTCCACTAACAATACTTTGAGATGACGTCCTCCACTAACATTACACTGAGATGACGTCCTCCACTAACATTACTTTGAGATGACGTCCTCCACTAACATTACTTTGAGATGACGTCCTCCACTAACATTACTTTGAGATGACGTCCTCCACTAACAATACTTTGAGATGACGTCCTCCACTAACATTACAGTGAGATAACGTCTTCCACTAACATTACTTTGAGATGACGTCCTCCACTAACAATACTTTGAGATGACGTCCTCCACTAACATTACTTTCCCTCCAGGGGCTTTAGGAATGCCGCTAGAGGGAGAACCCCCTCTCCATCCCCATCACCCAGAGATGAACCAAGGACAGCAGGTGCCAGCAAGACTGTCTCCACTCTGCACAACATCTTACTCATAAAATGAATCCGGATTAATGTTCAAGTAATCTAAGTTATCTTGACAGGTGGAGGAACAGATACAAGAAACAATGGGGCGAGCTGCTGAGCGAAGCTTTTGTCTGTACTTATTAACATATAGAGTACAAGGTGATCAAGGGGTAGCAAGGGCAGAAGAAGGAGAAGAAGAGGGGGAAGAAGAAGAAGAAAGATGAGAAGAAAAAGAAGGAGATGAATGATTTTCCTGATTTTCCTCCCACTCGAAGGACGTGAGAGTTCCTTTAAGATCATCTGCGTGAACTACTTTACTCTTAGATGACAAGTCTTTAATCTCAAATTTGTTGCCGTTACGATATATCACGCGATGTGGGCCCGTAAATTTGTCATCCAGTTTAGAAGTACAAGTATGTGAACCAGCAAATACAAAGTCCCCAATGTTAATACTGATAGGTGAGGCAGAGCTGTGCTAGCGATGTAACATAGCCTCTTAACACGAGGCCAAACTAGCATTTATATACTGGTGTATTTTCTGGAAGCCAGTCAGTTTCACTTACACATAATCATCCAAGTTATAGAGTGGACAAGATTTTGAAAATAGCTTTAATATATTGATAAAGTGAAACTAGTACTACTGATGATGAAACTCAGGTGAGCTCCTATGCATATAATTTAAAATTAATTATTGGTATTAAACTATAAACTAATTCTTATATGTTTTTGTTTTGACACTCAGTAACTAAAAATATATTTAATATATAACTTGAAACTCAGGGAACTGTCCTGTCACCATCTCTTTTCCATCTTTTCAATAATGATATTTGAGCTGCTCATCAAACCCAGTCCACTCATATGCTTATGACTTTAACCTTCAAACTGTCATTCGCTTGACACACTGTCCATCACAGAAGTTACTTCAACAACCACTGAAAGAAGTTAATGCACACCTAATTTTTAACTTGGCTAATGCCTCTGTATGCAACGAAAACTCAACACCTACATCTTTCAAACCACCAAAATCTTTCACAGGAGTATACCTTAAAAAAATAAATTATTCAGCTCAATGCTGCACTATTTCTCACTATGCTTGGGGTTTCATTTTAGGGAGAACCTACAGTGGATAAATCACATTACTTCTCAAGCAAAATCTACTTCCAAAAGATTAATTGCGTTAAGCTGACATTGTGCTTTCTTCACCCTTACACAACTGTTGACGTTTTACAGGGGTTTTATTAGTCCCTTTTCAGAGTACGTGGGTGTGGGTTCTCCAGACCGGCTTTTAAAACGGAGTGGAGTCAAAGGATTTCCTTTCATCAACTTCCCATCTCTTGCTGACTCCACTCAGTCTCTCGCTCTTTGTCACACGTTTACACATTTTCCTCATTAAAATTGTTACTTCAAAGGTCATTTCTCATATGAACTAACTGCTTGCATCTCTCCTGCTTTATGGATGGTGCGTAGCACATGTCTGGCAGCTCTTTCTATATCCCTCATGTATGGGTCAACTCTAGAACTGTCTTTTTCAATCGATATTTTCCAATACATATGACTCCAGCCTTAGTACAAAGTGTCCAGACATCTTGCACTGAACCGATCTTTATATATATATATATATATATATACTGTATATATATATATATATATATATATATATATATATATATATATATATATATATATATATATATATATATATATATATATGCCTTCGTGGTGTACTATTCCTAGCACTCTTAAATATGTTCACGACATCCATCCTTTTGCTCGGCTCATTCACGCCTCTCACACTCCAACAATCATAAGAATCTGCCCATTTGGTTGGGACCCAAGGCAGTTACTGAACTTTCCGAGGATCTACGATTTTTTTTTTTTTTTTCAGTATTGAAAAATGACTAAAGAAATCGGAAAATTGGGGGACACTATCCCAGCCAACCAACACAAAGTTTGCATTCGGTGTTTTTCTTTTCCCTGGCTGACTGTAGCTAAGACTAAAGAGCTCCACCTACCTCTCTAGAAGGCTGATGGCTGGAAAGCTCACCCGTCTATGACAGGTTTTCCTTTTGTCCTGATGGGTGCCTCGCCACGCTTCTCACTGGTGATGCCAGGGGCGCTGCTGGTTTAGTCGTCGTCTCTACCTTAACACTGGTACTGCTGAATTTCATGGTACCCTGACCTCAAACACACACACACACACACACACACACACACACACACACTCTCTCTCTCTCTCTCTCTCTCTCTCTCTCTCTCTCTCTCTCTCTCTCTCTCTCTCTCTCTCTCTCTCTCTCTCTCTCTTTATTATTTGAGTAAAGTGTGTGTGTGTGTGTGTGTGTGTGTGTGTGTGTGTGTGTGTGTGTGTGTGTGTGTACATTTGGCCCTCGATCCTTTTTAAAGTTAGCATGCCTGCTTCAGGGCAGCCGTTGGAAATCGAACAAACGTGTAGATAACTATCATGCAATTATCGATTTCGGTGCTCCGAAGCGTTCGATTTCGACTGGTGAATTTCTGTTGAGGTAATTCACTTACACCAAATTCGCTTGGAAAAATTAGTTAACAGCGCCAACGACAAATTTATATATATATATATATATATATATATATATATATATATATATATATATATATATATATATATATATATATATATATATATATATGTATGTGTGTGTGTGTGTGTGTGTGTGTGTGCCAAAAAAACTCTGAAACTGATCGTTAGAATCCGATGAAACTCGGTGTCCACATCCGCTGGTTTCCCAAAAGGTACCGAAGGAAATCTCATCGCCGGGCCCTCACCTGGGGGTCAGTTTCAAGCTGTTTTGCGTCCTCATTGGATAACACTCAGCGATCAGTCTTTGCTAAAGTTAGCATGCCTGCTTCAGACCATCTGTTAGAGTCGGGGCAGAAGTGCAGATACTTCTCATGCAGTTTTCGATTTCATTGCTCTAATAAAATGAAGAATGTATTACCAGAGTGAAGAGGCTATAGTGGAACTTTTTTCACTATAGAACACTGGGAAAATAGTTGCTCTGTTGCTCTATATATTTTAATTTAGTGTGCACAGTTCTCGAAATGCACAACTATGTGCTGGAGCTGCTGGTGGCGAGCAGGCTAGGTAAAGGGGAGAAAACTGTTTCTCCCAAGAGTACCGACAATCACCCAAGCTGAGAAAGGCATCGGTTTCAGACTGAGAAGATTACATTTTCCTATCACCGCAGCCTTTGGTATCACCATCAACAAGGCACAGGACAGACCAAGAAACGCGTTGGTGTGTTTTTGCCAACACCAATTTTTAGCCACGGTCATTTATATGTTACTATCTCAAGAGTTGGATCATCAGACGCCGTTAAAGTGCTGACGCCACGGTCCTGTCCTTGGAAAGTGATATACCGTGAGGTGCTCTGAGCAACACACATGTACAGTCACTCAAAAAAGTTGTCCTTCCTCAGCCAGACCCTCGCTTTTTGATGTAACAATATAAGCCTTGCAGCTTCATATGGTTCAGGTGGTATTCTGAGCTTTTGTGTCTGTATGAATCCCAGTATAGAAAGAGGCATCACTTTCTACACTAGGAATATAATTACTCTATGGTGTAGCTGGTCATTGCCAAATGCAATACTGAGAAAGAAATCTGAATGCTTAACAGTTTTGGCAACTTCAGTCTGGAAAAAAAAAAAATTCAAGCTAGGAAAAAAATCCAAGCTAAAGTTGTGCATATTTCGAACAAGCAGCAGATTTCTCTGGAAGGTTGACTGAGCAAAGGGTTCTGCCGACCCAGCCAGCCAGAGCAAGTGTAGCAATATGAAACGTGTTTAGGCTAAAAAGTGCAGTGAGGAAGGAGGTGCCATATAATGAGACTGAATATATTTGCAATGCTCGAAGTTTACATTCACGCTAAAATTTGTAGTTCATGTAACACAAACAGATGGTGTGAAATCTGAACACGATAAGAGAGCCTTCCCCTTCCACGACACCAACAGCACTCCACCACACAATACACAGCAAACACCAAACACCATACCGCAATATTGTCAATACGGCACAACACAGCATATAATATCACACAAAACACAGTACACCATATATGCCTTGCAAAACAAGCCCTCAGCTAGACCCCTCATGTTAGATCACTTGCTAAAAATGCCTCACAGAAACTTTGATTATTATACAGAGTCCGTAACTTCTTCATTGACCAGCAGTTAGCTATAATTTATGAGAGTCATGTGCGCTTTCAGCTTGAATATTGCTCACCCTTGTGGAATGGATGTGGAGAGGTTGCACTAAAATACCTAGACAAAATTCAGAACAAAGCTGTTCACACCCAGGTACACACTAAATCACACCACTCTAATAAACACAAGACTGAGACTGCAAACGCTCCATACCACACAACACCACATCACACACAACATCACACCACAACACACCACACACATTCACGCCACACCACACCACACACATTCACGCCACACCACACCACACACATTCACTCCACACCACACACATTCAACACCACACCACACCACACATACATTCACACCACACGCCACACACATTATACCACATACACCACTACATTGAATACACCACATAGCACATATTGCACCTTTCATACACCACACACCAAGTATCACGCAAATCACATCACACACGACACGACACACGCACACACACTGCTTGCTGGCTTAGTGGTAACGTTCTCGCCTGCCATCTGGTGGACGAGGGTTAGCGCTTTACTCAGGTTGAGAAATTTCACTGACGAAGCAAGTGGTTACTGTCCTAGAACAATTGGATGAGTGTGTGCGTGTGTGAAAGGTCACAGTCTTGCTCTTAGATAGGACAATATGGGCTCTAAGCTCTCTTCCGGGAGGGTAAATCTTCTGGGAACGTAAAAGCTGCCTCGGACTATTATGAGCTCTGAGCTCTCTTCCGGGAGGGTAAAACGTCCGGGAGGGTAAAAGCTGACAGTCACGACCATCACGCGTTCCTGACCGACTCGGTGAATTACCGGTACACACACACACACACACACACATACATGCACACACATACACATAAACACAAAGACACACATATACACACAAACACACACATACAAACATGCCTCCGACGCACAGGCAAACGTTCTGGATCGAAGAAACGAGTGACCAAATCACTTCATCAGTTAATGGATGAATGTGGACATAAAGTCTTAGAGACTTAGACAGTGCTTCTTAACCAAGGATTTATTTACTCCTAAGGTAAAAAGAACCATAGACTGGGTTAAAGACTAACTCCAAAATAAGAAATAAAAATGAAAAAAATAGCATGACATTAAATAAAGAAAAGTAAGTTGCAGTTTAAGTGATATACAGAGTCTTCCATGCTTACCAGTTAATAAAATGTCAGATATACGGTACATATCTTTTTACTGATACAGAATAATATTTGCAGCTGCATTATAAGACTGTGCCTGTTTCTAATGAAAAGTGTTTTTACATCCATATCTAATATATCCTACATCTGATGGCGTGGCTTCTTCACGGAGTGGGAGAAACATGGTTAATAAATTTTTCGTTTAACGGATTTCACAATAATTGCTGGCGTCCATAATGGAGTGAAGTATATTGATAATTAAGAACATACAATACGCCTCTAGTCGTAACAATGTAAACTCTACGTATTTTGTGCATGATCTATCATTTTTTACACTAACCTTATTATAGTTGGGGAATACTTTAAAATCATTCATTGTGATGCAGTTTTTATCCTTTGCTTCTGTTATAAAAGGTATTGTTAAGACTGAGATCAACAAAAATAGGTGTCGTAGAGATTTCGTTTCCGGAGCAAGTCTTAGAAACTATTAACTATAGTCATTAATTTCTCATAGTTATTTGCCTTATAGTGAAGTGGTGTCTTCTGATTGGTAGAATGCTGTGCCTTGAGCAGTAAAAAAAAAAAAATCTCAGAGATTTCATTGCGCCCTACAGAAGTAACCTGAAGCCACAGCCCGGAAATTGTTCACTATATAGTCATGAAATTTCACATAGTTATGTGTCTTAGAGTGAACTGGTGCCTTTCACAGGTAAGTAGTTTTTTTATATAATGAAAAAGTAAAGAGGAAAAAAAAACATTCTAATAGATTTTAATGTGACCTGCTGTCTGTGTGTTATACAAGGGGGAGTGGGGGTGAGGCCCGTTATGCGCTTAGTTAGGTGTACAGGGAGGTGGGGGGTACGTGCTTGGTCAGATGGAGGGTTGCAACAGTGTAGCATTCCCTATGTTTTTAATAGCATAAATGATTGCCCTCACGCTACAAAAGAAACCACATTGATGAGTGCTTTTATGTAATCTCCATTGAAACTTCAATTCCTGAAGAATTCTCTGGGTCAAATAAATAGTTTGTCAGTAGTAAGAATATAATAAGGACCACCGAAATGAAGGGGTTAGCTGGCCAAGTGAAGGGTGTGATATAAATGCAACTGAGAATGTTTGGTCCATGATGGTTAGGACTGGGGTATCGGAGATGGAAGGACCCCTGCCACGACTGGTAATTTTGCAAGGGACGAATGGGATGTCTTTGCATGCTTTCGAAATTGTTGTCAGTGGCTTGTGAGATGAAAGCTGTGGAGGTTAGGTATAATTATATCAGAAAATGGGGTCTAGAGTAGGCATTAGACCAAAAATATCTACACTGACCCACACTGACCGTATTCAGCAGTATTGTACTAACTGCTGTATCTGGAAACCTACTCCACTGCGCGATTATTAATTTTTTGTTTCTCTATATTCGTATTTCATCTCATTCTCTTCAGTTTCTTTCCATTATTTCTTGTCACAGTATTGTTCTGTATTTCGGACAGATTTCCATATTTATCGCTCGCCTTTAGAAGGCGGAGCGATAATGTTTTTGGCTGCCTCTGTGTTTCTGTCGGTGTGTGTGTGTGTGTGTGTGTGTGTGTGTGTGTGTGTGTGTGTGTGTGTGTGTGTGTGTTCCCATTATCTCTCATGAACGGCTTGAGCTATCAACATGAAACCTTCTGGGTATCAAGATATGACCAAAATCTTGGCAGAGTTCGACAATTGGCACTCGGGGTCAAGGTCAAAGTAGAGAGTACTGCAGTCCTACCGGACCCAGCTTCAAATCCCCGCTGGGGTAGGGAACAGTTTAAGAATTTGAATTTCATAAAATCAGACTTTACTGATCTACCATAAGACCCACCATCATGTCGTAAATACAGTATACCTCCACTAATACCAATATACCAGTCCTGTATCAGACAGCCCTAGCATGTATTCAATATGGACGGTGGGTGTTAGCGCCGCAGTGGTGCCATGTAGAGGTGTATGGTATGTAGGAGGGCTACTGGGCCTTGGGAGCAGGCTGTGAAGCCTATGCCAGAGTCGGACACATAAAAAAAAAAAAAAAAAAAAAAAGGCTGCCAAAGGTCAACTAGTTTTTATCGTCCACCTTTATTACCATACCGGTAATATCACATGGACGACCTGACCTATCACCATGAAACCTTCAGGGTACCAAGATATGGACAAAATCTTGGACTAGTTCGAACATGGGCACTGGCGGACAGAGTCATGGTCACCAAAATGGCTGCCAAAGGTCAACTAGTTTTTATCGCCTGCCTTTAGCACCAATATATATCATGAACTGCTTGAACTATCAATATGAAACCTTCAGGGTATCAAGATATGGCCAAAATCTTGGACTTGACCAACAGCATATTCTGGCGGGCGATTAGCATTCGGCTCCCGAATTCCTTTCTTTCATTTTGATAAAGAATTAGTTTTGTTTCGAAATTCTGCTTCATGTTCGATATGTGAAGAGGTAGCATGAAGAGGATGAGTATGAAAGTTGGAATATTGTGCGTGAAGGAAAGTAGAAAAAATGCCAGCATATGGTTTTCGGGTATCCATGTAGCTAAGCAAGGAATATTTCGTACGAAGAAGATAAGAGTTCCAAGAAATAAGGCATAAAGAGAGGAAGAGGGAACAGAGTTCATGGCGGGGGAGAGGGTATAGAACTTTGATAGTAAATAAGGATATATTGTTTTATAAAGTTAATGGTTACCTAAGTGTAACAGTAGTGACTGTAAAATGTTTCAGGAACTGTTTTATTGAATCCACAATAATAGTATTTTTAATTAGCATCATAAATAGTAACTCACAGTGGAGAAAATAAAACGACGCATGGGGAATGGAATGAAACTGGAATCATGGTGATGGGGATGCTGGAGGGATAGAGAGCACGAGGAAGGAGTAATGGAGAGGGATGAGAGAGGAGTGCAAATGAGAGGGAGTGGGGGGTGGGGGTAGAATGGAGCGCAGTAGACAGGGAGCGAATCTGAGATAATTATATTAAGGTTGGTTATAAAAATGTCATATAAATGCTAACTAGTACTGTCTCTTCACAGCCATAATAACTATGCATTGTTCTCGATAGCGTGGTCGTAAGGTACTTGTAGGGAGATAGGGGGGTCGGTCGTAGATCGTCGGAGCACTGCCAGAATAAAGACGTGAGACATAGTACAGTGTATGGCTCGAACTTATCGCTGCTTATTATTATTATTATTTTTTTTTATGTGTCCGACTCTGGGCATAGGCTTCACAGCCTGCTCTCAAGGCCCAGTAGTCCTCTACATACCATACACCTCTCTACATGTCACCACTTCTGCGCTAACACCCACCGTCCATATTAAATACATGCTAGGGCTGTCTCATATTGCACGGTGTATCGTCGGCTAGAGTGAACAGCTAGGTCTCTCTCTCTCTCTCTCTCTCTCTCTCTCTCTCTCTCTCTCCCCTTGTGTACCAGCGAGGTGAGTTAGAGCACTCTTGAGTTACGGAGTTTATTGCACAGTTATATCAAATTGTGATTTACAGTGTAACGTAGCATGATGGCAAGCCTCCTTGGTGACCATATCTCCTGCCTCCTGCCCGCTTCTCTGGCCCCTTCTGACCTGAAGGTGATTCTCTCCGACATTATATACAGCTTGGAGAAGATGTGTGATGTGATGTAGTGTCAGGTAGATTTCCATTCACGTGGACTAACCGACTAGGGCTGGTTACTCCACGTGTTTGAATACGTCATGAAATTCTTGGTCGTCTGGACTAAGAGATTGTTTGAGACACATCGTATGTTACGGATTCTTGTTGGTCTGGGACAACAAGACTGTGGGTAGACATTATGTGGCTTGACATTACTAGTGAGAAGCTGTGTATACTCCTAGCAGACACTACATCCTGTACATTGTGTTGTGAGATATATATTAGTGCCTACAGTATATAATGTCTACATTGTTACTGAAAATTATATTTAATAGAAAACACTGCACTAACAAAAGCTCTCTTGCTGGTAAAATGTTGTCGTGGGTATAGAACTCTGAATTTCCCCTCATACTATATGCTCTATTGTTGCTGCTTTCTTTCCTCATCTCTTTATTCTGTACTGTTTCCATCCTTACATCTCAACACCATTTAAGAATTATTCTTTTATTTCTTAGTTTATGATCTTTTTACGGAATGTAGCAACAGAATACACATTTGCTATAATACAGAACGATACATTTGTCATGATAATCGCTACCGGAACTACTGATACAGTGTGCGTAAAATGCTTACAAGAATGTGGCGGTACAAATCAGTGAAGTTACATATGAGAAGAGGTCTGAGTATTTAAGAATATTTTTTGGTTGTGAGTCGCGTACTGTAGCTCGAATGCAGTCTAAGGACGAAAAAAAAAAAAAATCTCCGGTATTAAGAACCGATATAGCTCGCAACACATTAACGTACACCTTTTCATTTTTATCTGATATCTGATGACGCAAACATAAATAAATTGATTACTCTCCGTTCTCTAATTGCTGACATGTAATTTCCTTTAACAATCAATTAAATGTGGATGGTGGCCAACCGTGACCGAGAGGAATAGATACGAGTGGGGAGTGATAACAGGGGGGAAGTAATTTATGACAGAATTGTGTGATCGCAAGCCATGCACTGGAAATATTCCTCTTCTGTAATGTCTGTTTACAATATAATAAATGTCTTGTATCCTGATTTTCATTATCGAAAATGTTCCATGATGTTTAGTATAATACTTGCTGGTCATGTTGATAGAAATGACATATTGATAGAAATATTCCTGTTCGTCCGAGTCCCTACACAGGATCATTCATTTATTGATGAAATACATTTGTCAATAGCAATATTATACCTCATGCAACAAATTATCAAGTTCTTTAGTACAATTTTAAGTTGTCTCCGATAATGTACCTTAAATACTGGCCACTCAAACCACACCTGGCACCTGAATCTCATATAATGTTACACCTCAAACGGCCCGGACCAAGCAGGCTGATAGGAACAAACTTCTGCTGTCGACTATACCTTACAGAGATGCACGGACAACTTAATAAGATGAAGAAGGAAAAAAAAAAAAGTAGAGTAAATCTACTCCCCATTTCTCTTGGTTCTCTGATGATAGTTCTACACACACACACACACACACACACACACACACACATATATATATATATATATATATATATATATATATATATATATATATATATATATATATATATATATATGTGTGTGTGTGTGTGTGTGTGTGTGTGTGTGTGTGTGTGTGTGTGTGTTTCATTGATAACGAGGTTGGAATTTATCAGTATTATAACAGCATGAAGTATGAGAACATTTGTTGCATTGTTGTGATGATTTATGTGTCAGGGTATGGACACAGGCTTAACATGTTCTTTTAGTCGCACTGGTGTTCATTCATGTAACACGCCGTGAGGTGTCATTGATATGGATATGTGGGAAAACGTTTAATTATAATAATTTTTTTTGGAATTTCGAACTTTGGGATAGAAATGTTGAACGATTCCTCACTGAGTGATTTTTAATTAATTGCCTATTTAATTTGTATCTAGGAATCGTAACCTAGCGCAAGAGGGAAGAATTACTCGGGGTACAGATCAGTTACCATTACTTAACTATTTCGTATTCGTATAACTCGCGCGCGCTTTATGTGTGTGTGTGTGTGTGTGTGTGTGTGTGTGTGTGTGTGTGTGTGTGTGTGTGTGTGTGTGTGTGTGTGTGTGTGTGTGTGTGTGCATGTGCGCGTCTGTGTGCGCGCAATCAGCAAATAATCCAGTCGTCTGATGTCATGAACGGAAAAGAAAACATATAGTTATACTGTAAAAAGAAATTTGAATAATTAAGAAAAACTATTTGATATCACATAACAATATACATACATTAAAAAGACTACATAAAGGCTGAGAACCTATTATTTGACTTGGTTCTGAGACCGCGTTTTTCTACAGGTTTTCCAATGCTGATTATTTCTTTCTTGAGTAACCTTCAATCTTTCCACTTAGTCTGATACAAATCGAATCATGTGACCTTGCCTTTTGACCCCGACCTTGGACCTATTGTACTCAAAATTCGACCTCTTCAACCATGGCTGACATTCGATCATTACTGCGGACTGAATAAAAGCTATGGGTTTAGGGTCGAATATTTGACCCTTCTTGTGGCCTTGATCTTTGAGGGACTGCTTTCGGATTCTAATATTTCAATGTTGCTGTGATTTTCAAGCATCCCACAAAGGTCGGCCTAATTTGGATAAACTTCGTTTAAGTGACCTTGCCATGTGACCTGGAGCTTAGACTTGTTCTCAAAAGCAGTCTTGTAGGTCATGCACTTGGCTGACCCTTAATCCTACAAACAACATTAGTTAAAATCATATCGCAACTGTGTTATAGTCGCGGCGCACGACTCTGAGGTTGACATTATCGTACCCTGGCAACCTACCTGTCAAAAGTGCGTCAGATTTCGTATCATATTATACACGAATCATATTGTTATACACGAATATATTATGCACGAGTATTATTATACACGAACATATAATGCACGAATCATAAGCGTATCATATTATACACGAAATTGGAAGCACTGTTGACGGGCAAGTTGACAGGGTATGATAATGACAACCTCAAAGTCGTGCGCCGCGATTTATAGTTATTCTCATCATGTTCTGAGATACTGTCCCTTGATTGTATTTAAATTCAATTCCTTAACTACGGTACGAGCCTTTCCCTCAACCCTTCCACCAAGTTTGATTATATCGGATTAAATCTATTTATGCGACCTTACCATGTGGCCATAACCTTTGATCTTTTTCTGTGATCTTGGCATTCGACTCTTTGTCTCCTAATTCAGATTTCTTGATTCTTCAGCATGCATTCCTCTAAACTGAATAAAAAAAGGTTTGTTTTTACCTTCCCCTGTGACTGTGACCTTTATGGTATTAAAAAAAAAAAATAGATAAATCCCTTGAATGTTTCGCAATCATTACACAAAGATTTTATTGCTACTAAACACACACACACACACACACACACACACACACACACACACACACACACACACACACACACACACACCGAGCAAAGCATAACACGCCATGGGCCACCACTTTCGCGAGTGTAAAAGCAAAACGACACTAACGGAAGCAGAATACAGTGAAGGAAGGAAGACAGTGAAAGTGGGAAGGCTTCCTGGTGATTATCGTAACCATCTCACCATCGTAATAATTATCTCGCTAATGACCTAACTCTGTGTGGTCTGAGGACGTTGCTTTTCCTTAATGGCGGAGGAACAAAGCATGGAAATGAGGTGAGTTTGAGGGAAGATCACGGCAAGGAGAGAGAGAGAGAGAGAGAGAGAGAGAGAGAGAGAGAGAGAGAGAGGTAATACCGGAATTACCATAAGGGTACACAAGCACCGGTCAGTCCTTTCAAAGTGTTGACCCGATTGCTTTGCTACCAGTTCATTGCATATCTAGTCCCACATCTTTGCGTTAAAGAGGTTCATTAAGGTTGCATGTACCTCTCAGACTGTAATACATATATGACATTCTCCAGTTAAAGTGATATTCTTAGTGACTTTCATAGGCTTCTTGTGATGTGATACCTAAATATGAAAAGATAAAAAATAGTTATTCACATAGCGCCAATCTACTGATACTCTTCTGTGATAATAACCGTGATGATCAATGAACCCAGGAAAACAGATGATCCTAATATCTGAGTGAGCCGACTTTTAACCAAATGAATTAGTTTACATATTCAAAATAATGTATCCGAGGGTAATTACCAAGGAAACATTATACCAGGCTGCTTGAGGAAAACAATACACTAAACTTATGTAAGTCAAGACAGGTGACAATTATATATATATATATATATATATATATATATATATATATATATATATATCTGTCTATCTATCTATCTGTCCATCTATCTATCTGTCCATCTATCTATCTATATATATATTAGGGTGGTCATCAAAATTCATTATGAATATTTCGAAAGGCTTTGCGTTATTTTAGTTGTACACACTGAAATGCTGACTTCTGCAAAATTTCATTCAGTTTCGTTAACTTTTACCGCTGTCACAGGATCCTGCATTACCCCGTATCAGCCGACTGAAACGTAGCTAAGAATAATGTTACATCATGATTTTTTTTATCTTATTATTGATAAAATTTTTAGTGAATATTAGATTTAATATCTTTCAATTTCATTACATGTAAACTTTTAAATTAATTATATTTAATATAATTAATGACTTTAGTTATATACCATAACCAAACCTAAACGTGTTACATCAGCCGGCCCATGGTAGTACTTTCTAGAACATTCAGTCATATCCTGATTTGACCTAGACACTCACACCCACAGCGTATATATATAATCAGCTGCAATCTGTTCATCAGTTATCGGATATTCTCGCTACTGATTACGTCGTCTCAAGCTGGGTGTATCAAAACACCGTCTCCAACGAACTTCGACAAAACAAGGTAAGACTCTTAGATTGTCAAGCTATTGTTATGGAGAAATACTGAGTAGTGTTACTTCTTGTAGGAACTAAACACTGTAACTAACCTTCGTGATTGATCTCTTCCTAGGTTCTCGTTTGTGGCTTTATCTGGTTCTGTTGTGGCATGTGTGACCCTAAAACAGGATCATGTGTGGCTGTCTGGCATTCCCACTGACTTGATACCCGAAAATCGTCTCCAATCCTGGACAAAAGTCCTGCGGCGGTATTTTAAGCTACACCAGTGTGAAAAGTTGGAAGCAAAGAGCGCAGCAACTCAAGTTCTTCATGAAACAATGTGCTTCTGGAAGGAGGCGTGAATCCCAACTGCAGAAGAGCAGAATACCATTTCTCAGTTGGAAAAGAAAGTGAAGCAGTACAGGTCTATCCTTAAGGGAAAAACTTGAAGTTCTACACCATAGATCAGCATTTCTTAACCTTTTCCGACCTCAGCACCCCCTGCAGTAAGGCCACACAGTCCAGCACCCCCTTACATCTGGTTACTGGGACTACAGTTGCTACAATGCTACAGTTACGACACTACTACAAGGGTAAAGAAAATTGAGTTGACAGTTAATTTTATACATTCTCCAAAAATAAGATATCAATGATGTCAATACTTTGCAAAATAAATATATGTTGCATTTTCCAGCACCCCCTAAAACTGATTTCAGCACCCCCAGGGGTGCTAGCACCCCAGGTTAAGAAACGCTGCCATACATAAAGAACAAAGATGAGTTTCAAGCGACTCTCAATTATTTATTTGATATCGCCCAAGTCGTTGCTCTTCAGTTGATCAAAGTTCCAGAGGACAGGAAATTCCTCAAAGCGCAAGGGAAGTCCAGGAGACAGGGCTTCAAAGTTGGCGTCGACAAAGTCCGAGCAGAAAAAGAGGAGCAGGCTCTTCAGCATACCCAGCTGATGACAAAGAGAGTGCAGCAAAAAACAAACAAAAAAAAGGGACGAGCAATGAGAAAGAAGACTGTCGAGTTTACATACTCGCCGAACAGCAGCAACAGCAGCATTGATGAGGTCATTGACAGCGAAAGTGGTGTCACTCCTTCAACTGCAAAGAAGCTGTGCCGTGTAAGGAACATTGTTACTCTGGAGCTGACTTCTGCACTTGACTTTGCTAAAGCCGGTAATTGATCGGCAGTTCATGTACTATCCGCGACAGTTTCTGCCTTGGGTCATGAATGCTTAGAGCTGGCAATCAATCAGTCGTCGATCAGGAGATCTAGGCGAACCCAATGGAAGGTGATCGTGATGAACCGGGAATCTTTCTTTAGCGGCAGGAGCCTAATCATCATGGGAAAATCCTTCAAGATGTCAGTAAGGAGATGGTTGACCGTGTTCCTGCCACTGTCACCGAAACCAAAGGAGCTGCAAAGCTTTCTGGTGTACCAAAGACTTCTATGGGGACTAGACAAGCAACGACTAATGCTGTGATGCAGTGTTTCAAGGACTGAGAGTTATCAGAGAAGGTGGTCAGTATGAGTTTTGATACGACATCTAGTAACGCTGGCTCAGCATCTGGTGCGTGAATCCTTTTGCAGCAAGAGTTGAAATGCCCACTATTTCATTTCGCATTCTGTCATTACGTCTTGGGATTGGTTGCAGAAGCAGTTTTCACAAAGTGATTTGGCCCGTCTTCTAGTTCGGATATAGCCATATTCAAGCGTTCCCAATCAAACTGGAAAATCATCCATCAAGAGAAGTTTGAGCAATTGATGCCCGTTGATCTGGATCCTGCGGTCGCCATTAGATTTTGCAGTTGAAGAGAACAAGTTGTGTCATTCTGCATCAAGAAACTCAAAATTGCTTAACCTAGAGATGATTACCACGAACCCCTTAACTATGTCACCGTTCGCTTTTGGTAAGCATCTTTCAACTTTCTCCTGGAAGGCAGGGCATTTTTCAACTTCCTCCTGCCAGGAGTCCTTCACCGTGCGAGGTGGATGGCTTGCATGATCTACGGAATCAAGATGTATTTGTTTTGAGCTCAGTTTCAAATGACTGATGGCCTGAGACGATTTGTGACATTCACTGGAGTATTGTATATCAAAGCCTGGTTCGATGGTCCATCAGCTATTGCTGCTCCAGCTGGAAATTTAGTATTCTTGAGAGGACTGCTCTCCTATCCTGATTCCAGCATTGCCACGGTCGTTAGCAAAAAACTCGCCAATCACCTGTGGTACCTGAGTGAAGAGGAAGCCGGACTCACCATATTGGATGGAACAATTCCCTTCAATGTCAAACGTTAGGTGGTGTTTGCTCTCAAGGGGGAATATGACGAGAATCCTCAACCAAGAGCACATGTTGTTCTGTCAGCAAAGGAAGTCATTGCCGATAAGATTGTAGCGAATTTCACCACATCTGCCTCAAGCCGGATTTTTGAGGCATTCGAGATCAATATGGACTCCATAGGGAAGCGCAGTGATAGTTCGGCCAGGAGGATGGTTCGGCCACTGGCCTTTCTGAATAATGTAGGGGACCTAGATCATTGAGATTTCACATGAAGTTGCGTGATCTTGCCGACAGATGGCACATGTGTTTTTGTTTTGGTTGGCTGGGAAACAGCAACGTCAGGTTAGATTTTATGATTTTTCGTGACCCCTATGTACTTTTTCGGTGATCCAACGTAAGCAGTAGCTCCACTAATACTTCACGGTTGTTATCCATATATAGTGCAAATATCATTTATTGTCTATAGGCGACGTGAGAGTAGATAACACTCGAACAGCTTATGAACTCTGGATTTCGGGGCACTATGTGTACATCTTTATACATGTGGGATGATTCGGCCACTTGAAGTGAGGGATGGTTCGGCCACCTGGCAACCCTGCCGAACCATCCCTCATAATTATCTAATGATTTATTTTCTTTATTTAATGATTTTTTTCTATCTATCCATCTATCTATCTATATACCTAGGCTGCTTCCCCCAAGGAAAGGGAGGTAGCTGAGACAGGACGACACACTCCCCATTTACTCATCCATTCAAACACATTCATTCGCATCTTAGTCCCAAAGGGGAGAACGGACAGATCCTCACCGCACCACACCGCACAAGGGTCAACTGCGCAATGCAATCAATGACATCCGCAGCAGGGCCCGACAGCAGAGCTGGTTTACCCCTGCCACATCATAACAGACTCATCCCCTTACCTTTTTTCTATAAAATTACATATTCTCTCTATCACTCTCTCTCTCTCTCTACTTTCCCTCAGAAATTGACGAAGCTTCTGTTTCAAGAAACGCTATAATTGGAGTATTTCCTGAACCAGTTTCACAAAGCACTAAGCGAAGGCAAAGGTATTACAACTTTGGATTTTTGTTTCACTGGATTTAAAATGCGTTAAGAGTAAACAGCATGTAAGAAAAGTAGCTTTCATTTGACTTCGATATTTTCTTTCACAAAATTATAGTTTTATTTTATCTGAGATAGGCAAGAGTAGAGCCATTTAATTTCATTATAAGGAGATTGTTTGTTCCTTGTTTCATTAAAAGGAGATTGTTTAGGTAAAAATAAATCCAATAAATCATGTCAGCACAGATGAAAATTTGATTCTTAATTTTCCTACTGTATTTAATTCTTTAATTGAGCCCCAGAGGCAAGTGGCCAAATCATCCCACATGGTGGCCGAACCATCCAACGCCAGTGGCCGAATCATCCACACCAAGAGGGATGGTTCGGCCATTTTGGAGACCTTAAGAGTTTGGATTACTGCCAAGAAATGACGTAAGTTTAAGAACTGACAATAGCACACAAAAGAGCCAAAAGATGTGGCTTCCTCTTGGAATAAGTAGATTTTAAGAATTTCTTAAACTTTATTTATTATGATTTTTTTCCGAAAAAGTGGCCGAATCATCACCGCCCTCCCCTACATGGAGACCCTGCTGATTTTTTTTTTTTTTTTTTTTACGTGTCCGACTCTAGGCAAAGGCTTCAAGGCCTATTTCTTGGGGGCAGTGACATATCCCAAGACCCAGTAGTCCTCCTACATCTCCACATGTCACCACTTTGGCGCTAACAGACACCATCCATATTGAATACATGCTAGGGCTGTCTCATACAGGACTTTCAATAAGCACGACAGGCACTGGACTCGATTGCCATTGTAAATAACTTTGCCGAGCTTGGAGTAGTTCTTGTCCAGGGCTATACTCAAGTCATTATTAAAGACGAACAGCAACGCCAGTATCTACTGGAAGTTCTTGAGTGGTATCGTCACCAGTTCCCTGGCACGAGGAATGTAGGATCTCCACCTAACTACTCCCGTAATTAATTATTCTCTCCGACAAGAAGAGTATGTTTTCGCTCGTTTTTGTTTGCTTGTTTGATTGTCTGTTAGCAGGATTACTTAATAACCACAAGGGATTTGGACCAGGCTTATTGGGTAGATAGTCCATGTACCTGGGAACAATCGATTAACTTTTGGAACGAATCCGGATCGTATTACAGATTCATCATCCGGAAAGCACTTTTCGCAAAGCCCTAATCAATGACGAGAAAACCTAACCCATTATGAAGAGTGCTTGGAAAACTACGTTGCCCTTGTTGGAGAGACGCTCTCCACTGAGTGCCCCGCTAGCTACTTGCGAATTGCGCTGGTTTATAATACTTTTGTGATGTTTTGTTTTTACTTCTCAAGTTGTCAATAAATCAGAATTACAGAGTGTTTCCGCTCCTTAATTATCCCACTAAAAAAGGGAAAATTTCCTATAGTTTTCGTTTCAATATCGATAACTGCAGCATATCTATCCTCTTGCTTGGAGACCAAAAACCCGTAATACTCACTGCACGTGAGCCTGTGACAGTAGTTAATGAAGTCGTTTAAGGACAATATATGGCACCAACAATTTTCTTACCTGTATGAACTATTCTACAAGGACGCACCACCAGAATATTACTTTTTTGGTTTAGGTGTTTTATTGAGGACCACCCTAACATACTGTATATATATATATATATATATATATATATATATATATATATATATATATATATATATATATATATATATATATATATATATATATATATATATATATATATATATATATCCTGAATCCCGTAAGAGGTCACCACAAACATATTGCCCTGTCCCCCACCATTTCAATACCCTACTTCCAGCGCACATCCCTCTCTCTCATATACCTCTCAACTGCATCCCTCCATCTCATCCTTGGCCTCCCCTTTCCGTTTCCCCCCTCCACCTCTTCAGTCTCTCGCTCTCCATCCTCTCCACATGGCCAAACCACCTCAGTGTGTTTCTCCTAAAGCTTTCTATCATACCCACGTCCACACCACAACGCTCCTTCATTTCCAAATTTGTCAGTCTGTCTCTCCATGTGACTTCACATGCTTCTTTCAAATAACTCATTTCCACTGCTCTCACTCTTGACTTATGTCCCTCCAACAAGGTCCAAGCTTCACTTCCATACGTTAGAGTTGGTATCACAATACTGTCATGCAGTAACTTTTTCACTTTTATGCTCACTTCCATGTTTCTTATCACTGCTTTCAAGGAACCAGCAACCATTCTTCCTTGTTGTACCCTTTCAAGCACTTCACCCTCTAAACTTCCATCGTTACTCATCACACTACCCAGGTGCTTAAACTCACATTTTCCATTTCCTCCTCATCCAACCTCAATGTACATTCACTTTCGAAGACCGTAACTTTACTATTCCTTATATTCACCATTAGATTCCGTTTCTTGCACCTTCTCCCAAACTCATCCACCAAGCCTTGCAGCTCCCCTTCGTATTCACTTAACAACACAGTATCATCTACAAACAATAGTACAGGGAGTTTCCCCTGCCCCTTTCATTAGGGCCATTTCAACATCCACTGCCCTACCTTGTATTTCTTTTATTACCCCATCCATATACAGACTGAACAACCAGGGAGACATGACACATCCCTGTTTCAATCCAACCTTCAACTATAAAAATTCACTCAGTTCACTATCCATACGCACTGCAGCCTTTGCACCCTCATTCATACTCTTCACAGCATTCAACAACTTCCCATTTACTCCATATATTCTTAATACTTTCCACAATCTTTGTCTATCCACCCTGTCATATGCTTTCTCCAAAACCATGAAGGCCGCATACAACTTCCTTCCCTTCTCTAGAAACTTTTCCACTAAAGACCTAAGAATGAATATCTGATCTACACAACCTCTTCCCTTCCTAAAACCTCCCTGTTCTTCCCCAACTAATTCCTCTGTTATTTCCTTACCTCTGTCAATACGTATCTTACCATTTTTTCCTCTTACACTAAGAAGACAAATGCCCCTATGATTACCACACATTTCTTTTTCCCCTTTTCCTTTGTACAGGGGAATAATTATACCTGACTTCCAGTCCTCCGGGACTCTACCTTCCTCCCAGGCCAATTTACACATTTTCCACATCTATTCTACTACTATCTCTCCACCATGCTTCAGTTTTTCATCTCACACTTCATCAGTTCCTGGGGCTTTCCACATTTTGACATTCTTCATTGCTTCCATAACTTCCATTCTACTGATTTCATCTCTTCTCACATCCATCCGTCTCCCAGCCATTCCCCATCCACTTATACTAGCATTACTTTCATTCTCTATGTTCAACAATTCCTTAAAGTGTTCTCTCCATCTGCTTACTTTTTCTCCCTTCTCCACCAGTAATCTACCATATTTATCTTTCACTCCCCGACTAACTTCATTGACACCCTGTCTAACTCTCTTTACCTCTTTCCAGAACATTTTCTTACGTTCCCTTCATTTTACGCTCAAAGCCCTTACAAATTCCTCATCCACTTTCCTCTTACTCTCTCTTACTAACCTTTTCACCTCTCTCTTCCTCTCTACATATAACTCTCTCATCTGTCTCTCAAGTTCTTCCACACCCTTGTTTCTCATCCACTCACTAAATGCTTTCTTCTCTTGTGCCACAGTGTTTCACCTCTTCATTCCACCATCCTATTCCTTGCATCCCGTTTCGTCTTCTCTTCATCCCACACACCACCTCACATGCTGCACAGATTTCTTCTGTGAATATTTTGCACACACCTTCCACGTTCCCTATCCGCTCCAATCCACATTTACCCAATCGCTCCTCCACTTCTCTCTTATATTCTACCTTTTTCCCATCCTCTTGTAACTTTTCTACTTTCCTTGTATGAACTACTTCCTCCTGTCCTTCTCTTCGTCTATTCCTCCTATTTATTTGGACATTGATTCTCACCACAACCAAGTGGTGGTCAGAAAGTCCAGTTCCTCAACCTCTGTATTCTCTTGCATCCATTATACACCCTGCCATCCTATCATCCACACACACATAATCAATCATTGCCTTCCATTCATTCAATTCACCACCCACCCTTCTCATCACTCGTCACGTATACCTGTGGATCATTTTGTGTCTGAAGAGGGTAATGGTTACCACCAACCCCCTCCCGGCACAAATGTCCACTAAAGCACACATCCACCTCTGCAGGCACACCCCACTCACCAACTACTCCATCCACGTTCACATTCTCTATTTTTCCATTCATATCTCCAATCAAACACTCTCTCAAACTTTTCCATACATGCTTCCACATTTGTCCAGAACTCTTCTCTCACTCTGCTTGCGCGATCTTGCGTTGGCGCAAACACAAACACCCACATTTGAAGTCCAACTTCCGATCTTATCCACACACTCCTTTAGCTAACTGACCCATACTCTCTTATATTCTCCTTCCATTTCTTGCACACAGCAATACACACTCCTTCTTTTGTCCTCTCATTCTCACCCATTCCCACGCATATACCCCATCCATACTGCCATTCTCTCACACTCTCATCTCCCCATTTAGTTTCAGTCAAATCATATACATCCACTTTTGCACCCTCAAGCACCTGGACAATCTCTCTCTCACCTCATCATTTGCATCCCTTACATTCCAGGTAGCCAACAGTACCACATCCTTTGTTCGTTCCTTAGTCGTCACCTGTTAGTCAGTCCTGGTCCGAGGCTTCTTGTTCGTGTTTTTAGTTGTTTTCTGTGGAGGGGCACTAACCCTCCGCCAGCTCACTTGTTGTCACGTAGGGAACACGTGTTGGTTAGTTATAAGGTTACCACCAAGCGTTATCAGTGCTTCCTGGTTTACAGGAAATCATTTGGCGTGCCATTCAATGCAGAGCTACCCTAAAAACAGAGTACCATTACACTAAGTGGGTGGATGATGGGGCGCCCCCACCTACCACGTATATATATATATATATATATATATATATATACATACACACACAGTATATTAGGGTGGTCCATTTTTTTTTTCCTCTTAATATTTCTCCACAAGGTTGTTTTCATGTCTTACAGTCTGTATAGCCTTTCTGCAAAATTTTGTGCTAAATTAGAGGTCGCCCAATTTGACACTATTCCTGCATTCAGCTACATTAGTTCAGAAAACAGTGACTGATTTTCATAACGCCCATATTATTTATGGCAACTCTCAAAACAAAATGCATGTCTAAATGTGATCATGAAGTTCTTTCATCAACTGGGTTATTTTCCACTCATCCGTGTGTTCTTGGATGCTGTGGGAAACTGATTTCAGTGGTTAACCACGAGTTGCAGGAGATACTGTTCCTGGTCCTCTTTTCGGGTCAAGGTGGTAATGTAACGCTCGATCAGAGTGATAAGACGCTCCGCTACGTCATTAACTTCAAATGAGCTGTCAGGTGCTGAGACCGGCTCTTCACGTGGCGTGGATGGCCATTCCTTCTGGAATCGCTTGAAGGCTTGTTTCAGGACTTCCTGCTGGACCAAAAGTTGCGGCGAATGCGGCAGCAAGGACAACTTCAAGAATATGATGCAGACAGACAATCCATACTTGGCCCAGCGCCTCTTCAATTCTAACACAAGCTCCACGATGCAAGCCAGTGTTGATGCAGTCATGTCGAAAACCAGACCTCCTACATGTGTGTCTACGTGCCATTGCTTCATAACTCGAAGATATGCTTGAGTCTGAGCTTCACCGGTTCCTCTTTCGATCATTGAGACACCAAGCTACTTCTCTTGGCCACTGAATGAAATCAGCATTGCAACACGCTCTACATATTTTTTATGTGCTTCAGTAGCTGGAAGAAGTTTTCCATTCCAATGAACGAGAACAGCTTCTTCTACCGAGAATGATTCCATATTTTCTTGAGCTGCTTGTTTCCGCCCACTTCCTCTGTACCGACGAATAGAGCTCCGAGAACACCTCACCCTGGACAGATCATGTCCTAATGCCTGTACTACATCACCTGCTACGAAAGCTGCATTCCTATCTGAAACATTTGTTCGATGCAATGCTCTAATAAATTCTGACAATTTGAAAATGTTAATATGTCATCCTTTGTAAAACTTTTCGAGTGAGGAGCATCAGTTGGAGAATGAGTGCTACCAACAGGTTTAAATTTATCTTCGTCTTCTGTAGAGGATGATGAGAACTCAGCAAAAATTGTTGAGGTGTATGCTCTTTCCGCCTGGCGCTGTTTCAGTTGATGTCTGTATTTTGCCATCATGTTTTTCTCCAATCTGGATCTTCTTCGTTCTTCTCTTGCAATAGTTTCCTTATCAGTGCCAGCCACGCTACAAGGATGGACATTTTCCCGTTGCATGCATAAGAATTTCCGATCTTCCTCGTTGTTAATGGTGCTCATGGCATCATTGGCTGAAATGTCGAATAGTTCCGCAGCGTCTGCGCTGAAAATATCTTCGTTCATTTTTTTGCGATCACTTTTCCTGTGTCCTATGTTTCTTTAGTGTGAGGTAGTGATCGAAAAACTTTGAAAGTTTCCAGACACAAGCATCGATCCGCTGAGTCGGGATTCGAGCCCGGTCCCAGATCTCCATAACCGCCTGACAAGTCAGATTCAAACTCATTGGTACTGTTTGTGCTTGATCAACATGGTGGTACTGCACTAGAAGGAGTGCGTCCAACCATGTAGGCAATCTATGTCTTGGCAGGTTTCCAGTTGGCTTCCCTAAAAGCCACACACCAGGATTTGTTCTAGTTCCATCGATATGACCTGAAAAAGAGACAAAAGTTTGAGTATTGCTTTCGGTCGGAAATAACATCAGAGTCTGTAAAATCACTAAATACGGTCAAATTTAAGGTTTTACTTTCGATCAAAAACTATTTTCAGATGATGATCGTATTCGTGATGAAGTCATTAAGATAAAAACACAAGAGATTGCTATACCTATTAGGAAGTAAAATGCACACACACACACACACACACACACATATATATATATATATATATATATATATATATATATATATATATATATATATATATATATATCCATACTGTATTGTGGTAGGTGGGGACGCTCACCATCCACACACTCGATGTAGTGCTGCTTTGGGTGTCTACCCTTTCCACTTTTCTTTTCTTCCACTTCTGTCTTTCTTTCCCCCATTCTTTCCGTTTCCTTCTGCCTACGGGTGACTTTACACTCCCCCTTCTGTCTTTCATTCCTTCATTCTTTCCTCTTCCTTCTGCCTATGGGTGACTCTACACTGAGTGACAAGCCAAATGGTTTCCTGGACACCAGGAATCCATTTACTACGCTGGGTGGTAACCGTGTAACCAAATTATGGCACCTGGTGGTTTAGAGAGCTTTTAAGACGCTCGAATCGGATAGCCAATACAGGTTTATATCCGAGAGTTGGTTGGGGTTTATTGCTCACGTAATGCCACTCAGGGATGAGTGAGGCTGGTCACTGTCATCTTAAATGTCAGGACCAGCTTGCCTAGCCCCGGGCTCTACGCTCCTCATGGGGCAACATAGGATTGGATGATGGATGGATGGATGGACAAATACTTTATATATATATATATATATATATATATATATATATATATATATACAGTTTGTGTGTGTGTGTGTGTGTGTGTGTGTGTGTGTGTGTGTGTGTGTGTGTGTACTACAAGGTGATGTCGGTTTCAGATAGCAAGAAAAGAAAAATCAATGAAATGCTAATAAAAATTTCGTCAAATTATTGAGCCAAACTCCCATCTAATCAGCATTCATATCCCAGGTATCCTGCCTCTACCAGACAGGTCTAAAAACATTCCACACGTAGCTGGACACTAGCATATCTGCCTGAGTCAATCTGATAACTGTAAAGATAAAATGGAGTACAAAATCCTGGCTGTACGCTCCTTGATACAATATTTATCAATCCAGCTCGATCACTAGTCAGTTCTCTAGCTCTGTTAGTTCCTTCGTCTCCCTTTCTCACACTCATTTGCCATTCACTTTTTTCTAGTCCTACCACATGACATTGTTAATGATTATTATTGCAAAATGTGTATGTTCTGTGGGTTGCAAAGAGTTGATTTCATCAGATTAATCTTGTGTGACGTTGTTAATAAGGTATATGTGGGGTGTACTGCTCTAATATCGTGTTGTAAGGGAGCAAGAGAGACATGAGGGTTGACTTTTTTAATTATTAGGCGTTCGGTTGTCTTCAAAGGCGGGCTGAGTAGTCTTATGGACCCGTGCGAGGAAAGGTGTCTTCAGTCTTTCGTTGGTTTTCTAGATAATGTTACTTGTGTGTTCTTGAGTGATGGGGGTTAGTTGGAGTCGAATGGAAATGAATGCCTGTCCGGAGAAGCTTGTATTTCTGGTCCAGTGCAGTTAGGTGTTAGGTGACAGATGTATGCGCAGTGATCCCCGTTTATGTTTGCGTCTTCTTTGTAGGAATGGATGTGTTGGGTGCTTGTAGTGATTGCAGCATGGATCCTGGGAGAACTTGCTTGTGATTTAAGTGCGGTTAAATGTTTTGTAAGTCGAGAAGGGTCTGTGGATTGGGTAAGTATTGTTATAAAGGATTTATAGTTTTCTGTGTTCTTTGTGTTTATTTTGGAGTAAATTTCGTTGTTTAATTGCTAAAGGATTGTGATGGTGTGTTGGGTGTGTGTGGGAGAGGGGAGTTGTGTTTAAGTGAATCATATTGTTTTATGAGGCCTGAAGTCTCTGGTGTACAGACTGGGTTGCATTGTTTTCTGTTGACTCGTGGAATATAGTGTATTAGATATGAAGGAAAATTTCACAAAGTACCTGTCGATGTTGTTCATGGATGTGTTGTTTAGTATACTGAAGTGATGTTCCGTTTCTTTGGTGAACTTTGTCCAGTCTGAGTTCCGTTGTTTATGTTAGTGATTTGTGGTCGCTTTGTTTTGGAGTAATTTCTTTCAGTTCTTGTGGTGATGACAATAGGGGGATGATCTGAAAGGAGTGTTGGCTCTGTCCACCAAGTGCTGGTGTATGAAAGTGTCGAAGAACAGAATTTGATGTCTGGGGATGAGGGAGGGTAGAGTAATTGGTGTGAGATGTAGGTGTGCTTTGAAATGTTATTGACACTGTATATATTGTTGAACAGTGCTGCAGTGTCAGTGTCTCGTCTGTTTTCATGCTGTTTTCATACTAGGTGGTCCTTTTAGCGTCAAAGTCCCCGCTAACGATAGAATTAGGTGTCTGTGTTAGAGAGAGAAGCTGGTGAGGGTTGTATTGCACCTGTATGTCAGGGGGAATGTAAATGATAAACTATTTGTGTGTGTGTGTGTGTGTGTGTGTGTGTGTGTGTGTGTGTGTGTGTGTGTGTGTGTGTGTGTGTGTGTGTATGATCAGAGTTGACACTAAGTGAGGTTTATTTCTAGTGTGGAGTCATTCTGGAAGTGTAATAACTGAATCGTCTGTGTCGTGTTTTTGTACAGGATGAATTTATGAATGTAAGTGATGAGTCCTCCCCCATGGCCTCATTGCTGTCTGCGCAGATGTGTGAAGTGAATGATGTTTTGTATCGTGCGTGAAAGTGTATGTGTGTGTGTGTGTGTGTGTGTGTGTGTGTGTGTGTGTGTGTGTGAGAGAGAGAGAGAGAGAGAGAGAGAGAGAGAGAGATTTGTTCTTGCTGGAGTGCAGTGTTAATACTGTGTTTACGAACAAAGTATTCAATTTGTGGTGTTTTGGAGCACAGGCCATCAACATCGAGATGTTATATATTATATTTTACACGTCTACTGTGGGTCTATTTTGTACGTGAACTGTCTATGAGCTGGGTCTGAGTTGCGATGGCAGTGGTTGTGTGGTTGTCAGAGGGAATGGGGGAATTGTGTTTGGTGTGACAGAAGTGTTTCTGGAGGTACTTCACCTGCCACATACACATGTGTTGTGGCCTTGTTCTCTCCGAAAAGGAGACTAGATTGTCACCGTTTGTTTGTTTTATTGTTTGGTAGCAGCATTACTTAAAAACTAAAAGAGAGATTTGGATCAAATTTCGTGGGAAAATAGGCCATGTCCTAGGGAACCGTCGATTAACTTTTAGGACCGATCCGGATCGTATTACTGATGCTGGATCAGGAAAATATATATATATATATTTTTTTGTGAAACTCTAATGAATGATGAGAAAACCTAATCTATTATGAGAAGTGGTTTGTAAATTACGTTGCCCCTGCCGGAGAGATGCGCTCCACTGAGTGCTCCTCTAGTTTGGTACTGTATTTCGAAGTGTAGAGATTGTGGAGTTTATCCATTCTCTGTAAGAAATTGTATTGACTCGATCCATGTGCTCGTTTAGTGACTGAGATGTTGGCAGCTGCCAGAGAGCAAATTCTTTTTAGTTTTAAAAAATGAGTTTGCGAGCAGCTGTCTCTTTGTGGGAGACGACATACCACAAAGCTGACCGAGGTCCTGTTCTCAGAAAACAGGGTAGACTGGGAAGATTTGGCCCTCAGACTTGAAGTCGCACTTGTTCCTCCTCGTGCATAACATCAACTTTGGTAGCCTCCTCTCTAACGCCAGTACTAGTAACAGTTGTAAGTTGATCTCTTATATCTTACGTCCAACAGTTCATCCAAATGAATATACCTTCGCTCAAGATCTGTTTAAACTTCAACAACTGCAGTAATTGTGCCATAACTCATAAAAATACAAACATCATTTGCAGAAGTGCTAACAAACTGAACCCAGTGATTATTTATCATAATACTTGTCACAAAATATTTATCTTTCCGGAAAACGGATGACCTTCCAGGGATGTTTTCCTTTCTAAAGCATCAGTAATTTTATAAATGAATGAAACTTTTAGATATAACACTTCTCGTCAAACAGTTCTGTCTTCATAATCCTTTACTTCTTTTACACTTCATCCTTTATCAAATGCGGTACTAGTCGTCAAAGCCAAAACCATTAACGGCTAACAAAATTAAGAACAAAATAAGATTAAAGTTGACTGACCGAAGTACTGACTGTTTGTGCTTCCTTACCTTGATTCATAAATAAAATGGACCGGTGTGTGTGTGTGTGTGTGTGTGTGTGTGTGTGTGTGTGTGTGTGTGTGTGTGTGTGTGTGCTATACAAGAGAGAGACGTAATCCTACCGTGAGAATATTAGCTAATACTTTAGTTTTTGTTCCATCAGCAGCTTCAGGGTCCCATGGAACTAGGGACTAGGCTACTCAGCCCATACATTTAAGGCGAGGGTGACCAGTTGCACGTCCCTGAGTGGCTTATATGAGTAATAAACCTCAACCATTGGATCTAAAACTTTATGGGCCACATCCTATTCCAGCATCTTTACTCACTACTCCATCCGGAACCCACATGGTTATATGGTTACCATTCAGAGTAGTAGTGGTTCCCTGCGTTACAAGAAACAGTTTGACTCGTCACTGTTGTCACCCTTAGGCAGCACCACGTCGAACAGGCGGTACCAACTACCACATAGAATATACTGTTACAAAGGAGCTAATGATATTAAGAAGTGCGTGTAGTTAGCTTATCTCTGACCTACACCGGGAAATTTCAGGTTCGCTAAAGACTGTTTTTTCTCGGAATCCTGGGTTGTTGAGAACACCCCAAAGGCCAATCCTAGTTAGAACCCCCCTTTGGCTAACATACTTTATAGTTGTTTTAACGATTTGTTCTTTATACAATTTTCAGAGATGTTTTCTGTTGTCCAGTATTAGTGGCTGTGAGTATCTTCAAGGCATCGATTTTCCCAGATGCTTTTGCACTGAAGTTACTTGTGTGTTAAGAAAAATTCATGTGTGTGTGTGTGTGTGTGTGTGTGTGTGTGTGTGTGTGTGTGTGTGTGTGTGTGTGTGTGTTTGTATATGTGTGTGTGTGTGTGTGTGTGTGTGTGTGTGTGTGTGTGTGTGTGTGTGTGTGTGTGTGTGTGTGCACATGAGCTTCTCTAGTCGACAGGAAGTTCTACAGCCATTTTTATCATTTTATAAATGTTTGTGTTCGGGATTTTGTTTATATTAAGATGTCTTTTAGTACTGTGCCAAAAACTTTGTTTATGCCTAAAGCAACTGGAAGGGTTCTTAATGGTGGGTGTTTCTTTGCTGACTTGTATCAAGGATGAGTTTAGTTAATTTTTGGGTGGTGGGTGGTGGTTGAGTGTTTAGGTAGGAATCCATGTTAGGAATAAGAGAGAGTGTTGTGGAGGGTGATTCACTTGAAAACTATCGTTGTCAGTGTTTTAGATTATATGCAAAGAAGTGATATTGGTCTGTATAATCCGGGATTGTTAGGTGGTTTTCATTATACGAATTTGAGGATGGTGGTTGCTTTCTTCCACATATGAGAGATATGGTTGTGAGTGCAATAGATGTTAAAAATGGAAATGAGGGCGTCAACTTTACTATGCCAATAAGTATTGTGTGTGTGTGTGTGTGTGTGTGTGTGTGTATGTGTGTGTGTGTGTGTGTGTGTGTGTGCCCACGTATGACCCTCTCGGATTTCAATGTGCCATACATCAGAACGACCGGCTGACAACGTTGGTGTAAACTATAATTTCACAAGGTCATTTGCGAGTCAGCTACGCGTACTTTTGTGCCCGGTTTTTCACAAGATATTGGGAACCCCGTACAGGTCATACCACATACCACTGGGTGGAATGAGCTGAAATTTCGTGTAGGCATGCCTGGTATGTCAGAGCCGGTCTCTATCAAGTTTGATGTCAGTGCGTGTCTCGGAGGCTGCATGGCAAATAATATTGTGTAACCCATCCCTATTATTAACATTAGTCTTCAAGCTAGCCATGCGCATTAACTGAAATTTCCATACCGAGATGAGCAAATAAACAAAGCTGCCTGTTGCTATGACGGCTATGAACTTCACCATCATTTTATCGTGTGAACATACATGATAAAGAGTTGAAATCGAAGGCGAAGCCCGAGCGCGCTTGGCAGGAGCAAGTGTTTAGCAGCCTAATAGGGCCACTAAGCGCTTGTTTATTGCATTGGAGACATTTTAAGTGGATATGTGAAATCTGATCAGGTCCTGCTGCTATGATTTCATTTTCTACATTTTTGGTCATTTGCTGCAATTGTTGTGAGGTGAAAGAAGGCTGAATTTGTCTTTTTTCTTTGATTTTTATTTTATAGCTCTGTTTTGAAGATCTGTATTTTTTGTGGCTTGGTGATTCATAGTAGTTTATTATGTTCTCTACTTGTTCCTTTGTGGTGGGGATGGGTCCATCATTTTCCCGTAAGACTTAATGAGCTGGTGAGAAGGATGATCTAGGGTGTCCACATTTTTTTTTTTTAAATTTTTTTCGTGTTTGTGTATAAAGAATATAATTTATAGTGTCGTTTAAGCTCTGCATGGTGTCAAGTTCTGTTGGAGTGTACTGGGTCGCTTTTTTTTAGTTTGTCTCTTTACTTTAGAGTAAATGTTGGTGTAAAAGGTTTTGGTGTTGTCACTAAGGACTGGGATTTGCTGGTTATTTTCATCAATATGAAAGAGGGGCGAACGTCTTTGTCAATATTAACTACAGAGTTTGTGGTAAACCTTTCTAATAATATTTGCTTTATGCTTTGAGTCTCCTAAGCCTAAATTGCCACCTTGTAGTTGGTGAATATTTTCCTCTCTTTATCAGGGTTTGCTTTTATGGTACGCAGTATGATGATAGGGAAGTGGCCTGATGACTGATCGCACTATTTTCCAAGAAGTCTGAACAGCATGTGCAAATTCACACAGGATGATGCTGGAGGGAGAAGGCAGTCTCACTGCGTCTGTGTGGAGGTCATGTTGGGATGTGGTGTTTGTTTAGAAAGTTCATAAGTTCAAGAAAAAAGCTTGAATGAGTAATCGGTTTAGAAAAATAGCAAGCAACCGAGGAAGAGAATTTATTAAAAAATTAATGGGGAACTATTATGGGTACCGCAGAAAAGGTGGGAAGAAATGAAGACCAGATAACGAAGTAGAGAAACATCAACACAAGAAAAGGAGAAAAATGAAACAAGGCTGGGAATGAAAATGGGAAAACGGGAGGTAATGAAAAATATGGATAAAGGAGAGGAAGAGTGGAAATGACAAAAAGAAAAGAAAAAGGAAAGGCACGTAAACACAGGAAAACGGAGGAAAAAAAATCGTTGGAAAATTTTGTAGGACATGGACTCAATCACCATCACCCTGTCGCCATTACTCCCTTCGGCTGCCCGGCTGTCACGCTATGAGGTGATGACAAAAGGGTGTGTTGTGGAGCGACATAATGGTGCGCTAGTTAAAGGGCAGGTACAGGTTAGGGCAATAGCAGGGATGAGTTAGAGATGTAGTAGGTGTGGTTAGGGCAGTGGCAGGTGTGGGCTGGGGCTAAGCAGGCGTGGGTTAGGTCAGGCACATGTGTGGGTTTAGGAAGAGGCAAGTGTGAGTTGGGCTAGTAGCAAGTGTGGCTTTGAGCAGTCGTAGGTGTGGATTAGAGTAGCAAAATGTGTGGGATAGGGCTGTGGCAGGTGTGGGTTAAGGTAGCATCAGGTGTGGATTAAGGCAGTCGCAGTTGTGGATTAGGGTAGTCACAGTTGTGGATTAGAGCGGTCAAAGATGTGGATTAGACAGCAGCAGGTGTGTGTTATGGCATTGGCAGGTGTGGGTTAGGACAGTGGCATGTGTGGATTAGAACAGTCCTATGATTGGGCTAGGGTAGGGCAGGTGTAGGTTAGGGTAGTGGCATATGTGGGTTAGGGTAGGCCAGGTTTGGGTTTGGGTAGTGGCATGTGTGGGCTAGAACAGTGATAGATGTTGGTTAGAGCAGTGGCAGGAGTGGTTTAGGGTAGTGGCACGTGTGGGTTAGAGTAGTGGTGCGTGTGGGTTAGCGTAGTGGCATATATGGATTAAAGTAGTGGAAGTGTAGGGTAGGGTAGTTTCATGTATGGGTAGAGGAAGTTTGGGTTTTGGTAATGGTATATATGGGTTTGGGTAGAACATGTATGGGTTAGGTTAGCAGATAGTGTGGTTAGGCTACAAGCGTCTTTGAGTTAAAATAATAGCAGGTGTGTGTTAGGGCAGTGGCAGGTATGAGCTAGAGTAGGACACGTGTGGGATTGGGAAGTGGCAGGTGTGGGTTAAGGTATGAAAGGTGTGGGTTAGGGCAGAGGCATGTATGGGTTAGGGCAGAGGTAGGTATAGATTAGAATAGGAATGGTGTGGGTTAGGGTAGGGCACGTTTGGATTAGGGTAGGGGCAGGTATGGGCTCAGGTAGGGCATATGTGGGTTAGGGCAGGGGCAGGTGTGTGTACTGGGAGTGGTTAAGGAATAACATATTTGGGTCTGGTGTATGATGAGAGAGCAGGCATGAGTCAAGAATATCAATGTAAGAAAATATACAGCCTCTCCTCCGTTCTACTTATGTACACAAACGTTTGCATTGCGCCGACCACTTTAATTTCTTTTAGCATCGTAGAACCATATTAAAAATGACAATTTTAGAAGACTCTGACGACCGAACAAATTGAAGTCAAAACATTACACCACAATACTGTCAGCTGGAATAATTTTTATTAACAATGAACTCTCATTTTAGCTCATAAACATACTATTATTTGAAATTTCAGTACCGTCAGATACAGTGGGTTCACTTTGTCATGTATATTACAATATTTTTAAGGTACTTATAAATTATTTTATTTTTACAACCGCCTGCGAAAGACGGAAGGAATTATGTGTTTGGTCAGGTTTGTTTGTCTTCCTGCAAGAAAGATTGTGGAAAACTGTTTAATGGGCTTCCACCACATCTGACACTGTGAATGAGGGCCGGCACGGCCGATTAATTTTGTGCCAAGAAATATTATGGGACATGGGTGAACTCAGTTATGATCCGATTCTGACAAACCTTTCTGAGGGTGCTGAGGGACAAAAAAAGGGTGAAGTAATTTAGCTTTAAGAACCATGGGACACAGGGCAGGTTAACTGTGTGGCTCAATATCTAGAAATAATGGTATAAAGCTGAAAGGAAAGAGATACGACACTAATATGATAAAAAATACTTTAATATTCGCGTATTGGCAAACTGGAATAAGCTATCAGGAACGGTACTTTGTGGGAAAGCTGTAGACAAAGTTAATATTCGGCCAGATAATCATATCGAAACTATAAACTACAACTAATTAAGCGTTGTTTGATTCCAGGCTGATGTGCATGCTGACGACAGTGAGGTAACTGCTTCATTATGAGAACATTCTCTTGTTGTATACTCTTTCTTCATGGTGAATTTGTAGAACAGAGATCACACAGTGCGTAGCCGTTCCTCCTCTTCGTTTCCTACGAAAATTTATATGTTTGTTCATTATAAGAAGTATGTTATTTCCTATCCGTTTAATTCTACCTTTTATCCGGTAATGTGATGAGGGGGAGGGCAGCCTTCCTGTTTTCTTTTTTCTCACACATGTTGGATAGAACTCAGTAAAATTAGATTTTTTATCAACACATAGCCTCGATATGGACCAGTATTCCTTTTGTTATCTGTACTCTCTACATACTCCTGTGTATTATAGCACCAAACCTTTTGTCCAGTTTTCTTCCTGTAACTTCACAACCTTAAGGTCTTTCCCATGTCTGATTATTTCCTTTACCGTTTCACTTATACACAACTCTAATATGTATTAAAACTGCTCAGTGAGATGAGGTTACACAAAACAGTTAACTTTGGCAGATACTGTGTCAGGTAAGAGAAAAATTAATGGCTGACAGGCTACTTCGGTAACAGAGGCTGAACTTGGTTGACTTTAGAATGGGCAAGAGTAAGATTCATTTTATGTACAGTATCTTGGTTACCGATCCATATTACTGTAAAAGGCATGAGAACCAGGGGATACAAATTTGTAGGGATGTCTCTGCGGAAAACTGGCGCGGGTGCAGTAAGGTTAAATATGGGGCAATCCCTCAGTAGTCTCTGATAATCCCGGTGTTGCTGATTTTTAAGACAACGTTCTCCTTCAGAGTTCAGCTCCCTACTCCTCTTCCGTGCTTCATCGTGATGCACTACATTCACCATTATGATGATACTAAATCTAGCCCTCCTACTCTTGGAGCAGATTAACGATTATGGGGATTTATCAAAAGATACTCCTCCAAGCCAGACTTGATGAGGATGCAGAATAAAATATACACCCTTTATCATGGAGTGCATGAATGATGCAAAAATGGATTATGTCTCACGTGAATTACTGAACACAGTGGAAGACATAACCATCAGTGATGGTGTTTCAGCTAGATAGAGTAGAACAATGTAGGAGTGCCTCTCTGGTTGGACGGTATTTTGTGTGGAACCAAACGTGCGATATGTATTTTGTATTTAGATAACTCTGTACACATAGCATTTTAGAGTGTCACAAAAAAGTAAGGTAATAA
>NC_137008.1:17728139-17730639 GCF_032717465.1 Coenobita brevimanus | reverse complement strand
AAGGGTCACACAGCGTGGGACTGTCTCGAAAAATTTCCTCTCCTCCCTATGTTCTGATAATCTACGTTGCTGTCAAACTGTGCCTGGTAATAGTGGCACAGAATTAAGATCTTATTCCCCCCCCCCTTTTTTTTTTTCTGTTTCACACTGTGTTCTATCCTTTCATTTTCAGTCTCAATGATGAGGTTGAATGAGTACAAAAAAGTAGCTAAATTATGAAGATGAGTGGACAGGGGTTTAATATTTTGTTTATACTCTCTGGGGATTTATAAGTTCGTATTGTGAACATAGTGTACAATGTTTATAAAAAAATGTCATCATTATCAAAGTTATTACACAGGGTGTATAGTGAAATAGGTGTAACAGCAGAATATCTGACTTTGCCCTATGAATTTGACACTGACCGATTGCTTTCAAAGTCGAATGACTTCATTCTTCTACCAAGTTTGGTCTAAAATAATCTGATCAAAACTGTTTAAGTTTGTGATTTGTACTGAACTTCGTCACCATGAATCAGCATAAATGACTTGCGTACTCAGAGACCACAGCTGGACACTAACGTGTTGACCAGGAAAGACTAGGAAGCGGGACAATAGTTGCGATGAGACACACTGGACAGGGAAAGCTGATTGCGTTGAAGAATGGTAGTTTGAAAGTCTTACCAGTGGTCCGAATCCCTGAAAGATGACTTGAGGTTTTCAGCCACGAAATGCCACCATGGAGAATCCTATACCTTTAAACTACTGGACTGCATTGGCCCAACCACGGGGCTCCGGCACCCCGTAAGTAGGAAGAGATCGACTGATTTGATAAGGGACTGTAATATACGAGCAGATCACAGAAATAAACATAAAAAAAATGGAAAAAGACACGGGAAATAATGTTGTAGGAAGAATAAATAAATTAAAGAGATGCGTAAGGAATGCAAAAGGTATCGACAAAGATCGTGGTAAGAAATGTATCAGGAGATGATGAACAAAGACTGACAGTCACCGGTTTAATTCATTATTTCTGTTCTTTTCCTCTCGTAGTTTATTTTTCCTCTCAGCCACACTTACTGAACATAATGACGGTACAGACATAGACGGATTAATTAGGAGCATCTTTAGAAAAGCTCATTTTCACTAAGCATATAATTATGGTAAGCTATTGTGATAATGACAGAGATGGTCTTCTACCAATGAACAAGAACTCTAATTCTTCCTTTTCACGAACTGTCGGTAAATGTGTTGTGATCATGTACACAGTAATTATACTCTGAGCGAAAGAGACCTCAAAGAAGCATGTTATATTGACAACCACTTAGACGGTGCAATTGCCAGCCAGTTATAGTTCGTTCTCTAATTCTATCCAGGGCGGCAGGAGAAAGTACTAAGAAGATATGGGCCTGTGAACAGTGCTCAGAAGAAAGAGCCGAGGTATGGTACTGTACTTATGGCCGATAACTTTAATCAATTATCGTAAAGAATAATGTGTTATTCTGTTAGGAAACCAAGAAAGAATGGAAGGATAAGTGGGCATATACGAAAAAGTAAAATGACTGAATTCATGAGGAGACAGTGATACGGTAGAAGTTGTACTTGGACTGGAATTAAGAACTGGGTTAATGACGTGTAAAACCGTGTGACGATGCATCTTAAGCAGTATATTCCATGATATAATTCCAGCTGTTGACCAGGCAAGAAATTCCTAACGGGTTGTTCTCAAGAACATGCTAGACTAATTCGCAACACAAAATCATCCTGGCTTTATCTATCTGAATTTAGCAATGTATAGTTGCATTATCTTATTTTTAGGTTTATGATGATATTGTTTCTACGATTCCTTCAAAGTAGTCAGTCATTTGGTATTACATTTTTGTGCATTTCACCTACACTTGAATCGCGGTACATGCTCCACGTTGTATAAATGAACTGCACTTTTATCAGCGATGTAGACACTTTCTTGTGTAATAAGATCCTCACGTGGCTATTGACGTAAAAGTTATGGTAGCTGCGAGCTTGGATGTCGGAAAAAGCGTATGGCTTGATTACCAGTGGCCTCTTTATCCCGTGTAGCTGGCTGCTGGACTTAGTAGTGCCCTTCATTACTATAGCGCAGATGATATCAGCCTGCTCTAGGCGAGCGAACTCATGTCTCGTTTTGTGATCTTAGTCTTACTGTCTCCCTCCATGCCTCGTCTCTCTTCTGTTGATCACTTGGCTTCAGTATTTGTAAACTAAGTACACGGTGACCAGAAATGAATGCAACCCACAACACTATGTGGACGTAGGGGCATCACTCGTGGGGTGCAATGGTTCCGCAGGATGGGACCACCTCACACAGTTCAAACCAAACGTTGATGTGGCTGCGGCAACGATTCGGGCCCAACACTTATCCGACCTTAATCCTCAATATTTCTATCTGTGGGGTTATCTAAAAGATCATGTTTATGAAAACCAACCCCAGTCAATCAGAGACGTGAAAACAGAAATCACGGCCAACATCAGAGCTATCCCAA
>NC_137008.1:17620639-17725639 GCF_032717465.1 Coenobita brevimanus | reverse complement strand
AGGCTCTTGTCTTACTGTCGTTTGTCTCCGCCACCTCTGTTCATCCTCCTTCACTGTGGTTCCTACAGCATTTAAAACAATCTCTCACACGTAAGTATAAAGAAACACCTCATATCCATTACCTAACCAAATATATAGGAATATTCTTTTTAATGAGGCTGGTTTCCCCTACGCTGAATCTAGTCGTCTGCTGGAAACAAGAGTAACGTAAAGATGGCATAATGGCTTGGAAGATAATGGAGGTTATATGCTGTATAACCCATGCATTACGTAAGGTATCTCCAAAGACGGAAATAATGGGACAATGAAGTCGGCTGTGCTATTATTATTATCCAACTCAAAAATGATAAAAAAAAAAAACTAGAGGCCCCACAAGGGGGAATCACACCATCCGCTACCCGATACATATCTAGCGCGGCTCGGAATATGACCTTGACCTTGACCCACTTTCACCAGTTTCGAACTCTGAAATTTTCATTCCTACTACACACCTGTAAAATTTTCTGATGATATCTTGAGCGGCTGCGAAGTTATCGTGCTAACAGGCACACACCAAACAACGAACTGAAAGTAATACTCGTAGGAAATTTTCATCCCTACTACACACCTGTTCGTCCGTTCGTTTAAAGATTCCATGCACCTATAGTGTAGGCCGGGAGTATGGGCTGGTTAAAAAACAGTAAGGTGGGAGGACAGGACCTGGGGATTGCCCAGCACACACGTCCTGACTCCTGGCTGGCTTTGTGGTGTGTGTGACACACCTGTAAAATTTGGTGATGATATCTTGAGCGGTTGCGAAGTTATCGTCATAACAGACAGACAGACCTTAACCTACTTTCACCAATATCGAATTCGTGATTGCTTTTTTTCCTCCTACTACACACCTGTAAAATTTTGTGGTGATGTGTTGAGCGGTTGCGAAGTTTTTGTGATAACACACACACACACACACACACACACACACACACACACACACACACACACACACACACACACACAGAAACTGAAAACAACACCAGCTTCGCTTCGCGGCTGGTAAAAATAAGGGGGGGGGGGAAATATTATTAGAAGTTATCTGCAATAAACATATCAGTCTACATCGATTGTTAAGACAATTTCATTCTTGATATCTCCAAACTATTTTATTTGGCCTTGGAGAGACTATACGAACTGCAAGAATCAGATACAATCTCCCTTCACCACCTTCATTATTAGAGGGCTTTGGCAACTTGAGTTTAGTTAGTCTTCAGGTAGTACCAAGAAATTATAATTACGTCACTGGATGTAAAATGTTAATGAACCGTTCAAATCCACATCCAAAAATGGTATTCATATTTTGCATAAAACTTCAGTAAGACCAAACGTAGACATTTTGTGACTAGCTCTGGTCACCATAGTAAACAAAGTTCAGGGGAAAACCGGAGATCATAAACCGAAAAGTGAGAAAAAATACACCCAGATTTCAAAACAGGTTAAATAAGGAATGTTGAGAAGGAATGTAATTATCCTATGCACGATTAGACTGTATGAGTGTCTAGTCCATTCGTACAAATATACTGTATCTATCTATCTATCTATCTGTTTCTCTCTCTCTCTCTCTCTCTCTCTCTCTCTCTCTCGCTATACTGTGCCAGGTAATGAATATTTCATGCGTTGTCCGGAAAAGTAAGCCACAGTAAACGTTATTGTAGCGCTGTCAAATGTTTCCTGTCAGATAAAACATAAAATATCTTTTTCAGTGGAGTTTTATCCATAAGTAATAAATTGCTGTGCAATGTGGAAAACTGTGATTTAACTGTCACCTAGATTAAGTATTTGACATCTGATCATCACTACTGGTCACTGATGACACAATTTCAGCCCATTACCGTGTGTACGTAATGGTACCAATGTTACTTAATATCATAGGATAAAGTAGTTGGGATTATGTTTACCCATCCCTGCCCCGGAGGGGCTCGGGGACGGGTATTGTTATCACTCGGTTTTTCTGTTTGTTTGTCTGTCTGTCTGTTAACAACTTTACATGAAAACTGCTGGTGCGATTTTGACTAAAAGTACAGGTACGATGGGCTATGACATTCTGCTCATCTGATTAAATTTTGGGCCAAATTGGGCCAAGGCTCAGGCTGTAGGCCCCCCAAATGTAAAAGTTTTAAAAATATATTTTTTTTTCCCCAAAACTCCTTTCAACTTCGTCAAATCAACATGAAACCAAAACCTAAATTTTCATCTTTCAAATCTGCATCCTATAAAATGCCTCATTACATCAGGGAGGGTCACCCTCCAGATAGCAGTAGGGGGGGCAATGTCAGGTGGGTCGGGTCTAAAATGTCAAATTTGGCAAAAAATTCGTCAATTTTCACCGGATTTACTCCAAATTTGCTATGTGACATCTTTGACTAGATATCGTGTTATGTCTGTCGGCACTAAAATGACTGCAGGGGGCGGGTTTGATGTGCCTTGTCACAGCATCTTGTTTCCATTTATTGTTACATAAGAAATTTTTAGGATATTTTTCCTATGCTGCAAGGTGGTTTGTCACGTTCTTTTCTTTATATTTACTCATTTTCAGCTGGAAAGAGAACTGGGGATGAATGAATGTCTCTATTCTGTTATTATTGAATACCTCCAGTGGGCATATCCTGCCCTATGCAAAATATCCAGTAAGGGACTAAGTAGATTGGCTGCTATCAGCATCCTTCCACAATTCGCTCCCTCTCCTGTCTCTCTTCTTGCTCCGTTCTTACGTCCTCTGTCTGCTGTCCTCTCATCAACTTTGTTTTTGTTCAGACTTATTTGTTCTTTCCTTTTTACTCCTTCATCGTCCGGTCCGACCGCTCTTTTATGTGTCTCCCTAACTTCTTTGTTTAGTGCTTACTTCCCATCCGAATTATTTATTTTTCTTTGGTGCCCTCAACCCCTCACATTTCTTCCTCTTCACTTGTCTTTAATCTTTCGGTTTTCTGTCTCCTTTAATCCTTCCTATTGTCTGTCCCTCCAAACTCCTAACTTGCAGCTCTCTGAATCTGTTGCTCTATTTCACACGATACGTTCCTGCTTAATTACCTGTTCCCCTCGGGAACGGGTATTGTTTTCACTCGGTTTGATTTTTTGGTTGTGTCTGTCTGCATGTCTGTCTGTCTGTCTGTTAACAACTCTACGCGAAACCTGCTGGTGCGATTTATATAAAAAATACGAGGATGATGGGCTATGCCCTTCTGATCACCTGATTAAATTTTGAGCCAAATTGGGCCCAGGCCCAGGCTGTAGGCCCCCCAAATGTAAAAAAAAAAAAAAAAAAAGTGGATGGGTAAAAATCGTTTATTCACAGTAACTCCTTTCAAATTCGTCATATCGACATGAAACCAAAACATAAAGGTGCTTCTTTCAAATCTGCATTCTATAACATGCCTCATTACATCTGGGGGTCACCTTCCAGTCAGCGGAAGGGGGGTCAATGTCAGGCTGGTCAGGCCTAAAATTTCAACTGGACATAAAATCGTCAATTTTCACCCAATTTACTACTCCAAACTTGATATGTGACATCTTTGACTAAATATCTTGTTGTGTTTATACGTCAGCCCTAAAATGACTGTCGGGGACGGGTTTGCTGTGCCTTGGCACCGCTTCTTGTTTATCAATCCATCCCTCTTGATTTCAAAGATCTTTCTGATTGAAATTCTACAATAGTTTCAGTAATCTCTTGTGTTTATATGATTTTTGTATCGGCCGTTCAGCTCTCCCCCCCCTGTCTCTTTTGCTACTGAAGAAACGTTTTCTTATTATTTGGGTACAGTATTTACCAGACATTGCTAGCGGCAATAGCCAGTTCAATAACGCGTTATCCTCTGTGTCACTAGTAATCAAAAGCATAATGCATTGTAACCAGGAAAGAACTGCTCATGACTGAAGCCCCAGTAATTCCAGAAACATTTTCTGTGTCCATTGGATCTTAGGCTATGTTCTTTCCATAAATTTAGCCATATTCACAATCTACAAATTTCTTCACTTGGGAATATTTATAGACGCCTTAGGAATCGTTATGAACTTGAATTCATAATCATATAGTTACCTCTAGCGTCGCTCTAGGTCCTTTTTGTTCATTTTTAGGCCAAGAGACCTAAAGGTCCCTTAATAAACTCCTGAGCTCCCATTTCCTGTGCGAGGGATTTTGCTGGAAGGGTGCTAGGCGTACCACCCTCCACCTGTCGTCTCATAGTCGCGAAGCTCATAGGTCCCTACCCCTGGGTTCCCTTCTTTATTAAATTTTTGAAAATGCCCACTTCCGTCCCATATTGGGGACACGGGGCGCAAAGGGGTTAATTTCTCATCTCTAAATACATTCTATCATCTGCAGGGTACTACAGTATATTTGAGTGGTGGTAATTCTGTATTTCTCAGCGCTAATATTATTATGTATTATTTCCTTCACCTACTTTTGATACCCTTCCCAGCTCTAACTTTCCGTCATTAAGTCTTTCATCCATGTTGTATTTTTGTCTCCACCCACGCTGAGTCCGTGGGTCCTTGCATCAGCAACACTATTGTAGGAACGATATCTCCTGAAGCAATCAACGGATTTCCGCCAAACTTTGGTCAGTGGTGCAGTATGAAGAGATGATGAACTAATTAGGTCAGTTAGGCCAAGAGGTCAAAGGTCAGGGTCATATGGGGTCGACATAGTTTATCTTTTGGGTCGCGATATCTCATGAATCCCTCGACGGATCTCTACCAAACTTTTGTCGGTGATTCAGTATGAAAGGACGATGAATAATTAGGACAGGGAGGTGAAAGGGTCAAAGGTTAAGGTCATATGGGTGTGGACGCGATATCTTCTAAACCCCTCGACGAAATTCGACCAAACTCTTGTCAGTGATACAATATGAAACGACGATGTGATTAAGTCAGGAATGTCATGAGGTCTATGAGCAAAAGTCATATGGATGAGGGCGTGATATCTCTTGAACCCCTAGAACAGAGGTTCTTAACCTGGGGGACGCACCCCCTAGCGGGGCGTGAGTAAATTCCAGGGCGGGCGCGAGCCCGTGGGAAAAAGTAGGAATTTAATTATATTTGTAATTCTATTAACAAGAGCATGGCCAATATCAAGATGATTATAAAAGAATTACATAACATGCTTGGATGGCTTTATGAACTACGAGAAGAAGTAGCAATATTTCTAGATTCACAGCAGAAGGCAGATCTCCATGCCAAGTTCCAGTCTCAAGGTTTTCTGCTATCTCTAGCTTACCTAGTGGACATCTTCAAAGCACTGAATGCAATCAACCTTAAACTACAAGGAAAAAACATTACCATCATGCACCACAACATTTGAGCCTTCATGGCCAAACTCAGCCTCTGGAAATATCGAATTCAGGATGGAATTACAGCCAGTTCTAGTAACTTGGATTCTGCTCTCATTCACAGTTACCTTGATTCTGAGTAAAACAAACAAATAATCACTCATCTGCCTGACTTGAAAGCAGAATTCATCAGATACTTCCCATATATAGACGAGAAGCGTGAAGCCTGGAATTTCATCTAGAACCCATTTCAGTGTGAGGTAGCTGATGTTTCGGATGAAGTGCAAGAGGAGTTTCTTGAGTTAAAGTTCAACTCCTCAGCTGAGGAAGACTTCAAAGAACTGGATCTTGAGAAGTTCTTGGTCAAGTATCTTCCTGCTTACTCTCTGATCTCACATCAAGCTCTTCTGATTCTGACAATGTTTGGATCCAAGTATCTTTGTGAAGCTGCATTTTCCAAGCTCGTTGCTGTCAAGGCCGAGTACAGAAACCGGCTAAACTCTGAAGGGGACTTACGCTGTACACCCCCTGGCATTCGACCAAGATCTGGTAGCTAAGAAGCAGTGTCAAATATCTCATTAAATTAGTAAGAAAGTAACCTCATTAAATATGCTGGGTATATTGTTTGCACAGAATTCATGCTCAGTAAAAAAGACTAAAAACACCCTTTTCTTTTCTTTTTTTCATTTTTTCTTTAAAATCTGGGAGGGAATTTTATCAATTTGGTTGAAGATGCGAGGAGGGGGGGGGGGCGTGGAGGGAAGGACCAACTACTACAGTAGAGGGGGCACGGTAGTAAAAAGGTTAAGAACAACTGCCCTAGAAGGATTTCGACCAAACTTTTGCCAGTGATAAAGTATGGAGGGGCCATAACCTGATTAAGTTAGCAAGGTCAAGGGGTCAAAGATCAAGGTCATGTGCGTGTGGGCGCGATGTCTCCTGAACTCCCTCCCTGACGAATTCCGACCAAACTTCTGTCGATAATCCGGTATCACGGGACGATGAACCAAATTCAAGTCAGCAAGGTCAAGGGGTCAAAGATCAAAGTTATATGAGTGTTGGTGCAGAGTGTGGGTGCGATATCTCCTGAACCCCTCCTCAGATTTCGACCAAACATTTGTCAATGTCATAGTCTGAAGTTATGATGAACTGATTCGGTCAGCTAGGTCAAGGGTCCAAAGGTCAAGGTCATATGGGATTGGGTGCAATATCCCCTGCATCCCTTGATGGATTTTGACCAAACTTTTGTCAGTGATTCAGCAGGAAGGTGCGAGAACTGATTAGGTCAGCAAGGTCAAGGTGTCAAAGGTCAAGGTCATATGAGTGTTGATACAATATTTCCTGAACCCCAAGATGGATTTCTACCAAACTATTGGCTGCGATGCAGTAAAAAGAGACAATGAGTTAACAAGGTCAGCAAGGTCAAAAGGTCAAAAATCAAGTTCATATGGGTGTGGGTTCGATATCTCCTGAACCCTTAGACGGTTTTCGACCAAATTATTGTCAGTAGTACAGTAGGAAAGGACGATAAACTTATGCCAGCAAAGGTCATGAGCTCAAGGGTCAAGGTTATAAGGGTGTGAACGTGATGTCTCCGGAACCTCTCGACAGGTTTTGACTAAACTTTTGTCAGTGATACTGTATGAAGGGACTATGAACTATATAGGTCAGCCAGGTCAAAGAGTTAAGGTCAAGGTCATATGAGGTATTTTTAGATTGTCTTTTGCCTCATTCTCAACGCACAATGAACCCTCTCATGAAGGCTGTACGGTAAGTCTGTGCGCCAGGCTTGGTGGAGGCACACCGAGCAATGATTTAAGTCAGCAACTTTGGGCCTGGGTTCTCCATGTTTCATTTTTTTCGTCTTCCTTCTTTCTTTATTTTTTTTTTCTTTTTTAAACAACGAAAGCTATGACAATACTCTTTATGTCTTACTCTTGCCTCCAAACTTTTGTCCCGCATCCATCTCTTTCTATAGTTTCCTTCTTTTCTCTCTTTCTGCTCTTCCTTTTTTATATCAAGAGTTCTTCTATTTTATCGGATCAGTTATTTTCCCTTTCCTCCTGCTTTCCATTTTATGGGTTAAAGGATTTCCCAGAACCCCTCTTTATCCTCCTCTATCTTCTTCGCCGCTCTCCTCCAGCATACCAGTCTCTTCAGTCCATCCCCCTGCATTCCGTCCTGTATTTTCGTTTGTCAAATTGGTAGACAGAGTACTGGCATAACAATTATTTTTTTCTTTGTTTTAGTCCTCATCTCTCTCTCTCTCTCTCTCTCATTACTGTCTGCCTTCTGAGGGGCTAACAACTTCCCTTTATCCATGTTTTGCCATGAAGTACCCTATCTCCTCCAGCAAAAACCTCCTTCCTTACAACAGTGCCTTTGTCAACAATTCCTTCCTCCATCACAGATATATATATATATATATATATATATATATATATATATATATATATATATATATATATATATATATATATATATATATATATATATATATATATATATATATATATATATATATATATATATATATATATATATATATATATATATATATATATATATATATATATATATATATATATATATATATATATTATGTGTGTGTGTGTGTGTGTGTGTATGGGAAAGCTTGTCTGTTTGCCTGTTTGTCTGTCCTCCATGGAAATCGAGAGGGATGCATACAGAACTCTCTAAACCGCTCTTCGAGCTATAACTTTGTCGGCATGTGAAAATGTGTATTGTGTACATTACCGTTCCTAGAATTTTGTGAAACTTTCCCAAAACTGCAAAAAAGATATACCTATTTATCTGTCTATAAGCAGACGTCTCAATCCAATAAGTGATGGCCAAAAACAAACCGTCTCATGTCGCCCTGTCCCCTGCCATTTCGCTGCCCTCCCCTAACTTACACCCCCTTTGCTCATGTACCTCCCTACTCCATCCCTCCATCTCATCATCGGTCTCCCCCTCCCTCTCCCCTCCTCCACCTCACTCACATACACTCCTAGTTAGTTTCTCATTCTCCATCCTCTTCACATGGCCAAACCACCTCAGTGTATTTCTGTCAACGCTTTCTATCACATCCACATCCACACCACATTGCTCCTTTATTTCTTCATTTGTCAGTCTGTCTCTCCATGTAACTCCACATACTCCTCTCAGATAATAATATTCATCTCCACTGCTTTCACTCTTGACTTGTGTGCAGAAATTTGGATATTCTTAATGTCCCTTTGTTGTTCCAGTTTGGAACTACAAGTATTTCAGTGCTTCAAACAAGACTTTTCATAACGTCACAGCAAAGCAAGCTAGGAGAGCAGCACAGGCAGAGCGAACGAAAACTTACATGTAAAACTGAGGAGTGGGCTCAGAGAACATGATTCATTGTAACTAATGAATCATATAATTGGAAGTACTGAAGGCTGTTTAGACTGACTGATAATTAATAATACAATATGGGAACTAAACCTAATGGCGTACATTAAAATTGCCTAAATTTTGCGAAACGTTGCAAAAACTGTAAAAAGTAGATTTTCTTAGTATCCCTCTGTTGGTCCAAATTGCAACTACATGTCTAACGATGCTTTTTAGAGCCCCGGATCGGAGCAGGCCGGGCGAAAGACAAAAGTGGATCAGAAACAAAAAATATATAAAAAAGAAAAAGTCTGAAATAGGTCGGAAACAAGAAGACATTAGGAAAACAACAAATGATATCACTTAGAGACAAAAATGGTGAAGTCACCAAATGTAGACATGAAGATAGTAGAGAGACTTTAACAATTTTAAACAGATATGTTTGCATTAAACAAAACAGTACTAACCCCAAACTTTACAGATGACACAAATGAAACACCAGATGAAGTAAACTTTTCCTTTAAAGACATGAAAGGAGGATAGGCCAAAGGAGAAGATGGAAAAGTAGAATATTTACTGTCGGATGCAGGAGTAAAAGTTTAAAACAGGCTCACCCACTTATTTATCCAGTTAAAAAAGAATAAGAAATTCCTAGAATATGGTGTAATGCAATAGTTATTTTGCTTTACAAGAATAGCAGCTCAAAAGATCTTAGTAACCATCGACCTGCTATCTACCTATTAGTTATTTAGAAACTCTTTACTAAAACCCTTACGAAGAGAATAACAAAAAATTTGGAAGACAACCAGCCTCGTGATCTGGGAGGATGCCGAGGAGATATTCGACTATTGACCATGTACACACAACGAATCAACTAACTAAGGAAACTACGGAATATAATAAACCACTGCGTTTAGGTTTTGTCGATTACGAAAAGATTTTCTACTCAGTGGAGCACAGGAATTGTAATTTCATTGATGGAACCAGGAGTAATTGAGAACACTATAAATCTACTCGGAAACATACAAAAAAAAAAAAAAAGAACTGGCAAAGTTACATAAAGACTCGAAAAAACAAACAACCTTGAGAAAGGCGTACTTCATGACATACAATTTCACAAAAAATATTTACAGCATGCCTTGAAAATATTTTCAGATAGCTAGAATAGAATAGAAAATACAGATGAAGAAAGCTTAAAATTTTTAAGATTTTTAGATGACACTGTCGTCATCTCAAAAGCCGAATCATTGTAAGAAATGCTACCTGACCTATACAAAAAAAAGACTCAAATAGGGCTAAGATTATCTCAGTAAAACCAAAGTTATGTTTACTCCGAATACACTAAAGAGTGTCATCAAAATAAATCAAGATAATAACGAAAATCTTTCTATTCAGTAGAATAAATAGCAATTGCAAATTCATTGACTGAACAAAGAGTAAAAGAAGATATTTAAACCTGCTCGGAAACATATACAAAGAGGTATTTACAACGGTCAAGTTACATAAAGACTGAGGGGGGAAAAAGACTGAGAAAGCTATTCGTCAAGACGACATAATTTCACCAAAACTATTTACGGCATGGCATAATAACATTTTTATAAAGCTAGAATGGGAGAACTGAGAGGTACACACGAATGGAGTAATCTAAACCATTTAAGATTTGCAGATGACATTGCCCTAATCTGAGAAACAGCAGAAACATTGCAAGAATTGTTCAAGGACCTAAGCAGAGAATGTCTCAGATTGGACTTAAGATGAACCAGGATGAAACTAAAGTGAAGTTTAATTGAAATAAACCGAAGAGCGTCGTCAAAATAAATGAAGGAACTCGTGAAGAAGTTAAGGAGTACTATTATTTGAGGCAAATACTAAAACTAACGAAAGACCATGACAACTAAATAAAAGGACACATAAATCTTTTGGTAAGCTAATTATGGACAGCATGAAGAGTTGCTTGCCGGTAATCAAAAAGTAAATAACCAATGCATAACCCCAGCCATGACGTACGGATGTGAGACCTCCAAACTAACAAAATAAATGGAAAGCAAAGTAATCCGTTCTCAGAGAGCAAAGGAAAGGTCGGTGTAGGGAATATATGTGAGACGAAGCTGGACGAGACAGCAGACTAAAGGCTAGGACATTATAGATGTTTTAAAGAACAGAAATGGAGGTGGGCAGGTCATGTAGGAAAATAAAAGCGATAGCCAGGGGAGCAAGAGGTTTACTGACAGGACTCCAAGAGACTGCAGGCACAGCAGGAACGTCCTGATAAGAAGTGGAGAAACGAAAGAGAGAGAGAGAAGTTTGCAGGCAAAACCTAGTTTAGGACCTGCCAAGTTTCATCAAAATCCTTTTCCCAGCTCTTATTGCGCTACACGCACACACACACACACACACACACACACACACACACACACACACACACACACGCACGCACGCACGAACGTGCCCAGGATTGTCGTATATACTATGAGGAAATAACGCAGAAGAAAAATGAATTATTCTTGAATGGAAGGATAAAACAGAGGCAATGCTACGCTGTTGCCACCCTCCACCTAACCAAGCACATACCTCCCGCCTCCCTGCACACCTAACGAAATGCATAACGGCTCTTCCCCCCTCCCCCCCGTATAACACAGAGACATTAAAACTTAAAAATTTCAGTAGTTCATCCATGTTGATTAAGAAGTTCTGAGCAGATCTGATGAAATTATGGTTCGTGCTTTTTCCATTTAGGCAGCCTTATTTTATTCTTACATAATAGGCACAGTCATGAAACTTCATACATAATCAGATATTCGTATAATCATTTATCATGTAAATTTCTGCCTCCTAGGTGCATAGTTGAAAAGTTTTAACAGAAAAAATGCATTAAAGTAATCAGCTTCATGTATTTTTGTACTTTCATAACATTAGATAATCTCATGGCATTCTAACTACCAAAAGACACCAGAGGCACATTAACACATATTCCTGGAGAGTTTGAAGCCTGAGCCTTATTAGTTTCTGAGTCCTAACCCGGAAACGACTTTTTTTTTTACGTTTTCATTAAGAAAAAAAAAAAGCTACTTAAGACACTGCATTCTATCAAAAGACACCAGTTCATTATGATAAAAAAAAAAAAAAAAAAAAAAAAAAGACATAACTATGTGAAATTTCATGACTCTATGGTGCATACTTTCTGAGTTCTGGCCCGGAAATAAAATGTACGCCCGGCCAGCTGCCCTGCCACTATGCCGCCCAGTTCTAGAGACGGACACCTATTGATTTCAGTGATAACAACATCCTCCTCTGACTTTGTCAGGTGGAGGATAAAAAGGAGAGATGACTGGCATGAAAAACGCATGAGCATTGACAAGTAGGAAGGTAAAGGTTACAGTAGTCACAGTAGTCACTGACTGTGCTTATTTCTGTATTTTAGGTTATTGTCCTTGTAGCGGGTTATTCACTCACTATCCTAGGGCAGGAGGCGACTGTATCATACAAGTTATCATGGTTACGTCCCCTAGGTGTTACTCTTGGTACTCATTTACTTACTGACTCAAAATGTGGATGGACCCGTGAATAGAGAGATGCTAGCTGCCCACTCCAAGATTTCTTTTGGGACCTGCCAAGTTTCACCAAAATCCATTTTCCAGTGTTGACTGCACTACACACACACACACACACACACACACACACACACACACACACACACATACACACATGCGTGCATGCCCAGGATTCTAGTATATGTGATAAAATGTCATGGAAATACTATGAAGAAATAAGGAGACAAAGAAAGAGTTTGTTCTTGGATGGGAGGATAAAAATGGAGATGATTGACATGGAAAACAGATGGGCATTGATAAGTGGGAAAGTAATGGTTGCAGTAGTTGCCTTGAGACGGTAACTCACTGGCATATTTCCGTATTTTAGGTTTTTGTGCTTGTAGCGAGTAGACTGTAGCACCAGTCGGGCAGGAACTCCCAGGGTAGGTGAAAAACTAACGATAGGGAGAGCTGGAGCTCCCGTTTCATAAACCCACGGGACAGGCTTCTGACCAACCTCCTTTGCTGAACTTTCTCAATGTGTCAGTAACACAGAGAGTAGGCCAGCATGCTCTCCAGTGCAAGTTCCTCTAACTGTCAACACCAAACTACATCCACATTACACTCTAAACTTCCCATTGAACATTTTAACCCCCCCCCAAAAAAAAAAAAAAAAAAAAGGCATTTCATCACATAACCTTCGAGTCCCCAGGAGGAAAGGCCATAAAAGCCTCACCATCCGCTCCTCTCCCAGTGACGACCAAGTGAGATGCATGAAACCACTGTCTGACTCACTTCTTCATTTCTGCCACACTCGCGGCCTTTCCTCCAGCATTCTCTCCGTTGAAAACCCCCTCTCCTCATCTAGACCTCACATTATCTTCCTCGCTGAAACTCAACTGTCTGAGACAGCTGACAGTAAACCCTTCTCTGTAGCCTCCTATTTTCTCTGTACTCATTTCACAGATAAAGTGGTTGTGTATATGTACACAACAACGTATATTGCTCTCGTGTTCCTGAACTTGAATCATCTTAATAATATACTCTCTGGCTTCGGCTTCCCTGTCATTCTCTGACTAAATTATATCTGTGCTTTTACTTATCCACTACTTCTACTGACAATGGAGAATACTTCAACTATCTTACTTCTAAGATAGAACTCATACTATCAATTGCTCTCTTCTTTGAAATCTCCATTCTAGGAGATTTCAGTGTTCACCACCACCTTTGACTCTCCTATCCTTTCAATAATCCACGTCTTTCCCACCCTTGATGACACAGAGCACCTTGTACAGCACCTTACCCTTATTCCTAACAGCCATGGAGAGAGTTTCAGCATACTTGACCTCAACCTTACAGCTAATCTTTCTGCTGACGATGTTAATCTTTTCTCTCTGTTGGGCTCCTCTGATTTCAACCTTATCACCTTAACCTGCCCTATCGCTCTAGTAAGGCCTGTGAAACCTCCCAAGAAGCGGTGGCTGTGGCTAATGGAGCTGCTGATTGGGAGGTCCTCAGGCAGGACTTCTTTGATTTTCCTTGGAATGATTATTGAGCCATCTGACTGTTCCTTGCACAGTACAGAGGTTCTTCTCTCAGGCATGGAAGCATACATTCCTTTCTCATATCCTGTGACAAATGCAAAATGAACTTGATTTAATCATGCTTTTTCTAATGCTGTCCACAACAAGGAGAAGGCCTACAGTAGGTACCGGAGCCAACCCACCCCTGAATCTCATCACTTTATGTATCTGCCCTGAATCATGCTAAGTCTTTTCTTTGCTCTGCTAAAAATATTTCACTTGCACTATTTGCTCTGGGCTCTCCAGCTCAAATTCTTCCTGCTCCTTCTGTTACCTTGCCAAACACCTTTCTAACAATTTTACCTCATCATCCTTCCCTCCTCTTTTCTACTCTGATGGCTCCGTAGCTATTTCATCCACTGATAAAGCAGAACTCTTCGCTCAGACTTTCTCCTTCAATTCCACCTTAGACAATTCCGGTGCCGATCCTCCATCACTTCCCCCTTTTGATTTCCTCATGGTGGAATTTAAAATTTCTTCTGTTGATGTATTTTCTGCAATCACTGGCCTCAGTGTTAACAAGGCATATGGGTCTGATTGGGTCTCTCCTGTTGTCCCCAAGAACTATGCTTCTGTGCTTACACCCTTGCCTGGGTAAACTCTTTTGCCTTTGTCTTTCCTTCTTGGTGGAAGTCTGCTCTCATTCATCCTGTCCCAGAGAAGGGTGACCATTCCCATCCCTCTAACTATCGTTCAATTGCATTAACATCCTGTATTTCAAAAGTTTTTGAGTCTATTCTAAAAAAAAAAAAAAAAAGTTTAAAGCACCTTTCCTATCACAATCTTCTTTCTGATCGTCAGTATGGGTTCTGCCATGGACGCTCCACTGATGATCTTCTCATCTACCTTTCAGACTCCTGGGCATCCTCCTTTCGAGACTTTGGCGAAAGCTTTGCCATTGCACTTGACATCTCAAAGTCTTTCGATTGAGTCTGGCATAAATCTTTAATTCCCAAACAGCCCTATCTACACTTTTATTTGGGCCTGTATCTCTACCTTCGTTTTTGGTCTTTCTATAGCAGCTGTTGTAGACGGCCACTGTTCTTCTACAAAAGCTATCAATAGTGGTGCTCCTCAGGGTCCTGTCCTATCACCAACTCTCTTCCTTCTATTCATCAATGGTCTTCTAAGCTATTCATCTAACCCTATCTGTTCATAGGCCTACATTGATAACTCCACTCTTCCCTTTTCCATTCACTTCCACCAGCATTCATTCATCAGTGAATTCAACAAACAAGGGATGAAGCTATGGCACACCTAATGTCTGACTTGGCTCGTGCCTGTAGTTGCGGTAAAAATAATCTTGTTTACTATACATCAAAACCACAATTCTTGCATCTATCAACCTAACAAAATCTTCCCCAGGAGTATCACGTAATTATTAACAATATCCAACTTAATCCTGTGTCATCTTTAAACATACTTCGGGTTTCATTCTCTCAGAATTTATCTTAAAAAGATCATTACATCTGTAAATGCTTCCAAGAGATTGGGTGTGCTGAGCCAACTCCCTGCCTTCTTTACCCCTGCACAGTTGTTGACTTTATACATGGGTTTTATTCGTCCCTGTGTTACAGCCCTCATGTGTGGGGAGGCTCCCCACATACAGCTAATCTCAACTAAGTGGAGTCAAAGGCTTTCGTCTCATTGACTCTCCTCCTTTTAATGGTTCCCTTCAACCTCAGTCTCTTTGCCGCGCTGTTGTATACAATTTTATCTCGTTTCTGTCTGTACTCATATGGTCACTGCTCCTCTGAAATGTCTGGTTCCATCCCTCAGCCGCTACGGCGGGCATGTAGCATCCGTCTGGCACCAAATTCTACTCCCTTTTTGATCCAGCTGTCTAGTGTAAGAGTTAACCATTACTTCCAGTCCTTCATGTAGGTAATAGGTTTACCCTGGAATTGTCCCCCTCCGTCTGTATTTCTCACCTCCTATGATCTCCAGCTTTTCAAACGGAGTGTGTCCATGCATCTCAAAATGAAAGGATCTTGAATTTGTCGCTCTGTTATCTTGTTCTTCTTTTTTTTTTTTTTTTTTGAGGGAACAATTTACGGGTTCCGGACTTTTGGTTCTTTCTGCCATGCACACACAAAAAATCACTCAGTGTCTTAGGATAGGAGGCGGCGGCATGATACAAGTTACCATAGTTTCTTCCCCTAGGTGTTATCCTTTGTACTCATTTAAGCTACTGACTCACAGAATGTGGATGGACTTGTGAATAGAGTGACACTACCTGCCAGCACCAAGATTCAGACCACGGTGTGAATCACGGGGCTGTGGTGCCGGAAGCGTCGAAGGCAGCAACAATAACCATTAGGCTACCAATGGATAAGCATTAATAATTTGAGTGGGGGAACATGGTTTTGAATATCAGACTAGCACTGGAAGAGAAATAGAAATTAAGACAAGGAACAGTGCAGAAAAAAACACACAAAAACGATATGTATGGAAGAGAAAAATGCGATGAAAGAATGGTAGCATAGACGATACTGAAAGGGTGGCCAGTGGAAAATGTAAAAGGAACAGAAATGCACCCTTCAGAAGGCAAAGTATCAGTTATGTTACTGCAAGACATTTTTATAACATGATTAGAGATACTGTAGCCAACAGATGATGTGGAATTTTTGCACCTGTGGAACAATGTCAACATAAATGTTTGTGTTGTTGTGCTGGAGATCCATATTTCGGTTGTGTGGACATGACTCTCCAGTCCAGTGTTAACACTAACGCCAGAATGTAACCAACAATGCTTCCCTTTGGTCTTATTGTAAAGGGAAACCCCCAGCTTTATAACCGGTTAGAACCTGAACTAGCGTAGAAATAAAGGGAAACTACTAGTGATCGTTGAAAACGAGGTCAAGGATTTGAGAAATTAACCAAGAGTATTAGAGAGAGAAATGAGTTAAAAGTACATAATGACAGAGGGGAAGAGGAGACGAGATTAAGGAGGAGGAGAATATTTAGAAACTTGCAGAGCAGCAATTACTTAATAAGAGCGTTGATAAAGATTTATGGTACAGGGAGGGAGAGTGAGCGGAAAGGGCAGTTAAAATCTGTTGGAAAATTTAAAAAGGCAGCAAACTATGAATGGGTACATTAAACTTTATGGTCGAAATACATATACCCAACATATGGAACAAGAAAATTTACTGGTTTTGTTTAAACTTGTCACTGAGTTTCTATTTCCTTGAACGAAAAATATGAAATGATAACTATATATATAATGTTATTTTTTGCCAAGACGTTATTGGAGTTGGTACCATGAAATGGGTGTCTAGCCTCTGCAAATAAGTGATATTAACATAAAAATTTGTGGTGAATAAGTTATGTATTTCGACATTTCAGGTAGAATTTATTGGTTTTGTAGAATTGTATATATATATATATATATATATATATATATATATATATATATATATATATATATATATATATATATATATATATATATATATATATATATATGTATATATATATATATATATATATATATATATATATATATATATATATATATATATATATATATATATATATATATATATACACAGGTAATAACAGCGAATTACATTAGTTTTTTCTTTCTATCAATAGCCAGACGTCTGAATCCCATAACAGACGCCAAGAAACAAACCACCTCTGCCTTACCTTGTTCTCCATCATTTGGTTGCCCTTTCTCCAGTTCGTACCCCCTTCTCTCATATAGTTCTTCACTCCTTACATTGCATTTTTGGTCTCTCCCTTCCCTCCACCAATATCACACACATAATCCTAGTCAGTCACTCTTTCTCCATTCTCTCCCTATGGCCAAACCATCTCAGAGCGTTTCTCTTATTGATTTCTGTCACATCCACAAATATACCACAACGTGCCTGACCTTCTTTATTTGTCTATCTGCCTGCCCATGTAACTCTACGTGCTCATCTCAGACTACTTATTTCCACTGCTGTCTCTCTTCACCTCTGACCTTCCAACAGGTTCCATGCTTTTGTTTCCCGTACGCAAGGTGAGGATCACAATACTAATGCAGCAACGATTTTCCTTTCATGTTCAAATCCATATCCCTTATCAATGTTTTCAGTGGATCAGCAACCCTTCTTTCCTGCTGAACACTTTCAAGCACTTCATCCATTAAGTTTTCATTCTTACTCATCACACTTCCTTAGTACTTGACTGCACTCATATTCTCCATTTCCCCATCATCCAACCTCACAATGCGATCAGTGACTTTACTTCCTTCAAGGGCAGAAATTGTCTTCTTTTCTACACCTTCTTCTAGGTTCCGTTTCTTACAAACGTTCCCGAACCCATTCGCGAAACCTGTCAGCCGACAATGATCTCTATTTAACAATAAATATCGTCAGCAAATATTGTACAGGAAGATTCCAAACCCTACCCTGTCTCATCAAATGCACTCCAACATCTAATGACGGCATCAACATAATTTATTTTCCTTCTCTAGATACTTTACTAGTAAATATATAAGAAATAAAAGAAAAACATTCGGGAGCAGAATGCCAATCGCCCGCCAGAATATGCTTTTGGCCAAGTCCAAGATTTTGGCCATATCTTGATACCCTGAAGATTCCATGTTGAGAGCTCAAGCCGTTCATGAGATATAATGGTGCTAGAGGCGAGCGATAAAAACTAGTTGACCTTTGGCGGCCATTTTGGTGACCCTGACCTCCAGTGCAAATTTTCGAACTCGGCCAAGAATTTGGAGCTATCTAGATACCCGAAGGTTTCATGTTGATAGCTCAAGCCGTTCATTGATATACTGGGAACACACACACACACACACACACACACACACACACACAGGTGGACAATAACATTATCTCTTCGCCTTGTAAAGGCGTGTGCTAAATATCTGACCAATGAACCTTTTCCCTTCCTAAAAATAACCTTGTTCGTTTCCAGCCTGTTTTTCAGTCATTTCCTTATCAAATATTTTTCCCATTACATGCGACGAGGAATACCCTTATGACTGAAACACATTTCTTTCTTCTTCATCTTTGTGTAGGGGAACAGTCATCCTAGACCCTATCTTACTCCGAGTCACATTTTCCATATTCATCCTGTCACTATCTTTCCCCCATATTTCAGCATTTCACTTCACACTCTATCAAACCTTGGGTTTTTGCTCATTTGGGATTTCTTCTCTGATAGAAATATTTCATCCAACGGATCTTTTCCTCCCTGCTCGCCTCTCTTTTCTCAACCATTCCCCAGACACTTATAATAGCGGTACTTTCGGTGTGCATATTCAATAATTCCATAAGGTTTTCTCTCCCTAAAGTGTTCTCTGCATCACTTCATTTTTTTCCTTCCTTGACCAACATTCTGTCATTCTTATCTTTCACTCTTCTGCTGCTTCCATTATAATCATGTCTTACTTTCTCATCTTCCACTACAGTATCTTACATGAATTTAATAGGTACATAAAATATTATATCAGTTTTCTTTTGTTACTTAAGTTCTTTCTTGATTAATCAGAATTCCTAGAAACTAGTTGCTCACAAAGTTGTCAATATCTTAAGCGTCCTTTTTGCATGCACAGCCACGTCCCACCTAAGCATATAAATCAAAATCATTCATGCCACTAGATGTAGTATCATAAAATATTACAAAAACGTACGAGTTATTTATATCCCGCAAAACCTGATAATGATTTCAGGATGTAATGCACTGCCTTCTTATATATTTTGTTGTGGTATTCTGCAGTGAGCTGGTTCTAGTTTGCGGCGCGCCTGTGGCAAGAAGAACACTGGTGGAGAGTATCTTAGCCATGCTATACCTCTAACTTCCTATCCAGCCAGGCCATAATATGTGACCCACCACAGTTCTCTCTTGACTCACGACCCTCCTTAACAGCACAACACTTCTGACACAACACTTGAAAAATGTATCAAACTTGGACAAGATGCGTGCCAGAAATCCATTTCTCTCCCACAGGTGTTCTTGACACTAATAATTGCCCCCACTGGGGTTTCAATACGTGCATGTGGAGAAGGCGGCGAGGCATTTCCGTGGAGTTTCATGTGTTTGAGAGAGAGAGAGAGAGAGAGAGAGAGAGAGAGAGAGAGAGAGAGAGAATGCCGTACAGTACATCTACAGTCCATTGCCAAACACTTGGTTGATGATACAGACTATTTTTTTTTTTTCTGTTAGAAGAAAATATGGGTAACTGTGATGATAGTGGTGGTGGTAGCTGTGGTGGCAATAGTGGTGTAGTTGTGATGATGGTGGTGGTGGTAACTGTGTTGGTGATTCTGGTGATAGCTGTTATGGTTGTGGTGGTAGTTGTGATAATGATGGTGGTGGTGGTAGTTGTAATGGTGAAGTTGATGGCTTTAGCTGTGGAGGTGGTGGTGGTGGTGGTAGCTGTGAAGATGGTGGTGGTGGTGGTAGTTGTAATGGTTGCTGTGATGATGATGATGGTTGTGGTGGTGGTGGTGGTGGTGGTAGTTGTGTTGGTGATGCTGGTGACTTAAGCTGTGATGTTAGTAGTGGTGGTGGTGATAGCTATGATGATGATGATGGTGGTGGTGGTAGCTGTGATGATGAATGTGGTGGCGGTGACTGTGATGGTAGTGATGATGGTGGTGGTGGTGGTAGCTGTGGTGGAGGTGGGGGTTTTGATAGTAGTGCTATTGGTGGTGGTGGTGGTGGTGTTGGTGATGGTGATGTTGGTGATGACAGCTGTTCAAAAACCATTATTATTTCAGGCAAGCGCTGAGCGGTCCGATAGGGCCGCGAGTCTCTTTCCTCCCCTAAAATTCCAGTTATTTTGCACCACACTAGTCCCTTCCCTTAACCTGATGTCTCTTTCCTCACACATCATCAGTCTCTGTTCGGCCCATTACCCTAATTATCTCCTCTCATCCCTCAACACATTTTTCATCCTCCACGTCTTTCCCCAGCATGAAAGACGCCTTTCATAGGTCCAGGTATGTGTAAGACCTCGTTGATATATAGCTACTGGGTAAATGAAATAGGCCCATTGAAGAATTATATCAATATATTAAGATGGAATTATACGAGCAATACGTCATTTTCGAACGTGATGGAATGCTTTCAAGCAAATCCGTAACATCAAAAGCTCTTGAAAACAAGTTGACTAAGTAGTTTCCAATGAATACATAATTCTGTTTCAGTGCGTTCAGTGTTTTCGTAGAGGAAAAAACGATAGTATTTCTTAATAAATAATAAATGTGGTGAAGTAAATGCCAGTAATTGCAACAGTTGTTACATACTTCATCACATGCAGGATAAATTATAGTCTTGTAGGACAATTCAGCCATCGCATTTCTGTTGCTGTTTCTGTTTTGCCTGCATCTATGCACTTATAGTATTTGGAGTGACCTGAACTGACACATGAACTAATGCACTAATTTGTTTATAGTTAGCTCTGTTAATATTAAAATTAGTCATTTTGATTGATGTTCATCTGACGGTTGTTCTGATTGGTGGTTATGCCAATACGAGGCGAGTACACCATCGACGAACACGTACTAATGTATGTACTCACAGGGCACTGAATATTAATCACAAGGCCCCTTAAATCTAATTTATTTGCGGGCACTGAAGGAAAGGAAGTTCGTGTTATTCTGTAGACAAAGATGAAACAGTGGTCTAACTGAAATGTGTATGACATTTTTTTTCCCTGCTAAAAATATGGCGAAGATTAACTCCTTGACAACGAAGACATAGTATCGTATTTATTCTTGCTACTCCAAAATGCTTTACTCTGCATAGAAGGAGTCTCCTTGGAATGGGTGGAGTAATGAAGGCTAAAATTCGAACGGCCCTCGCTGGAAATGTCTGTCTTGACCGGAATAAAATATATCATGAGTAACAAAAAGTGGAAAAGACGTCATCAGAGAAGCAGGAATCTAACATATTCTATATCTGACCTTTGGTTCTTTCTTCCTTGCATTTAATAAAACAGAGTGCGAATGAAAGTCTTACTGACTTATACTTTTGTTCACACCGGTACTCACTTTCATCAGTAATTTTCACGTTTAACATTTTAACCCCTTCACTCCAACGACTGAGTTCGTAATTTAATCTGTCTACATATCGGCTTTGCGTTCTACTTTCCCAGCCACCAAATAAAATTTCGCCAAGCTATTTCCTGTCGAAATTGTGCCGGGACGCCAATCCGATTTACCTTCACACCTGACGCACTCTGTACATTTTTTTTTTTTCTGGTACCATCGTGTTGCTGCCACAGATGCACTGGAATAAAAGTACTGTTTTTTTTTTTTTTCTTATCAGGAAGAAAGTGATGTCTACATTCCTTACGCTGAAAATAACAGCATTTAGGTGAACCCTAACACCATGTAAGTCTGGCGAGCTGACCCATAGATCACACGTAAGAATCTACCTCCGTGGGACCATCCAACAGCGACTCCTTGAAGTAGACAGAGCTTCACAAGGGCCAGACCAGAGTCTTTCTCACGGTGAGGTGCAGGTAATTAAGTATCGCTCCCAGGTGAACGCCACAGCCACCACCACGTGTTGGATCCTCGTCAGCACCATTCCTGTGTGTGGGATTCCTTGTTAATTTTTGCACCTTCAAACGCTCTCTCTCTCTCTCTCTCTCTCTCTGTTACTCTTCCCTGGCTTGGTGGGTTTTTGTGTGTGTGTGTGTGTGTGTGTGTGTGTGTGTGTGTGTGTGTGTGTGTGTGTGTGTGTGTGTGTGTGTGTGTGTGTGTTATACTGTTCACAGGTTTAGGTGGCCCATGAAGTGGCATTTCTCCTGTTCCCTCTTTAATTCCCATACTAAATTACACACTCGTATGCTGATCGTATGCTGTTATTTTTGGTGCTGGTAATAGCATTGTAAATAATTCAATGTTAGTGATTTTAAAGCCAAACACAGCCAGCCCCATTATTTGGCACAGAAACGAGACCTCCAGCACGTCCCTGAAGAGTGTCACTGAGGGTGCGTGTGGGAGTTGTATGTGTGGTCTCAGTGATGGACCCCTGATGTGCTAGAGAGAGAGAGAGAGAGAGAGAGCATTGGAAAGCTTGATAGATGTCGGTAGGTGTGAAAGACTTTGCTTCAGTGTGTCCATAAATGTGTTTCAGAAGATGTGTGAGAGCAAGAATGAACACATTTGCTTGCTTAGCTACTTATTTTCATTGGTGTTCAAGCGGTAAATAGCTGGGCTACGACTCGATAGTCCCCGAGGTTTTCTTAAGCCGGACACTGAACAATTTGGGAATTACATTTTCGGCCATACATATTTACAGCACCCACAGACATTTCTCAAAATTATCTACCTATCTCTCTATAGTCAGACGCCATAATCCCGTAAGGGGTGGCCGTTTGACTTTGAGTTAGTTGTTTTACTGGGAGGGTAACTAACCTTGTTGACATGTAGAGCGCACGTATGGGTTTGTTATATGGTTACCACCCAGCTTTTTACAACACCCCTGCTATATTCACTACACCACAACTTCATGAGAAAACCCCGAAAAATTAAGAATAAACGTTATGGTACGAGAACTAAAGCGGTAGTATAGTGAGATGCGCTCTCACTTGGTCTAACACCCTCACTCATACGAGTATGGTATCGCACTCTCTCCCGCACAGTCTCACTCACCCGCTCTGGAATCTGGCAATTTTCTGCCAAGATGACATTCTGTTTCTCACACTCTGTGTAACTGTCAGACATACTGCCTCACGCTAAACCGCCCTTGATTCCTATATCCATCACCACTTCGTCACTTATTTTCTCCACCAATAATTAAGTGATCCAGCAAAGATAGCCTTGTCGAGATAGAGGAGAGCGGTTGAAGTAATGGATAGCAAGTCCGATATCAAGGAATGTTGCGTCTGCCAGGTAATACATTTGTTTGATATGTCTCCTTCTTAATACTTATCCTAATAGCACTACGGCCAGACCAAACTCCCTCAGTCATCCCATTTACAGACAGCTGAAGGCTTAACTACAATAAATATCCCTCCATGAACTCTCTCTCTCTCTGCCAAAGCACACAGCTCTACCGTCATCTCCATCCGACCTTCTCCTCTTACTCTATCCTTCCCCCCTCTCTCTTTGTCAGACCTGCGACATCCCGAGCCTGGATTCCCAGAAGCCACCCAAAGACGTCTGAAGGTCTAGGCAAGCCTGCTGGATCAACGGACTGCATGAGGGAGACAGGAGAGTAACTGCGAAGGAATGGACTGTTCGTAATGTGACTATTGTCTCTAATGGTCGCAAATGGACAGGGGATGGCTGATCTACTGCTCTGAGAAAGCTCAATTAAGTTGGTTATTCCTATTTGTGGTAATGGACCAGCTGCAGGACAGGATGACCTCAATCTTTGTATTATCCTACACCAACTTGATGGTGCACATATTTCCCCCAGAAAAATTTTGCTTAAAAAAAAGTACGAAGGTCATGGTTTTCAATAGGGCTACGGGTTCAGGTGACTAGTGCAAAGGCCATCAACATTCATAAGCAAATCACCCAGTGGCCTTACTAATTAAGATTTCAATCATGCCGACTTAGATGAGAGTGTTTTATCATAACATCAAAAAAATAAGTAAAATTAGCATTCTGTAAGTTAGTATGCACACATATGAACAATGAGTGATTGCACCACATCAACTTCATTGGTAACTGTAAACAAAGTCAGCTGATCTCCTCGAACGTAATGCAGTGATGAAAGTTTTGTACGATCCTGTATTTCCAGTTAATGTAAATCTAATGCAAACTTATAACTAATGTTATGCCAAATTATTATCCAAACCTAACCTAATCTCCTGTATTCTATTTCTGTGTGTCTGGTTAAGTTACTGTCGGTTAGGTTAGATTAGATTAGGTAGGTTATGGTGAAGTAAAGTTAGTTTATACTGTAGTTAGGTAGGCTGGGTTCTGTTTGATTCGGTTAAGTGAAGTTAGGTTAGGTGTGGTTAGGTTAGTTTTCTTTGGTTGTGTTTGGTTATATTGATCTATCAGGTTGGCCAATTTAGGTTAGGGAAGGTTAGCATATAAATATGTAGGGTTGGGCTTGTAACAATAAAATTCAGTAAATTAGAGATTTTAGAAAGTCTGCCAGTACATTTCATAAACAAACACTAGTGACTTGGAATGAACATTGATATAAAGAGCAGGGAAAAGAAAATCACCAATAAATAACTTTCCACCGTAAAAATTATTAGAATAATATAGAAAACAATCAGAGGGGAGTGGAAGCGAATCAGTAAGATATTTCTGCTGCATAAACTAACTTGAGGAAGTCTGTGGCTGTAAGTGGATGGCTTGGTTGTAAACAAAAGCTGGTCAGACGAACACTATTGTCTATTTGATTGACCTGTGCACCTGAGATGTATGGGGCAAGTAGGGTGTGTTTGATTCGTGACTGCTGAGTAGCCGCCGATTTTTTTTTTTTTTTTTTTTTATGTGTCCGACTCTGGGCAAAGGCTTCAGGGCCTTTATCTCGGGGGCAGTAGCCAATCCCAAGGCCCAGTAGTCCTCCTACATCTCCACATGTCACCACTTCGGCGCTAACACCCACCGTCCATATTGAATACATGCTAGGGCTGTCTCACACAGGACTGGTGTATTGGTATTAGCGGGGGTACTTTTATGACATGTCGGCGGGTCATCTGGTAGATCCGAAAAGTCTGCTTTTATGAAATTCAAATCCTTAAACTGTTCCCTGCCCCAGCCGGGATTCGAACCTGGGTCCATCAGGACTGCAGGCCGCCTCTCTCATCGTCTTGTAATCTTTCCACTCTACCGATTCAGCCACTGAAGTAAATGCAGGCATGTATGGTAGTGGCACATGCGGACGTAGGTGTACACCGTATGTGGATAATACAATGCAACATGTGGACATAGATGGACACCGTGGGTGGATGCAGTGCAACATGCTGACGTGGGTGTACACCGTGGGTGGATAATTTACTTCAAACTTCTCTAACTGAATACAAAACTTTATAATCAACTTCAATTTTCTTTGATAACAGTAAACTTTTAAAGCTAATTTTGACCTCTTTTGCATCGGAAATTTTTCCATATTCAAACTGGCTGCTTTTATTGTAGGCAATTCAAAAATATAAATACAGTATGTGTTAAAATAAGAGCTGTAGATTTACATCATCAGCGGCCAATCAGCAGCCGCGAATCAAACACACCCTACTCGCCCCATGCATTCTCAGCTGCACAGATCAGTTGTTGTTATTGTTGTTAAGATTTACCTCCCGTAAGAGATGCGATAATGTGTAATGGATGCAAGAGCTTATAGAGGCTGGGGGAGTGGACTTTCTGACCACTACTTGGTGGTGGCCAGAATCAAGGTCCAAATAGGATGGAGATATAGAAGAAGGGAGGGACGGGAAGAAGGAGTATTTGTAAGGAGAGTGGAAAGGTTACAAGACGATGAGAAAAAGGCAGAGTACAAGAAAGAAATGGAGGAACGATTGGGCAAATATGAATTGGAGCAGATGGGGGACGTGGAAGGTGTGTGCAGGTTATTTTCAGAAGAAATATGTGCAGCATGTGATGTGGTGTGTGGGATGAAGAGAAGACGGAGGGGTGTGCAAGGAACAGCTTGGTGGAATGAAGAGGTAAGACAGGCTGTGGCACTAAAGAAGAAAGCATACAATGAATGGATGAGAAATAAGGGCGTGGAAGAAGTTGAGAGGCGGAAGAGTGAGTTATATGTAGAAAGAATGAGAGAGGTGAAAAGATTAGTAAGAGAGAGTAAGAAGAGAGCGGATGAGAAATTTGGAAGGAACTCGAGTGTAAATTGGAGGGACTGTAAGAAAATGTTCTGGAAAGAGGTGAAAAGAATGAGACAGGGTGGAAGTGAAGTTAGCAGGGGAGTGAAAGATAAAAATGGTAGATTACTAGTGGAGAAGGGAGAAAAGGTGAGCAGATGGAGAGAACACTTTAAGGAATTGTTGAACATGGAGGATGGAAGTAATGCGAGTATAAGTGGCTGGGGAATGGCTGGGAGGAGGAGAGAGGTGAGAAGACAGGAAGAAATCAGTTGTATAGAAGTTGTGGAAGCAATGAAGAAAGTTAATTTGGGGAAAGCCCCAGGAATTGATGGAGTGTGGGGTGATATGCTGAAGTATGGGGTACAGATAGTAGTAGAATGGATGTGGAAAATGTGCAGATTGGCCTGGGAGGAAGGTAGAGTCCCGGAAGATTGGAAGTCAGGTATAATTATTCCCTTGTACAAGGGAAAAAGAGGTCTGTGGTAATCATAGGGGCATCTGTGTTCTTAGTATAATGGGAAAAGTGTATGGTAGGATACTTATTGACAGAGTTAGAGAAAGAACAGAGGAATTAGTTGGAGAAGAACAGGGAGGCTTTAGGAAAGGAAGAGGTTGTGTTGATCAGATATTCATTCTTAGATCTTTAGAGGAAAAGTTTCTGGAGAAGGGAAAGAAGTTGTATGTGGCTTTCATGGATTTGGAGAAAGCATATGACAGGGTGGATACACAAGGATTGTGGAAAGTATTAAGAATATATGGAACAGATGGGAAGATGTTGAATGCTAAGAATATATGGAATAGATGGGAAGTTGTTGAATGCTGTGAAGAGTATGTATGATGGTGCTAAGACTGCAGTGAGTGTGGATGGTGAACTGAGTGAATTTTTCTCTTTGAAGGTTGGGTTGAAACAGGGATGTGTCATGTCTCCATGGTTGTTCAATCTGTACATGGATGGGGTAATAAGAGAGGTTCAAGGTAGGGTAGTGGATGTTGGAGTGGCCCTGGTGAGAGAGGGTAGTGTTTCTAAACTCCCTGTACTGTTGTTTGCAGATGATACTGTGTTGTTGAGTGAAGACGAAGGAGAGCTGCAAGGCTTGGTGGATGAGTTTGGGAAAGTGTGTAAAAAACGGAATCTAAAGGTGAATGTAGGGAACAATAAAGTGATGGTCTTTGAGAGAGGTGAAGTCAGTGAATGTACAGCGAGGTTGGATGGTGAGGAATTGGAAAATGTGAGTACATTTAACTACTTGGGTAGTGTGATGAGTAAGGATGGAGGTTTGGAAGGTGACGTGCTTGAAAGGGTACAGCAGGGAAGAAAGGTTGCTGGTTCCTTGAAAGCAGTGATAAGAAGCAGGGAAGTGAGCATGGAAGTGAAAAAGTTACTACATGACTGTATTGTGATACCAACTCTAACGTATGGAAGTGAAGCTTGGACGTTGCTGGAAGGACACAAGTCAAGAGTGAGAGCAGTGGAACAGAGTTATTTAAGAATAGCCTGTGAGGAGACAGGCTGACAAATGAGAATATAAAGGAGGGTTGTGGTGTGGATGTGATAGGAAACGTTAGGAGGAATACGATGAGGTGGTTTGGCCATGTGGAGAGGATGGAGGGTGAAAGACTGACGAAGAGAGTGTATGTGAGTGAGGTGGAGAGGGGAAGAGAGAGGGGGAGGCCGAGGATGAGATGGAGGGATGGGGTGGAGAGGTATATGAGAGAGGGTGGTGTGAGTTGGGAGCGGGGCAGTGAAATGGGGGGGAACAGGGTGACGTGGAGGCGATTTGTTTGTGGCCACCCCGAACGGGATTGAGGCGTCTGGCAATAGATAGATGGATAGAAGAGGACCGGGCCAAATAAGGGCCCACCAGAGTAATTTCGAGTGGTGAACTGGGCTCAAGTAGAGCTGCAGGTGGTGATGATAAAGGATGGGAGGAACTGGCTTGATCCAATTAGCCTGTAGTGGCGGAGGACACGCGAAACGATGTAGTTGATCGCGGCCACGTCTTCGGGATGAGTCTGGCTGGTGGTTAGGAGACAATCTTCTTGCAGACTGTCGAAGTCAGAAGGCGTGTAGAGGTGGTAAAGGGCCTGAATGACGTCGGCGAAGTTCTCCTCTGAGTACCGGGACTGCTAATCACAAAGTTAGGTCATGGTAAGGGACTCGAGGTAGTCGCGTGTCCCGGGACTCAGAGGCAGGAGGATGCCGGTCACACGCTGCCGATGATCAGAAGGGGAAGAGAAAGAGGATAATATTATCGGATGGTCAGTCTCCATCTCTTCAGCTGGAAGTGGCTGTGGTTTCTTCCCTTTCTTCTTTTTCTTCGGTGCTGAAGGGGGCGAGGGAGAAGCACGTGCCTCCTCAGTGGGCTGTTGGTCTTCTGCTGTTGCCCCGTCAGGAGAGAAATTGGCAGCCTCGACGATAGCAGCAGGTGGTGGTGAAGGAAGGGTATGGTTGCATTCGTCCTGATGAGTGGAAGGGATGGAAAAGGCGGCCCTCCTCTCAGCTGCTGACGACAGGCGACAGTTGCTAACGTCTGTGGTGTCCATGGGCGGGGCAGAGGTGGTAGTGGAGGAGGAGGCAGTCGCTCTGTTTAAAGGAGCATTGAGCTGCAGCCTTTTTGGCGGTGTTGTGCGGGGTTTGGGAGGCTGCAGCGTGTTGGAAAGACACTACTGACGACGGGTTGGCCGAGCATCACGAGCAAAGCTCTGAGGGATGCTAAGGCTTGGCAGTCTGTTCTTCTAAAAAATCTGGGGGAGTAGAACGAGCAGTGGAACCTTATCATCGTCACAGAACCCCTTTGCCGTCACAATGCACATAGCAACGATCATGTCCACACCTCCAGGACATCGGTGATCATCAGACTGGGGTCCTCGTGCCGTGGGATGCCGCTGTGCATGGGTAGCGCCCTGCATGGCCGCACCTCCTGGCCTGGTGACGCCCTTACCCTCGGAACCCTTCGGTGTCTGGACAATGTGGAAAACGACCGTCTCGCTCTGGCCTAACGAGAGCGAAGGGCTCCGTGAACAGGGAGCAGCAATCCCGGAACGGTGCATGAATACATCGGCACCAGTATCCTGGCGCCGGATGAACCTGTACCCCGCCCACATGCTGTACCACTTTATGGTGCCTTTGATGTTCTGCGCTCCTCCTTCAGGCCCCATACTGCCCGTATAAGCCCCTCTCGACGGGTCTTAGGCCGTGGCGGTAGAGGAAGAGGCCATGGTGGAGAGAGGAGTTGTTGCCGGTACCATTGCTGGACACGAACTGCACAGGTCAATCAAGTAGGGTATAGTTGTATACTACTCTTGTGCTTTTGAAATTATTTGAGTATTTTATGTGTAATAATGTTAATATGCTACGAGTTTATAAGCATTACAATTTGTATAACTGAAATAACAGTATCTGAATGTATTTCACCCCAGCTATTTTGTTTCACCACTTAGGAGAGTGGGCAACACTTCATGAAAATCACCTTCTGTCCCAGCGAACGTTCACGACTAAAAGGTCGTGGACAAAGTTCACTTGTGTGATGTCATAGGCTGATGTGCCTGGCTAGTGTTTGTGAGTCTCGGGCTCTACGAAGTTTCGGCGTGCAATATTGATGTTTTCGAGCCAAAAAATGCACTATAACGCCAAGAGTTCAGCTTTTCATATAGCAGTGATAGTAAAACGTTCTGTTACCAATGAATCACAGTATTAAAAAAAAAAAACTGTGGTAATTGGCTCCCATGTTTCCAACGCGTTTACGACTATTTTTAATTAGTTCTATTCTTATCCAACAGGGAAGCCACTTTGGCACTTGTAATTAAGCATCCAAATTCGCCTTCAAAAGTTAATGTTAGAGCTGTTTAGAGTGCTCTATATGCATCCCCATTAGTATCTTTAAAGGACAGACTGACAAACAATCTCTCTCTCTCTCTCTCTCTCTCTCTCTCTCTCTCTCTCTCTCTCTCTCTCTCTATATATATATATATATATATATATATATATATATATATATATATATATATATATATATATATATATGGCATCTGTCAGCAAGGCGATGGCCTATGGTCTTAGGGTTTTTGGACACTGAAGGAGTCTCATGAATGACTGTTTGCAAAAGGGTCAGACCATTAATGGTGCTTCTTATGCATCTGAATTGCGACAGTTCAAGGAAGCAATTAAACTGGAAAGCTGCGAGTAGGCATGCTATTGCTCCAGGACAATGCACCATGGCACAGGTGGCAGTGGCGAGACAGCCAACTGTGGCTATAAACTGTTGCCTCATGCTTCCTGCTCACCCGACCTGACTTCGTTTGACTTCCAACTGTTTCACAAACTGAAATTCCTCCTTCGTTGTCACGGTTTTCGGAGTGATGATGAAGCCATCCACGCTGATGAGGCATATTTGGAGGCTCAACATGCGACCTTCTTCCACGACGGGATAGCAATACTTGAATGTCGGTGGACCAAGTGCATTGAACATAGGGGAGATACAATTAAGAAATAATAAATGAACAATCTTCATCCTGTGATCATTTCTGGATGAGTCCGAGAACGTTTTGAAGGACCCCGTGTTATATATATATATATATATATATATATATATATATATATATATATATATATATATATATATATATGTGTGTGTGTGTGTGTGTGTGTGTGTGTGTGTGTGTGTACAAAGGGGTGCTAAAAAAAAAAAATTCTCAAAATAGACTGACACCAAAGCAAAAAGAAACAGTTCCCCATTGCGCCAGTAGGCACAATTTGCACGCAGTCTGGTGAATCATTCTGCCACGTGGCATCGCACTGAGAAAGTCGAATCCTTTTTTCTGGCATTTTTCTTTGTGCACGCGATTTATGCAATATTCGTCTTCAAACTATTATGATAGACTTGAATGAACAAGGAGTGCGTATTAATTTTTGTTTTTTGCTCGGGAAACCCATGCTCGAGGAAGCTTTCAAGGTGCAAGCTACGAAAAAAATCAGATGTCTAGGAATGGTGCGCTTGTTTTAAGAAAGGCAACATGTCAGTCCAAGATTCTCCATGTCCTGGCCATCCTTCGACCTCATGAACAGATGATAACATTGAGACAATGCGACAGGCAATCTTGTAAGATCGTCGTCACATTTTTGACGAACTAGTGGAGGACACAAACGTTTCTTGGAGTTCAGTCCAATGGATTTTGACACAAGATTTTGGCATGCACCGGGCCTTGCCAAACTTCGTCCCCGTCTTGTAACGGAAGATCATTTTATATGAATATGCCTCATGACATGAAGGAACAGTTGAGATATTGTCAATAACTTCTTTCAAATGTTTCTACGGGTGATAAGATCTGGGTGTTCGTGTATGACTCGAAAACCAACGTGTAGTCCATTCAGTGAAAGAAATGAACATCTCCAAGACTGAAAAAAAAAGCGTGTCTACTCAAGTCTAACATCAAGACAATGTTCATCTTCTTTTTTGACATTAAGGGAGTCGTCCATAAAGAATTTCTTCCCCATAGACAGACTGAACCAGCAGTTTTAAATTACAGTGCTGAGGCATCAATGGGAAAGCATCAAGCGCAAATGCCCAGAGAAGTGGCGCACCCAGAGATGGGTCTTGCATCACGACAATGCCCCATCACACACCATGTTGTCAGATCAGCAATTTTAGGCCAGAATAACGGCATTGTTGCTCCGCACCCATCGTAAACACAAGATCTCGCTCCCTGTGATTTTTTGTTCCCCAAGACTAAGTCAGAATTGAATGGCTGAAGATTTGGCAACTTAGATGAAATCCAGGAAAAAAAAAAAAAAAAAAAAAGGGAGTCTCTGGTAAAGGTGACAAAAGACGACTACAGGAAGTGTTTCCAGGAATGGGGAAAAATGCTGTGAAAAGTGCATAGCATCCTAACGGAAGTACGTTGATGGGATGTAAAATGGATTTCCTGTAAGTCTTGTAATGCAGCTTTTTGTAAAAAAATCCAGAAATTTTTTGGTAACCTCATTACACACACACACACACACACACACACACACACACACATATATATATATATATATATATATATATATATATATATATATATATATATATGCATAGTTAGGGTAGAATAAACGGCAGAGTTAGGGAAATAATGAAAACTTTGCTGGGGAGGAGCCAAGGGGTTTTAAGAATGGAGAATTCTGCATAAATCAGATATTTTGGCTGAGATGCTTGATGGAAAAATATCTAAAGAAAGGAAAGAAGTTGAAGGCTGTCTTCATGGATTTGGTGAAAACATATGATAAAGCTGACAGACGAGGAATGTGGAAGGTATTAAAAAACAAGGAGTACATGAGATGCTGTTGGATGCGGTGAAGAAAGCTTATATCAGGGTTTGAAGGCTGCAGTTCATGTAGACAGTGAGGTAAGTATGTTCTTTGATCTGTGGGTTGTATGGAAGAAGGGGTGTATCAAGTGTCCATGATTGTTATCACCCGCTAAGCAAGGCGATAATGTAGCCGCCAGCATCTGTGTGTGTGTGTGTGTGTGTGTGTGTGTGTGTGTGTGTGTGTGTGTGTGTGTGTGTGTGTGTGTGTGTGTACCATAATATCTAAAAAATCAAGTGAGCAAATTGTATTCAAACATTGTGGGCAGCATATCGGGAACTGTGGCTTGACTGACTAGATTTTTGGTGAAGCTGCGAAGATATGCCTCCGATCGGCAGAGGATTACTGGTCTAGTATTTTTAGACAGACGAAAAAAGACAGTGAAATGTGGAGGGCAAAATCTTGTTTTGAATGTCATTTTTGTTTCGTCAACGTGGTGAGGGGATAATGTAATCACCTATCTTTGTGTGTGTGGGTGTGTGTGTGTGTGTCTGTGTCTGTGAGTGTCGTGTGTCTGCCTGTTATCAAAATATCTCAAAATCAAGAAGGCAAATCGTATCCAAACTTTATGGTATATGTGGCATGAAATGATCATATTTTGACGAAGCCACAATGATATACCTCTGAGTGGGAGAGGATTACTGATTTAGTTTTCTAATGATGGCGGGAGATACGCATTCGAGGTTAAAAATACTTTGGCTTTTATGCTTGTGTATGGATGCAGTTATAAACGAGATATTAGGATGGGCAGTGGTTGTGATAATGTTTCTAGCAAGATAAGGTGAGGTGCGGGAACTTCCTGTGTACTTTTTTGCTGATGATTCTGTGTTACTCAAGGAATATGCATGTGGGCAGCAAGGCTTGTGAGGAAAAGAATGTAAGAAACATTCTAAAATGTGAAAGTAAATAAGAGTAAAGTTGTTGTCTTTGAGAGAAATGAGGCCAAAGAATGCAGTGAGGCTGGATGGTGAAGAAATGGAGAATGTGAGTGCATTCAAGTACATAGGCAACAATGAGTAAGGATGGAAGTTTAGAGGATAAAGTGTTTGAAATGTTACACTGGGTAGAAAGACTGCTGGTTATGGTTAACTGAAAGGGAATAGGGAAGTGAGCATGGATGGAAGAAAGTCACTGTATGGCGATTGTCCTCCCCACTGTAACACACAGAAGTGAAGTTTGGGCATTGTTTAATATTGGTAAGGATTAGAGTGGTCCTCAAAAGTACATCTAACCAAAAAAATAACTTTCTAAAGGTGCATCCTTATAAAATAATCCATACAGATAAGAAAATGGTTGGTGTGAAATACTGTCATAAACGACTTCATTGAATACCGTCACAGGTGCAGTGAATATTACAGGTTTTTGGTCTCAGAGTCGGAGGATACCTGTATTGCAGTTGTCGATATTGAAACGAAAAACAGTAGGACATTTCACTTTTTCAGTGGGATAATTAAGAATAAAATTACTTCATTCCTGTAATTCTGGCGTGTTGACAAATTAAGAAGTAAAATTAAAACACCAAAAAGGTATTATAAACCATCGCATTTAACAAGCAAAAAATTTATTCCAGGAGAGGCTACGTGGAGTTCCAGCATTGTTCGTGCCAGGGAATCAGTGTTGATGCCACTCAACAACTTGCAGTAGATATTGACGTTGTTGTTCGTCTTTCGTAATGGCTTGTTTATAGTCATGGATAAGAGCTACTCCACGTTCGACAGTCATTTACAACGACGGTCGAGTCCAGTACCAGTCTTGCTTACTGGAAGGAAGAGCAATCCTCCCAGTCAGCAGTGTCTCCACATAGGGAGTCCATGTTGATGTCGAATGCCCCAAAAATCTGGCTTCTGGCAGATGTGATGAAACTTGCAACAGTCTTATCGGCGATGACTTCCTTTGCTGATGCGGATAGATCAACAACTGCTCTTGGTTTAAGATTCCTGTAATTTTCCCCCTTGAGAGTGACCACCACTTTATGCTTGACATCGAGGGGAATGGTCCCATCCAATATAGCAAGTCCAACTGCCTTCTCGCTCAGGTACCACAGGCAATTGGCGAGTTTTTTGCTAGCGACCGTGGCAATGCTGAAATCAGGATAGAAAAGCAGTCTTCTCAAGAATGCTGGATCTCCAGCTGGTGCAGCAATGGCTGATGGAGCATCGAACCAGGCTTTGACATACAATATTCCAGTGATTTTTTTTTTTTTTTAATAACAGAACGGAGGAAGGAAAAACAAATGAACAAAAAAAAAATCCATACACCAGATTACTGGTGTCCTCTTTTCATAAAATATCTGTAACAGTTAGACTTGAACAGCTGTGGGTTGAAATTTGGAGGGAAACAACTCTGGGGAAGCGAGTTCCAGAGAGATGCAGTTAGGGGAATGAAAGAATTCTGATAGGCAGAAGTTCTGCAATATGGCTGAGTGACATTCCAGTCATGAACGCTACCAGATGCCCGTGCAGCACTAGGGAAGGCATGGAGAGGCGGCACCATGGACGCAACTTCGTCTGAGCATTTGCCAAAAAAATGTCTATAAAGTAATGCAATGGAGACAACATTCCTTCTTACTTGGAGGGGAGGTAGTTTATTTGTTATGGCAGGGTTGTTAATAATCCTAACAGCTTAGTTCTGAATTTTGACTAGTTGTTTTAATGCAACCTCTCCACATCCGCTTCACAAGGGTGAGCATTATTCAAGCTGAGAGCGCACATGACTCTCATAAATTATAGCTAACTGCTCATCAGCGAGGAAGTTAAGGACTCTGTACAATAATCCAAGTTTCTTTGAGGCGGATTTAGCAAGTGATCTGACATGAGAAGTCCAGCTGAGAACATTATTAAGCGAGACGCCGAGAATTTCAATACTTTTGGAGATGGGAATATTAGTAGCACTGAAGGTAATGTACGAATCTGGCAATATCTGTCTATTAGTAAACTGTACTGTATATATTTAGTTTTACTAGCATTAAAAGAGACAAGGTTGTTTTGTCCCCATTCATTGATCGTAGATAGGTCTTGATTAATGAAGATGGCTGTACTAAGTTGAGAGGTAGAGATATTAGACTTTGTAAATGGGTGTCTGAGTGTGAATGAACTATGTGGTGTTGAGTCATCTGTATATGAGTGGATGGGATTGTGGGTGACAGATAAGAGATCATTAATATGAACCAGGAATAGGGTTGGCCCCAGAACTGACTCCTGCGGCACGCCGGCGTTAACTGAGTGGAAATTGGAATATACATCATCTACTTTTACTCTTATTTTCCTGTCACTAAGATATGAAGAAATCAAAGGAACAAAAGACGTTAGCCCAAAGCAAGGGAGTTTGAACAGCAGGGAACGGTGCCATACTCTGTCGAAAGCTTCAGAACTATCAAGAGCTACTGCTTGAGTTTCGCCATGTAGATCAATTGATTGATGGATGGTATGAGTTAGGAGACTGAGTATGTCAATGGTGGATCTTTCGTGACGAAAACCATATTGTCTATCACTAATTAAGTTGTTGGATTCAAGATGTTTAACATTGTGCTTCATAACTAAAGTTTCAAATATCTTACCAAGAGAAGATGTGACAGCTATTGGTCTGTAATCAGAGGGGTCAGAGGAACTTCCTTTCTTCGGAATTGGGTAGATATTGGCTTCTTTCCATGAATTTGGGAATAAAGAAGTGCGTATGCATAGTCTAAATAATTTAGCTAGAACAGAGGCAAGTTCACGGGAACACTTTTTCAAAACAATTGGCGGAATTCCATCTGGGCCTGGAGCTTTGTTGGTAGGTAAATTGTCAAGGATGAATTTTAAGTATCTTGTCTGTATTTTTTTTTAAGTGGGGCACTCGCTTTAGTAATGGCCGCTGCAATACTGCCATCAAATGAGGTGGTTCCTCGGATTGCCACCACTGGCAGGGTAGGACTGGCGGAACAGGGTCCTCCTGGTCGCCATCAAGTGACTGTGCCGGCAGCGACTGTTGCTATTTCCGGGAATGCTCGTCGGCGAAGAAGTGACAGTGCAGCCTTATTCTCCTCCAACATCTGCGGCCTTACCACAAATTCAAACTCAGTTCATTTTTTCCTTCAGTCCATATCCCCTTCGGTCCTTTTCCTCACAGAACCACAAATCTCACCCTCTACTGATATATCCCCATTTTGTATTCCCGGTTACCATCTCCTTACAAACTTTCGTAACAAGGGCGGCACCTGTTGTTATATCATATCACAGTATGCAGTTGACACTATTTTAAACTTCACTTCATCCAGTCTTGATTACTCATTATACTGTTGTTACGGAACAGAGAAAGATAATGTACACTTTAAGTGAGAATACTAAAAATCACTACTGTCCCGTAAAGTTCCACGTTCAAAACAAAAGAGTTAGATAAAATTACAAGTTAAAGTTTAATGCTCAAACTAAAAACAAAACATTCAGGACTCATAAGGATAATGTAATGGCAAAAAACAGGTTAAATATTATGGTTAACTGCAATAGCCTCTATTAACACGAAATTAGCATGAATAAATTTATCTAAGTCAGCCCTGATAAAATGACAATACCAGATAATACTCAGTGAATGCAAGATATATTATTACAGCTACAAAATATTATTAATAAGGGCTGACACCCAAAACACATGAATCACAAAAACCTCACTAGGCCTAACAATTAACACCCTACGCTACACAGTACAAGAAAAAATGCAATAATAGTTATACTCAAATTACACAGCTGCTAGATGGTTGGAGACTTCCTGAGCACTCACAATAATAACAACTGTACAGGGGAGGACAGAGATGTGAACAAAATGAGGAGTAGATGTAAGTGACAATAATGCAGAGACTGGGCTCATTATATAGGGGCCGGCAGAGCTTGATACAACTTGTAAGAAGGACGCGCAAATGAAGCCATGGGGACAAACAGTTGACAATCCTGCTCTGAACAACAGAAACAACGACTTACTCTACTATAAGGGAGGAGGGGGGAGTGAGGTAGAACACGCTCGTGATCAAACATGCAGCATACTGTACGTTAGAATTACACAAAAGGATGATGAAATCATAGGCTATGTAACCCCTCCCCACAAAGAAAAAGAAATTTACAAAGGAAAGTTCTTATTATTCTAAAACAATCTGTCTAAAGTCTAGATAAGCAATCTGCAATAACATTTTCTTTCCCCTTGACATATTGTATGTCTAATGAATACTCCTGAAGAAGTAGACTCCATCTTGTCAATCTCTGATTTTGATCTTTAAACTTACTAAGGAATTTCAGTGGGTTATGATCGGTATAAATGACTATGGGCTCAAAACCAGAACACAAATAAAATGAAAAATGCTGTAAACCCAAACTCAAGGCCAAAAGCTCTTTCTCAATAGTTGAGTAGTTCTTTTGAGGTGGAGTGAACTTCTAACTGTAATAAGATACGGGGTGTTCAATACCCTGATCATCCTGTTGCATCAACAGCCATCTTAAAAGGCTTAGCAAAATTTGGAGTAGTGAGCACTGGCTGACTTAATAGGATAGCTTTAAGTTTGCTGAAAAAGGATTCACAGTTATCGGTCCAGACAAATTTAACTCCCTTTTTCAGTAGGTCTGTAAGTGATGATACAAGAATTGAAAAGTTAAGAACAAATCTCCTGTAATAACCTACCATTCCCAAAAATCTTTGTTGCTCTTTCCTACTTTTAGGTCTGGGAAGACCACTTATAACCTGAACCTTAGCTCCTGGTGGTGCAACATGTCCATCACCAATTACGTACCCAAGGTACTGAACTTTAGCTTGACCAAACTCACACTTTGATAAATTAGCTACAAGATTAGCCTGAACCAAACGCTCAAGAAATTTACTGACATGGCATAGGTGATCTTTCCAGTTGTCACTGAAAATTAATACATCATCAGTATCAACAACACACCCTGCCAAACCCTCTGTTACAACATTCATGAGCTTCTGAAATGTGGCTGGTGCATTCTTCATACCATATGGCATTACAGAACATGCAAAAGTCTTTCCTAGTGTTACAAAACATGAGATCTCCCTAGCACGTTCAGTCATAGGTACTTGCCAGTATCCCTTTAACAAATCAAACTTACTTATGTACCTAGCCTTTCCGATCTTGTCTATGCAATCTTCCACGCGAGGGAGAGGGTAAGTGTCTGTTTTGGTTATCTGATTAACACGTCTGTAGTCGATGCAAAGCCGCTGTGACCCACCTGGCTTAGGGACTAGAGTGACAGGAGAACTCCACTCGCTCTGACAGGGCTCAATCATCTTGTGGTCCAACTGGTAGCCAAGCTCCTTCTGGATGAGAGGAATTTCACTGGGTTCACACGGTAAGGAGGCAATTTAATTGGCTTTGCGTCTCCAACATCGACATCATGCATCAACACAGTGGTTCTTCCTGGAGGAGCAAGGAACACTTGCGGGTACTCCTGCAGTAATGCCGAAAACTCCTGCCTTTCCTCGGGAGGTAGATGAGAAAGCTTAGTCTGGAGATCATCCATGATATCAGGATTCTTCCCCAAACTATCACTCAGGCTCATGCTGCATGGGAGAACTTCACTTGCAGACTTGGGTGGAACAGCTACAGTGCAGACTGGGTTATTTTCGTCCCACCTGTGATATAACTTTAGCATGTTGATGTGACAAAGTTGTTTGTTCTTTCTACGATCTGGTGTGGCGATGACATAGTTGACATCACTGAGTTTCTTCTCCACGAAATAAGGACCACTAAACTTGGCTTGAAGAGGTTGCGCATCCACCGGTAGCAGAATCAAAACCTGATCTCCTGGCTGAAAGTGGCGTAACCTGGACTTCATATCATACCAAGTCTTCATCTTCTCCTGAGCAGCTCCTAAATTCTCTCTCGCCAGCTGTAAAGCAGTGGACAGCCGTTCTTTGAACTTCATCACATACTCCAGCAGGTTGACGTCATCTTCCTCCGACAGCCAGCATTCCTTGAGTAACTTAAGGGGTCCTCTTACTTCATGGCCAAACAGTAGTTCAAAAGGTGAGAAGCCCAGTGATTCATTTGGAGATTCTCTTGCGGCAAATACAACAAATGGAAGACCTTTATCCCCGTCTTTCTGATGTTCCAAATGTATTTCTTGAGCATCGATTTGAGTGTTTGATGATATCTCTCCAACGCTCCTTGGGTCTGGGGATGGTAAGCTGAAGACGTGATCTGGGTGATGCCCAACTCTTTCAGAGACTGCTTCAAAACATTTGACAGGAAATTACTTCCCCGGTCTGACTGTACCTCCTTGGGCAGACCAAACTTTGTGAAGAACCCTAGCATTTCCTTAACCACGTTCTTTGCTGAGATATTTCTAAGTGGAATGGCTTCAGGATAACGAGTACCCATATCAATCAGGGTCAACACATAAGAAAATCCTGAAGAAGTCTTAGGAAGAGGGCCCACAATATCCACCAACACACGGGTGAATGGCGCCTCAAAAGGAGGAATGGGAACTAGAGGTGCAACCTTTTCGGTCTGATTACACTTCCCCACAACTTGACAGGTGTGACAAGACTTACAATACCAGGAAACATCCCTGAAGATACCTGGCCAGTAGAAGTGTTTCAAAATACGTGCCACAGTCTTCCTCACTCCAAGGTGTCCTGCCAAACTGGAATCATGAGCCACTCTAATGATATCCTGCCTACAAACACGAGGGATGACAACTTGATGTACAACCTCCCATTCACAGTCGGCTGATGCTGTTGGGGGTCTCCACTTCCTCATAAGTACTCCTGACTTTATATAATAACAAGTAGAAGCACCAGCTGACTCTTCCTCACTGCAAGCAGAGTTAGCTAGACCTTTCAACTCAGGGTCAGCAACCTGCAACTCAACCAACTCTTGACGAGACAAATTATCAACACTACGGGGTACTGCCTCATCTGGTGAGTGGTCCAAATTAGCAAGAAAAGTGTCAGCTAGGATAACATCATCTTCATCATCATCATCCTATAAGTCACCAGTAACTTTAGACTTAGCCCTAGTGACAGCACATGCAGGGAACACATCAGGGACATAACAATCCTGGGCCGCAGCCACTGGCTCACTAGACAACTGAGGAGCTGGACACACTTGACTTCCACCAATATCATTTCCAAGTAAGAAAGTTACACCTGACATTGGGAGTGTCTCAACCAACCCAACCATAACGGAACCATTAACAAAACCAGACTCTAAATTCACTCTGCACAGAGGGACAGAGAAGTAATTATTCCCTACACCTTGTAAGATTACAGTTTCATCAGAGGAATTAACATTAAAGCCTAGTACACTGGTCACCATAAGGGATTGGCAAGCACCTGTATCACGATATATTTTAACTGATTTCCTGTCATTACTGTCCAGAGGACTGATAAAACCTTTAGACAGGAAATTAGCACATGAACTCTTGAGAGTGTCACCCATGTTACTGCTCAAAAGAGGAGCTCCATCATGAGAATTTAATTTACCCCTCAAAGGAGGTTCAGTTAACTCAGTTAAAGAATTCTGGGAACTCTCAAGGGTGGACACTAGAGCAATTGACTGAATATTTAAAGACTCCTTTTTGTTCACATCATGCTCTCTCCTGAAACATTTCTCCGTAGTATGACCAAGCTTACTACAATAAGTACATTTACTTTTCTGAAATCTAGAGGTGGAGCTGGTATTTACTTCCCGAGAAACATCATCTTTATTCTCTTTCCTGTTACCTGTACTCTGAGTAGAGGCAACGTACTTACTTTTCAGCTTTCAGCTTTCCTTTTTTCTTTAGAATATCTATTGTGAGTGAGAACATATTCATCAGTTAAAACTGCTGCATCAGACAAATTATCTATTCTTTTCTCATCAAGATATAGGCTTACATCTTTATTAATACACCTTTTGAAGTCCTCCAGCAAAATCATCTGCTTAAATTTGTCAAAATCAGAATCCACATTCTCAGAATTTAACCACTGCTCTAACAGATCTTCTTTGATTTTTGCATACTCAACATGGGAATGCTTATCTTGCTTATAAGTTGTCCTAAATTTTACTCTATAGGCTTCAGGAACAAGCTCATAGGCCTTAAGAATCAAGCTCTTAACTACATCATAATTATCAGATTGATCCTGAGGCAAAGATGCATAAGTTACTTGAGCTTTACCGGTGAGAACAGTTTGAAGGAGTACTGGCCAATACTTTTTGGGCCAATTAAAACCTATAGCCACCCTCTCAAACAACTGAAAATACTTTGTTAAATCAGATTCATTAAAAGGAGGGACAAGTTTAACATTTTTAGCCACATCAAAATCATCAGAGCTAGATGATCCAGTTCCACCTTGTTTCATGCGATGGTCTGCCTGAATCCTAGCTAGTTCAATTTGTGCCTAAGCCTGTGCCTGTGCCTCCTGAATACGAGCATTTGCCTGAAATTCAGCCTCCTGAATACGAGCCTGAGACTCCGCCTCCTTAGCCTGAGACTCAGCCTCCTTAGCACGAGCCTGAAACTCAGCTTCCCTAACACGAGCCTCCTGCAGAGCTAGCTGTAACTTAGCTATTTCAATCTGCTTTTGCTCATTTGGAGGAGTTACATTAAATAAGCTTTTATTAATCATGCCAACAATTTGATCTTTAGAATGATGAGAGTGAACTGCAATTCCTAATTGTAGAGCAACAAGTTTAAGTTCATTCTTTGTTCTGTTTTCTACATCACACACTGTTTGCACATTTGACAAAAAATCTTTGGCTTCATCAAGAGTAGTAATAGTAGACATCATGAATAAATCACAGTCACAAAATATCAAGCAATATCCTTATGATAATATCCTGAATATCCTGATAAGAGGTCGCCAAATTTATGTTACGGAACAGAGAATGATAATGTACACTTTAAGTGAGAATACTAAAAATCACTCTTGTCTCGTAAAGTTCCAGGTTCAAAACAAAAGATTTAGGTAAAATTACAAGTTAAAGTTTAATGCTCAAACTAACAACAAAACATTCAGGACTCATAAGGATAATGTAATGGCAAAAAACAGGTTAAATATATGGTTAACTGCAATAGCCTCTATTAACACGAAATTAGCATGAGTAAATTTATCTAAGTCAACCCTGATAAAATGACAATACCAGATAATACTCAGTGAATGCAAGATATATTATTACAGCTACAAAATATTATTAATAAGGGCTGACACCAAAAACACATGAATCACAAAAACCTCACTAGGCCTAAGAATTAACACCCTACGCTACACAGTACAAGAAAAAAATGCAATAATAGTTATACTCAAATTACACAGCTGCTAGATGGTTGGAGACTTCCTGAGCACTCACAATAATAACAACTGTATAGGGGAGGACAGAGATGTGAACAAAATGAGGAGCAGATCTAAGTGGCAATAATGCAGAGATTGGGCTCATTATATAGAGGCCGGCAGAGCTTGATACAACTTGTAAGAAGGACGCGCAATTGAAGCCATGGGGACAAAGAGTTGACAATCCTGCTCTGAACAACAGAAAGAACGACTTACTCTACTATAAGGGAGGAGGGGGGAGTGAGGTAGAACAGGCTCGTGATCAAACATGCAGCATACTGTACGTTAGAATTACATAGGGGATAATGAAATTATAGGCTATGTAACGCTGTATAAACTAAATTATCAAAATATTACCAAATATATTTGTGTAGTTTATCGCTCCCCCAATGCTTCTTCAGAACTCAGTGTATTTGATTCCAAATCCACACAGTTGAGTAACCTTAACATTGCCCTTAGCACCGAAATTATCATTTTGAGTGATTTTAACATACATAATGTTAAATGGTTATTGCATTCTGCCAGGACTGACGACGCTGGTCTAGAGTGCGAGCTGTTTGCAGAATCGTTTAATCTCACCCAGCTGGTAAAGCAACCAACCAGAATACCTGATAATCCTGACCATAATGCCCATCCTTTGGATTTATTCTTGACAAATAATCCAGATCAATACAGGATAGAGGTACTGTCACCACTTGGATCCTCCGACCATAATGTCATCAAAACCTCATTAGTTAACCCCCCCACACCTCCCCGTTCTGAACCTGTCAGGGTGACCCGATGGCATTTTGATAGGGCAAACTGGGATGGATTTAGAAATTATCTTGCTGACATTCCATGGCAGTATTTCTTCTCTAGTGATCCCAATTCTACCCAGTCCCACATTTGCGACTTAATACTAGCTGGTATGGATTTACTCATAGTAAATCAACAGTTCACTAAAAGATCGAACTCTCCAAAATGGTTTGACGGCAACTGTGCCAGGCAACAGCCCAAAAGTCATTAGCATATAACTCTTACTTAAAATCAAAAACATCTGAGGGCCGGTGAAACGGGAGCTCCTGCTCTCCCTATCAACAGCTTGCCATCCACCTCGGGAGTACTGCCCTATTCGACTGGTGCTACAGTCTACTCCTTAAAAATCGTCTCACAAATCGTCTCTGGCCAGAGTGTTCAGCAGCATTCATTTGAAACTGAGCTCGGAACAAATATATCTTGATTCCATAGATCATGCTGTCCATCCACCTTGCATGGTGATGGGCACCTGGCTGGAGGAAGTTGAAAGATGCCCCTGGTGGATGCTCACCAAAGAAAACAGTGACTGATTCAAGAAGTTCAAGGTAAACATCTCTGGGTTAAGCAATTTCATGTTCCTTGATGCAAAATGACACAACGTGTTCTTTGGAACTGCAAAACGCACTGACCACCACAGGATCCAGATCAACGGGTATCAATGGCACACGCTTCACTTGATCGATGATTTTCCATTTTGACTGGAAACGCTTGAATATGGCTATATCCAGACTAGAAGACAGGGCGAATCACATTGTGAAAACTGCTTCTACAAGCAAATCCAAGATGTCATGACGAAATGCGAAATGAAATAGTGGGCGTCCCAGCTATTGCTGTAGAAGAGGCAACACACCAAATGCTGACCTAGTGTTATTAGATGTCATAACAAAGCTCATACCGACCACCTTCTCTGACAACTCCCATTCCTAGAGACAATTTATTACAGCATTAGTCATTGCTTGTCCAGTCTTCGTACAAATCTTTGGTACACCAAGATACTGAAATTGACAGGAACATGGTCAACTTTCTGTCATTCGGAAGGATTTTCCCATACCAGTGGTTAATTACAGTGTTAAGTTCCTACGTGATGTAACACTACTCAGTATTTCACTGTAACAATATCTTGACAATCTAAGAGTCTTACCTTGTTTAATCAGGGTTTATTGGAGACGATGTTTTGATCTACTCTTATTGAGACAATGTAATCAATAGCGAGAGTATCTGGCTGATGAATGGCTTGTGGCTGATCATTTTTATACTGTTGGAATCGTTGTCTAGGCCAAACCAGAATATGATGGAATGTTCTAGGATGTACTACCATGGGCCGGCTGATGTAAAGCCATTAGGTTAGGTTAGGTTGTATTTCTAAACTAATTAAAAATATTCAATCTAACTGAAAATTTTTTCTCATTAAATTAAAAGTTATTAAATCTAAGGTTACCTAAAATTTTATGAATACTAAGATAAACTGAAAAAAGTCATGATGTAGCACTATGCTCGGGTACTGTACGTCTCAGATGGCTGATACGGAGTAATGTGGGATCATGTGGTAGCAGTAATAGTTGATGAAAGCGAAATAATATTGCAAAAGTTAATATTTCAGTGTGTGCAACTAAAATAAAAGCAAAGCACTTTCGAAATATTCATTCTGAAATTTGAGGACCATCCTAATATACATATTTATCTATTTATTTATTTTTCCAAGTTTATAGCTTCACATTTATCTACATTAATCTGGTCTATTTCTTTCTGTTTCATTAACTTAGTAAGGTCATTTGGAATGATTCAGTCTTTAGTTTTTTTTTTTTCCTACATTTGATTCTGTCACCTGAAAATTTCGGTACCATAGAATCTTCTACATGTATTCTAGGTCAGAAGTATATAAAGTAAAAACAAATTTGAATTTATTTTTGGAGAATATTTATTTTTTTAAAAAGTTAGGTTAGGTTAGGTTAGTTAATAATAATAATAATTAGAATTCTTTGATGGCTTAACCACACTCCTTTCCTGACAGAAATCCACTCGTTACAGCTGCGTTTAGAGCAGGGCCACTGAGCAACAGTGTTTCCAACCTCTAAAATTTCTTCGCCCTACAGACACTGAAAATGCCCTACATTTCCTCTGATCGCCCTACGGCTCAGGATGAAAATATTACTCTACAAGTTGGTAGTTTATTTATATACATATATAATGGCATACAGCTATTATGGTTTGTGTTGTTTAGTGCAAGACTAGACCTACACCTTATCTTCCTGCAAAAAAAAAAAAATTGATATGTAATGAGTGAGTAAACTGTGGGAGCGCCTTGTCGTGGCTACCCCCGTCTTCGGGAAGTCAGCTAGGTATATGTACAGTATATGTATGTAATGTCGATTATAAATGTTTCTGCAAAAATAATAATTTGAACATAAGTTATAATGTAGATAATGGCCCTCTCCAGCCTCAGCCCTCTTTAAATCAGAATCAACCTTCTTTTCAAAAAGAAATATGCAACTGTATTGGCTGAAGAAGGTACGTGGCACGACCCACCACATTCTTTAGTTGTATTAGCGCTCTGTACCTTTTACAGCAATAAATTTTTCAATTCAGTTCAAAGCATTCATACAGTTTTAGGTAGTAAAAGTAATATGTCTTTTTCAGCCCAAAAACAAATATAGGACCTACTCAGTTTTATTTTACAGCAGCTGATGCGCTGTCAGCTGCCAGAGTCACTCATTAGTTATCATTTAACCAGTTTTTCTAGAGGGTAATAGGCAATATTAAAAAACTACTACTTTTTTTAACATATTTCCTTTCCACTTATATAATTTATTTTTTGCTGCAAAGTAAATATAACTCATGCCAAAAATTCAAAATAGCCCTACATTTTGCTAAGTTTATGTAAAATGCCCAACGGCCCTACAGTCCATGATATGACGCATAATCGCCCTACGGTTGGCAACACTGTTGAGCAGATCCACCACGAATGCTTATGTTCATCGAATGCTTACGGCGGCATAACTAAGATTTTGGTATGATGTAACATTCAGGGAAATGCTTTTATTTTGAATTATATATTGTACTTAAATATTATTTGTTATTATCACTAACTAACCTAATTATTAGTATTATCTAACCTAACCTAACCTAACTTCTTAAAATAATTTCTCCCCCCAAATAAATTCAAATTTGGAATCAGCTCAAAAAACTGTATTAGTGACAAAATTTATATAAAACTGGGAGAACTTGCACCAAACACAAAAGATCCGTGATTCCTCAGCCAGTGACCTATCCATGAACATTATTTATATACAAAACTCTGAGTGTTAAATTTCGATATTCAGAGTAAAATGGAACCTTATCAAATGTATTCTTTGATCAAGACATGTAATTGCTTACATGTTTTAAAATTTCCAATAATTTTGTAAGACACGATATCGTGTTGCAGGATCCATGGTTTTCATCTGGTATGTGGCTATGCTTATCAAGAAACAGTGATTTTATCACTAACTTATCTTTCCAAAAATGTCTAAATCCTTCCCCAGCAGTGATGTTGCATCACTTTTGTTCCTTCTCAATTGCGATTCTCAGCATTTTAAAAGCCACCTTTTGTTATCTAAAGTGTTAGTATATTTAACACTGATCATAAACGTGTGCTAACATAGCTTGTACTGGCATTTATCTGGTGCTTATGGATCATTTAGTGCTTCCTGTTAACAACTCATTCTATTGATGATAGTTTAAGTATATGACTCTTCCGAGTAAGAGTGGTAATTCATGCATAACAATAATCGAAACAGCACAAATAACTTGAATGAATATTATCAAATGGTAGTATTTCAGGTGAAACGTAAATATACCATTTAGTAGTACTGAACTACTACGTGATTCTTTCTCGTACTATAATATGTGTATTCCAGAGCTCTTAATTTTTTCACTTGGTTGATTTCTAGTACATTTTGTATATCGCTGGCGTCCAAAATTTTGATTAAGCAAGGTAGTATACAGAGTATACAGAGGTTGGGGGGGTGGACTTTCTGACCACCGCTTGGTAATGGTGAAAGACAAGATACAAATGCGATAGATAAATAGGAGAGAAGGGCAGGAGGAAGTAGTGCGTTGAAAGACGGTAAACGGTTCCAACAGAATGAGAAAATGGCGGAATATAAGAGAGAAGTGGAGGAGCGATTGGGTCAATATGATTTGGAGCAAATAAGGGAGGTAGAAGGTGTGTGCAAGATATTCGCAGAAGAAATCTGTGCAGCATGTGAGTTGGTGTGTAGGGTGAAGAGCAGACGAAAGGGGATGCTGGGAACAACATGGTTGAATAAAGAAGTGAGACAAGTCGTGGAGCAAAAGAAGAAAGCATATTATGAGTGGATGGGAAGCAGAGGCATGGAGAAAGTTGAGACACGGAATGGAGAGCTATATGTAAAAACGAAGAGAGAGGTGAAAAGATTTGTAAGAGAGAGTACGAAGAGAGTGGACGAGGAATTTGAAAGAAATTGAATGTGAATTGGAGGGAATATAAGAAAATGTTGTGGAAGGGGGTAAAGAGAGTTAGACAGGGTGACAGAAAAGGTAGCAGGGGAGTGAAAGATAAAGATGGCAAGATTGCTAGTGGAGAAGGGAGAAAAAGTGAACAGATGGAGAGTACACTTCAAGGAATTTTAAACAAAGACAATGAAGGAGTGAGATTATTAGTGGATGAAGAATGGCTGGGAGGAGGAGGATGAGAAGGAAAGGAAAGATCAGTGGGATGGAAGTAGTGAAAGCAATGAAGAAAGTCAAAATGGGGAAAGCTCCAGGAATTGATGAAGTGTGTGGTGCAATGCTGAAGCAATGGGGATAGTAGTGGAGTGGATGTGGAAGATGTGCAGATTGGCCTGGGAGGAAGGTAGTGTCCAGGAGGATTGAAAGTCAGGTATAATTGTTCCCCTGTACAAAGGAAAAGGGGAAAAAGAAGTGTGTGGCGGTAATAATAAGGGCATTTGTCTTAGTGTAATAGGAAAAGTACAGTATATGGCAGTATACTTATGGACAGAGTTAGGGAAATGTATAACAGAGGAAATAGATGGAGAAGAACAGAGAATGTTTTAGGAAGGGAAGAGGTTGTGTATATTCGTCCTTAGATCTATGGTAGAAAAGTTTCTAAGAAGGGAAAGAAGATGCATGCGGCCTTCTTGGATTTGGAGAAACATATGACAGAGCGGATAGACAAGGAGTGTGGAAAATATTAAGAAATTGGGAGTACATGAAGCAGTTGAATGCCCTGAAATGCATGTATGAGGACGCTAGGGAAGGCGAACTGCGTGATTTTTTTATATACGACAGTTGAACTGAAACAAGGATGTGTCATGTCTCCATGGTTGTTCGATCTGTATGTGGATGGGGTTAAAAAAGAAATACTCGTACAAGGTAGGGCAGTGGATGTTGAAGCGACCTTAATGGCAGAGGGCAGCGTTTAGAAATTTCCTGTTCTGTTGTTTGCAAATGATACTGTATTGTTAAGTGAGCACGAAGGGGCAACTGTAAAGCTTGGGGTATGAGTCAGGAAGAGTGTGTAAGAAACGAAATCTAAAGGCGAATGTAGGGAAGAGTAAAATTGTGGTGTTCGAGAGAAATAAAGTCACTGAATGCACAGTGAGATTGGATGGTGAGGAAATGGAAAATATGAATACTCCGAAGTACTTGGGAGTGATAAGTAAGGATGGAAGTTTTGAAGATGAAATCCATGAAAAGGTACAACAGGGAAGAAAGGTTTCTGGTTCTTTGAAAGCGGTGATAAATGATGTGGAAGTGTGCATGGAAGTAAAAAAGACGCTACATGGTACTACTGTGATACCATCTCTAACGTATGGAAAGTAAGATAGGACCTTGTTGGAAGGACACAGTCAAGAGTGAGAGCAGTGGAAATGAGTTTTTTGAGAGAAGCGTGTGAAGTTACATGGACAGACAGAATGACAAATGAGGTGGTGAAGAAGCGTTGTGATGTGGATGTGACAGAAAGCGTTAGAGAAGTACACTTAAGTGGTTGGGCCACGAGGAGAGGGTGGAGGGCGAGAGACCAACGAGGGAGTGTATGTGAGTGAGGTGGAGAGGGGAAGAAGGAGGAGGAGACCGAGGATGAGGTGAAGGGATGCATTGGAGAGGTATATGAGTGACTGGGGTGTGAGATGGGGGAAGGGAAGCAAAACAGCCGGGGACAGGGCGACATGGAGGCGATTTATATGTGGCCACCTCTCACGAGATTGAGGCGTCTGGCTATAGAAAGACAGGAAATAGTACTATAGCAGAGTTTGCAGAATCTTATATCATCCTAAGGTAAGTGCCTGAGAGTGAGTGGCTAAGACTTGTGACTTACGGAAACTTTACTCGGGGCAAGGAAGTTGGACTTACTGCCACAACTACAATGAAATGGTTTTAGAGGGTGAAGCGAGACACTGTGGTATATACCTAAAGTGCTGTCTTTTTCTTCCCCATTGTATAGCCTATATGTCACACCTATAGTGGAGAGGATAACTCACAGGGGTTAGTCGTAATGTAACATCAGGACACGTCCGAATCGGATGTTTTTGGTCAGTCGGTTAACTCTCTCAAATGCACCTTTTACGATCCTGAATGTTTAGAGATATCACACAGAAAAACTTTTTTTTTTTTTTCCTCGTTCGTCCATTTTCTATTTTCTGCAAAAGTTTGCACAACTGGTTCTCAACCGATATGCACTAGTCATATGGAACTACTGTAATTACGTAATACTCAGCACCAAAAAAAAAAAAAAAAAAAAAAAAAAAAACTGAACTGATTCGTTATTTTTGGAAATGATTATTCATCTGACCGACAACAATTTATTCGTGAATATTTACCACATTTTTTTTCAACACTCTGCCAGTAGTAATAATCCCGTTAGTTTCGGCAATATCCTGGCTCATATTGTCAGTGTTTGCTGTTTTGGAGTTTGGGAGTAAGAGGTTTTGTATACTGGCTCTGGATTTTGTACCACCTTAAAGTTTGATGATGTTATGACTTCTGTTACTAAAATTTTCTCCAACGTCACGCATCTTACTATATATCAATGTTCATAGTTAGATAAAGCCCGAGTCGGTGTTTTAATTGTTTTAATTTCTTGTCAACAGAAGAATTTCAGTTATGTCAAAATCGTCGTTTGTGTGAAACATCATCGCTATAACCTGAAGTTACATATTAGAGACAAGCACGTTTGTCGACGCATGACTTCCATCGTGACATGAAACCGTCAAAGGCTGGTAAAGAAATCGGCGTGATGAGCAATGTACGGACAGGAAGTATGGTGGACGGTGGGGCTGCAGCAGGAAAGTATATCCTATGAAAATGGGTGTTGTAGTCTGTCTATATACCTAGGCTTTTTCTCCCTTTCCTAAAGAGGGGTGGGGGGGTAGCCGAGACAGGACGACAACTCACCAAATTACTCGTCCACATACACACATATTTACTCGTATCTTAACCTATTACGGGAGAAGAAACCGCTCCTCACCGCACCACACCGCACGAGGGTCAACTGCGCAGTGCAATCCATCGACATCCGCAACAGGGCCCGACAGCAGATCTGGTTTACCCCTGCCACATCATAATGGACCCATCCCCATCCCCGCACCTGACCCGATTCGCTGATCAGACTAGATGTCCACCACATACGAAAATGTCGAAAGAAAGGTAGATCTGGGGGGTCAGAGGAAAGGGTGGGATGAGATGAACGTGTGGTAAGGCTGTAGCCCACGAAGGTATACCATGTGAAAATGGATGCTGCTGAATTAATGGTTTAAAAGCAGTGAACGTTTATATCACAATGTTCTCCAACAGCAATAAGAACAACACGATAAGTTCACTTCATTTGAAAATGTTCAACAACAATAAGAACAATGCGATAAGTTCACCTTGCTCTCTTAAACTTGGTCACGTGGCGCAGTTGCAGAGAAAATAAAAAACAAGAAATCATAATAAGACTGATTGGCACTAACTGAAACAGGATGCACATCATTTCAGTCATCATTGAACTTTTAACAAATATCGGTTTAACTACTAACGACGTGATTCACACGGAAACATTTGAATAAACTAGAGTAATGGATAGAGCATGCAAAGTTGTGTGTAGTGTTTGAGAATATATTTTTTGGAGATACTGCATTTTTCAGGGGGAAGCTGTGTGCCTTTTTAGCTTGATTATTGCATGTGTTTTTTCAGTGATTTCTATGAAATGGACAGAAATGCTGTATAAAAATGACAGGGAGGGGGTCGGTATGTGCTAATCACTGGCTGTCAAATCATTTCCGGCCTTGGTCCGCTCATTCCACCTAGTGATTGGCTGAACTGTTTTGTTCTAATGAGACACTACTAATGTAATTATAATGCACATGGGGTGCCAGCTAATGTGACTAGATACATATTTTAAAAACACGCCAGCGTCATTCTTAGTCCAGCTTACTTATATGGCTGTAAAATGTAAAAAGCAGATGTCCGTTTACATTAAAATACTAACTGGCCAATTTTTTAAAAGTAACTTCGTGAAATGATATTAGACTTAAATAAAAACATAAAGAAAATGGAGAATTAAGTGTCTCAGGGAAAAAATGTCCAGTGTTATGAAGGTATTCATAGGAAGCAAAAGACTAAAAAAGAAAGAACGGAGTACAGCAGCCGCAAAAGGGGACGTGTTAATACCTACATTATCATAGGGAGTGAGATTTTTTATGCAGTATATAAACAGAAAACTCGAGTACAATGCAGACGAGACTGTTTGGGTTTTGATGTGCCCCACGAAATAAGGGTTACCTTGACATGACTGTGGGACTTGAAGCATGGTCAGCAGCATCCCCTGTGTCGGTGGTCTGGCTGCCTCATTAGAATTCATGCCCTTCGATCTTATAGACCAAGCGCTGCCATTTCATTATTAGCGGAGGGAACTGTCGATGATGATGATCCCTTTTTAGGTCATCTTATGGTAGGGATATTAGCAGCCCATCCCCATGTTGTTCCCGTGTGTGGTATCAAGTGATGATAAAAATACAGGATCCACAGATGCTTCAGTGATGCTGCATCCTGTCCCCAGCAGCCAGCTACACACCTAATGATTGCCTTTTCTGGCCGGATAGGCGTCTTGGAGAGGCCTGGCCAAGTCAGTCAGCTGGTAATTCTTAACTATAGTCAGCAGGGTACATAGCCAGCCACTGCATAGATTCGGAGCTGCCATGTGATTGTGTGGTGATGACCTACCTGTACTTCTCTGTTATGTTTGGGGTATCAGGTGCTCTACAACATGTCATTTGGTTTCCACATGTTAGATTCTGTGGTAGACGGAGGAGTGAGGGAGTGAAGGCTTGCCATTCATTCGTATTGCATGGCAGATTTTCTCACTAGTTGTGTTCCTTGTTTAACAGATGATCAGGTCCATTAGTTGTCATACAGTTCCCTTCCTCCTGACGCCAGGCATTCTAGGTAACCTGATTTTGTTGTTGATGATCCTTGTCGGTTTTGTGGTTCTTGTAACGAGTCTTCACCATCTCTGGCGGTGACACTCTTTCCAGAAGTTCCAAGGGTTTTGTGTGTGTGTGTGTGTGTGTGTGTGTGTGTGTGTGTGTGTGTGTGTGTGTGTGTGTGTGTGCATACAGTACACTGCTGTCAGTATTTCAACACTTGGCCCTTATCAGAATCCATGGATAAGGAGACTTTTCGAGGGAGAGGCACCAAGTCTACCAAGAAAACTTTCAATTGCACCGATGAGACGATGTCTTCCTCTTTGTGAAGTGAAGTTTCCTATCTTGAAGCTGGCTGATGGTTTTTCCTCCAGACAGAAGAGTGCCATCATGCTGGGTTGATTCTGTGTAAGGTAGTTTACCTGCCCTGAGTTAATGTTCTTATAACCATCGTAAATTATATCTCATACGAACTTTGCTGCTCGGCCTGTGCAGACCTTCTTTGTGTCTCATATGAGGTCTGTATATTGACAAGGGTTAAGGTCCAACGTGACGTAGTTAAGGCTTGTGGGTCATCTCCAAAGGCACTTTGTTAGGCAGATGAGTATCTCCTCATTAGCGCTACCAGTGCTAATAAAATGCTCACATCTCAGTAAAGTTTTGCTTTCAAAGAAGTCTTCGTCACTTGACGCTCATTAAACCAGTCCCAGAAAGTAGACTGCTCCAAACACTTCCTTATATATGCAGAGGAACGACCTCCTGGATGGGCAGGCACACCAGGGCGATGAAAGTTATGAGAATCAAAAAGGGATATCCTAACAGAAACACCACCTTTGATTCTCATGTTTGACTGGTTTACATTACCTGATCCCCCTGAGGTGACTGACTACCATCACCGGGTCAAAGCCTGTGTACCAAGACGCAGGAACTGATTTCATTGTCTAAGGTTTGAGAATGTCGGCTGATACAGCGGTTGAAATTTGCAGGGTCTCCTACTGAACTTGTTTTATATTGTTACCTCTCGTCACAGCTATCGGGTTAATTAAGGTATCTTGAAGAGCTTATTCGGGAATTAGCTAAATGCAAAACGGGATGGACGGACGGAATGATGGAAGGACAGAAAGATGGAGGGACGGACATGACCAACACTATATGTCCCAGCCATATACGTGGTGGGGCATAAAAAGTACATCAGGGGTGAGACAAATGTTGGCGCTGACCTGCTGTCTCGGCTGGTAACTGGCAACACCAACCTCGTTGACATATAGGAGGACGTCAGTTCAATTGGTCTATATGGGACCATTCAGGCAGATGATGGGAGTACCAGGTGCCAAATGGATATGGCTGTGACGACAGTTGGTGATCACACACCATAGGTCAGCAGCACTCGAGCTACAGTGAGCTGTCGTGATGTAGCTTCCATGCTGGATCGGAAGAGTCTTTCAGAATGTTCTGTACATAAGTGTTGTGTCATATAAGAGATGAAACTATTGGGGCACAAGGAATTTGTGTTCCGTCTTGTATACTATGATGCATGGAATAATGTTTTGTTGTATACGGGTATACATGTACATAGAGTATTCTACTGAGGACTTTTATTTCGTATATTTAATTACTGATTTAAGAATTCATGTATATCTAATTGTCATACTGTTAGGAAATCGTCTCAGTATTGCGTAAGTTACCAACGTAACGCTTTTCTGCAGCACATGATTTCCTTCACACATCAGCCTGTATAGTTTGGCCTCATCCGCTGAACTCATCGTTCGATTCCACGGCACCGCTACCCAGGATCATGGACAACAACATAACCATGTTTACCAGTCTCACAGAAGTGAATTATTGTACTCATTAGCTGCAAGTTGAAACTTTTATACTCATTAGCCACAGGTCAAGAGTGAGAGCAGTGGAAATGAGTTATTTAAGAGGAGCCTGTGGAGTCACATGGAGAGACAGGCTGACGAATGAGGATATAAAGGAGCGTTGTGGTGTGGATGTGGATGTGATAGGAAGCGTTATGAGGAACACACTGAGGTGGTTTGGCCATGTGGAGAGGATGGAGGGTGAAAGACTGACGAAGAGAGTGTATGTGAGTGAGGTGGAGGGGAGAAGAGGGAGGGGGAGGCCGAGGATGAGATGGAGGGATGGGGTAGAGAGGTACATGAGAGAGGGGGGTGTGAGTTGGGAGCAGGGCAGTGAAATGGCGGGGGACAGAGCGACTTGGGGACGATTTGTTTGTGGCCACCCCAAACGGGATTGAGGCGTCTGGCAATAGATAGATAGATAAATAGCCCTACTGTCTCCATATCACTCTCTTAAGGATGAGGTAATGTCACCTGAAAAAAGTAGGATAATCTCCTTTATTCACGTGACCGAATATTGATCAAGGTTATTATTTTGAGTATTGTTACTGCTATTGCCAATTTGTTTTCTTAAGGGTCAAACTGTCAGCATTGTTGGGATCTGGTTCAAATTGTTTCGAAGTGTCTAACACAGCTTCGAGTTGAGCTGGTCATGGTGAAGGGAGGCAATGAGTGTGAGATGGAGAAGGGTGTGGGCAGTTAGAGTCAGGATACCAGCACAGACGAGTAGACTCATCGTCCTTAACCTAAAACAATGCTCACTGTGCTAGTGAATGTGCAAGATTACGGTAATTGTGCAGTACGGGAACCAAGCACAATGTCAAGAGATATGTACAAATGTCTTTTATATATTGACTTGGAGACGGGATATAACTGTAAATTTTGGAATTAGACTTGTTTATCAGTGATCCTTTGACCCGGGCTTGAAAATATATTCCTAAGTGAAACTCTGTGTCCAAGACTTTCTCAGTAAGTGAAAGTGTTGCTAGGTTCCAGGACAACTTCCGACACTGGAAGTGCTGGAAGGCTCCAAAGTCCCACCTTCATGGCTGTGATATAGCTCGGCCTATCACAGTCCCTCTGCTCGAAACATCCATTGGAGGCTCGATCCTGGAACATTCTCCATAAGTGGCCTGAAGCACAGACCTCATCCCAGCTATTAAAACTTTTCATCTTTGAACAACATGAATTTAGAGGAAAATGGAAATAAGCACGCTATGTTTACCTAATGTGTCGCAGTGGAAGAGGAAGGAAAAAGAACTAGAATGAGAGAGAGAAAGAAAAGGTCCAGACAATATTATTCTGGTCAGCAACTGGGAACTAAGGCCACTTTACGAGGGAGTCACAATCCAGCAGCCGACCACGAAGTCTCCCACTACGATTCACACACACACACACACACACACACACACACACACACACACACACACACACACACACACACACACACACACACACACACACACACACACACACACACAGTATATACAGAGAGAGAGAGAGAGAGAGACTGCACTGGGTGAAAGGACTGTAAAGCGAACGACAAAAGAGTTTACATTTCAAGAGGCGAGAAGAGAGGGGGGGGGGGAAGGCATCCGAAAGACTAGGGAGATAAACTGGGAGGGGAAACTGGAGAGACGGTTTGCGAAATATAAGATCACACGTTATACAGAGGAAATGGCAATATGTAGTGGAAGCAGACAAGTACAGAATGAGAGACGAATATGGAATGTGAGTGTAATAAAAAGGGAGGGAGGGTGTCGTGTGTGTGAGTGTCTGCTTTTTGTGTGCTCCGATATTAACGTATGAGTGCACTGCCTTCTATTGGTGTACGTGCGTGGATTGCTATCTATCGATGTGCGTGCAATATACATTCTCCAAAAAGGAGCTACGTGTATTCTCCACCTATGTAAGCCTGTCTGTATATAACCATATCTAAGTCTGTATCTACGAATGCACAGTCAGTTGCTGTTTTGTTAAAAGCCTGTGAATTTCTCCAGTAAAGGATGGGAGATCTTGGTGTTCACACAAGCCCTATTCAGTACACATATTATTTTCTCTCTCTATAATTATTTGCGTATGTGTATTCTTTTCCTATGAATGATGCTACAACAGCATGTCCATTATGAGGTATGATTTTTGTATGCTGGCTGATCTGTATAGACAAGATACAACTACTTGTTGCAGCAGTTGTACAGAACTGAAAAGTGTTGGCATGTTGTGTTACATGTGGAGTGTGTTTAATTGTATGGATTCATGTCAATTCAGGGTAACTGGAGTAGTTGCAGGCTTAGAAAAAAAAAGCGTGTCTCTGGGAGAGAGGCTTTTCTCTGACATTGCAGCACACCATCCTCCTCTCGGAGCGTGGAATGAGTTGAGAGTTTTGTGATCGTCCATTTACTTCGTCCATTCAGGTAGGATGTTCTCCATCTGGGGAGATTCCTTCTTTGAGAACATCAACCTCACCTCGGGAAGGCGACCCTCTCTACCGTAATGCCGGATTATATGAAAGCACATTAATAAAAAAGATATGGAGTGAAAATGCTGATACTCAGTTGGGTGACAGTAGTGACTGGCATGGACACAGGGGCAGCAAGTGCCGAAGTCCATGACTAGTGTTTAGATGGTGCAATAGCCTGAGTGATGACATTCTTCAAAATCTATATAGTATACTTTGTTTTGAAAGATTCATTGGTTATTGCTATCAGAAAAGGAATCAACAGTACAACCTGTGCTTAGGTTAGACCGTCTTCTCTATCTTTTCCATAAAGTTTGCGAAGATGAATATGACAGAATCTCTGTGGAAGACAAAGAGAGGAACCCAATATCATAGTAAAGTGAGAGCTGAGGCAACGAGAGAAGAGAGAGACGGAGAGCTACGGGGCCAAAGGACTGAACAAATTTAACCACTCATCTGTGAAAATGCAACCAGACTGAGTGGCACTGAGTCACCCACCAGCAGCGGTGAAGAATGACTATGATTGTGAATGCTAGTAGCTAAGAATCATCTAGTCAACAATCTCTGCAGATGAAGGTCCTTCAGCAGAAGTCCAGTGTCAGTGCTAGTAGCTAAGAATCATCTAGTCAATAATCTCTGCAGATGAAGGTCTTTCAGCTGAAGCCCATTTGTCAAGAAATCCCCGAGGACAGAGCAGTCGTAGTGTGGTTACTTGAATACATTAAAAAGGCAATAATGTGAGACCAGGCAGTGTATAGGATTGTGAAGGGGGATCTTAGTCATGTTTCCACTAACCACCTCCCTCCCCCGACCATCATGTCCGTAAGATGACTATCACCACTCGCACATGGTTACCCCAGGCACTCATGTGTACTTATTCAAGATCCAATGGAAGAGGGGCAAGAACAATGGACAAGTTGTCAGGAAGGAATGGGAGATTGGAGAAGGAAAAGGGTCTGGAAGACCCCAACCTGAAGGAAGTACGAGGCAAGGCTGTGATGCAAATAACATGGTCAGCTGTTCAGACCCTACTACCTGACTGAAGTGCAGCACCCCTGGATGGACAGTAACCTTATATCAGTAAATTATGCAGGCCTAATTACAGGAGGGGAAGTACTGAAGAGAACAAGAAACACAGGAAGCTATGTGGGCTGCCTTTCCCTCCCCTCTCTCGTTCAGCCAGAGGGGTCGATGGAGAGGAGTGCCAAGTATTATCATTACGGAGCTGATCTTAAGCAGCCTGCAATGAGGAATGGGAGCCAAGAGTGAGGGAAGAATAAGAAAAGGCTACTGCAAGAACTGATATCTAGATATTTACGTTCCTTGATTATAATAACCCAAAGACAACCGGTGGATGCTTCACCAGTTCAGTGGAGAATGCACAGCTAATATTTTATAGGAGAGTAGACTATAGCACCAGTCAAGCAGGGCACTGCTCTCAAGATGGATGCAAAGATGATAGAAAGAGCTGGAGCTCCCATTTTATCAGCCCTTGGGACTAGATCCTGACCATCCCCCTTTCCTGAACTTATTCAGTGTTTCACAATCACAGAAAGTAGGCCAGCATGCTCTCCAGTACAAATTTATCTCTCAGCACCAAACTACATGCACATTTCACGCTACACTTTCTGTTAAAAAAAAAAAAAATATGGTGTCTCATAACCAAGTCTCTGAGTTCCCCGGGGGAAGAGGGCATCAATGCGCTCACCATTCGCTCCTCTACCTGTGACGACCAAGTGAGTCTGACTCATTTCTTCTTCATTTCTGCAACATTTGCAGTTGTTCCTTTAACTTTCGCTCTGTTGAGCACCATCTCCCTTCTTCTAAACCTCACTTTATCTTCCCATTTGAGACTCAGTTGTCTGAGACGACTGATAGCAAACCCTTCTCTGTATACTCCTTCTTTCTCTACACTCATCTCGAAGCCAAAGGTAGCTGTTGTGTATATGTATCCAACAACATACCTTACTTTCATGTTCTGAACTTGAATCTTCTGAATTCTCTACCCTCTGGATTTAGCCTTCCTCTCATTCTCTGACTAAATATATCTGTGCTGTTTACTTATCCCTTAATTCTACTGACTATGAAAAATTCTTCGACTGTCTTCCTTCTGAGATGGAACACATCCTGTCAATTTCTCCTTTTGTCTGAAAGTTCCATTCTAGGATATTTCAATGTTCACCACCACCTTTGGCTCTCCTCTCCTTTCACTGATCCACCTGGTGAACAAGCCTACATCTTTTCTACCCTTAATGACCTGGAGCAGCTTGAACAGCATCCTACCCATATCCCTGACTGCTTTGGAGAGAGTTCCAACATACTTGACCTCTTCCTTACAACTAATCCTTCTGCTTACACTGTTAATCTTTCCTCTCCATTGGGCTTCACTGATCACAGATTTATCATTTGAACCTGTCCTATCGCACCACTAAGGCCTGTGGACCCTACCATGAAACGTCAGTTGTGGTAATTGGGAGCTGCTGATTGGGAGCCCCTCAGGCTGTATTTCATTGATTTTCCCTGAAATGATTATTACATCCATGGCTGAGAGCCATCTGAGTGTGCCTTGCGCATTAAGGATGTTATTCTCTCGCGCATGGAAGCATATATTTGTTTCTCATATCCTATGGCTAGTGAAAAAAAAAAAAAAAAAATGGTTTGATCGCGCTTGTTCTAATGCTGTCCACAGCAAAGCTAAGGCCTGCAAAAGGTACCAGAGCCAACTCACCCTTGAATCTCATTTCTTTTATGTTTCTGCCCAGAATTGTGCTAAATCTGTTCTTCCCTCTGCGAAAAAAAAAAAAAAATCATTCTAACTAAATGCTCTAAACTCTCCAACTCCAATTCTTCATGCTCCTTCTGGCACCTTGCCCTAAACCTAACTATTTTCATCCTCCTCCTCTCCTTTTTTCCGCTCTGTTGGCTCTGTAGCTATTCCTTCAACTGAGAAAGCAGATCTCTTCGCTCAGACTTTGTCCTCCTGTTCCACCTTAGTCGATTCCGATGCTGCTCTTCATCACTTTGCCCCTCTGACTTCCTCATGGCTGACATTAAAATTTCTTCAGCTGATGTATTTTCTGCCATCGCTGGCCTCAATGCTAACAAGGCACATGGGCCTGATGAGGTCCCTCCTATTCTCAAGAGCTGTGCTTACACCCTGCCTAGGTAAACTCTTTCGCCTTTGTCTATTAACTTGTACCTTTCCTTCTTGCTGGAAGATTACTCTCATTCAGCCAGTCCCAAAGAAGGGTGACCATTCCCAAACCTCTAACAATCGCCCAACTGCTTTAACATCTTGTGTCTCAAAAGTTTGCGAGTCTATTCTTAACAGAAAAATTTTAAAGCATCTTTCCTATCACAATTTTCTTTCTGATCGTCAGTATGGGTTCCGGCAGGGACGCTCCGCTGGCGATCTTCTCACTAAACGTTCAGACTCCTGGTCATCCTGTTTTCAGGACTTTGGCGAAAAAGCTTTGCCATTGCACTTGACATCTCAAAGGCTTTCTATCGAATCTGGCCTAAATCTTTAATTTCCAAACTGCCCTCTTACTGTTTCTATCCTTCTGTCTCTGCCTTCATCTCTAGTTTCCTTTCTGGTCCTTCTATAGCTGCTGTTTTAGACGGCCACTGTTCTTCTCCTAGAACTATCAATAGTGGTGTTCCTCAGGGCTCTGTCCTATTACCAGCTCTCTTCCTTTTATTCATCAATGACTCTCTAAGCTGTACATCTAACCCTATCCACTCATACGCTGATGAGTCCACCCTTCACCTCTCCATTTGGTTTCCGCAACGTCCATCTTAACAGTTACTTCAACAAACGAGAGATGAGGTTTTGGCACACCTGATGTCTGAGTTGGCTCATATCTTTGATTTGGGTAAAAGTAATTTTTTTTTTTTTTTTTTATGCACCAAAAATTCAGTTCTTACATCTATCATCCCGACAAAATCTTCCACAGGAGTACCGTCTAAGTTTTAACAATATCCAGCTCGATCCTGCATCATCTTAAAACATATTTGAAATTTCATTCTCTCGGAATTTATCTTGGAAAGAACATAATTATCTCTCTTGTAAAATGTGCTTCCAAGAGATTAGATGTGCTAAGTCGACTTCATGCCTTCTTTACCCCTGCACAGTAGTTGACTTTATACACGGGTTTTATTCGTCCCTGCGTCGAGTATAACTCTCACGTGTGGGGAGGCTGCCCTTATACAGCTCTTCTCAACAATGTGGCGTCAAAGAATTTTTGTCTCAGTAACTCACCGTCTTTTACTGGCTTTCTTCAGTCGCTGTCTCTTTGCCGCACTATTGGATCCGTATCTCTTTTTCCATCGCTACTTGGATGGTCACTGCTTCTCTAAACCGTCTGTCTGCATCCCTCCACCATTACGGAGGGCACGTAGCATCCTTCTAGCAACAACTTTTCATCCTTTTTCTTTCCAGCTCTCTAATCGAACAGTGAACCGTTATCCGAGCCCTTCATGTATGCAACAGGTCATCACTGGAACAGTCTCCCTCTGGCTGTATTTCCTACTGCCTATAACCTCCAGTCCTAAAACGCAGTGCGTCCAGGCATCTTGAAATAAACCGATCATTAATTTGTCTCTCTTTTGTATTGTTCTTGTTTTTTCTTGACAGGAACAATGTGTGGTCTCCTGGCCTTTGGTTCCTTCTTCTATGCATAACAAATAAGCGATCAAAGCCCACCGACCAAGTTGCCAGTACAAGGAGCAAATAGTCCCCCACAGTACAATATAAGAGATGAAAAATAAAAAGAACTAGTCGCGGCGCGTAAGTCTGAATGTGCTATTATCGTCTCTTGGCAACCTACCCGTCAACAGTGCTTCCAATTTCGCGTATAATATGATACGCGTGTAATTCGTGTATATTATGTTCGCGTATAAAAATCTTCGTGTATAATAATATGATTCGTGCATAATATGACACGAAATCGGACGCACTGTTAACGGATAGGCTGCCAGGGTACAGCAATGACAACTTCAAACTCGTGTGCCGCGACGATAACAGCATTTATCATGCTAAAAAAAAAAAAAAGTCTGAGTGTTGAAGCCTGTACGAGTACCATCGTGTGGCACCAGTTTGCCTGGTCAGGTTTCACGTCAACGTTTCGGGCAATGACGTTGGTAAAAGTTATTATTCTCACTCCTACTCATTTTCTCCTCTACCACTCCATTTTCTCCCACAACTAAGTAAATGCCACTAAATTTTTCTGTATAGATAATGTAACATATTTCCCCTCAACATTATCACATTCATTTTGAAAACCGATGTGGCAAATATACGGCATCATTCATCAGCGAACGATCAGATACTAAAATAACTTAATGAAGTGAGAGAGATAAGGCAAGACAGGGCGGGTGAGGGTGAAATAACTTTAGGGCTCAGAAGATGGCCAGCAGTGTGTGCAATGGTTGGTATCTAGCGAAGTTTTCATCTTCGGAAGAGAAAGCGATATAGGAATCATATAACATCCTATTTACAGTGAAGGACAAGATGAGCCTTGGGTTGCATTAACCATTCAGACTTCCCTTATAACGCAAAAAGAAATAGATTACGTAAAATTAATATTAAGCAAGGCCACTTCTTTTCAAAGTACCCTGAACAAGAGACATCAAAAAAAAAAAAAAAAAAAAAAAGTCTGCTGTACAAGAAAGTACGATCATAACTGTACTTTTATAAATAAATATTACCCCGTTGTAACTGAAAGCAGAAAGTTTAATATATACTGTAATATGATTAGGTCTCTCTCTCTCTCTCTCTCTCTCTCTCTCTCTCTCTCTCTCTCTCTCTTAATAGTCCTTGAAATAATGTAACTAAGTAAAAGACGCAGTTTCATTAGCAGTACCTCCGGCCATCCTACTCCGCTGAGAAATATGACAACATATGTGTTATTAAAATACTCTGGGGAAATAAAGGCTCACTATGCAACAAAATAATTATAGCGGGAGAAGGAAGAGTCAGAAGGAGAGGGAATGAGAGAATGAGGCAAATCAAGCAGAAGGGCCAGGGCAAGTGGCTGGAGAATGTCGGGGAGACGAGAAGTACGAGGTGGTAAGATCCTACTTGAAAGGTTGAGATGGAGAGACATGAAGCGAGAGGAGAGGTTGTTACTGGAGGGCGGCGAAGAAATAAGAAGGGGAGGTGGAGGCAGAGGCGGAGATGGAGGGGAGCAAACTAAAGAGGAGAAGGGATGGAATGTGGTGTCTTGATGAGAGACGATTGTTTGTCCACTATCTCCAAAAACATCAAGTTCATTTTGCTAACCCCCATGTCTTTCTCTGTCTGTCTGTCTGTCTCTCTCTCTCTCTCTCTCTCTCTCTCTCTCTCTCTCTCTCTCTCTCGACCTTAGCTAATTCATTTCACTGGAAGAAATCAGAGCTAAACACACACACACACACACACACACACACACACACACACACACACACACACACACACTAGTGCTTAGCCCCATCAGAAAATATTTTTGCCTTATAATTTTCTGCCTTCCCCCTTTTTTCTCTTCCAGCACGTGTCCAATAACGCCATTTATAACACCATATTCTATGCTTCCTCACCTTTCTGCTCTTCTAGCATCTCTCGTTATTCAAAGCTTTACAGACTAAAATATTCCCACAATTTCTTTATCTCTTACTTCAGCAAAGCCTTACATTCCACCACAAAGCAGTTTCTGTGGCATTACGATGCTGTGGATTGGATTCCCTTCGGTAGTTATTTTTTGAATGTCAATGGAATGCACACCACTTCCATGTCCGACAGGTACTGGAATGTGAGTATGCAACGTGAAATATTTCTTCCTGCACGTGAAGAAACTCATTTCTTTCTTTATACCCCAACTAATGGCAATAAAGCTTAATTTAACGACCATTGCTGTAAAGCTGTTCACAAGAAGAAGATTCAAAAGGTACCCCTACCTCTGAAGTACGTGATAATTCTGATCATTAGCCAACTAAAAATAGCATAATCCATCATAAATGTTGTGATATTTGACAATTTTTCTAGTAGCAGATACATAAAAAAATAATCTAGTAAATTTATTTTTTCCAAATTCCTCCTCGTTTTCACAAAGATGTCTCTGTAGCTGTCAGTCCTTTTGAGAAAGATAAATTCTTATTCGGACTTCTGCCTTGGTTTCCGCACTGGACGTCTGCGATGCTGTTGCTCTTTCTGACATTTATTTTCCTTGTAAAGGCATAGGTTCTATGCTGATATCTTTATTAGACAAACATTTTTGTCTTTCTCTTCTAGCTATGCCTAGCATTAACCCGTAGATTGTTTAATTAAGGATATGGAGAATATGAAATATGTTTTTTATTTTTTGTTTCCATCTCTAAGAAAAAATAAAAATCTTGGAACACAAATAAACCAGTACCGTGTTCCTAACGCACCAGGTTGTCCGGGGCCCCACTAGGGGACCGGGGGCCACGCCGGTGACCAAGCGGAATTTATAAATACCCAACGTATTATATACGTACAAAACCTTGAATGATGTGCATCAAAGTGAGTATATGTACGTACTAATCCACGTAGGGATTAAAAAAAAAAAAAAAAAAAAAAACTAGCACTCAGCTGTCTCATTCCTGTACTAAAAAACGTTAATCTCTTCCAACCCACTGACAATTGTCCAAGATTTGGTCATTATTTTGTACTAAATCCAAAGTTACAGAGCCTACTCCGAACCGGAAAATGTTTACCCATTGTGGGAAGAACAACAATTATCTCTTTCTCACTTTTCTCACTCCCTGTGTATATATATATATATATATATATATATATATATATATATATATATATATATATATATATATATATATATATAAGCCACAACGAACACAACTGAATTATCTACCTTGGAAGTTACCGCCAGAACAGATTTTTTTTTTTTTTTTTTTTTTTAATTAAAACAAAATATACGAGGAGGAGGAAATAGCTGAAAGCAACTGCATTATTCACATGAAGTCTGGATTTGTGTGGCTTGTCTCTCGAGGCAACCGACGCTCATTCCATATTGAGTGGCAGAGCAGCGCAGTCTCGCGAGTATTTGGGGTGAGAAGTGACATAAGAATAGGAGAATGTAACCTCGTCAGTTCAGTCTTCTGTTTTATTTTGTTGTTAGTTCTTATCAGATTTTTTTGTTTTGTTTAACTCAAGGTACCCTTTGGTAGTGTAAGAATTAAAGAAAGGTGGCTTTCTATCGAGTCTGGCATAAACCTGTAGTTTCCAAACTTCCCTTTTACTGTTTCTATCCTTCTGTCTGTGTCTTCATCTCTACCTACTTTCTGGTCCTTCCATAGCTACTGTTTCAGACGGCCACTTTTCTTCTCCTAGTGCTATCAATAGTGGTGTTCCTCAGGACTCTGTCCTATCACCAACTCTCTTCCTTTTATTCATCAATGAATTCTAAGCTGTATAACTAACCCTATCCACTCATGTGCTGAAGACTCCACCACCACCTTTCCATTTTGCTTCCCGCAGCATCCATCTCAGCAGTTACTTCAACAAACAAGGGGTGAGGCTTTGGCACACCTAATGTCTGACTTGGCTTATATCTCTAATTTGGGAAAAAGTAAGCCTTTTTTTTTTTCTTAATGCACCAAAAATCCAGTACTTACATCTATCAACCGGACAAAATCTTCCACAGGAGTACCGTTTAAGTTTTAACAATATCCAGCTTAATCCTGCATCATCTTCAAACATATTTGAAATTTCATTCTCTCGGGATTTATCTTGGAAAGAACATATTACCTCTCTTGTAAAATCTGCTTCCAAGCGATTAAGTGTGCTAAGTTGACTTCTTGCCTTCTTTACCCCTGCACAGTTGTTGACTTTATACACGGGTTTCATTCGCCCCTGTGTGGAGTACAACTCTCACGTGTGGGGGAGGCTCCCCACATACAGCTTTTCTCAACAAGGTTGCGTCAAAGGCTTTTCGTCTCATTAATTCTCCTTCTCCTACTGGCTTTCTTCAGTCACTGTCTCTTTGCCGCACTGTTGAATCCTCATCTCTTTTCCATCGCTACTTGAATGGTCACTGCTTCTCTAAACTGTCTGTCTGCATCCCTCCACCATTATGGAGGGCACGTAGCACCCATCTAGCAACAAACTTTCATTTTTTTTTTCCAGCTCTTTAATGCAAGAGTGAACCGCTATCCGAGCCCTTCATGTATGCAACAGGTCATCTCTGGAACAGTCTCCCTCTGTCTGTATTTCCTACTGCCTATAATCTCCAGTCCTAAAACGCAGTGTGTCCAGGCATCTTGAAATAAACGGATCTTAAATTTGGCTCTATTTTGCATTGTTTTTGTTTTTTTCTTGACGAGAATAATATGTGGTCTCCTGGCCTTTGGTTCCTTCTTCCATGCATAACAAAACAAGCGATCAAAGCATAGCGACCAAGTTGCCAGTACAAGAAGCAAATAGTCCCCCACAGTACAGTATAAGTGATGAAAAATTAAAAGAACTAGTCATGGCGCGTGAGTCTGATGGTGTTATTATCGTCTCCTGGCAACCTACCCGTCAAGAGTCCGTCCAGTCTCTTGTATAATATGATATGCGTTTGATTTGTGTATAATATGGTCGTGTTTAATAATCTTCGTGTATAATAATATGATTCGTGTATGGCACGAAATTGGACGCACTGTTAACTGGTAGGTTGCCAGGATACGGTAATGACACTTTCAGATTCGTGTGCCGTGACTATAACAGCTTTTATCATGCTAAAAAAAAAAAAGTCTGAGTGACGAAGCCAGTCTAAATACCATTGTGGGGCAACAGAATTAGTCATGTTAGGTTTCACGTCAACCTTTTGGGGCAGTGACGTTGGAAAAAGTTATTATTCTCACTCCTACCCATTTTCTCCTCTACCACTCCATTTTCTCCCACAACTAAGCAAATGCCACTAAATTTTCCTGTATAGATAATGAAACATATTTTCCCCCAAAATTCTCACATTCATTTTGAAAACCGATGTGGCAAATATACAGCATCATTCATCAGCGAACGATCAGATACTAAAATAATGTAATGAAGTGAGAGATAAGGCAAGACTGGGAGGGTGAGGGTGATATAATTTTAGGGATCAGAAGATGGCCAGCAGTGTGTGGAATGGTTGGTATCTAGGGAAGTTTTCATCTTCGGAAGAGAAAACGATATAGAAATCATATAACATCCTGTTTACAGTGAAGGAGCAGATGAGCCTTGCGTTGCATTAACCATTCAGACTTCCCTTATAATGCAAAAAGAAATAGATTAAGTAAAATTATTAGCCAACAATACCACTTCTTGTCAAACTACCCTGAACAAGAGACACCCTAAAAAAAAAAAAATACTGTACAAGAAAGTACTATCGTAACTGTACTTTTATCAATATTACCCCGTTGTAATTTAAAGCCGAATGTTTAGTTCCCAGCCACAGAAGCAGTAATCATTCCAAGAGCAGTCAAGGAAATACTGCTTTAACCCGCCCCGTCCCGTCGACGTATGGGTACATTGCAACGATTTGTATTTGCCAGTCCCGGCGACGTACCAGTACGTCGTGCAATTGCAATTTCCATAATTTTGACAATTTTCAAATTTCGCGCTTGATTTGCGGTATGTACCCTCGCATGACCTTCCCCTACCTGCCACCAGGCGGGGACACTCGGCGACCCCGCGCGACCCGCGCTAGCCCACCACTCGTCCACTCACCTGGTAGCCACTGTCCTGCTCAGACATGGCTAAGAGAGGTCTCTCAGACAGCAAAATTCAAGTCGCCCTGGACACCTTTACCAGTGACAGTGATTCCCCACTGGACGGCGAGGATATGGACAGGATTATGTGCAGCCAGAGGAGGAAGAAACCACCGGCAGTGACGAGGAAGTTCCGTCTCCCAGGAAGCGGCAGTACGTGACTTACCGTGCTGCTAGAGAGGGGCAGGAGGCAAAGAAGGCACGTGCAATATCCTATCCCTATCCCCAGCGTGATTTGGAACCAGAATTCGAGGACGAGGACGAGGATGGAGCCGTGGGACGTGCTGCCACGTGGTATGGACGGGAGGTGATTACACATCGTGGCCCAGAGTGCACACCACATCGTATGAGCAGGTATGGGCCTAGCATTCTGTTTGGGGAGCTAGGAAGTCAAGTGGAGGGAGTGGGGAGTGAAAGGGAAAGTCCAGGGAGGATTAGGGAAAGTGAGAGTGACGTGAGTGAGTCATTGCTCTTCCTACGTAGTGTGAGGCGGCGTTGTGGATCACGTGGGCCAGTGCGGGTGCATTCCTTATCACGTGGGGTTGTGAGGGAGCGGGAAGGTGGGGAGGAACCACTCCAAATCACGTCTTATGCTCCCCAATATCCCCTAACACGTGGTCGAGCTAGGTTGCGTGAGAGAGCATGTGGTGTTGTAATGGAGGGGGAAGGTGGGGAGGAACCACTCCCCAGCACGTCTTATGCTCCCCAATATTCCCCTATTTCATCCCCACAACCCCCTAATGTTCCTCAAGGCTGTAAGGGTAAGGGAAAGGGAAAGGGTAAAGGCAGAGGGAAGAGGAGTGACAGTGGGGAAGCCCTCCGCACTCCTTCTCCCCCACCTCCCCAACCAGGATCTCCTCCCCACCCAGACGAAGGCGGTGATGGGGCTGATGGGGACGAGGGATTTGTGTCGTGGGATTGGGAGGATGGGAGTGATTTTTCTCCCCTCATTCACCCCTTCACTGAGCAGGGGCGATCTGGCTGCATTGCACCAGGAATTCACCGTAATTCCACCTGGTTGGATTTTTTCCACCTGTTTTTCAGTGAGGCATTTGCTGATCAGATTGTATACCAAACAAACCTGTTTGCAAGCGCCCAGCGCCTAGAGAGTGAAAGATTGGGAACAAGGAGTAGGCATTCTATGATCTATGATTACCCCGTCTCCCTTCCAGAAATGTTCTTAATTTTTGCCCTGGTCCTTTTGATGGGTATTATAAGAAAGAATAGAATTCCTGCTTACTGGACTAGGGACCCTGTTATGTTTACCCCCATATTTGGTCAAGTGATGAGCTGTAATCGGTTTCAACAAATTCTAAGTCGCCTCCATTTCTATGATGCTCATGACCCTGCAAATGCAAACAACACTGATAAAATGAGGCGAATTCGGTTGGTCTTTGATCACCTCAGGCAAACCTTTCGTTCGTCATTCTATCCCTATACAGACCTCGTCATAGACGAGAGCCTCGTGTTGTGGAGAGGCAATATTTCATTCAGACAGTATATACCCAGCAAAAGGCATCGTTTTGGGTTCAAGATCTTTGTTATGTGTGACTGTAGGACTGGATACGTGCAAGACATAGTCTTGTACACCGGTACACAGACAGACATAATAGAAGATCGAAGTACTGGACTGTCGGGAGCAGTGGTAAAGACGATGATAGAAGACTACCTTCATCGTGGTCACGTTCTCTACCTCGACAATTGGTACACTAGCCCTCTTCTCGCTCGTTATCTTCACACACATGAAACGGGAGTCTGTGGAACCGTAAAGGTGAACCGGCGTCACATGGCCAAGGTAGGGCGGAAACTTGCCAGGAATGAGGTTGTCTTCTTCAAAGCCAACAACATCCTTGCAACAATGTGGAACCACAACAGAGAAGTAAGCCTCTTGTCCACGGTTCACCGCCCCTTGATGCACCGTACTGATTCAGTAGATTACCGTAGCGAGAGCAGGCGTCGTGTTTGGAAACCTGAGTGTGTTATGGATTACAATATAAACATGCGCCTCGTGGACCAGTCAGACTCCATGATATTGACGGTAGAGTGTGCCAGGACCACGATGAAGTGGTATAAAAAACTGTTCTTTCACTTGCTAGATATCAGTGCTCTGAATTGCCACCACCTTCACGCCATGACCACAGGAGTTCAGGAAACATCTGAAGGGTTTGTGAGGGAGCTCACAAGAGAAATCTTTGCAAAGTATGCTGTTGAAAGGCCCCAACATCGCACCCGCACTGCCCATATTGCCCAAACTCCCCAGAGAATATCCGGCCGCCATTTCCCCACTCCTATCCCTCCCCAGCCAAACAGATCTAGGCCCCAACGCAGGTGTCACGTGTGCAGTAATTCCCAGGGTAGACTCACGACACAGAGGAAGGACACCCGCTATGAGTGCGTGCAGTGTGACGTGGGTCTCTGTATCCACCCATGTTTTAGTGAATATCACACGTTGATGCAATTTTAGTATGGTGTGAATGCGAAAGGATGCTGATATTATGAGGTAAATGCGACAGACAGACGCTCAGTGAAATTATCAGTCATGTTGATCTCCAAATATTAGTATAAAGTGCATACGGGTAGAACATAAGTGAAAACATTGTATGTAAGTATATAAATCTGCCCTAAGTTGAAACTTACATAGCGAGGGTTTTATGATGCGATATTCTGTCGCTCAGTGCAGTAAATACGGCCCGTAATTATATAATTATTATTATGGGAAATTCTTACGGGTATAATATAAGTTCAAATTATTGTATGATATATATTCTAAGTCAAATATTCATAGCGTGTGTATAGAGATGCGATTTCCTGACGCTCAGTTGAATGAATAAGGCACATATTAGTCAAAATAAAAGTCAGCAAGTGATGAAGTGAAAAATTAGTATATAAGTGTGTGAGTATTATGTTTGTCGAAACATTCCTTGCGAGGGTATTTTCAGGCGATATTCTCACGCTCACTTGAATAAATAATGGCAGTAAGTATGTACAGTGCATTATAGGGGTGTAAACGTGTGTAATGTAAGTGGGAAATTATAAGCGGAGTTAATAAATAAAGTGTATGATGAAACAAGAGTGTTTGAGATCGTGGTTGCTACGTGAATATGCGCTAGCATATCGCTAAATGCCCTCGTAATGAATGAAAATAATTGAAAACCTTTGCAGTGGTGGAGGAAAGGGTCTATGTAAAGGGGAAAATAATTGGAAAGTGATAAAACAATTTGGTATGTTGAAATACGAGTCATAGCGAGTGCGCTTACTAAGCTGATGTGCGCTATAATTATGCTGCATGTCATCATAATGAATGAAAACATCTGAAAACACTTACAAACAGTTGTAATTGGTAAAATGTCATTGAAACAGAAGTATACAAGTAGAAAAAATGATAGGTTGACTCATACCAGACACTTAGCATATAGCATTTTACAACTCGGACCAAACTCGCTATGCTCGAGCGATGGTACAATGCTTATTTTTCATATATATGTGTCTGAAATCCATTATATTGTTACTGTTATTGTTTATTAGTTCAAATTCAATAAATATAGAGGTGTTGTGTGTTGTTTCTCCCATTATTCCTTACCACAGAAAACGTAAACGCATATCCAGCCCATTAGAGAACACCATACCTGCCGGGGGGAACCGCACCTGTACGGACCACTTATAGACCGTGGGAACCACTCTCTTTGTGATTTTCCTTCGTTTCTCGACCTAAGCGGAAGTTTTAGCAAAAAAAAAAAAAAAAATCCAAAAAGGCTCGGGACTGGGGGATGTCAGAGGTGCGGAAAACCTCGGGACGTGACGGGTTAAGGACTCCCAATCTGCAACGCCAAAGTGTCATAAACACATCTACTTGGAAGGGTCCACAGAACTTAATGGAATGATAGGGAAGTTTCAGAGTCTTTGCAGCAGGGGTCGGCAATTACATTTGACTAACACCCCAGGCCAAGAGCTCGGTACGTCACCGTTACTCCGGCATACAGAGACTTCTTTTTTTATGGTTATATTGATAAAACATGACAGACCTAGATGTTTCCGTTTAAAAACAAGGAAAACTAGAGGGGCATTAAGTGGAGCGCACCTCTCCGACAAAGGCAACGTAATTTCCAAACCATTGTTCGTGATGGATTAGGTTTTCTCATCATTGATTAGGGTTTCGAAAAAAAATCAGGATCCAGTATCTGTAATACGATTCGGATCAGTCCCAAAGTTAATCGATTGTTCCCTGGGACATGTGCTATCTGCCCACCAAATTTGGTTCAAATCTCTTTTAGTTTTTAAGTAATCCTGCTGACAGACTAACAAACAAACAGAGATGAAAACTTACTTCCCTTGGAGAGAGAGAGAGAGAGAGAGAGAGAGAGAGATTAATTATTTTTGAGGCTGCGACCCATGACTCTCGTATCATGGCTGCGTGGCTAACATTTCTCCTGGGTCAACTTCATCTGGAGGATTTCAATTAAACGTAATTCAAAATCTGATTGTGCTTGGTATGGAGTAGGCCTGCATTACCAGGGGTTCCGGTGAGTGACAAAATTCTGGCTTTACTTTCAAACGATTTTTATATAGAAAATACGATAATTTTGTAGTTTGATACGATAATCCAAATACCAAAAGTTAACATTTATTTGCCTGGAAGGGAGCGGGGGAGGGGCATCTTATCAGCTTGCCAAAATTATCTTGTCTCATTTTCCAGACATAAATTGCTTTCATACTAACTACACTAATTCGGATCGGTCTCGTTACTCCCAGAAAACTTGAAATTACCCCCGGTGAAGTAATTTATCCGTAATTGCCGACCCCTGCTTTACTGGAAGGATAATTACAGTTAAGTGATGAGGCTGCAATACGATGGGTCTTCGTGATGTTGGAAAAGTCTGGCGAAGGAAAAAAATAATCATCGAGGGACTGCAGATTATACATAAGATGACGTCATAGTAATGAAGATAATAAGGCAGCGAAATGTGTGGCATGAGATTGGAAGAATATGAAAGTTTAGAGAGAGAGAGAGAGAGAGAGAGAGAGACGTTCATTCATGGTATACTTGAAATATTTATGACAGAACACCACTGACGTCAAGTGGTCCATCAAGGTGTAATAAATTCTTTCCCTTTAACAATTAACCCGAACAAATAATATTATCTCCAGAGAAAAAGAATAAACCAGTAAATAACGTCAATTGAGTCGAACCGTGAGGACAACCAAGATTATATACCGAGTGAATAAGTACTGTGAAAATTTGAATAAACCTTAAAAGTTGACATTTACACACACACACACACACACACACACACACACACACACACACACACAGTAAAAAGACTAGTAATAAGCAAAATGACATTGGGATCATAAAGGGGGATTTAGAAGAAGAAACCACTTAGGAATGAAGAGCAGCGTAAAGGGAGAGGCAGAGGGCAGGCAGAAAAGAGAAGAGAGTGGAAGTGGCGAGAGTAAGAGGGACGGAGGCGTGATGAAGGGAAGTGGCAGGGATGAGTGATGACAGGAAGCAAGAGGAGGGAGGTGCTGGAGAGGGGATGGGAGGAAAGGAGAGATGGCAGGAAATGAAGGGACGGATGTATAAGGAAGAAATGTACTGTGTAAAACGTGAAAACGGTGGAAATGAGACGCAGTGAGAGAAGTGGGAGTTTCGGGGCAGAGTGGGGAAGTACTTTTGTAGGGAAAAATAATATACTGTAGCAGAAAATGCAAAAGAAACACGAAAAGCAAAAGGCGTTAGAGGTGTAATGCAGTGGACGAAAAGAGAGAGTTGGAAGTGATAAATGAAAGATAGTTTGCTGAAGTTGAAGCCGATGATGTTGATGATGATGATGGTGTGTGTGTGTGTGTGTGTGTGTGTGTGTGTGTGTGTGTGTGTGTTTCATGGAATTGCTTAATTTGTCACTGAAACACGTATATGCCACCAAAAAATAAGACACAGAGAGAGAGAGAGAGAGAGAGAGAGAGAGAGAGAGAGAGAGAGAGAGAGAAATTTAAACTGTTCTTGTCTTTGGTACACATATACTATCGCCTCACATATCCTTTGCCTTTCCTCCCCCCTCACACCAATTCTGTCTTCGGTTGTTAAACATACACTAACCCCACGTCTCTCTGCTTCATACCTAACCTCCTGACCTACAATATATATATATATATATATATATATATATATATATATATATATATATATATATATGCCACATTATCTCTCTGTCTCTGCACGTCACATTCTCCGTTATTCTGTACTCTCTTTCAACTCTTTCTCTCCTGTTGTTGTCATTCACTTCTAACTGTTAATCCTTAACTACGGAGTTTCTCAACTGAATATAATCATCTGGTACAGGTGAATACCATTGCTTCACGAGCTCTCGTAGCGCCACGGGGAAATGGGTTTGATATGGTTGACCGGTTTGTCTGTCCTTCTCTGTGCCTGTGTTAATAATATTATTGAAAGTCTATCGAATTATGTCACAGATCATAGGCCAAGGGCAATGTTAACTGAGTGTTTATCTGAATCAGACCAACAGAAAGGAACAGCTGATTGACTGAAAAGGATGCAGTGATTCGGTTTTGTGAACAAATCGTCAAAGGTAAGTGTCGAAGGGTAAGGTCAAATGTTCAGTACTTTAGCACAAAGAGTTTTTATTCGATCTGGACCAGTCATGGTGGAAAGACTTAAAGTCGGCCTAAGTGGAAGTTATTATGTTTTGAATACAACAGTCCAATGCCAGTGCCATATGGCAGGGTTAAAGGTTCTGCGATAGACTGGTTGTTGCCCCAGTGTGCTGGTCCTCCATGTTCTTAATGGGATTATGAATACTCATAAATTCTAAATCGTCATCGCGTTTTTACTTCCCGTTTTAAAATACATTTTCTGGTGGGACTGTAGCTTAATAACAATATCCTCGTTCACTTTAATAGCAGACAAAACAGAATCATCCCCTAGTTAAGTTGGTCTATCTTTCATTATTTTAAGACAGGGTAGATGTCATATTTACAATAATGCAGTTATTCTTTACACTGAGTTATTACCTCCGCCATCGCAGTTGGACACAGCTTATGGTATCACCTATGTCTGTTTTCGTACGTGATATCTCAGCAAATTTTAGGATTTCAATGAAAGTTTGTGGAAATATGGGCAGTGGGTCAAGGAAGAGTTCATTAGAATTTGGTGTGGAGCTGGATGTGTATGAAGCAGTAAATCTTTTTTTTTTTTTTCGGCAATGGCGGGGGTATGCTCTCTTTGATACTGTGTAGCAGGGCAGACTACGACAGTAGATTTGACTGACTACAGTATGCGAGACCGTAAATGTATGGGCCTGATTGGTAAAAGTAACTGCAGCAGAAAATCGTAATTTAAACTGGAGATGGTGGCGGTATGCGGTCCTGAGCTCTTTTTATTTTGTAAATTGACTTTGTATGTTAATAATTCATACATCATACGGCAGCTTCAGCGAAAAAAAATGTTCAATCGCTAAAGTATATGAGTATTATGTATATCAAGTGGATAAAAGGAAAAAATCTGTCATATACCATAATGTCCTTGGGCATATTTTTAAAAATCAACAGACAGGTCTTATTTAATATCTTTTCAAGGTCTTTCATGGGAAATGAACGGAAAGGTTTAGGTGAACATGCTCACATCATTTCCATGATACGGAAACATCGAATACGGTTGTCGAAAATTAGCAGCTAGGAACTGAACGCTGACCATTTGTGAAATATTAATTGCAGCCTCCTCTGCCATCAACTTTCCCGAATCCATGGTATTAAGGCCGCTTTCACACGAGGCCACCGGTAGCCTCCACCGGTGGCCTCGTGTGAACGCGGCCTAAAGCCTTCAGTCTGATTTAAAGGAATTACTGAGTGTTATATACATCTAATCCCTTCAATTGTGAGGCATTAACTGAAGATGTCGTGAGGTTAATAGAAATCAATGCATCACTGGAGTAAATGGGATTAATGAACTGTCTGCCTGATGCTATACTCTTGCACATCATCGTAATTGCTTCTAATGCCTATCATCAGTTTTCATGTCAAAACATATGTAAAGAAATTCTATCTGCTTGTTCACTCTCTTTAGTGCTTGTTTTAGAGTCATAGATAGCAAATCTTGTCAAGAACGTCGCACAAGCATCCTCGAATATTGTCTGGGTGTAAATAAGTAAATCACACTTCCATTACCACACCGAATGCCATCGTGTTTAGCACTAATGCACTTTCCTCCAGTATTTTCCATAATATTCCTAACAAACAAACGAACAAACAAACAACGAAACAAACAACACGGTTAAAAATATAATTTCCTTAATGGCCTTTAAGAAAAGGAAAGTCTCTGGATTCCCTACCAACTTTGAAAGCCAAGCCTCTGTTTTCACATTCTTGGTAATGGAGGGATTATGTTAAATCTACCTTAACTAGAAAATGTAAATGAACCAGATGAGTTCCATAAGAAAACTAGCCAGGGCAGATTACCTTACCATATATTCCACCCCAGCGCTTTCCCCTCACACCCCACCCAAGGACTTCCTGTCACATCCCATCCCAGCACCTGCCCTCAAACCCCACCCCAGCACCTGCCCTCACACCCCTCCCCAGCACCTGCCCTCACACCCCTCCCCAGCACTTGCCCTCAAACCCCACCTCAGCACCTGCCCCGACACCCCTCCCTATCATCTGCCCTCACACTCCACTTCAGCACCTGCCGTCGAACCCCACCCCAGCACCTGCCCCGACACCCCTCGCCATCATCTGCCCTCACATTCCACTTCAGCACCTGCCGTCGAACCTCACCCCAGCACCTGCCCCGACACCCCTCCCCAGCACCTGCCCTCACACACCACTTCAGCACCTGCCCTCAAACCCCATCCCAGCACCTGCCCCGACACCCCTCCCCATCATCTGCCCTCACATTCCACTTCAGCACCTGCCGTCAAACCCCACCCCAGCACCTGCCCTCACATCTTACCCCAGCACCTGCCCTCACAACGCACCCCAGCACCTGCCCTCACACCCCACCACGGCACATGCCTTCATAACTCATCCCAGCACCTGCCTTCACACATCATCCTTGGAACTGGCACCACATATCATCGCAGCAACTGTCCTCACACAACACCCGGCACAATATCTCATATTCAAGATTTTGTACAGTATGCGTCAACAGGCAAGTATACTATAAATTATTTTTACCTGGAGCTTGATGACCTTCAACTTGTTCAATCTGAAAACGTTCTTAACCTCGCCCAAAAGGAGTCCGGCGAGGTATTGTTTTTGGTGTAGTTGCTTTGTCTGTTTGTTTGTTTCTTTGTTAGCAAAATTACGGAAAAACGGCTGAATGAAATTACATGAAACTTTCAGGATATGTGGACACTGGTCCCCAAAGAAAGTGATGAACTTTAGAGGTAATCGAGCGGCCTTGAAAGGTCAAAATCAAGGTCACGGATTTTCAGAGGACTATAACTTGAAACAAGTTGAAGATAGAGATATTTACTAATATGAACATACAGGAACTCGTAATATGGGCTTTCATTTGGCACCAAGACCTTTGACCTTGAGTGACCTTGAAAGGTCAAACTCAAGGTCAGGGATTTTAGGGTGCTATAACTAGAAACTGGTTGAAGATGAAGAGATATTTCGGGTGGAGTAGACTGTAGCACCAGTCGAGCAGGGCAGTACTCCCGAGGTGGATGGAAAGCTGATGACAGGGAGTGCTGGAGCTCCCGTTTCATCAGCCCTCAGGACTAGTTCCTGACCATCCCCCTTTGCTGAACTTTTTCAGTGTCTCAGTTACACAGAGAGTAGGCCAGCATGCTCTCCAGTACAAATTTCTCTATCTATCTTCACCAAACTACATGCACAGTACACACTACACTTCCTATTCAAAATTTACCAAAATGGCGTCAATTCACCTAGCCTCGGAGTCCCCAGGGGGGGGGGACCATAAATGCCCCCGCCATCTGCCCCTCTCCCGGTGACGACTCGAGGTGCCTGGAACCACTGTCTGACTCTCTTCTTCTTCATTTCTGCAACATTCGAGGCCTTTCATCTAACTTTCGCTCTGTTGAGCACCACCTCTCCTCCTCTAAACCTCACCTTCTTTTTCTAACGGAGACTCAGCTGTCTGAGGCAACTGACAGCAAACCCTTTTCTGTATCCTCCTACTTTCTCTATACTCATTTCAAAGCCAAAGGTGGCTGTTGTGTATACATACGCAACGACTTATCTTGCTCTCGTGTTCCTGAACTTGATTCTTCTGAATTCTCCACTCTCTGGCTTCGGCTTTCCTGTCATTCTCTGACTAAATATATCTGTGCTGTTTACTTATCCCCTAATTCTACTGACTATCAAAAATTCTTCGACTATCTTACTTCTACGATGGAACACATTCTGTCCATTTCTCCTTTCTCTGAAATCTCCATTCTTGGAGATTTCAATGTTCACCACCACCTTTGGCTCTCCTCTCCTTTCACGGATCCACCTGGTGAACAAGCCTACATCTTTTCTATCCTTAATGACCTAGAGCAGCTTGTACAGCACCCTACCCGTATCCCTGACCGCCTTGGAGAGAGCTCCAACATACTTGACCTCTTCCTCACAACTAATCCTTCTGCTTACTCTGTTAATCTTTTCTCTCCGTTGGGCTCCTCCGAACCACAACCTTATTACCTTAACCTGTCCTATCGCTCCAGTACGGCCTGCGGACCCTCCAGGGAAACGTCGTCTCTGGCATTTTGGAGCTGCGGACTGGGAGGCCCTCAGGCAGTACTTCTTTGATTTTCCCTGGAATGATTATTGCTTCCATGGCCGTGAGCCATCTGAGTGTGCCTTGCGCATTACGGAGGTTATTCTCTCGGGCATGGAAGCATACATTCCTTACTCATATCCTTTGACTAACGCAAGAAAGCCTTGGTTTAATCACGCTTGTTCTAATGCTGTCCGCAACAAGGAGAAGGCCTACAAAAGGTACCGGAGCCAACCCACCCCTGAATCACATAATCTTTACGTTTCTGCCCGGAATCGTGCTAAGTCTGTTCTTCGCTCTACTAAAAATAATTTCATCCATACTAAATGCTCTCAACTCTCCAACTCGAATTCTTCCCGCTCCTTCTGGCACCTTGCCAAAAATCTTTCTAACAACTTTACCTCATCAACCTTCCCTCCTCTTTTCTACTCTGATGGTTCTGTAGCTATTTCTTCTACTGATAAAGCAGATCTCTTCGCACAGACTTTCTCCTCCAATTCCACCTTAGACGATTCCGGTGCTGTTCCTCCATCATTTCCCCCCTCTGACTTCCTCATGGCTGACATTAAAATTTCTTCAGTTGATGTATTTTCTGCCATTACTGGCCTCAGTACTAACAAGGCATATGGGCCTGATGGGGTCCCTCCTGTTGTTCTCAAAAACTGTGCTTCTGTGCTTACACCCTGCCTAGGCAAACTATTTCGCCTTTGTCTGTCAACTTCTACCTTTCCTTCTTGCTGGAAGTTTGCTCTCATTCAGCCAGTCCCAAAGAAGGGTGACCACTCCCAACCCTCCAACTATCGTCCAATTGCTTTAACGTCCTGTATTTCAAAAGTTTTCGAGTCAATTCTTAATAAAAAAATTTTAAGGCATCTTTCCTATCACAACCTTCTTTCCGATCGTCAGTATGGGTTCCGTCAGGGACGCTCCACTGGCGATCTTCTCACCTACCTTTCAGACTCCTGGTCATCCTTCTTTCGGGACTTTGGCGAAAGCTTTGCCATTGCACTTGACATCTCAAAGGCTTTCGATCGAGTCTGGCATAAATCTTTAATTTCCAAACTGCCTTCCTACGGTTTCTATCCTTCTATCTGTACCTTCATCGCTAGCTTCCTTTCTGGTCGTTCTATAGCTGCTGTCGTAGACGGCCATCGTTCTTCTCCTAGATCTATCAACAGTGGTGTTCCTCAGGGCTCTGTCCTATCACCAACTCTCTTCCTTTTATTCATCAATGATCTTCTAAGCTGTACATCTAACCCTATCCACTCATACGCTGATGACTCCACCCTTCACCTTTCCATTCGGTTCCCGCAACGCCCATCTCAACAGTTACTTCAAGAAACAAGGGATGAAGCTATGGCACACCTAATGTCTGACTTGGCTCATATCTCTGACTGGGGTAAAAATAATATGGTTGTCTTTAATGCTTCTAAGACTCAGTTCTTACACCTATCAACCCGACAAAATCTTCCACAGGTATACCCACTAATGTTTAATAATATTCAGATTAATCCTGCATCATCCTTGAACATGCTTGGGGTTTCATTTACTCGGGACTTATCTTGGAAAGATCATATTACATCTCTTGTAAAATCTGCTTCCAAGAGATTGGGTGTGCTAAGCCGACTCCGCTCTTTCTTTACCCCTGCACAATTGTTGACTCTATACAGGGGTTTTATCCGCCCCTGTGTGGAGTACAACTCTCATGTGTGGGGAGGCTCCCCACATACAGCTCTTCTCAATAGGGTGGAGTCAAAGGCTTTTCGTCTCATTAACTCTCCTCCTCTTACTGACTCCCTTCAACCTCTGTCTCTTCGCCGCACTGTTGCATCTTTATCTCTTTTCTATCGCTACTTTAATGGTCACTGCTCCTCTGAACTGTCTGCTTGCATTCCTCCACCTCTACGACAGGCGCGTAGCACCCGTCTGGCAGCAAACTCTCATCCCTTTTCTGTCCAACTCTCTAATGCAAGAGTTAACCGTTACTCCCAGTCTTTCATTCATGCAACAGGTCAGCTCTGGAACTGTCTCCCTCTGTCTGTATTTCCTCCTGCCTATGATCTCCAGTCTTTCAAACGCAGTGTGTCCAGGCATCTCAAAATGATCGGATCTTGAATTTGGCTCTCTATTGTATTTTGTTTTTCTCTTGGAGGGAACTGTTACTGCGGGCTCATGGCCTTTGGTTCCTTCTTCCTCGCATAAAAAAAAAAAAAAAAAATCATCAAAGTACAGAAAGTCCCATAAAGGTTTTTAATTGGTACCATGACCTTTGACCATAAATGACGAAAGGTCAAATTCAAAGTCACGGATCTTCAGGGGGCCATAACTTGAAACTCGTTGAAGATGGATATGTTCTATTATCAAGACATTGGAAGTCTCATATGGGCTTTTATTTTGCGTCATGACCTTTGACGTTGAGTGACCTTGAAAGGTCAAATGCAAAATCACGGATTTTTGGAGGGTGCAACTTGAACACATTTGCGCCATTACCTTAGATTTTAATTGTGTGCCATACTGACACTAAATGGCAGTATCGATTCAGTACTTAACTGTAATAAAACAACTGCTGTTGGGCAAGGTTTGTTGTGCCTGGTACCACTTGTTTTTTTTTTTTAAGTTGGCCACTGAACATATAGTTCAGTACACTGAACCCATTTGGTGCGACATGCAGCTGTGGCTGCATGTTGCAGGTAATGGGTTATGCAGAAAGAGCAGCTTCTCACATGCAATTTATATGCCTCCTTTGAGTCCTTTAGGCAATGAAGTTGGAAGAGGTTTTGTAGTCAAACCCGTCTGAATGTGTTTATTTGTTCCTTGCCTGAATCAAAAGATTCGGCAAGCATGTTGGTCAGTTCCGTATGTTTGTCTGCTTGTTTCTCTGCACTCTACAGATCACAATTTTGCACCAATCGTTTTGAAAAAAAAAAAAAAAAACAATCAGAAGGTAGATATCCATAAACCCTGGAAGCCTACTATTTTTCATCAAGATCTGTCGAAGCCCCTGGACTGGGTGAGGGGTTGAAACCCCTCAATGGCCGTGGGTCCAGAAATCATCAGGACCCAGTGGCCAGCCCAGGCACCATTTTTTCAAATTTCGAAAATCATCCTTTTTTTCTGACCAAATTGAAGGAAAACGTCTGGCACACATGACAATGCAATTTTTAGCTTCCCAAACCCATCCTGTGCTTCGCAATTAAGTGCAAAAAATTTTGCCAAATGTCTGCCTACACGCCGGTGAAAACTAAGCAGACACATGATTGCCAACGTGCCAGCGAAAACTAACCAGACACAGTCGGATCCATCCAGTAAGTACTCTGCGTATGGCAGTTAAATTTGTTTGTCCACACGATATCTCAAATCATAATCGATGGAAATTAATGAAATTTTCTGGATTTATGGGTCATGGGCCAAGGAAAAGTGTGCTAAATTTTAGTAATGATCTCAGTTTTCTGGTATGGGGCTTGCCAGAGTTATTGCCCCTCTGAGTTCACTGAACTTCTTGGAATTAATATGGTATAGATTGAATAAGAATTGCTGAAGCTGACCTTCCTAAATGAAACGGAAATACCCTGTGGCTTTGACTATTTCAAGTATTGTTAAAAAAAAAAAAGAAAAAAAAAAAGAAAAGGGTATATAAACATCTTGGTGACTTGAAACCATTCTACTTTATACTTATCAAGGATTAGACTGTAGCACCAGTCAAGCAGGATGGTACTCCCAAGGTGGATGGAAAGCTGATGACAGGGAGAGCTGGAGCTCCCATTTCATCAGCCATCAGGACTAGCTTCTGAACATCCCCCTTTGCTGAACATTCAGTGTTTTAGTAACACTAAGAGTAGGCCAGCATGCTCTCCAGTACAAGTTCCTCCAACTATTAACACCAAACTACATGCAAATTACACACTTCGCTTCCTATTCATTTTTTTTTTTCAAATGGCAACTCATCACCAAGCCTCTTAGTTCCTGGGGGGTGGAGGGGGGGATCATCAAATCCTCCACCATCGGCTCCTCTCCCAGTGACGGCCAAACAAGATGCTCGGAACCACTGTCTGACTCACTTCATTTCTACAACATTCGCAGCCTTTCCTCTAACTTTCTTTCTTTTGAATACCACCTCTACTTCACTAAACCTCACCGTCTCTTGCTCACTGAGACTCAGCTGTCTGAGGTGGCTGGTAGCAAACCCTTCTCTGTATCTTCCTATTTTCTCTTCACTCATTTCATAGCCAAAGGTGGCTGTTGCGTATATTCACACAACAACATATCTTATTTTCATGTTCCTAAACTTGAATCTTCTGAACTGTCTACTCTCTGGCTTCTGCTTTCCTATCATTCTCTGGCTAAATACAGTATATGTGTGCTGTTTACTGGTATTAATTCTACTGACTGTGGAAAATTCTTTATCTTACTTGTAAGATATAACACATCCTATAAATTTCTCCTTTCTCTGGAATCTTCATTCTAGGAGATTTCAATGGTCACCACTACCGTTGGTTCTGCTCTCCTTTCACTGATCCACCTGATGAGAGAGAAATTACAGAGGTTAAATGGTGGCAACTTTTTCTGAAATGCATAAAATGAGAATAATAAGAGTCCTCCTCAAAATAACCAAGAGAAGATGAAGCTGGAGAAGCCCATAGGGAGAAAAAAAGTGAAATCGGCTTCATTACAGCAGATAAGAACAGCGCAATCTCTAATGTCACATTTACCTACAAAACAAGCGTAGGAAGTGACCAAACCATTACAGGTTGCACAGCCGGATTCATTTTCAGGCTATAAGTTATATCAGGTGTGACACTGATGAGTTGAACAGTACACTAACAAAATTGTTAATGGGATCAGTAGAGTTAGTCGGGAAAGATGGTAAAACTAAAGCCAAAAAGTATTTTAAAAAAAAGGCCCTCGAGCTCATGAAAAGAACAAAAAGTGAGGTGAAAGTAAAATCTAAGAAAGGTGAAGCAAAAAATACAAAATAAAAACAAGCTTCTGAGCTAGATTTATAGAGAGAATAAAAACGACAGATAAACGTGGATCAGATCAAAGAAACCATCAAAAACAGAAACAATCTGAAACAGGTCTGAAGCAAAACGGTTCTAGGAAAGCAAATAAATCCTATCAGTGAAAAACAAAGATAGTGAAGTCTTCAAATGCAGAGAAAATGGAGGAGAGAATTGAAGAATTTTACAAAGAACTGTATGCATGAAAAATAGTATCAACAGCTGACTTATCAGAGGACGCAAGTGAATTGCCGAGATAAAACCAGACAATGTAAATACTTCTCATAAAGGTATGAAAAGAGGAGAGGCCCCAGAGAGAGACGATAAAGTATCAGATTTACTGTTGGATGCAGCAGCAGAAGTTCAAAACAGGGTCGCCCACTCATTCACCCAGTGCATAAAGAAGACGAAAATTCCCAAAACAAGTTGTAATGCAATAGTTATTTTACTTTCCAAGAAAGGCGACTCAAAAGTTATAAGTAGATACTGACCTATTTGATTATTATACAACCCTGCATCAAATTTGCTGACAAACAACATTTACATTAAGATAATTAGATATCGCTGATTCCAAAAATGGCTTCAATTTTTACGTAGCACGTCACGTTTAGCGACAAAATAGGATGTCATATTTTATTGGGGAAGCACGATATAATTGGCTGACTCTCGCATTTGCTCGTTTTTACTTATATTTCATTTAACTATTTGCGTTATATCTATCTGATTTTTATTGACTAATTATATATTCTTATATATGATATATATTTTTAATATTCAGTTATTTTAAATAATTTTATTAACTACTGTGAGCTGCTGTAGTTGCTCAGATCGCTCCATGTTACTGTATTGCTCATTTGTTTTTTTATTCGTGTGTTGTAATTATGGCAGCTAACCCAAGAAAGTGTAAACTTGACCTGGAAATATCTTTTGTTATATCTGCGGACGTTTTGCTGCACCAAAAAGGTGGACCTAAAATATCACACTTAAAAAAAAAAAGAAAACAAAAAAACAAAACAAAGTATATCACGGATATTTTGAAATGAAATTGGGTGATCAAGCTAAACCTTGGACCCCCCTCATTCAGTCAGCAGATCTTGTGTTGAAAACCTGAAACATTGGATCACAGAAAAAAGAAAGATTCCACTTTCCTGGAGGGAACTGCGAAATCATCTGGATGATTTAGGTAAAGAAGGAACCTGTTTTGAATATCTGTGTTAAATATTCCCATGCTAAAGCAGATGAAAAACTGTGAGCTGGTAAATTTTTGGCCCTCAGATGAAAGACCAGCAGTTCAAGAGCTCAGTGAAAACAGGTGAATGAAATGCATGGAATGCATTTGCAACAGTTGTGTCCGACTTTGGTTCTACTAAAAATGAAAACTATCATCACCTTGTTGAAACTTTATTCAGAAATGTCTAGAAAGTAAGATGCAATATTAGTGTCAAGGTTTATATCCTGTATAGCCTTGTAGATTTTTTTACAGAAAACCTTGGAGCAGTAAGTGAAGAAAAGGGACAGAGGTTCCATCAGGATAGAAAAATGGAAGAAAAAGGTATCAAGGGAGGTGGGACACAAAATGATGGCTGACTGCTGCTGGTGCTTACAAGGAGATAGTGTCGACATTACTTACTTCTATAAATCAACGAAAAGGAAATTCACCCTGTAACATTAGTGCATTTTTACCCTCCACCTGACAAAGTCAGGGAAGGGTGCTGTTATCACTGGGATCAATAGGTGTCCATCCGTAGAGCTGGGTGGCAGGGCAGTTGGCCGGGAATAGAAATTTCGTTTAGGGGCCAGAACTCAGAAAGTATTCACTATAGACTCATGAAATTTCACATAGTGATGTGTCTTATAGTGAACTGGTGCCTTTTGGTAGGTAGAATGCTGTGTCCCTATTAGTTATTTTGAAAATAATGAAAAGGAAAAAAAATATATATATTTCTAGAGACTCAATGTGACCTGCGCAAAGAATCTGAAGGGCCCAGGTTATGTGTCCTCAAGGCGTTCTCCATGCTCCCATCTTTAAAAGAAAAGATTGGGGGAAGGCCGTTATGCTCTTGGTTAGGTGTGCATGGAGGTTGAGAGATATGTGTTTCGTCAGATGAAGAGTTGGAACAGCGTAGCATTGCCCATGTTATTTTTAATTTCCATTACTTTATATACATGGGTTTTGTTATGTAAATTGGCTTCCTACACTAATTTTTACTTTATTTCTGAAATCAGCACGTTCAAAATATGCATGATCAATACTTCTTTTTTTTTTAATCAAATCAGCAGATAATGTTTTTCAAGATGCAGGGCTGTGTAATCAGTTATATACAACGTCTTCAATAACGTTCTTACGAACAGAAGGACAACAAATTTGGAAGAATACCAAGCTAATGAGCAGGATGGTTTCTGAGGCAAGTATTCGACTACTAATCATCTTCACACAATGAATCAAGTTATTATGAAACAGCAGAATATAGCAAAGAACTGGGCTGAGGTTTTGTTCAATACGAAAATGCTTTCGACCCAATGAAGCATATAGCAATTATAAATTCACTGCGGGAACAAGGAGTAAACGAGAACATGGTAAAACTAGTCGACAACATATACAAAGAGGGAACAGCTACAGGTAAGTTACATAAATGCTAAGAAAAAATTATGAATGAGAAAGGCGTGCATCCGGGAAATACAGTTTCACCAAAATTATTTACACACGCCTTGAAAATGCTTTCAGAAATGTAGAATGGGAGAACAAAGAAATAAATATAGACGAAGAAAACATAAATCATTTAAGATTTGCACATGACATTGTGCTAATCTCAGAAAGAGCAGAGGAATTGCAATAAATGCTAAAGACCTAAATGGAAAAGGTCCCTGAGTAGTGCTAGGAATGAACCATAGCAAAACTATATCTAAATCTATCTATCTATCTATCTCTCCATCTACCAATCTCTCTCTCTCTCTCTCTCTCTCTCTCTCTATTTCACTCATCTTAAATGTCAGGACCAACATGCCTAGCCCCGGGCTCCGACGCTCCTCATGGGGCAATGTAGGATTGGATGATGGATGGATTTATCTATGTATCTATCTATGTATCTATCTATATCTGTCTATCTATCTATATATCTATCTATCTATCTATCTATTTACACAAATACTACCAGCATTCATGCCCTCATAGCTTGCAAACTGTCAGAATGCCATAGCTGATTAGGTAACATGATTTCTTTTGTATGTTATGCAGATCATTTGACTGTCAACTGTGACTCAGAATCATTCCCCCCCCCCTCTCTCTCTCTCTCTCAAAGTCCTTTGTTGCTGAACCAACCCCTCTTCTGCAAATGCCTGTAATGCCTATTTATGAAATGAATTAGACCGAAATTTTATAATAAACTGCCAGTGAACCTTCATACGTTCTCTCATACTACTATAAATTTCAGTGAGCGTGATCGTTTTCATAGCTAAAAAGTATTGCTTTTTACACGGAATAAATTTACTAACATAATTTTCAAGCATTAATTTCAACAAGTCAGAAGCCAATAATCAAAACTGATACCACATCCATATGTTACTGATTAATCCAGTACAGCTGCCTTTGCTAAAGACGTTTTGGGAAATATCTGAGGGATGACAATTTGTCGGTCCTGTGTAAAAATACACATTTTAATAACCTGCACTTCCATAGATCTACAGAGAGTAAAAAGTTATCCCTGTCAAGCTTGGTGGCTGATTAACTGATGGTAGATAAGACAAAACACATTGTACCTTATTGAGCGCTATAATAATTCTGATAGTTATTGTAGGGTTGAGGAATGTATCATATGGATCATGATCCTTGCCGATCATTCTTTAAATAATAGGCTATTCTACAAGAGAGAGAGAGAGAGAGAGAGAGAGAGAGAGAAGGGAGGATGCTAGTTCAATCTTTTTCCTTGGATCGCGTGAAGCGATATTTCGAAAAATGTAAAAATTTATTTTCAAAATGTGAATACTAGAACCATTAATATATTTTGTCTATACAACTGCCAGAGAGAAAAATATATTATCAGCACTAACCTGCACACGCCTGGTACTTTATAGCTGCTGCCATAGCGAAGCTGGTATTGTTCTCACTTTGCCTGTGTGTGCATCTGTGTGTCAATTACCACGATAACTTCGCAACCGGTCAAGATATCATCACAAAATTTTACAGGTGTGTAGCACGGAAAAATTCGATCACTAGATCGTAATTGGTGATAGTATGCCAAGGTCTGTGTGTCTGTTACCACGATAACATCGCAACCGCTCAAGATATTCACAAAACTTTACAGGTGTGTAGAAGGGATGAAAATGCCCTACGAATATTGTTTTCAGTTTATCTGTCTGTGTGTCTGTTAGCAACATAACTTCGCAACTGCTCCAGACATCATCACAAATTTTTACAGGTATGTAGTAGGGACGAAAATCTCCTACGAGTTCGAAAATGGTAATAGTAGATCAAGGTCTGTGTGCTTGTTACCACGATAACTTCGCAACCGCTCAAGATATCATCGCAAAATGTTACGGGTGTGTAGTAGGGATGAAGGTCTCCTACGAGTTCGAAATTAGTGAAAGAAGGTCAAGGTCAATGTCATTCCGAGCCCTGCTAGATATGTATCGGCTCGCGGCTGGTGTGATTATCCCCTTGGGGGGCCTCTATTTTTTTTTTTTTTTTTTTTTAATTCCAAGCGAGTTAATGTTAGCTGGTGAAAGAAATGAGGCAGCTTTAGTACTGAGACAACGCAATGAATTAAAAATTTTCCAACTGACAAATTGTTAGTGAAAACAGATTCTAGTAATTTAACAGTTCCACACCTACCAAGGATAACATTTACGCAACACCAAACACCTACAGACTTAAGTTCATCTACACCAGAGCATAATAACAGCTGTCCCTTACCCCTTCCGCCAGCACCACCTCCACTTTGGATGGACCCAGGAAAAAGGCCAGCACCGTGGAGGGATAACAAGACTACCGGTATTAGTAAAATGTGGCCGTCGAGAGTTCCTGCTTTTCATCGGGTTCATTTAAAACTTGGCGCTGAGGAACTTTTATCACCAGCAGCGGAGCCAGCAGCGCGGAAGATTACTGATGATCCCCTGTGGCTCCCTTTGGGCCTGCATACAGTGAGAGAGAGAGAGAGAGAGAGAGAGAGAGAGAGAGAGAGAGAGAGAGAGAGAGAGATTTTATAAAGTATAATATTCTGTCAGTATCCTCCACTCTCAGTTCATTCAGTAAGGTGGCATTCTTCAAAATATATTATTACTACCGCCAACCAGCTTTATTCAGTTTATTTGGAAGCCCCCGTCGTGAAGGAGATATTACCACTCTCTTGTAATGATCTCCATAAATCACACTGTATATCTATACTCTCATTTCCTTACTATCATTCCGTTAACTCTGATCCATGCTGTGAAGTCTCCTTGAGTTCCACTCCAACACAGTCACTCACTCAGACATAAAGAACCCTCCCCCCCTCTTTCTCTCAGTTTTTATATATATATATATATATATATATATATATATATATATATATACCCCATTGGATCCCAGAGCTGCTGGGCGAGGCACTGCACTGGCGGGTACTAAGCGTACCGGCCTCCGCCTATGGGTTCATAGTCGCGAAGCTCATAGGTCCCTAGCCGGGGGTTCCCTACTTTACCAAGATTTGAAAATTCCATGTTCTGTCCAATACTGACAGTGGGATATCTATCTATCTATCTATATCATATTCAGTAAATAGATCTTTAACACACACACACACACACACACACACACACACACACACCTAATGACGCTCACATCAGTAAACTTTATTCTCTCGACTCCAGTACTATATCATCATCTTTGTTCCAATTGATTTTGTACCATTTTATTAGATACCAAAGATTATTATTTTGCAATATTAAGTTCACGTGATGAATTAGCTCTAAATTCCTTTCTCATAGTATTTTATTACTCTAAACAAAATGCTCCCAATATCTCAAAATGCGTTCTCCTTAATGTAATATTTACTATGCAGTTGATCCATTACAAGTGGAAATGTTGGTTGAGAAGGAAACACAGGTTAGAGCTTGATTTCCTTACTTTCTCTTACGTTTCGGGCAACACAGAATCCATCTTCAGAGAGTCTGAACAAGATTTGATACAGCTGAGACATTTATACTTCTGGAAATTTCCTCCCCCTTTCTCGTGTCGAAGCCTGAGTGGCTGTCTCAAGAGAAATTCCGTCTTCCTACACCATCCTCGATTGCGCCATTTTTGGTATCCTTGTTGTATACCTATCTATCTATCTATCTATGCACACTGTGGTGGATGGAGGCTCCCAGCATCCACTCACTCAGTGTAGGGATGCCTAATGGTCTCTACACTGAATGACAAGCCAGACGGTTTCCTACAAACAGGAAACCGTTCACTACGCTGGGTGGTAACCATATAACCGTTTTTTTTTTTTTCAGGGTTAAGTGTCCCCCAGATTCCCCTGTCTAAAGTAACTTAATCATGGAAGTTGTTTCGTAAAGCCTCGGAGGGCCCAATAGTGATTACCAGCCCAGGGCCCCAACCAAATGAGCAGACTCGTGTGGCCATTTGGAATGTGAGAGGTGTGAATGAGGAGAGCAAGAGGGTGGAAGTAGTGAATGTGTTCAAGAGTGCGAGATATGCCGTGATGGCATTGTGTGAATCAATGATGAAAGGGTGCGAAGTGGAGGAGTGGGAGGGTGTGAAATGTGTAAGATCGGGCATGAATGGTCGAGGAAGATGCAAGGAATGAGTTGCTTTGTTATGAATGAGGTTGGCACAGTGGAATGAAAGACTACAAATCTGTCAGCTCGAGGTGTATGTATGTCAATTTCAGGTCTGAGAAGGTGAAAGTGACGGTGCACCGTGTGAGGACAGGCGTGAAAGAAAGAAAGACCGGTTTTGGGATGAACTGGATGAAGCAGTGGGAGAAATACCCAGGGGCTGCTAAGTGATCGTAATGGGCGATATGAATGGAGGAGTAGGCACTGGTCTTGAGGATAACATAATGGGTTGTAATGGAGTACCAGGAGAAAATGATAATGGGAAGCGACTGAAGGATATGTGTCAGGAAAGGATGTTGTGCATTTGTAACTCGTAATTCAAACACAAAGATGCACGTATATATACATGGTATAGAGTGAACGGGGATCGTGTTGAAAGGAGCCTGATTGATTACGTGCTCGTAGAGAGGTGGATGCTGGGAATGGCTGCTGATACAAGGGCCGTGAGAGGACGATGTGGAGGTCCGTCAGATCATATGATTGTGATATGCAAGATCAAGCTGAGAGGAGTGAGGTGGACCAGGAGAGAGAGGACCACTGAAGGAGTAAGGCTGAATGGCAAGAAGCTGAGGATAAAAGAAATGGCAGATGAATACAGGACCAAAATAGGGGAAGAGTTAGAATCAGTGAATTGGAATGAAATGGATCTGGACAGCCTGTGGAATGAATATATTGATTGCTTAGTTAGAAATGATACAAGCGGTGTGTGGTGTGGCAAGAGTAAAAAAAAATAGAAGAAAGATACGGCATGGTGGGATGAAGAGGTTAAGAGAGCAGTGGAGGAAAAGAGGAAGAAATGGCTCGAGTGGTTACAGGACAGGGGTTCAATTGAAATCATAACTGAATACATTGAGTGCAAGATGCACGTAAAGAGACTAGTGAAGAGGAAAAAAGAGAAGGTAAATGATGATCTAGGAAGAAAAAATGAATGAAAACTACTCTGAAAATAGGAAGTTATACGTGAAGAAATGTTGAATGGAAAGCAGAAAGAAATGTGAAGGTGTGAAGGATGTAAGTGGTAGTTTATTCATCCATGGGGATGAAGTAAGGGCCAGATGGAGAGAATATTTTGAAAGCGTGATGAATGGGAATAGAGAGAGCAGAGCCACTATAAACATGATTGGTTTTGGGTGTGTGCAAAGAAGGAATGCAGTGCCAGGAAAGAGAGCTGTAAAGCGTCTGAAAAATGGGAGAGCAGCTGGGGTTGGCGAGGTGTATGCAGAGACGATTAAGTGTAGTGGAGAGAGCAGAATGAAGTGCTTGTTGGAGATGTGTAAGAAGGCATGGATGAGTGAAACTGTGACTGCAAAGTGGAAAAAGGCTGTGATTGTACCTCTGTACAAAAATAAAAGTGAGCGAAGCGACTGCAGGAAATATCGTGGCATGAGTTTACTGAGTGTGGTAGGGAAGACATTTGGAAGAATCACTATAGAGAAAGCAAGAGAGATATCAGAAGTCCTAGTAAGTGATGAACAGGGTTGCTTTAGGAGAGGCAGAGGATGTGTGGATCAAATATATGCAGTAAGACAGATACTGGAGAAGGCTTGTCAGAAGGACTTTAAGATGTTTATGGCATTCATGGATCTGGAAAAAGCATACGACAAAGTAGATAGAGAAGGACTGTGGAAGGTTTTGCGCACGTACGGTGTAGATGGTAGGCTGCTAGGTGCCGTCAAGAGTTTTTATGATGGTAGTGAAGCATGTGTAAGGGTTAACGGGCGTCTATGTGAATGGTTCACGATCGGTGTGGGCGTGCGAGAAGGTTGTGTGATGTCTCCATGGTTGTTCAATGTATATATGGATGGAGTGATGAGAGAAGTAAAAACACAAGAGGGGGATGGCGCTGGTAATGAATGGTTATGGATGGAATATCTCAAATTTGCTGTATGCTGATGATGCAATACTACTTGCAAATACCGGACAAGAACTTGGTAGACTAGTGCAGAGTTTTGCTGATGTCTGTGAGAGTCGTGCCTTGAGAGTAAATGTAGGAAAGAGTAAAGTGATGGTCATTGAGAGAGAAGGTGACTCCCAATGCGATGTTACAGTGAATGGAGAGAGACTGGAATTGGTGAGAGAGTTCAAATACCTGGGTGCAGTGATAGAAAAGAGAGGAAAATTTCAGAGGAAGTGGAAAGCAGAGTGAAACAAGGAAGAAAAGTAGCTGATGCAATGAAGGCCTTGATAAGAAACAGAGGCTTGAGTGTTGCAGCTGCACGAGGCTTCCATGAGGGAGTGTTAGTGCCAACTTTAACATATGGATGTGAGACTATGGTGTGGCATGAAAATGAGAAGTCAAGAGTGAAAGCAGTGGAGATGGGACTGCTGAGGAATGTATATGGAGTAAAGAGAGTGCATAGGATACGAAATAATGTGATTCGTGAAAGATGTGGAGTAAGGAAGTCTGTGGACACCAGAATTAAAGAGACTGTACAGTACTGAGATGGTATGGTCATATATATATATATATATATATATATATATATATATATATATATATATATATATATATATGTCTTGCAATGTCTCTGCTGTTTCTGAGATTAGGAGAATGTCATCTGCAAATCTTAAATGGTTTAGCTTTTCTCCATCCATGTTCACTTCTTTCTTTTCCCAGTCTAGCTTTCTGAAAATAGTTTCTAGACATACTGTAAATAACTTTGGTGAAATTGTTTCTCCCGGACGCATGGTCTTCTCAGTCTTAATTTTACGTTGAAAAAAATGTTAAATGACCTGAACAGAGAAACAGAGGCGTAACCAGAAAGTTCTCAAGGGGAGGGGGAGAAAGATGTATATAGATTCTTGAAAAGGTCGTCGGAGGCGATCGAAGCGAGCCTCTGCAGGAGGGGGGTCTGGGGGGGGGCGCTGAGAGCCCCCCAAGGAAAATTTGTGAAAATTAAGTACTTTTATGGGCTTTCTGAGGCCTATGAAGGTATGTATTGGAATATTTAAATGGTAACTAATTATAGTGAAAATGACGAAAAATAGAGCAAGAAAATGATTTTGGCTAACAAAAGAAGCTTTTTTAATGATCTTTATGGAATAAAAGAACAATATTGCATTTGGGAGCCTCAGGTGCATTTTCATCGCCTTTGAGAGCATAATAATCCTAGTTAAGTTAGTTCGAACCTGGAAATGTCAAAAATAATCTGACAAAAGATGATAACAAAAGCATTTTATTGTGTTATAAAGGAAAGCACTATAATTTCTAATATTTCACAAACCTCTTGCTACCTCAAGACTCAAGCAAGTATCATATAATATATTAAGAAGCACTTCCATAGGCCATATATCATCTATAATTATCAATGTGCCATGCATTGGCATTCTACCCTCTTGGTAAAATATGAAAGGGTAAGCCTTTAAAATATGCTAAATTACGTAGACTTGTGTGCTATTTTTAACAGATTGTTTTAAGAAAGCAATATTTTAAATTATGTATGTATACATAGAGAGAGAGAGAGAGAGAGAGAGAGAGAGAGAGAGACCCACCCGTCATCTGCTTTAATCACTGGCAATAAAAGCTCTAGCACTCCTTCGAGCTGATCGTTTTCATACTTTGAACAGATATTGCTTAAATAATCATAGTTCTGATTAATGTAATTAGAAGGAAACACTGATTAACAAAAACATAAGATATTGTGGAACTCAGACAAATAAATGTAGTTTCGTTCATAGTGGTACTCTATAACCGCTATATCAACTAAAATGAAAAAAAAAAAAAAAAAAAAACACCAAGTCTAGTTGCATAAATATGCTACCTGCAATTTTGCATGTCATGACAGTGCTGTATGTTCATAAGAGGAGATTCAGTCTTCCTGCTTTTCTCTTTGAGAACCGATCCAAAATTATGTCTGCATGACGCTGACTCAGCACGATTCTCTCTCTCTCTCTCTCTACAGAGAGAGAGAGAGAGAGAGAGAGAGAGAGAGAGAGAGTTTTATTTATTTTATTATTTAGTTATTTTTAAAGATGTATTATTGTGTTTTTAGCCCCAAACGATTCCAAGACCCTCAGGGGGGGAGGGGAAGGCGGCCGCCACCTCCGCCCCGCCCTTTGCTACGCCCCTGCAGAGAAAGTCTCAAAGTAGGGTTAAAGATGAGCTGGAGAAAAACTAATGTTTAATCAACAAACACCAAAGAGCGTCATCAGAATAAGCGATGAAATTCTTCAAGAAGTCGAGGAGTACAATTACCTGGGACAAATACTAAAATTAACGAAAGATAATGATAGCGAAATAAAAAGACGCATTACAATTGGATGGAAAGCTTTCAGTAAACATAGAGGCATTATGAAAAATAGCTTGCCAGTTTGTATGAAACGAAAAGTATGTAACGAATGTACCGTATTATTCCAGCTATGACGTATGGTTGTGAGACCTGGACGCTGACAAAATCGATGGAAAATAAAATAATCCGTTCTAAGAGGGCAATGGAAAGGTTAATGTTGGGAATATCTTTAAGAAATAGAAATAGATCAACTTGGGTGAGAGAGCAGACTAAAGTCAAAGATATTATAGAAGTTATAAAAGAACAGAAATGGAGGTGGGCAGACCATGTAGCAAGAATAAGGGATAACCGATGGAGCAAGAGGTTGACTGACTGAACACAAGGATTTCGTATGCTTAGCGGAAAAAGGTCAGACAGGAGGTGGAAAGATGAGAAAGAGAGATATGCAGGCAAAACCTAGCAGAGCTTGGCTCAGGTAAGGAGTTCGTGGAGAAGACTGAGAGAAGTCTTTGTTCATCAGTGGACTTCCGATGGCTGGGGACGATTATATAATATATATATATATATATATATATATATATATATATATATATATATATATATATATATATATAATTACACACCCACCGTAAATTGACTTAGGACCCACACACAGAATTTGTATGGGAGAGTTGTCTGTCTTTGCTTTGTGTTTCCACCTCTATCAAGTGAATTTTTTGGGTAAGAAGTAACTGGCAACTCCTCTGGTGTTGGCAGGAGGTGGTGAAACACTCAGCACGTCAGTGCTTCCCCAGAAGCGAGAGTGGGAGTATATGTTTCCGTCACTCTGAGCTTGCATCTCCCTCTTTTATCGTATGCATTACTGTTTGCCCTGTTATTTTCCTAGAGTCGAGTCCGGATCTAAATCCGATAGAAAACTGCTGGGCAAAGATGAAGAAAATCATGGCAGAGAAAAAGACACCCAACCTGGACAACCTCAAGACTGAACTGACAAAATGTTTGGTACAAAGAAATGTCCTTAGATTACTTTAGAGATCTAAGTGATTCCATGCCAAAACGCATCCAACTTATCCTGGAAATCAAGGGAAACATGATTTCATATTAATGAATGGTATTTCATGAAAAAACATTGTGATTTAATATGATTTCTGTGTTTTTTAATACCTTGTTGGGGGAGGTCCTAAGTTAATTAGTGGCAGATGTGTGTGTGTGTATAAATATATATATATATATATATATATATATATATATATATATATATATATATATATATATATATATATATATATATATATATATTTATAGTGCAGTGCCCCATTGTTTCGATTGTGCGTCCAATCCGATGGTGTCTTACTTTGTTCTTGCTACCATCGGACGGAATTACTTGAATATTGGGAAGACATCTGTAGCTAATGGAAGTCGTTAAGGAGACACACCTAACATCTGCAGTTCAGGAAGTCTTTAATAGTCTTAATAAAATCGTCTGAAGATGGCGGGAAAATGAGAGAAAATACATCCTCATGTCACCTATTTCTCTTCACTCCCTTCATTCCAGCAGCATCTATACATATTGCTACATTTTTTCAACATGCCATTTTATTCATGACATCTCCTTCCCCCGCTCCACACACACACACACACACACACACACAAACCAGATTCTTCTATTGCTCTCTCGTCTGCTTCTTCTCACCACATTACTTCATATCACTCCAAGACTATCCTAAGCTCGCTAAATGTTTCCATCAGTGGTAGAACATCGCCTGTACGGTACCGTCCAATGCCATCCTCCGTCATCCGTCTCATCACTGTCCGTACCATGATTTAGCCCAATGAGTTTTCCTACCTTCCCATTTCTATTCTTCACCACCCCCGTGATAGGCATTCTGTCAACCCCAAGATTCTGCTATATTGCAATGAGTGTATTCCAAGTGTCTTTGCTGTTTATTACCTCTGCCAAAGAAGTTGGAGGGGGGGTTATTTATTCACATATGTTTGTCTGCTTGTTTCTGTTTGTCCACACCATGTATTCAAATGTTCTCGGTGAATCTCAATGAAATTTTGTGGATGGGTGTGCCATGGGCCAAGAAAGAACTGATTAGATTTGGGGGCATATCCGAATCAGTATCTGGAGTATTGCGCACAATATCTCCAAAAATTCTCAATGAATTTCAATAAAATGGGCCATGGGTCGAGGAGCAATTAATTAACATTTTGGGAGGATCCGGATCCTATGTATTTCACACAATATCTCCACGGATCCGGATCTGGATTCATTTTAATGGCAGTGGCATTGGAGGAAGTATGGGTTCTCTGTGTGCTTTGTAGTTAATGTATGTTTCAGAGAAATTCAGTTGTTTTACACTGTGTTACAGACTGTCGCTTTGCTATATGTGTTGCAAAAAATATGTCTTGCAGCGTGTTCGGAAACAGTCTCTATTGCATTGCAGTGAGTTTGTTGTAGACGGTCTCTATTGTGTTGCAATGTCTGCTGCAGAGAAGGCTCTTATTTTATACTGTGTATGAGAGAGAGAGAGAGAGAGAGAGAGAGAGAGAGAGAGAGAGAGAGAGAGAGAGAGAGAGAGAGAGAGAGAGAGAGAGAGAGAGAGAGAGAGAGAGAGAGAGAGAGAGAGAGAGAGAGAGAGAGAGAGAGAGAGAGAGATGAGCCCTGTGAAGATGGGGAAAGCAAGAGTAACGACTATGGAGACATGGGAGACGGAAATGTGACAGGCAATACCATGAAAGCACGAGGAGAGGAAGACCGTTGTCAGAGAGAGCGGAAAAAGGCGAAAATTATTTGAGATGAACACTTGAAGACAATAATTAAGGGGTTGAGTGAGGGCAGGTGTGGGTGTTATTATCTCCACGATCATGGGAAACGATGCCACGTCTAGACTATGGTAAGAGTGTTCATCCGTTGTGCCCCCTTAATGAAATTCATATTCAGTTTCCACTTGAAATCATGCATAGCCAGTCCCTTAATCTGGTAAATATTGCATCTCCTTCGAAGTGCTATGAGCATTCCAATATGACCTCATCCACGCTATAAGCATTGCGGTATCACCTCATCCCAGCTATAAGCATTCCAGTATCACCTCAGTCTGCTATAAGCATTCTGGTATCATCTCAGTAAGCTATAAGCATTCCAGTATTAGCTCAGTCTGCTATAAGCATTCCAGTATGGCCTCATCATCGCTCAGTCATATCATCCTGCACTGTTCGCGATATATTCGTGAACGTGCTTCGCTTATAAATTACTGCAGCGCAGCAGAAGTTCCCTTCACCCTTTCCGCCCTCCTGGGTGATGGGGATATTGGTATGACTGATAAATTGATGGCTTTCTCGAGACACCGGATTTATCCGAGTGATGTGAGTTTTTTCTGTGTGGTTATGGTTTTTATTGACTGTAAATATATACATTTTGGATGTCCCCTATATTAAACAACGTGCCTCGGCTAACCGTTACCAACTGATGAGCGTGCTTGTGTAATACAGAATTTTATTGGACACTTTCAGTCGATGGTGTTCTGTTGGATGAGTTACTTCACTTTTTGTAAATATGTATTGTACATGGTTTCCATCTGTTTGTAAAAGTGTTCTTAATTAGGGCCGAGAGTTGATTTATGTGCAGTAGTTCTGGACTCCTCTGGTTCTGTTTCATATACTGATGTCCCATACCATCACCATCACCACAATCACGGCCACCATCATCACCACCACCGCCATCATCATCACCACAACCACTATCATCACTAACACCAGCACCATCATCATCATCAACGCAATTCTGTTGCAATCCTCCACCTGACAAAGTACATAACTCCCACCTCCCTGTACACCTAACTAAGCACATAACGGCCCTCCCCTCCCCCCTCCCTCTGTATAACACAGAGACTGCAGGTCGTACTGAAACTGAGAAACATAATCCTGCAGTAGACACTCAAAATGGTTGATCAGATGTGATGATATATATATATATATATATATATATATATATATATATATATATGTAGTAGGTGGGGGCGCTCACCTTCCACTCACTTGATGTAGTGCTGCTCTCGGATATCTGCCCTTTTCTCTCCTCCAACCTGTGATGATATATATATATATATATATTTGTAGTAGGTGGGGGCGCTCACCTTCCACTCACTTGATGTAGTGCTGCTCTCGGGTGTCTGCCCTTTTCTCTCCTCCAACCTTCTTTCCATCCATCCTCTTCTTTGTTTGTTTCCTTTATTCTTTCCTCTTTCTTCTGCCTGCGGATGACTTTACACACCCTCCTGTGTCTTTCTTTCCTTCATTCTTTCCTCTTCCTTCTGCCTGTTAATGACTCTACACTGAGTGACAAGCCAAATGGTTTCCTGTACACCAGGAAACCATATACTACGCTGGGTGGTAACCATATATATATATATATATATATATATATATATATATATATATATATATATATATATATATATATATATATATATATATATAGGCTCCTGGTGGTTTAGTGGGTAATAACGGTGCTCCAATCAGATTGAGCCGATGAAGGTGTATATCCAAGGGATGGTTAGGGTTTATTGCTCACGAAATGCCACTCAGGGATGAGTGAGGCTGGTCACTCTCATCTTAAATGCCAGGACCAACTTGCCTAGCCCTGGGCTCCTATGCTCCTCATGGGGCAACGTAAGATTAGATGATGGATATATATATATATATATATATATATATATATATATATATATATATATATATATATATATATATATATATATATATATATATATATATATATACTGTATATATATATATATATATATATATATATATATACTGTAGATATATATATATATATATTGTTACATAGCCTATGATTTCATCATCCTTTGTATAATTCTAATGTACAGTATGCTGCATGTTTGATTACGATTCGCCACTTGGCTTCTATAGTGACCAGGCTTGCATGTTCTACCTCACTCCCCCCTTCTCCCCCTTATAGTAGAGTAAGTCGTTCTTTCTGTTGTTCAGAGCAGGATTGTCAACTCTTTGTCCTCTATGCCTTCATTTGCGCGTCCTTCTTACAAGTTGAATCAAGGTCTGCCGGCCCCCTATATAATGAGCTCGGTCTCTACATTAGTTGCCACTTAGATCTACTCCTCATTCTGTTCACATCTCTGTCCTCCCCTGTACGGTATATTATTATTGTGAGTGCTCAGGAAGTCTCCAGCCATCTAGCTGCTGTATTATTTGAGTATAAGTGTTATTACCATTTTTCTTCTGTTGTGTGGCATGGGGCATTGATTCGTAAGCCTGGTAAAGATTTTACTGTCAGCCAGTATTAGTAATATTTTGTATCTGTAATAATATTATATCTTGCTTTAACTGAGCATTATCCGGTTTTCTTATTTTATCAGGGCTGACTTAGATAAATTTGCTCTGGCTAAATTCGTGTTAATAGAGGCTATTGCAGTTAACCATATATGTAACCTGTTTTGCCATTATATTATCCTTATGAGTCCTGAATGTTTAGTTGTTAGTTTGGGCAGTAAACTTTAACTTGTAATTTTACCTAAGTCTTTTGTTTTGAACCTGGAACTTTGCGGGACAGTAGTGATTTTAGTATTCTCACTTGAAGTGTTCATTATCTCTCTCTGTTCCGTAATATTAAATTTGGCGAACTCTTATCAGGATATTCAGGATATTATCATAAGGATATTTCTTGATATTTTGTGACTGTGATTTATTCATGATGTCTACCATTACTACTCCTGATGAAGCCAACGATTTTTTGTCAAATGTGCAAACAGTGTGTGATGTAGAAAATAGAACAAAGAATGAACTTAAGCTTGTTGCTCAACAATTGAGAATTGCTGTTCGCTCTCATCATTCTAAAGATCATATTGTTGACATGATTAATAAAAGCTTGTTTAATGTAACTCCTCCAGATGAGCAAACGCAGATTGAAATAGCTAAGTTACAGCTAGCCCTGCAGGAGGCCCGTGCTAAGCAGGCTGAGTTTCAGGCACGTGCTAAGAAGGCTGAGTCTCAGGCTCGTATTAAGGAGGCACAGGCACAGGCACAGGCTCAGGCACAAATTGAACTAGCTAGGATTCAGGCAGACCATGAGTATCGCATGAAACAAGGTGGAACTGGATCATCTAGCTCTGATAATTTTGATGTGGCTATAAATGTTAAACTTGTCCCTCCTTTTAATGAATCTGATTTAACAAAGTATTTCCAGTTGTTTGAGAGGGTAGCTACAGGTTTTAATTGACCCAAAAAGTATTGGCCAGTACTCCTTCAAACTGTTCTCATCGGTAAAGCTCAAGTAACTTATGCATCTTTGCCTCAGGATCAATCTGATAATTATGATGTAGTTAAGAGCTTGATTCTTAAGGCCTATGAGCTTGTTCCTGAAGCCTTTATAGTAAAATTTAGGACAACTTATAAGCAAGGTAAGCAATCCCATGTTGAGGATGCAAAAATCAAAGAAGATCTGTTAGAGCAGTGGTTAAATTCTAAGAATGTAAATTCTGATTTTGATAAATTTAAGTAGATGATTTTGCTGGAGGACTTCAAAAGGTATATTAATAATGATGTAAGCCTATATCTTGATGAGAATACAATAGATAATTTTTCTGATGCTGCAGTTTTAGCTGATGAATATGTTCTCACTCACAAGAGATATTCTAAAGAAAAAAGGAAAGCTGAGAGTAAGTACGTTGCCTCTACCCAGAGTACAGGTAACAGGAAAGAGAATAAAGATGATGTTTCTCAGGAAGTAAATACCAGCTCCATCTCTAGATTTCCGAGAAGTAAATGTACTTATTGTAGTAAGCTTGGTCATACTACGGAGAAATGTTTCAGGAGACAGAGTGATGTGAACAAAAAGGAGTCTTTAAATATTCAATCAATTGGTCTAGTGTCCACCCTTGAGAGTTCCCAGAATTCTTTAACCGAGTTAACTGAACCTGCTTTGAGGGGTAAATTTAATTCTCATGATGAAGCTCCTCTTTTGAGCAGTAACGTGGGTGACCCTCTCAAGAGTTCATGTGCTAATTTCCTGTCTGATGGTTTTGTCAGTCCTCTGGACAGTAATGACAGGAAATCAGTTAAAATATATCGTGATACAGGGGCTTGCCAATCCCTTATGCTGACCAGTGTTCTAGGCTCTAATGTTAATTCCTCTGATGAAACTGTATTCTTACAAGGTGTAGGGAATGATTACTTCTCTGTCCCTCTGTGCAGTGAATTTAGAGTCTGGTTTTGTTAATGGTTCCGTTATGGTTGGGTTGGTTGAGACACTCCCAATGTCAGGTGTAACTTTCTTACTTGGAAATGATATTGGTGGAAGTCAAGTGTGTCCAACTCCTCAGTTGTCTAGTGAACCAGTGACTGCGATCCAGGATTGTGATATCGCTGATGTGTTCTCTGCATGTGCAGAGAAGTTACTGGTGACTTAGAGGATAATGATGATGATGATGTTATCCTAGCTGACACTTTTCTTGCTAATTTGGCCCACTCACCAAATGAGGCAGTACCCCATAGTGTTGATAATTTGTCTCGTCAAGAGTTGGTTGAGTTGCAGGTTGCTGACCCTGAGTTGAAAGGTCTAGCTAACTCTGCTTGCAGTGACGAAGAGTCAGCTAGTGCTTCTGCTTGTTATTATATCAAGTCAGGAGTACTTATGAGAAAGTGGAGACCCCCAACAGCATCAGCCGACTGTGAATGGGAGGTTGTACATCAAGTTGTCATCCCTCGTGTTTGTAGGCAGGATATCATTAGAGTGGCTCATGATTCCAGTTTGGCAGGACACCTTGGAGTGAGGAAGACTGTGGCACGCATTTTGAAACACTTCTACTGGCCAGGTATCTTCAGAGATGTTTCCTGGTATCGTAAGTCTTGTCACACCTGTCAAGTTGTGGGGAAGTGTAATCAGACCGAAAAGGTTGCACCTCTAGTTCCCATTCCTCCTTTTGAGGCGCCTTTCACCCGTGTGTTGGTGGATATTGTGGGCCCTCTTCCTAAGACTTCTTCAGGATTTTCTTATGTGTTGACCCTGATTGATATGGCTACTCGTTATCCTGAAGCTATTCCACTTAGAAATAACTCAGCAAAGAACGTGGTTAAGGAAATGCTAGGGTTCTTCACCAAGTTTAGTCTGCCCAAGGAGGTACAGTCAGACCGGGGAAGTAATTTCATGTCAAATGTTTTCAAGCAGTCTCTGAAAGAGTTGGGCATCACCCAGATCATGTCCTCAGCTTACCATCCCCAGACCCAAGGAGCGTTGGAGAGATATCATCAAACACTCAAATCGATGCTCAGGAAATACTGTTTGGAACATCAGAAAGACTGGGATAAAGGTCTTTCATTCGTTGTATTTGCCGCAAGAGAATCTCCAAATGAATCACTGGGCTTCTCACCCTTTGAACTACTCTTTGGTTATGAAGTAAGAGGACCCCTTAAGCTACTCAAGGAGTGTTGGCTGTCGGAGGAACATGACGTCAACCCGCTGGAGTATGTGATGAAGTTCAAAGAACGGCTGTCCACTGCTTTACAGCTGGCGAGAGAGAATTTAGGAGCTGCTCAGGAGAAGATGAAGACTTGGTATGATATGAAGTCCAGGTTACGCCACTTTCAGCCAGGAGCTCAGGTTTTGATTCTGCTACCGGTGCATGGGCAACCTCTTCAAGCCAAGTTTAGTGATCCTTATTTCGTGGAGAAGAAACTCAGTGATGTCAACTATGTCATCGCCACACCAGATCGTAGAAAGAACAAACAACTTTTTCACATCAACATGCTAAAGTTATATCACAGGCGGGACGAAAACAACCCAGTCTGCACTGTAGCTGTTCCACCTGAGTCTGCAATTGAAGCTCTCCCATGCAGTATGAGCCTGAGTGATAGTTTGGGGAAGAATCCTGATATCATGAATGATCTCCAGACTAAGCTTTCTCATCTAGCTCCCAAGGAAAGGCAGGAGTTTTCGGCATTACTGCAGGAGTACCCGCAAGTGTTCCATGCCACTCCAGGAAGAACCACTGTGTTGATGCATGATGTCGATGCTGGAGACGCAAAGCCAATTAAACTGCCTCCTTACCGTGTGAACCCAGTGAAAGTTCCTCTCATCCAGAAGGAGCTTGGCTACCTGTTGGACCACAAGATGATTGAGCCCTGTCAGAGTGAGTGGAGTTCTCCTGTCACTCTAGTCCCTAAGCCAGGTGGGTCACAGCGGCTTTGCATCGACTACAGACGTGTTAATCAGATAACCAAAATAGGCACTTACCCTCTCCCTTGCGTGGATGATTGCATAGACAAGATCGGAAAGGCTAAGTACATAAGTAAGTTTGATTTGTTAAAGGGATACTGGCAAGTACCTATGACTGAACGTGCTAGGGAGAGTTCATGTTTTGTAACACTAGGAAAGACTTTTGCATGTTCTGTAATGCCATATGGTATGAAGAATGCACCAGCCACTTTTCAGAAGCTCATGAATGTTGTAACAGAGGGTTTGGCAGGGTGTGTTGTTTATATTGATGATGTATTAATCTTCAGTGACAACTGGAAAGATCACCTATGCCATATCAGTAAATTTCTTGAGCGTTTGGTTCAGGCTAATCTTGTAGCTAATTTATCAAAGTGTGAGTTTGGTCAAGCTAAAGTTCAGTACCTTCGGTACGTAATTGGTGATGGACACGTTGCACCACCAGGAGCTAAGGTTCAGGTTATAAGTGATCTTCCCAGACCTAAAAGTAGGAAAGAGCTACAAAGATTTTTGGGAATGGT
>NC_137008.1:17568139-17615639 GCF_032717465.1 Coenobita brevimanus | reverse complement strand
TCAGAATTTTTTGTTCACTCACTCCTACTTCATCCCATTTTCTCCCACTCATACTCAACTGTAAATAACGCATTCATTTTCACTCATATTCATTGTATATTAATCATTTCTTCACAGATTACAAATATTTTTATTTATTTATTCTCATTTAGTCATCCATTTGTTCATTTAGTTTTATTTGCTTACTTCCTACTCTGTTAATGTCCTCTTTTAACCCGCCCCATCCCGACGTTTTCTGGGCAGTGATATGCTCCAGTCCCGACATTTTTGGACCTTTTTTTTTTTTTTTTTTTTGGCTCAAACATCTGCTTTTGGTGAGAAACATCGAAAATTCATAGAGAAATCACTCACCTGAGGTTTAAAATACTCGATCCAGGTAGGAGTATGTCCTTAACTTACAGGGTTTTCTATCAGGCTGGCTGCAAAGAAAACGAGTTCTGTGGGAGGATAACTATTCTACACCACTCATAAACGGTATTTATATATTTATTTGGTACAAATTTATATGTAGTACAAGAGTATATTGGTTTTCAAACGGTAATAAAGGCATTATAAGCATTGTTTCACTCACTAACTCATCACCATTCCTGACCCTTTTTTTGCCACATTACCTGATCATCATTTCTGACTGTTTCTTCCTCTAATGTTTGTCCTCTACATTGTCATCGATTGGGGAATCACTCTGGCCCTGAATTTCGTACTGTAGCATGACATGGCTTTACTGGCCAGGTCACTGATAACAGGTGAATTGCTGAGAAAAGGTCAAGCAGGGGGAGGGAGGTCATGCTGGGTAAGGCATTGTCCCTGCCTGGCATCTTGTAGAGGAAGGTGTCCCGTGTATACGTGCCAAAAATCACCCGCGAAAATTGAAAATTGTGCAAATTAGGGACCTTGCTATGTTGCCGCATTAATTTACGTCTCCGGGATATGAGTGCACATCATGTGAGGACGTGAATTCACGTCTCCGAGACGGGGCGGGTTAAAAGGGTAGATCTCTCACCAATTGAACCTGACGGTAACACAGATAATGCTGTATGTGGTGATAATGTAAATCTTCAAAATGGCAGATCTTATACCAGACCAACCGTAAGTTCCCTACCTGTTTCTACTACTCCTGTTACTCCTACCTTAAATCCAGATATATTAACTCCAGATACTCTATCATGTCTCCAACTGATTCTCCTGAAACCACTCAGTCTTCTCCACAGTCTTTATCCCTCCCTACTACTATAAATACACACACCACTACCGCCACGACACTTCCTTCCCACACACCGTCTCAGTTCACTACCGTGCCTACTTCCTCACCTTCGTGGTCTCACCCTCTTCTTACGATGGCAACTCAGAACCCTCCACCTCCCCAATCCATATATTTAGATGATGTGAATAGAACCAAATTTACAGGAGAGGATAGTACTGTTTCGATTTACGATTTCCTCAGAGAGGTCGAAAACGACATTCATAATCGCCAGATCGTAACTGAACCCTTGAAAGTTTCATATCTTCTCAGTCGACTCCATCATGGCAGATCATTAATAGGAGCCGCTATTCGTGCGGGGCACTTTGAAGATTGTCAAACGTTTGACGCGTTTAGCCAACGGCTCATTCAATACTGTTGCCAACATTCCAATTCTGCATCCCTTATAGGATTAACTAATCTCCTCAAGCAAATGCAGGAAGAAATGAAGGTACCTCCCCAACATGCAAAAGTAATTGAGGCAGCAGCTACTATGAGGGCGACGAGTTCAGAGTTGCACCAATTATTCCGTGGTACTCAATGGGTAACACAACACAACAGGGAGATCATGATTACATTAAATAATTTTGCAGGGTTGTTCGGTTACTTTAGATTTCTCAATTGGCTTTTGGACTCCCAAAAACAAATAGCACTACAAGTTGGCTTTAAACCATGAGACAAAATAATGGATATTAGTAAAACAATCGTTGAGAGGTCAGGAACAGACTTCACTCGCCTGGTCGATTCTTACAGTTCACCCTCTCCCTCTGCAGGTGATACTGTGAGAGTACTACACACCAGCATCACTTCATCTGATTCCTCTCGTTCACGGCCAACTACAAGAACCAAACCTAGTAATCGGTCTTACTCACAATATCATTCACCTTCTAGCGGTCGTGATAATTCAACTCTGCAACAAAGCAAACAATTCTCAATTGCGTGCTGGCACTGCGGTAATGTAGGTCATAGAGAGTCTAGCTGTGCATGCAAAGAAAGACGTTTTCGCTCACGGGAACACCCGCGCACACCTTCGCGGTCCCGACGTCTAACTTGCAATTACCATAAGAATAGCACAACTCACCTTCGCGGTCCCGACGTCTAACTTGCAATTACCATAAGAATAGCACAACTCACTCCACGGACGAGTGTCGTTATCTTAATAGCCGTCAGTCGGGGGAAGATGAACGCTCAGATCGGACAAATGTAACATAACAGTAGAAGATCCGCTGGTGTCTGAAAATAAGGTAACAGAAAATCAACTCCCCATTCGTCAGGTAGGACCTATAACATCTTCAGGCTTAGTCATTCTAGGATGGAGCAAAGGGGTACAAAGTTCTTTCTTTATGGACAGTGGATCTATGGTAAATCTAATCTCAGATACCTCTTTAAACAACATCAGGAAAATAACTAAAAGAGTTGGGCTCCTCGAACCACCTGACATTCGCCTACGTGGTGTGGATGGCTCAGAATTCCAGGTCAAAGGAAAGATCACCCTAGAAGTACAACTTGATAAAGCCTTAAGACCTTTTGACATAGAGTTTCATGTAACTAATGATCTTAAGTATCCAGCAGACACTCTCATTGGTTTTTCGACAATGGCCCAAGAAGCCATTGCTCTCCTCCCTGCTTCTCGTTGTGTACATGTCAATGGTTTCCCAATATCTAGTATGGAATATCCACGTCTAGTACTTTCCCAAACCGACTCAGTTATTAAGTCTCACATGATTCCAACAGTAGTCAAGAGTAACCAAATACACACGCCGTTACCTGAACAGCCAGGTACACTACCATCTAGTACTACATCCTCTGAACATTCAATTATAGATCGTATCAACCCCTCTGACAGCGGCACACTCGCCGACTCAGACACGTCTCATTTAACTACCTCAGATAGTGTGATTGATGTTTTACAACACGCAGAGATAAGACGTGCAGTAACAAATCAGTGCACAATTTTGTTGCCGCACAAGATTACCAATGTCTCTGTTCGTGTTGTGGATGTACTAACCTTACCCGAGACTTGTTGTATGAATGGCTTAGCTTATGAGTCAGCATTGTGTACGGTGCTGGAGGATGGTTTATGTTACTTGTACATTGCAAACACAACAAACGCCGCTTACACCTTACGAATGGGAACACAGATTGGCGATTTCTTGGTATACCCAGCGCCCGTACGTGTGTGCCAGGATTTCCCATACCCTGTTGCTGATGTGTGCTCAGTTGCTCAGTCCACCAGTATTCCATCTAATCTTGAATCTCATGTGAAACAAAGTGATTTCCCGGAACACTGACATCAATTAATTAATCTCTTGCAAGATTGTTGCGAAGTACTAGCCCTACCCGGTGAGAATATGGGCAAGACAAATTTGGTAAAGTATAATATTACATTACAGCCAAGTGCTCAGCCAGTATATATACCTGCCTACCGTTTACCACATGGCCAACGTCAACAAGCCGATCGTCTTATTCAGGACATGTTGGATAATGAGGTCATTGAACACTCTGATAGCCTCTGGAACAGCCCACTATTTCTGGTTCCAAAGAAAGGTGGCGAGTTACGACCAGTCATAGATTACAGATGCGTGAATGCACTGACTGTCCCGGACAGATTTCCAGTTCCTGTACTCACTAATTTGCTGGAATCCTTAGGCGAAAACAATTGTGTTTTTTCCTCCCTAGATCTTTTAAGTGGTTATTGGCAAGTCGAGATGGAAGAATCATCTCGTCCTATCATTGCCTTCAGTACTTACCAATTCCGTAGACTTCCATTCGGTTTGAGAAATGCACCTTCAACGTTCATGCGACTAATTCATACAGTTTTCGCCGGCATGATAGGACACTCAGTTTTTGCTTATCTAGATGATGTCATAATCGCTAGTCACTCAGTGGAGGAACACTTAGAAAAGTTAGCCGAAGTGTTCACTAGACTCAAACAAGCTGGACGTAAGATCAAACTATCAAAGTGTGACTTTTTACATAAGAAACCCTAATTCCTAGGACATGTTGTTGTTGCTCACAGAATTCACACATCAGATGACAAGGTTAGATCTGTGACGAATTTCCCAACTCCAAACAACACCGACGCTGTATGCGGTTTCCTCGGTCTCAGTGGGTATTATAGAAGGTTCATAAAAGGGTACGCCCAGATAGCTGTGCTGTTAACAAAATTGCTAAAGAAGGATGCGTCTTTTGTGTGGGCTGATGAACAGGCAACCGCATTCACAACACTAAAAACTGCTCTAGCACAATCACCAGTTTTGGCATTCCCTGATTATTCTAAACCATTACTTCTCTGTACTGATGCTTCCGGAGTAGGCCTAGGTGCCATTCTCATGGACTATGACTCCGAAGGAAAGAAACGTGTCATTGCCTATGCTAGCCATGTGCTAAACTCCGCGGAAAAGAATTACAGTGTAACTCACTGGGAAGCCCTTGCTGTGGTCTGGTCCCTAAAACATTTCCGCGACATCATCTACGGATATCCTGTTCACATCCAAACAGACCATCTTCCCTTATGTGACTTGTTTCGGGGACGTAACCTTACCGGTCGACTTGCACATTGGGCAGTCACTGTGACTGACTATAATCCGACATTTGAATATGTTCCTGGAAAATCGAATGTCGTAGCCGATGCCCTCTCGTGATATGTTGCCACAGTCTCAACTGGTTGCGACATAAACTTAGCGTTCAATTATGACACACTACATAGGTTCCAGCGTGAGGACCCCATATGGTCACAGGTCATTATATTTCCTAGAGTCAGGCGATGATTCTTCTTTGCCAAAGTTACCAGTCCCTGTATCTAATTTCTTCCTCAACAATGAATTGCTCTATAAAAACTCAGTACTGAAAGGTAACAACGTACCTCATTGTGAAGCTAAGCAACTAGTCATTCCAACAGACTTAATTCCTGCTGCCCTCCATTTTATCCATGACACCCCTCGTGCATCACACCCTGGCAAAGACAGAAGCTTACGGCAAGCACGTCTGTCATATTATTGGCCCACTATGCGAAAGGATATAGAAGCGCACTGCGATGCATGTTTATCATGTGCCCGTCACAAGGGGACAACCTGTCAACCTGCTTCTACATTGCAGTACCCAGTACAATGAAAACCTTGGCAAACTGTCTCTCGATCTTCTGAAGCTGCCTCTTACAGAATCTGGCTTCGTTTATCTGTTAGTGGTGGTCGATCATTTCTCTAGATTTGTTATCTTAGTTCCATTGCGTGAAAGTCTGCTAATGCAGTAGCACATGCCTTTATTAATTCAGTTATTTGCCCTTTCACGACACCAGAAGTAATTTTAACTCATAACGGGTCAGAGTTCAATAATTCAGTTCTGGAAGAAATTTGTCTTCAATATGGAATTAAGAAATGCAATCTAGTGGCCCATCATCCAGCCTCGAATGGCCTAGTAGAGCGCCAGAATAGAAAGATATTGGAGAGTCTGCGTCACATAGTGGGAGATCAGACTTCCACTTGGGATGAGTGGATTCCGCAGGTAGCTGCTTCAATTAATTCATCCATCAATAAGTCAGTTGGAGAAACACCATTCTTCATCATATATGGCTTTGACAAAAGACTACCTTATTCACTGTCGCAATCCAAACCTGATCCAATCTACGACTATGATAACTATGTGCGAGTAAAGCTATCCAAGTTTCAGAAAATTCATATGTTCAGGATAATCTGGCCCTTACAAATGAGGAGATGGTACGTAACCAACATGCCGCTGCCACAGATGTTACCATCCAAGTAAGTGACTTAGTTATTGCCCTAGATCATGACAGAGAATTAAAACTAAACAGTAATTTCTTGGGTCCCTTCTGTGTCATATCTCGTAAAGGTAATAAATTCGAATTAAGAGATCCGCACAAGGCAGAGACGACATGGGTGCATGCAGATCATCTCAAACGTGCATCAAAACGCATAGTCTTGGAGGAACCACTAAGAGAGACCACATCCCCACAACAAACTCCTACTCAGCCTTCTTCCTCTTCTCTAAACCTTCCTTCTGACATTACTATTCAGCCTTCCCCTACTGTTAATGACTATCGTCCCATATTGCTTTCTGCCACTAAGTCTCTTGCATAACATTTATCATCTCATACTGTCGTTACCATCTGTATCAACATCACCTCTAAGATCACCTCATTTTATAGGAAAGATGCTGTGGGTCTACATGCTGACAGTGCTGACTGGCTGGGTCTGGATCGGGTGAGGACGATGGTGCAGTACGGCCCGGGGCCTTGGTTGGCGCAGGAGGCGAGGTAATGGTGGTCAGAGATATCATCTCATTGCACTATGACCTAAAGCCTCTGGCCGCCGTGGTCATCGACCTGCCTTACCTTGCACGTCAGCTAGACGCCCTGCAAGGACTCTTGTCAGAAATTAGAAACCGACATCCCAATGACACATTATTGTACCCACTCTACCTACCCATCTGCTGGAAATTAAATTATATTCGTTATCAGTTCAACCATCTTCAAGATTCCTTCCCTCACCAAACGTCTGTGGGTCGCTCACGAATGAAACGTAGACTTTTTGACCTTGGAGGAGAAATCCTCAGTGGATTATTTGGTGTGGTGACTAACCGTGAACTTTCTGGTTATAAAAGGGACTTAATCCAATTATCCAATGCCCTCGAGTCCCAAGGCAAAGTGTTATGTGTTCAACATTTTATGCTGCAACAGATGAGTCACCATTTACATGATGTTACTGAAACTTTAAATAATTTTACGATTGTTCTTAAGTGTGAAGTATCACAGACTAATATTATTTCAGAGTTGATGTATGTTAAATTACATGTTGATAATTTGCAGGTTTCTCTGGACTCTCTTGTCTCCCAATTTTCTGCTGTAATTCGTATTTTAGTCAATGCTGTTGATAGTCGTGTGACCCAAGATTTAGTATCTCTCTCTGACCTTCGTTCTACTTTGGAATGGGCTCACCCAACATTCGACTTGTCTCCTATGATTCCATTTTCCTCTTTAGAACACTACTACCCAATACTAGAAGCCACATTCCTTACTAAAGATATAATTGTTCATATTCCTCTTCGTTCTTCCATCATACTCGATCTCTTTCACATCATTCCTTTTCCCTTCTGGTACAATAACTTCCTAGTACAAGCCTCTGTCTCCTCAGAGTACTTTCTTCTCTCCCATGATCATCTCTCCTTCCTCTCTTCAAGTGACCTCGGTAGATGTGCCCTTCTCACAACCAGCTCTCATGTTTGTGCTGCGTACCTCCTAACAATTTTTCCTGGCAGCGTTGCTCCTTGCGAATCTCCCTTAGTCCGTAACTTCTCAGTACAACCTGTCTGTACCTTTGTTCCGGCTCCCAAAAGCCAGGTACACCATGCTCGTCTAAATCATTTCTGCTACTTCTTCTTTAGTGCCTCAACTCCAGTCAGTCTTATTTGTCCAGGGACCCCTGTCCGTTCACTATCCGCAATTGGTTTATATAAGGCCCCTGATTACTGTACAGTAAAGTCTGAGTCTATAATAGCCTTTGCCACACATTATCACTTCGCACTCCGCTCCCACAAGTATGACATCTTCAAACCTATTAATACCACCTTTCATCTACCAACAGACAATCTTTCTATCACATCAGAGAACCTACGTATGTTGAACTATCTAAACAATTCTGATTTTATTATGAACCAGTACTCTTCAGCTTTTAACTGCTCCTGCTCACATCCAGTCTTTGCAGTTCCTCCGGTTATCTTATGTTTTCTAGGTTTTATTGCAATTGTTTGTATCCTGTATTGTTGTCTCAAGCGAATGGACAAAAGGTTGCATGAGATCCGTGTAGCAACAAGGTTAGTGAGACAACCAAAAGACCTGGAAAATGTAGTTCTGAGTAAAACTCATTTTGTGATTATATATATATATATATATATATATATATATATATATATATATATATATATATATATATATATATATATATATATATTTGTAAATTGACCAAACCTATATGTTTATGCTATTTTTCCAACATGGCCATGTACTGCAAATATATTAATCCTTTTTTACATCCAGCCTTGTGATTTATGTAGTAATATCTCATTTATTATTGTACTCCCATGTAGTCCCGGTTCACTGTATACTCAGACCACTTGTATTCTTGCCATATTATGACTTGATGCCCCACCACTGTGTCAGGAGACACACTTTTTGATGAGAGGGAAAATTGTTTGTAACCTTTTTGTAGATATTATATAGTATGTAAATATAGTATGTATGTAGTTGTAAGTAGGATCCAAGTAGGTCGTCAACGCCCAGTGTTATATCTATGATGAACGGATTATTGTGTCTACCTTGAGTGATTCATGCCTCTGTGATCGGGACCACCGCCCTAGCCGGATGAGAGCCGGCGATCAGTAGCTGTCCGTACGGGTCTGGGGATGGACATGGAGTTGTCCGGTATCACTGTATATTAATTCAAGATGGTGTTTAATATATTGTCAGAAAACTACTACAAGACTTTGCCTTCACCTGCAAGTGATGTAAAGGGGGGCATTGACAGCATTAACACTATGCGCCCGTCATAGAGGTGGAGGGATGCAAGCAGACAGTTCAGAGGAGCAGTGACCATGGAAGCAACAATAGAAAAGATAAAAAGATGCAACAGTGCGGCGAAGAGACAGAGGTTGAAGGAAGCCAGTAAGAGGAGGAGAGTTAATGAGAAGAAAAGCCTTTGACTCCACCCTATTGAGAAGAGCTGTATGTGTGGAGCCTCCCCACACATGAGAGTTGTACTCTCCACAGGATCGAATAAAACCCATGTATAAAGTTAACAACTGTGCAGGGGTAAAGAAGGTACAGAGTCGGCTTAGCACACCTAATCTCTTGGAAGCAGATTTTACAAGAGATGTAATATGATCTTTCCAAGATAAGTCCCAAGTGAATGAAATCTCAGGCATGTTCAAAGATGATGCAGGATTAAGCTGTATATTATTAAACATTAGTGGGTACTCCTGTGGAAGATTGTGTTGGGTTGATCGGTGTAAAAACTGAGTTTTTGATGCATTAAAGACAAGATTATTTTTACCCCAATCAGAGATACGAGCCAAGTCAGACATTAGGTGTGCCATAGCCTCATCCCTTGTTTGTTGAAGTAACTGCTGAGATGGACGTTGCAGGAACCGAATGGAAAGGTGAAGGGTGGAATCATCAGCGTACGAATGGATAGGGTGAGATGTACAGCTTAGAAGGTCATTGATGAATAAAAGGAAGAGAGTTGGTGATGGGACAGAACCCAAAGGAACACCGCTGTTGATAGATCTAGGAGAAGAACGATGGCCGTCTACAACAGCAGCTATAGAACGACCAGAAAGGAAGCTAGAGATGAAGGCACAGATAGAAGGATAGAAACCGTAAGAGGGTAGTTTGGAAATTAAAGATTTATGTCAGACTCGATCGAAACCCTTTGAGAAGTCATTAGTCAAGTGCAATAGCAAAGCTTTCGCCAAAGTCCCGAAACGAGGATGAGCAGGAGTCTGAAAGGTAGGTGACAAGATCGCCAGTGGAGCGCCCCTGACGGAACCCATACTGATGATCAGAAAGAATGTTGTGATAAGAAAGATGCTTTAAATTTTTTCTGTTAAGAATTGACTCGAAAACTTTTGAGACACTGGATGTTAAGGCAACTGGACGATAGTTAGAGGGTTGGGAATGGTCTCCCTTCTTTGGGGACTGGCTGAATGAGAGCAAACTTCCAGCAAGAAAGAAAGGTACAAGTTGACAGACAAAGGGCCGTACTATAAAAACTAAACTCCAGTATTGACGAAAGTGAGCATCTAACGTTCCTGTTTTTCGTACCATAAATAAATTTGCTGTTCACGCCAGGCGATCGTCACCTGGTTATGGCGTAAAATAGTATTGGAATGTGACAGGAGGATAAACGCCACAAGAGACCCCCCTTTCGTGTAACAAATTTAAATATTAATAAATACAATAACCGGTTTTTTCATTTATAAAAACTGAATAATTCAGGAATCAAATTTTCCCTAGTAGGCTAAAGTATATGAGAAAAACAAAGCTGTTCATAAGATTTTACAAGACTAAACGCTTCCGTAACGAATACGAGTAAACAAAAACTATGGTGGGGACGTGGCGCATAATATTGAGTTAGGATATTAAATTATGCTTTCTGGCTTATTTCAGACTACCTGTATACTTTCTGAATGGTCTTGCAACATAAAAGAAAATGCAGGTCAAGGCTTCTTTTTTCCAATTGGTTGACAGCCGTTCGTACTTCCGGAACCCGTGAAGTGTAGAGGGTCCATATCTACTGCGAAGAATTTTTAAAAACTACCTAAATAAACAACATAAGAACATAAAATTTACCATAGAATGTGAAGTTAACGGTAAACTCCCTTTTCTTGATTTATTAATTCAGAAGTTAAATGGCACTCTGGTTATGTCTGTATATCGTAAGCCTGCTTTCTCGGGTTTGGGTACGAGTACTAGCTTTTTTAGTTACTGCCCATTTATTTTTAATTTGAATGCAATTAGAACACTTTTGTATAGAGCTTATAACCTAACTTCCACCTACAACCTATTACAACAGGAGATTTCATTTTTGAGGATTTTTTTTGCTAACAATGGTTTCAGTACTGCTCTTTTTGATAACTGTGTTAGAAAATTCTTAGCCAAAATTTACAGTCCAGAGCAACCTGTATGTACAGTGAGTAAGGAGGGACTGTATCTTTCTCTATCTTTTCTTGGTACTGTATCAGAAAAGATAGAGTCTATCTATCTATCTATAGCCCGACGCCCTAATCCCGCAAAGGGTGGCTGCAGACAAAACGCCTCCAAGTCGCTCTGTCACCCACCATCCGACTACCCTTCCCCCAACTCACCCCCCCTCCCTCATATACCTCTCAACTCCATCCCTCCACCTCATCCTCGGTCTACCTCTCCCTCTCCCTCCCCAAACCTCACCCACATACACCCTCTTAGTCAGTCTTTCATTCTCCATTCTCTCCACATGTCCAAACCACCTCAGTGTATTTCTCCTAATCTTCTCAACCACATCCACATCCACCCCACAGCGTTCCTTCACTTTTTCATTCGTCAACCTGTCCCTCCACGTCACTCCACATGCTCCTCTCAAGTAACTCATTTCCACTGCTCTCACTCTTGACTTGTTCCCCTCTTGTAAGGTCCATGCCTCGCTTCCATACGTCAGGGTTGGGATCACAATACTATCATGCAGTGACTTCTTAACTTCCATACTCACCTACCTATTTCTCATCACTGCCCTCAGTGTACCAACAACTTTCCTTCCCTGCTGTATCCTTTCACGCACTTCATCCCCCAAAGTTCCATCCTTACTCATCACACTACCCAAGTACTTGAATGCACTCACATTCTCCATATCCTCACCATCCAACCTCACTGCACACTCTGTGACTTCATTCCTCTCAAACACCATAAATTTACTTTTGTTTACATTAACTTTCAGATTCGTCCTCCTACACACTGTCCCAAATTCATTCACCAAACCTTGCAACTCCCATTCATCTTCACTCAACAGCACTGTATCATCAGCAAACAGCAACACCGGAAGCTTCCAAATCTCACCCTCATTCATTAGAGCCACCCCCACATCCACTGGCCTACCCTGCACCTCCTTTACAACCCCATCCATGTATATATTAAACAGCCATGGAGACATCACACAACCCTGTTTCAGTCCCACATTGAGATCAAAGAACTCACTCAGCTCACCATCCATTCGCACCGTAGCCCTAGCTCCCTCGTACATACTCTTCACAGCACTCAACAATTTCCCATCCACTCCATATATTCTTAATACCTTCCACATACCTTGCCTGTCTATTCTGTCATAAGCTTTCTCCAAGTCCATGAAGGCAGCATACACTTTCCTTCCCTTCTCTAGATACTTCTCCACTAAACATCTTAGAACAAATATCTGATCTACACACCCTTTTCCCTTCCTAAATCCCCCTTGTTCTTCTCCAACTAGCTCCTCTGTCATATGCCTAACCCTATCAATGAGTATTCTACCATATACTTTACCAGTCACACTAAGTAGGCAAATACCCCTATGGTTACCACATACTTCTCTCTCTCCTTTTCCTTTGTATAAAGGAACAATTATACCTGATTTCCAGTCCTCTGGAACCCTTCCCTCTTCCCAAGCCAATCTACACAACTTCCATATCCACTCCACAACAATCTCACCCCTATACCTAAGCATTTCACCACACACTCCATCAATTCCTGGGGCCTTTCCCAACTTAATATTCTTCATCGCTTCCACTACTTCCGCCCTACTGATCTCTTCCTCCCTCCTCTCATCTCTTCTTCTCCCAGCCATTCCCTAACCACTTATACTCGCACTGTTCTCACTCGGCACTGAAATATAACTTTTCTATTTTCTATCCTCAAATAAGTTCCGATTTGTTCATAAGAATGATCTTAAGATTCAATCATTTTTTCATTACAAAGACCGACTACCGACTGCCCTCCGCTCGTCAGTCGTTTATGAGTACAAGTGCCCTAGTTGCCATACAGGGTATATTGGAAGCACAATACAAGCTTTCAAGCTAAGGGCTGACGAGCATTGAGGTCAGTCGAGCAGGTCAGGTATATATATATATATATATATATATATACCTAGGCTGCTTCCCCCAAGGAAAGGGAGGTAGCCGAGACAGGACAACACACTCCCCATTTACTCATCCATTCAAACACATTCATTCGCATCTTAGCCCCAATGGAAGAACGGACAGATCGTCACCGCACCACACAATATATATATATATATATATATATATATATATATATATATATATATATATATATATATATATTTTTTTTTTTTTTATTTTTGTCTAGTGCAGTGCCTCTTTGTTTCGATTAGTGCGTCCAATCCGATGATGTCTTAATGTGTTCGTGCTACCATCGGAAGGAATTACTTCAATTTGGGAAGACATCTGTAATGGAAGTCGTTAAGGAAACACACTTAACTGCAGCATGTTCAAAAAGTCTTTAATAGTCTTAAGAAAATCGTCTGAAGACGGCCGGAAAATGAGAGGAAATACATCCTCTATTCACTTATTTCTCTTCACTCCCTGCATTCCAGCAGCATGTGTACATAATGCTACTTTATTCAACATGCAGATTTTTTCATATGACTTCTCCTTCCCCCGGTCCACACACATACACACACACACACACACACACATACCAGATTCTTCTATTACTCTCTCGTCTGCTCCTTTCCACAACATTACTTCATATCACTCCAAGAGTGTCCTATAGTCTCTCACTGTTTCCATCAGTGGTGGAACATCGCCTTTACGGTACCGTCCAGTGCCATCCTCCGTCATCCTGCTCATCACTGTCCGTACCTTGATTTAGTCCAATATGTTCTCCTACCTCCCCATTTCTCTTCCACACGACCCCCGTGATGGGCATTCTGTCAACCCCAAGGATCCTCTATATTGCAATGAGTGTATCCCATGTGTCTTTGCTGTTTGTTTGTTTGTTTGTTTGACCACACCATATATCCAAAAGTTCTTGATAAATTTCAGTGAAATTTTGTGGGTGGGTGGGCCATGGACCAAGAATGAACTGATTAAATTTGGGGATGGATCCGGATCCGGATCTGGCGTATTGCGCACAACATCTCCAAAAGTTCTCAATGAATTTCAATAACATTTTGTGGGAGAGAGGGCCATGGGTCGAGGAGCAAATTAATAAATTTTGAGGTGGATCCTGATCCTATGTATTCAACACAATATCTCCACGGATCCGGGTCTGGATCCATTTTAATGGCACTGACATTGGCGGTGGTATGGGTTCTTTGAGTGATTTGTAGTTAATGTATGTTCCAGAAAAAATTCAGTTGTTTTACACTGTGTTACAGACTGTTGCTTTGCAATATGTTTTGCAAAGAATATCTATTGTCTTGCAGCGTGTTTGCAAACAGGCTCTACTGCATTGCAGTCTGTTTCTTGTAGATGGTCTCTTGTGTTGCAATAAGTCTGCTGCAGAGAAGGCTCTTATTTTATACTGTGTATGAAAGAGAGAGAGAGAGAGAGAGAGAGAGAGAGAGAGAGAGAGAGAGATGAGCCCTATGAAGATGGGGAAAGCATGAGTAACGACTATCGGGGCACGAGAGACAGAAATATGGCAGGAAATACGATGAAGTCGCGAAGTGAGAAAGAGCGTTCTGAGAGAGAGTGGAAAAAGACGAAAAGTATTTGAGATGAACACTTAAACACAGTAATGAAAGGGTTGAGTGAGGGCAGATGTGGATGTAAATATCTCCACGATGATGGGAAGCGATGCCACGTCTAAACTATAGTAAGAGAGTTCATCTGCTGTGTCTGATTGCTAAAATTCAGATTAGTTTCCACTTGAAGTCATGCATATCCAGTTCCTTAATCTGGTAAATATTGTATCTCCTTCGAAGTGCTATGAGCATTCCAATATGACCTCATCCCCGCTATAAGCATTCCAGTATCACCTCATTCCCTCCATAAGCATTCCAGTATCGTCTCAGCCCGCTATAAGCATTCCAGTATCACCTCAGCCCGCTATAAGCATTCCAGTATCACCTCATCCCCTCCATAAGCATTTCAGTATTACCTCAGCCCGCTATAAGCATTCCAGTATCATCTCATTCTCGCTATAAGCATTCTAGTATCATCGCAGTCTGCTATAAGCATTCCAGTATCGCCTCATCATCGCTCAGTCATATCATCTTGCACTGTCGGCGATATATTCGTGAACGTGCTTCGCTTATAAATTACTGCAGCGCAGCAGAAGTTCCCTTCACCCTTTCCACCCTCCTGGGTGATGGGGATATTGGTATGACTCATAAATTGTTGGCTTTCTTGAGGTAGACCGGATTGATCAGAGTGATGTGAGTTTTTTCTGTGTGGTTATGCTTTTTATTGACTGTTAATATATACATTTTGTATTATTTAATTTGGGTTGACAGCTGGCATTTGAAATAGTTCCTGCTTCTGAATGAGTTATTTCTTATACTGATGTCCCCTATATTACACTAGGTGCCTTGCCTGACAGTGACCAACTGATTAGCGCACGTGTGTAATATGGAAAGGTATTGGGCACTTTCAGTCGATGGTGTTCTGTTGGATGAGTTACTTCACTTTTTATAAATATGTATTGTACATGGTTTCCATCTGTTTGTATAAATGTTCTTAATTAGGGCCGAGAGTTGATTTATGTGCAGTAGTTCGGGACTCCTCTGGTTCTGTTTCATATACTGATGTCCCATACCACCACCATCATCATCATCACAACACCACCATCATCATCATTACCACCCAATCATCATCACCACCACCACCACCATCATCATCATCATCACCACCACCACCACCATCATCATCATCATCATCACCATCGCCACGATCATCACCACCACCACCATAATCATTGACATCACCACCATCACCACCACCATCATCACTACCACCACCACTATCCTCACTACCACCACCACCATCACCACCACCGTCACTACCCCCACGACAATCATCATCACCACCACCACCATCATCGTCATCACCACCACCACTACCACCATTATCATCACTAACACCACCACCATCATCATCATCAACGCAACACTGTTGCAATCCTCCACCTGACAAAGCACATAACTCCCACCTCCCTGTACACCTAACCAAGCACATAACGGCCCTCCCCTTCCCCCTCCCTCTGTATAACACAGAGACTGCAGGTCGAACTGATATCTGAGAAACATAATCCTGCAGTAGACACTCAAAATGGCTGATCAGATGTGATGATATATGTATATATATATATATATATATATATATATATATATATATATATATATATATATATATATATATATGTGTGTGTGTGTGTGTGTGTGTGTGTGTGTGTGTGTGTGTGGACTGATTGAACACCAAGATAATGCAAGCGCAGCAGAAAAAGGCCAGACAGCAGGTGGAAAGATGAGATAGAGAAGTGTCCAGACAAAACCTAGCAGAGCCTGACTCAGGCAGGGAATTCGTGGAGATGGTTGAATGAAGCTTTTGTTCATCAGTGGACCTACCATGGCTGGGGATGATTATATCTATCTATCTATATCTATCTATCTATATCTATCTATCTATCTATCTATATACACTAGCAGGGGTACCCGGTGTTCCTCCTCCCCCTGTTTATTTATCTTCCTCCTCCTGTTCCATCCTCCCATCTCTGTCTGTCTGTCTGTCTGTTTCCTTCAGCCTTCTCTCGTTCCCCCCTCCTTATTTATCTGACTCTTACTCCTCTGCCCCCCTTCCTCAAACCATCGGTCTTCTTGGTCTTAATTAAAACCATCCATGGGTCATAAGACCAACAAGACGAACACTCCAATCCTTATTGTTCTAGTTAAATCTTTCTTTTTACTCCTGAAAGACCATATACCTCTCATGCTTTTGAAGAGGGATTATAAGAGGTCTAGGAACTTTCTATTTCAGCTTTCACAGACTAACGCACAGTATTTGTGTGCACTTGTTTACTATCACCGGTGACCTCAAATGACCTCCTATAGGTGACCTCAAATGACCTCGGAGTCAACCTCGCATAGTCTACTGTATGTCCGAACTGGAGGTCATGTGAGTCTCCATGCCAAAAACTGGGCTGCTGGGTACTCGGGGTTGCTCGGGCCAAAAAGGCGAACACTCAACCGGTGACCTTAAATGACCCATATATGAATTTTGACCTGCCTAAAACCTTCCCTGGGTCATAAGGATTCCAGATACATAGGTTAAGGCCAGGTAAAATGAAAATTGAGGAGTAGCTCGTGAACAAACTGGCAGACAGAAAGTGCCCTTTATGTAGTGTATATATATATATATATATATATATATATATATATATATATATATATATATATATATATAAAATCATCGGCAGCAGACGTTTGACTGTCTACTGCAGAACCGGCCTATCCCGACTGAAGTGGGGATGATACAGCCTATGTATCTCTACCAAGTGTCTTAGGCCGTCTGGTAGAGATTGTACGTAGGGTGAGAAGTGCTTGTCTGTAATTGTAGTGTTGCAGTAGCTTTGGATGTGTGTGCAGTTTTTGAACCAAGTGTAATCGTCCCGTGCAAGCCGTCTGCCTGCAAGCATACTTTATACTATGCGACACAGGTTCAGCCACAGCACCCCTTATGTCCGCCAAAGCAGTAAGTGGCCCGAAGAACGCTCCCAAGGTTTATTACCCTGGCGCGACGCGAACCCTCGTTCTTCAGTGTACGAAAACTCACACTTTCCAAACTGTACCACAGAGGCTCCATATATATACGGTATATATATATATATATATATATATATATATATATATATATATATATATATATAGGCTGTATATAAGACTTAGGTGGGGGGCGCTTATCATCCACTCACTCATTGTAGTGCTGCTTTGGGTGTCTGCCTTCCATCCTTCCTCTTCTGTCTTTCTTTCCTTCATTCTTTCCTCTCCCTTCTGCCTATGGGTGCCTCTACACCGAGTGACAAGCCAAACGATTTCCTATACACCAGGAAACCATTTACTACTCTGGGTGGTAACCATACAACCAAATTATGGCCCCTGGAGGTTTAGTGGGTAATTAAGATGCTCCAATCGGATGGAGCCTGTGGCGGCTTATATCCAAGGGATGGTTGGAGTTTATTGCTAACATAATGCCAGTCAAGGATGAGTGAGGCTTGTCACTCTGATCTTAAATGTCTGGACCAACATGCTTAGCTCCGGGTTCCTACGCTTTTTATTGGGTGAAATTGGATTGGATGATGGCATGATTTTTTTTTCTTTTTTTTATACAAGAAAGACGGAACCAAAGACCAGGATCCCACAAACCGTTCCTTCCAAGAAAATACAAAAACAATACAAAAGAGCCAAATTCAAGATCCGTTCGTTTCGAGATGACTGGACACACTGCGTTTGAAAGACTGGAGATCATAGGAAGTAGGAAATACAGACAGAGGGAAACAGTTCCAGAGTTGACCTGTTGCATAAATGAAGGACTGGAAGTAACGGTTATCTCTTGCATTAGAGAGTTGGACAGAAAAGGGATGAGAGTTTGTTGCTAGACGGGTGCTATGCACCCGTCTTAGTGGTGGAGGGATGCAAGCAGAGAGTTCAGAAGAGCAGTGACCATGGAAGTAACGATAGAAAAGAGATAAAGATGCAACAGTGCAGCAAGGAGACAGAGGTTGAAAGGAGCCAGTAAAAGAAGGAGAGTTAATTAGATGAAAAGCCTTTCACTCCACCCTATTGAGAAGAGCTGTATGTGGGGAGCCTCCCCACACATGAGAGTTGTACGCTAAACAGGGACGAATAAAACCCGTGTATAAAGTCAACAACTGTGCCGGGGTAAAGAAGGTACAGAGTCAGCTTGGCAAACCTAATCTCTTGGAAGCAGATATTACAAGAGATGCAATTATGATCTTTCCAAGATAAGTCCCGAGTGAATGAAATCCCAAGCATATTCAAGGATAATGCAGGATTAAGCTGAATATTTTTAAACATTAGTGGGTACTCCTGTCGAAGATTGCGTTGGGTTGATGGGTGTAAAAACTGAGTTTTTGATGAATTATAGACAAGATTATTTTTACCCCAGTCAGAGATACGAGCCAAGTCAGACATTAGGTGTGCCATAGCCTCATCCCTTGTTTGTTGAAGTAACTGCTGAGATGGAAGTTACGGGAACCGAATGGAAAGGTGAAGGGTGGAATCATCAGCGTACAGGTGTATAGGGTTAGATGTACAGCTTAGAAGGTCATTGATGACCAAAAGGAAGAGAGTTGGTGATAGGACAGAACCCTGAGGAACACCGCTGTTGATAGATCTAGGAGAAGAAAGGTGACCGTTTACAACAGCAGCTATAGAACGACCAGAAAGGAAGCTACAGAAGAAGGTACAGATAGAAGGATAGAAACTGTAAGAGGGTAGTTTGGAAATTATAGATATAAGCCAGACTCGATCGAAAGCCTTTGAGATGTCAAGTGCAATGGCAAAGCTTTCGCCAAAGTCCCGAAAGGAGGATGAGCAGAAGTCTGAAAGGTAGGTGAGAAGATCGGCAGTGGAGCGCCCCTGACGGAACCCATACTGACGATGAGAAAGAAGGTTGTGATAGGAAAGATGCTTTAATTTTTTTCTGTTAAGAATTGACTCGAAAACTTATGAGACACAGGATGTTAAAGCAATTGGACGATAGTTAGAGGGTTGGGAATGGTCACCCTTCTTTGGGACTGGCTGAATGAGAGCAACTTCCAGCAAGAAGAACAGGTACAAGTTGACAGACAAAGGTGAAAGAGTTTACCTAGGCAGGGTGTAAGCACGGTTCTTGAGGACAACAGGAGGGACTCCATCAGGCCCATATGCCTTGATAGTATTGAGGCCAGTGATGGCAGAAAATACATCAGCTGAAGAAATTGTAATATCAGCCATGAGGAAGGCTGAGGGGGGAAGTGATGGCTATATATATAGATAGATAGATAGATAGATAGATATAGCTATAGATATATAGATAGATAGATAGATAGATAGATAGATATTGATATATATATATAGATGTATATAGATATATAGATAGATATTCTTTATTTTTGTCTAGTGCAGTGCCTCTTTGTTTCGATTAGTGCGTCCAATCCGATGATGTCTTAATGTGTTCGTGCTACCATCGGACGGAATTACTTCAATTTGGGAAGACATCTGTAATGGAAGTCGTTAAGGAAACACACTTAACTGCAGCATGTTCAAAAAGTCTTTAATAGTCTTAAGAAAATCGTCTGAAGACGGCCGGAAAATGAGAGGAAATACATCCTCTATTCACTTATTTCTCTTCACTCCCTGCATTCCAGCAGCATGTGTACATAATGCTACTTTATTCAACATGCAGATTTTTTCATATGACTTCTCCTTCCCCCGGTCCACACACATACACACACACACACACACACACACATACCAGATTCTTCTATTACTCTCTCGTCTGCTCCTTTCCACCACATTACTTCATATCACTCCAAGAGTGTCCTATAGTCTCTCACTGTTTCCATCAGTGGTGGAACATCGCCTTTACTGTACCGTCCAGTGCCATCCTCCGTCATCCTGCTCATCACTGTCCGTACCTTGATTTAGTCCAATATGTTCTCCTACCTCCCCATTTCTCTTCCACACGACCCCCGTGATAGGCATTCTGTCAACCCCAAGGATCCTCTATATTGCAATGAGTGTATCCCATGTGTCTTTGCTGTTTGTTTGTTTGTTTGTTTGACCACACCATATATCCAAAAGTTCTTGATAAATTTCAGTGAAATTTTGTGGGTGGGTGGGCCATGGACCAAGAATGAACTGATTAAATTTGGGGATGGATCCGGATCCGGATCTGGCGTATTGCGCACAACATCTCCAGAAGTTCTCAATGAATTTCAATAACATTTTGTGGGAGAGTGGGCCATGGGTCGAGGAGCAAATTAATAAATTTTGAGGTGGATCCTGATCCTATGTATTCAACACAATATCTCCACGGATCCGGGTCTGGATCCATTTTAATGGCACTGACATTGGCGGTGGTATGGGTTCTTTGAGTGTTTTGTAGTTAATGTATGTTCCAGAAAAAATTCAGTTGTTTTACACTGTGTTACACACTGTCGCTTTGCAATATGTGTTGCAAAGAATATCTATTGTCTTGCAGCGTGTTTGCAAACAGGCTCTACTGCATTGCAGTCTGTTTGTTGTAGATGGTCTCTTGTGTTGCAATAAGTCTGCTGCAGAGAAGGGAATATTTTATACTGTGTACAAGTGCTCCCCTTTGGGGCTAAGATGCGAATGAAGGGGTTTAAATGGATGAGAAAATGGGGAGTGTGTCGTCCTGTCTCGGATACCTCCCTTTCCTTGGAGGAAGCAGCCTAGGTATATAGATAGATAGATAGACAAGTGCTCGTGGGCCCTTCGGGCCCCTCGCACTTGCTCCTGCGGAGGGCTCTAGCGTGTATGTGCTGTTGTAGTGTAACGTTGTCACTTGGGTTTTTTGCAGCTAACCAACTGATCGTGTTATTTTCAGTTTCGGGAATGGAATCCAAGTTGTCCGAATGCAAGTCCGAAATACTTTAGTTGTACCTGTGGGCAAAAAATTCTACGGAGAACCTATGCCGGGCGCCAAGAGCGGCGGTTTTGGGTCAAAATGTGATCGCTCATTAAATACAGTAAAAGTTTTTCAATCGTGATCGGACCAAGTTTTTTCACATCAGTGAATTTTTTGCGATTTCTGTGCCAATTTTGTTGCGATTTGAATGTATAGTTTCGGCTGCCCAAAACACACACACACACACACACACACACACGGCTACTGCTATAGTATATTAGATGAGAGAGAGAGAGAGAGAGAGAGAGAGAGAGAGAGAGAGAGAGATGAGCCCTATGAAGATGGGGAAAGCAAGAGTAACGATTATGGGGCCACGGGAAACAGAAATGTGACAGGCATTACGGTGAAAGCGCGAGGAGGAGAAGAGCGTTGTGAGAAAGAGAGTGGAAGAAGACGAAAATTGTGAGATGAATACTTGAAGACAATAATTAAGGGGCTGAGTGAGGGCGGGTGTGGGAGTAAATATCTCCACGATGAAGGGAAGCGATGCCACGTCTAAACTATAGTAACAGAGTTCATCTGCTGTGTTTAATTAAGTTCATATTTAGTTTCCGCTTGAAATCATGGAAAACCAGTCCCTTAATCTGGTAAATATTGCATTCTCCTTGAAAGACCTATAAACATACCAGTATCACCTCATCCCGGCTATAAGCATTCCAGTATCGTCTCATTCTCGCTATAAGCATTCCAGTATCACCTCATCTCCGCCTTTAGCATTCCATTATCACCGCGTCCTCGCCCACTCATATCTTCCCTCGCTGTCGGCGATTTATTCGTGAACGTACTTCGCTTATGTAACGCAGCAGACGTCCCCTTCATCCATTCCACCATCCTGGGTGATGGGAGTATTGTTATAACTGATAAATTGATGGCTTTCTTGGGAGACCAGATCGATCAGAGTGATGTGAGTTTTTTCTGTGTGGTTATGCTTTTTATTGACTAAATATATACAATTTGTATTGTTTAATTTGGGTTGACAGCTGACATTTGAAATAGTTCCTGCTTCTGAATGAGTTATATCTTATATTGATGTCCCCTATATTAAACTACGTGCCTTGCCTGACAGTTACCAATTGATTAGCGCACGTGTGTAATATGGAAAGGTATTGGGCACTTTCAGTCGATGGTGTTCTGTTGGATGAGTTACTTCACTTTTTGTAAATATGTATTGTACATGGTTTCTATCTGTTTGTATAAGTTTTGTTAATTAGGGCCGAGAGTTGAATTATGTGCAGTAGTTCTGGACTCCTCTGGTTCTGTTGGGCCAGACTGCCTAGGGAACAACTACAACTACTACTACACCACCACCATCACTAGCACCACCACCATCATCATCATTTTCATCACCACCATCATCACTACTCTCACCACAGTCATCATCATCATCATCATCATCACCACCATCACCACCACCACCACCACCACCATCATCTACGCTACACTGTTGCAAACCTGCACCTGACTAAGCACATAACTCCCACATCCTTGTACACCTAACCAAGCACATAATGGCCCTCTCCTCCCCCCTCCCCCTGCGTAACACAGAGACTGCAGGTCGTACTGAAATCTGAGAAACATAATTCTACTTTTTCATTATTAAAAAAAAAAAAAAACTTCAGACACAGCATTCTACCAGTGAAAAGGCACCAGTTCACTATAAAACACATATGTGTGTGAAATTTCATGACTCTATATTGAACTCTTTATTATGTGTGGCTTGAGATTACTTACTCAAGTCAATCTGGAATCTCTTAAGATTTTCTTTTTCAAGAAAAGTACTTAAGACACAGCATTCTAACTATCAAAAGACACTAGTTTCAGGGCCGGACTCAGGGGTGGGCCCACGGGGCCTGGGCCCCGGGCCTCCCACCAGAAGGGGCCTCCCACCAAACGTTGGGCAACTTGACATTTGGTATTTTTCATTACCAAAACAGGACCGATTTGGTAATGAAAAATCCGTCAGATAATGAATAAGCATGATTTGGTAGACTATTGGATTTGGAGATGGTAATGAACTTGATTGGATGATGTATTCAATTAATCTGTTGGCTTTTAGAACAGGCAATTACCAAACATTTGCCGTTAATTTTTAAATTAATAATTTTTTCCCATATACATATACCTATATTGGCAAGGGGTAAATACATGAATAATCTTTCTTTAAGAAATTTGGTAATGACACTGATAATGCCCTGGCTCTGATCATTGGTGTATCACAGCTTCATCCGGTATTTTTACTGATGAAGTATGTATTGTATATGAGAGGCTACATTTCTTGTAATTGTAAAAATAATGTACATGTCCATCGAGCGCTTGTGAATTTCCTATGGAAGAACTGACGCTTTTGAGAAAAAAAAAAAAAAAAAAATTATTATTATTATTATTATTATTATTATTATTAATGAAAAACTGAATCTGGGAATGAAAATTGAAGAATTTGGTTATACTGTATACTCATGTTCAAATCTGGCAGCCCTGGAGCCGGTGCCAGCCGCCAACAAGTGTTCATATTTGATCATTTGTTATCATTGTCAGAGGATTTCATTCCTGTCATCGATCAGTTCATAGCTTCTCATAACCAACGGCTGCATGCGTATGAATTGATGTCAGGTTGCTTTGGCTGCTTCGGACAACTGACAAAGCTATCCTCCGAAGAGCTGTCTAGAGCAACTAAGAAATTACTGGATGTCTATCCCAACGATCTGGAGATTTCATTTCATGAAGAGCTTATCCAGTTTGCTGCTTTTGCGACGAAGAGCCAAACGACGTTAGAGCTGAGCTATTTCTCTACAATCTTATCCACGATAAGCATGTGCTAGATATATTCCCCAACGTGGAGGTAGCCCTGAGAAAGTACCTGGCTTTAATGGTGATCAACAGCAGAGTTGAGTGTTTTTTTTTTTTTTCAAGCTGAAGTTGATTGAGAATCGCCTACAAACAAGCAGGATACAAGAGTGACTTGTGAATTTGACAGTCATGAGCGCTGAGTCGAACATCCTACGCTCATTGGATTTTGATGATTTAATAAGAGAATTTTCCATTAGAAAATTGAGGAAAGCACCTGGACTAGACCAGATTTCTAGAAACTGTTCGTTCAATGAACAGTCTATACAAGTGCTGAATGGTGAGTGCAAGTGTGAGTTGGTTATTTTGTTTTTAATTTCTTGCTTCATGATTATTTTGTTTTGTGTGATAAGCTAGGAAGTGTTCAGTGCATTTCAGGACTACTCAGTTTTTTTCATTCAGGGCTAATTAACCCGCCGCGTGACAATGCCGTATTAAAACGGTCTGACATAATGCCGTGGCCAGTGCCAGTGCAGTTTTAAAATGGTCTAAAATAAAAAACATCACTGTGACCGCATTTTTCAAGATTCGCAGGTAGAAAGTGGCAGGCATGTAAGGTAACTGTTCCTCTACCATCCCCCAGGCTGTCAAGGCCATACACTCACTCACTTCCCCCCTTACACTTGTTCTGCCTCACTCTGCCTGTGTACCTCACCCAGTGCTGTACATAGTGAAGGCATTTTGTAAATATTTTCATGTAAGTGTAAGTTGTAAATATTTTCTTGTAAGTGTAAGGACTATATAGTGAAGTCAAGTTGTAAATACCTTCTTGTAAGTGCCAGGACTGTACGTAATGAAGTCAGGTTGTACCTATCTTCAAGTAAGTGTAAGAATATTCATTCACAGTGAGAAAGACACACAACTTGTGATAGATGCTGAAGTAATAAGCGATCAGGAAAGTGGACTGAACAGTGCTATACCTTCCCGGCATAAATACCTGAGTGTACCTTACATAGAAAACGGCTTTCTCTCATGTACATGATGAGCATGAGAGAGCGGCTATACCTGTACACGAGTATGCGGGACTGAATAAAACCGATTTCCGACCCTCGGTGAGCATTTTAATGACGAAATTCTTTGTTTCCACATCAAAATCTATCATTTTAGCCAAAAAATAAAAAGGTCGAAAAATGGCTGGCACTGGGGTGACCCAGAGGGCTGAAAATAGCTGGCACGTGGCAGTTTAATGTGAAGAGTTTTCAGAAAGTATCATTTTTACCTGATCCTTAATGACATCAATTTCTGAATATAGTATCATAGGTCATCGGGAGCGAGTTGTAGCGTGCGAACGAGGATATCGTTGCAACAGTGCGAGGGTAGAAAATGTATATTCATTTACCACCATGCTATTTTGATGGGGCCGCCCACCAAAACGGGTCCCAGGCCCCCCACATCCCAAATCTGGCACTGACCAGTTTACTGTAAGACACGTAACTATGTGAAATTTCATAACTTTGTAGTTAATACTATCTGCGATTTGTGCCGGAAACAAAAAACTCAATGCCTTGCCATCCAACACTACAGACTGACACTAGTGATAACAATATCCTCCTCTGACTTTGTCAGATGGAGGGTAAAAAGGCTGAAAACAAGAATCTGAGGTGTAGAAAAAAGATGTTAATAAGTGCAGAATGTTGCTACTGTACATGGTAAAGAAAAGAAAAACGGTTAAAAGAACGGATCCATACAAAGTAGGTGTGTAAATTGACATAAAACAAATCTCTTACGTGCGATCGGCTTTATGTAACAATTGAGGTTCAGAATCTTTATGAGATTTGAGTGGATGCAAGAAGAAGAGGCTAAACGGGAATACGCCTGAAAAATATGTCAATAAAGTATTCGAGCGTGTTTTTTTTTTTTTTAATGTTAAATGGAAGCAGAGGTTATTGAGCAGGAAGTCATGCACGGATATTCATTGGTGGAGGTCACCCCACACTAAATGCGGCTTTAGGAAATAGATGTTTCGCGATTCACAGGGTAAGAAAAATTTTTGACAATAATTTTTAATGATAACCCTCACTGTTACCTGCTCACAAAGATGAGCACCCGAAACAAAAAAACAAACAAACAAACACATTTTGTCCACTCGCAATCCCTCTCTCAGCCGTTTATGTAATAGTTTGCAACAATGCAATTTTAAACTATCCACAGGCACGCCATGCGGATGTACTGTTTACCCCAGTCAATAAATTCTTGCCAGTTATAGATCACTGACAACAAGAACATCCTTCCAGTAACTATTTCATTCCAGTTTACCCAATTCCACACAAGCCTCTTTCTACCAGAATGCTTACACCTTTATTATTTAAAAAATCTTTCACAGTATCACTTCGCCCCCTATGCCTCCCTCTTCGCCCCCGCTCATTTCATTACTAATCTGTTGGATATATTTTCTTTATTAATCCATTATCAGGCAAAATCTTCACATCTCCCAGTCATCGTAACACATCCTGACTTAATTCCATAAAACTGGTACTACTCTCTCTTTCAGAGTCACTTCTTATCCTGGCAAACCATATTACCTGACAATATGCACCTTAGTTACTTCACTTTCAGCACTTCCTCTCTTCTTCGGTCTACCTCTTTAAAGGCCCATGCCTCCCATCCATACAAGACAAGCACTGTGCCCTCATAAACAACAATGATCACCTGAGCAAACTCTTATTATTTCCTTCCAAATACACACATCTCAACTTCCCTAATACTATTGCCTTCTTTCCTAATTTACGAATTACTACATGCATCTAAGTTTCACCTGCTGCCATGCCGAACCCCAGACACATATAACACTCCTCTTGCTCCAGATCTTCGTTTGTGATAATCCCTCAACCCATTAATGTGGTATACATACCATAGGTTATTAAACTATGTATGAGAGGGAGAGAAGAGAAGACTAGATTCGTCCGGCACGCGGTAGAAGGGTGACTTCTGGTTTGCTTTGGTGTCCACCGACTCCAGACCTCTCTTTAATCTTTGGACCTTGCTCTCTCTCTCTCTCTCTCTCTCTCTCTCTCTCTCTCGTGTGTGCAAAATGCCACTCTCTCCCCCCGCTCAGGTTTCTAGCCCTACCCCTCCTAGGGATGTCCAGTCAGTGAGAAAACAATATGTATCGTGTGAAGTTGAAGAAAGTAATGATAAGCTGTGTCTTCCCGGGCACTACGTCAGTATGAACTGTTTCTTAGCTCTCTCCTCTGTCCCACTTCGACCTAAATGTCACAAGTAGTGAAGCAAATTCATCGTTCTTAAGGTATGGTACACTCCACTTGTCTGCATAACTCTGGATATGATAACCTATCCTAAACCTCATGAAAAGTTAATCTCGATTTCCTACTTCTCCGTCTCGTCATTATACATCATCATGTTGCTCTTTCTCGTTTTCACATTGTACTTCCTTTCTTCAAAAACTCTCCCAGTCTCTGATTCTAACTGTTGAAGTGTACCTACTAAATCAGTGAACCAAAAAAAAAAAAAAAAAACATTAATGACTGTGAGAGACAGGAGAATGTAAAAAGGTAAAGTTTACAGGAGCTGAGATGTTTTTAAGCCAGACTCTCTTGAAGGTAAGGTAAATTTCAGTTGTTCCCTTCATTAATGATTACTTGAAGATATAATGCATGAACAGAAATAATCCGTGAAAAGTACAGGAAGTCGGAAGCTGAAGTACACAGACCACAAAAAACTTTTCATTCCGACCAAGGGATCGTTTTAAACCATCTTCATATTTTGTTGTTGTAGAACTGAAAAATCTTTTAACTAAATATGATCAGCCGTATATTCCTGGGTTCGATTACCGGCCTGACTACGTAATATTGTTACATAGCCTATGATTTCATCATCCTTTGTGTAATTTTAACGCACAGTATGCTGCATGTTTGATCACGAGTGTGTTCTGCCTCAGTTCCCCCCTTCTACCGTTATAGTAGAGTAAGTCGTCATTTCTGGAGTTCAGACCAGGATTGTCAACTCTTTGTCCCCATGGCTTCATTTGCGCGTCCTTCTTATAAGTTGTATCAAGCTCTGCCGGCCCCTATATAATGAGCTCAGTCTCTGCATCATTGCCACTTAGATCTGCTCCTCATTTTGTTCACATCTCTGTCCTCCCCTGTACAGTTATTATTATTGTGAGTGCTCAAGAAATCTCCAAACATCTAGCAGCTGTGTGTAATTTGAGTATAACTGTTGTATTTTTTCTTGTACTGTATAGCATAAGTATTATTTGTAGGCCTAGTGAAGTTTTTGTAATTCATGTAGGGATCTTTATGTCCATCAGTTTTAATATTATTTTGTATCTGTAATAATTTATCTTGCATTCACTGAATATTATCTGGTATCTCATTTTATCAGGGCTGACTTAGATAAATTTACTCATGCTAATTTCGTGTTAATAGAGGCTATTGCAGTTAACCATATAGTCAACCTGTTTTTGCCATTACATTATCCTTATGAGCCCTGAATGTTTTGTTGTTAGTTTGAGCATTAAACTTTAACTTGTAATTTTACCTAACTCTTTTGTTTTGAACCTGGAACTTTACGGGACAGTAGTGATTATTAGTATTCTCACTTAAAGTGTACATTATCTTTCTCTGTTCCGTAACAATATCTAAGTAGATATTATAAGACGTCAATCTGACTATTAACTGGAACTGAATATAAATTATGAACCCACATGCAGTATGTTGGTTGCATTTCGTATTCTTTGAGGACATGTAGATGCTCATCTTGTTACCTACGCTTGTGATTTTTTTTTTTTTATGTTTCCGCATGTTAGGTAATGTCCCAACACTAGATCGTCCTGAACTCTTTTGTTTTTATGCAATCTCTTCATTCTCCCCTCATTCCTTCTATTTAGGTGACAAAGGCACAAATAATTTTTTTCTGTTAATTACATAGCACCATATTTTCAACCATTACTTCTTAATAATGAAAGTTGTAGATGTTCAACTGCTAACAGATACTTGTTGAAAGCTAAACACAAGCATCCGGTAAGGCATATTTGTTGGTGACATTACTGGGACGACAACAAATCTTGGAAGTGTTTTGTCACAGTGGAAGACTGTATGTTGAAGGAATCAATCAAGTGATATTTTATTAGTGCTGAAGTATAAAATGTGCCCTCAGATTTGTTTGCAATAAGCCTGTCCCTTGTATATTCGAAGCTAGGCATGCAAGGCACCACAGTCGTCTTTTCAAAGTGGTTATTTTAACTGCTTAATCCGCGGCGTCCCATCGACGTTCTTAAACGTCCACACGTTTTGTCACTGCCAATCCCGTCGACGTACATAAACGCGAAAAAATTGCAAGGTCCCTAATTTGCACAATTTTCAATTTTCGTGAGTCATTTTTGGTAAGTATACACGTGACACCTTCCTCAACAAGATGCCAGGCAGGGACAATGCCTTACCCAGCATGATCTCCTCCCCCCCTGCATGCCATTGTCTCAGCAATTCACCTGTTATCAGTGACCTGGCCAGTATAGCCATGTCATGCCACCGCACGAAATTCAGGGCCTGAGTGATTCCCCAATCAATGACAATGTAGGACAAACTTTACATAGCATTAGAGGAAGAAACAGTTAGAAATGATGATCAGGTAATGTGGCAAAAAAAAAAGGTCAGGTATTAGTTAGTGAAACAATGCTTATAATGCCTATATTACTGCTTGAAAACCAATACTCTCTTGTACTACATATAAATTCGTACCAAGTAAATAAATAAATACCGTTTATGATTGGTGTGAAATAGTTACTCTCCCATAGAACTCGTTTTCTTTGGTGCCAGCCTGATAGAAAACCCAATAAGGTAATTAGGTACTCCTACCTGTAATGAGTATTTTAAACCTCAGATGAGCGATTTCTCTATGAATTTCCGATGTTTCTCACCAAAAGCAAAGGTTTGAGCCAAAAAAAAATTTTTCCTAAAATGGTCGGGATTGGGGGGAGTCAGTGGTGGAAAAGTGGTCGGGATGGGGCGGGTTAACCACCAAGTAATCTCTGGACTATCAGGTCTCTTTTAAACAAGTACAGTAATTATAATAAATTCTGATTGCAATTAGAAGCCTTAACGTTAAATTAGTCTTGTCACAAGTAACTGACATGTAAACAAAGAGATCTACCTTGCTACTTCATATTCCAGTGCCTTTGAAAATTTTTCGTATGAAAAGACCACATCAGCCTGCTCACGAACACTTAATATGCGGCAAGACCTCTCACGGGAATTTTTTTTTTAAATTAAAATTCAAGAAAAAAGAGTTAATCAGAAGAGGTGAGCCCTTCCACCCTAATAAAAATGTTAATGAATTCGGAGTGTTAAGGAGAGGGAGCGAGGTTGAGATGAGGGTCCTGACTGTAGTAAGGTAAATGCAATTAATGATGGTCCTGTTATCCCACAACAACCATGGTTTACGGAGTGGTTGTTATATTCTGGGTGGTGTCTGTAAATATTTGTGTGTGGGAAGGGGTTGTATGTATAGCCCATGTGGAAGCCTACCGTTTTAAGGGGAACAAAATGTCAAAGGTCACTGTCACAGGGCTTGGTCAAACGTTGACCTAGATTTTTTTTTTTTTTTCTCAAATTAGACCAAAGGAAGTATGAAGTGATTCAGTTTTGACATATCTCTATGAAAGGTCAAGGTCACAATGCAAGGTCAGTGTTCGATCCTGTGCCTGAGTGTCAGCAAAATATACCGTTTTTATCCAGTTTTAATCAGACTTGGTGTAACAGTTAAGGGTCAGCCAAAGAATACATTTTTTTTTTTTTCTTTTTTTTTTTTTTTTTACAATTAGTAAAAAATAAACGTCATGAGGAAAGAACATAATAACCAGTTTTAATATGACTGTCACCAAACACCGCGGAAGGATTTAAATATTAGGTAAAAATAGCCGGATTTGATTTGGGGAACAATCACTGAAAGGTCAAGGCCATAAGGAAATGTCATAGCCAAAGTAACAGGGCAAGATCAACTCATTTTTTATCTGATTTGAGCCAAACTTGGTGGAAGGGTTACGAGTCTGGCAACAACGGAAGATGTAAGATTTGAGGGCAATCAGACAAAGGTCAAGACCAGAGGACAAGGTCAAAATCTGGACCGTCTGTCTTTGTGAAAACAAACTAACAAAAGCAGTCTTGATCTGGTCTAGATCAAATTTGTTAAAGGAGTTTCTTAGAGCAATGGGTCAACAACGTCACTGGCAATGTCAGTTCAAAAAGGTTGTACCCGATTTAGAATAAGCTTTGTGGAATAGTTCAGGTTAGAACTAAGATAAAGAAATTCTATTTTTAGAACTCTCAGCCAAGCTGAAGGACACTGGGAAAGTTGAAAGTTTAATGTCATCAGGCAAAGTCAATTCAAGGAGTTTTTATTTGATTTGAACCAGAGTTCGTGCAAGGATTAAGGGCAAGGCAAGAACTTAGTATTTAAATCTTGATTATAATTGGGCGAAGGTCAAGGCACAGAGCAACGTCAAATATTCGGCCCTTACACTAACTGGTGGGTGCAGGTTATTGCAATCTCTGAGTGCTTCATCTTGTATTTCATTCGTTTCAACTGTTTTGCCTCAAGCGATATGTTTTCTTAGCAGGAGAGACTAGGGAATAAGATTCGCATTATCCTAATTTTTGACTCTTTACTCTATTTACAGTGCCCCTAGACATAGTGCCACCGTAATGGTCGCGTGGTTAGTACTCTTAGCGATGAAGATGTCGGCAGAATAGTGCCAGAGTTCCAACCCCAATGGTGGCAGCTGGTGCCACACAGTCTAGGTATCCATCCACACTTTGTGGACTGGAAGGTAACATTGGCAATTTTGGTGATGCAGTGACCTTGTATCCTAGGAGAAAGGGTGAATAACCCGCCACAGGCTTCAGACTCAATTGACAGAATGAGTTCCATGTGAAAATCTCTTATCTTGCCGTGCCTCTGTTGCCTACTTGGCGAGTCAAATGCAAATGATGAAACGTTTTGAAAGTGAGATGACATGTCACCTTAAATGTAAATTATACAGTATACACCAACCTTAAGACAATTCAAGCTATGGTAAAATGAAGACAAAAAGACTGTAACACCAGTATCAGCCCACTAACTGCTTCCTAGGAATTTATGCAAATTTGGTAGTAATGTTTCTGAATTAACTCTAACTTTTCTGAAGTGGGTACGAATGAATCTGTCGGTCTAATAAAGTCTGGTTATTGTCAAATTAGGAAAAAAAAAAAAAAAAAAAAAAGCAATGGCTCCAGAAACTTATAAATGACCTATGCAGCAAGGAAAATTTTACTTAAAAATGATAGAGAAGTTAGGAGATAACGAAAAGCAATTAGATGAAAGAAGAATGAAAACGTAAATGGGACAAAAACAGTGAAAACAGAGAAAGAAAAGAGAAGCTGACGGTAAAGATTGCCAGATAATAAAACGACATCCAGGGAAAAACGGTAGACTGCTGATGAACGGGTGGAAAAAAAAAAAAAAAAAAGGACAAGACTACGAGGCAAGGGAGGTGAACAGAAAAATAGGTAAGAGGTCGAATGCCATTTCAGAACTCCAGAAACTGCTACACATTAGCCATGCCAGCCGTGAAAGTGTTATTGTGCTGAAGGTCCGGGATTATAAAAAAAAAAAAAAAGTAAGGGAAATTAGTAATTGTGATACGATTAAGCTAAAACGCACTCACACTGATGAAGAAAAAAAAATACTTTATTCGATTAAAACTGAATCCACACTGCTGTTCAAAGATTTCATTTTGTTTTCTATACAATACAAGAATTTACATTTAAACGGAAAATAATACGTGAAGAAGATGAAGTAAGAAATCTATCTACGGGTAGAACTTTATCCTGTAAAGGGTGGTCGCAAACAAATCTCGTCCATGTCACCAATTCCTACTTCAACAGTCTGCCCACTCTGCAGCTGGTGTCACTTTCTCAATTATCTTCCCACCCCATCATTCCTCTTTGTTTTAGTTATTTTTTGCTTAAATACAGGCACAGTAGGAAGTGAACAAGAGGTTGTACAAAGAAGGGCAAGTGGAAGAAAGAGGAAATGTAGTATTAGTGTACAGATGTATAGTGTAATCTAATAAATGTCATTAGTTAAGGCAATCGGATCACTTTTCTATGGCACCTTATATATAGACCCCTGGCGTGCGGAGTGTGTTTATGTGAATATATGGTGTTGTTTGTGCTGTAGGTAGATATTACTGACTAATCGGTATATCCATATATTGGTGGAGGTTCCCACAGAGCTTTAAGCCTTCGAGGAAACCAGCTGTGATGCATGTTTATGTTTATGTCCAGCTGTAGCACATGGTTCAAGTTTATATATTCTGCTTCATGTTTTTCCCAGAACTTTCTTGTCGTTTCTCTTAAGCGGATGATGATGAGTTTGATTTGCAGTCTGGAGAGTTGCTCCGCTGTACTTTTGTGGTGTGTATGTCTCTGATTGGTGACCAATCTCGGGGCCTCGTTCTGCACTCCCTGCAGTTTCAACATTCGCGTCCTGGGGACCATGTGTGTTGGTATTAAGGAGTAATATATTCTCGGAAGATACATCGTCCTTACTATATAGAGTTTTAGTTTCTCCAGGAAATGCATGAATATCGAATAACAGTTAGGAAGGTTTTTCTTGGGGATACTTGTGGTTATGTGTTTCACAGTTATTGGGTGGGAAGTAAAAGTGGGCTTAGAATTATTTGAATTTTCTGGTGCGGTATCTTGTTTCCCCATATCTTTATTCCACCGGGATTTCTTCTTGCTATTGCTATCAGTGTAACTTTATCTACGTTAGTAATTATTATCCAGGTTCTTTCATATTAGTTTAGTCTGAATGTCTTCAGTTATACTCTAACCGAGATCTTACATTTCATTCTGTGATTATCATACTCGCTGTATTATTTTGGAAAGTATTTAATGTTTGCTTTTAACATTTATGTGTTTTACAGGTTCCATTTGTGTGGAGTCATGAAGAAAGCAACTGTTTTATTACGGAAATACTGTACATGATGGGTGTGGGGGAAAATAAAAATTCTCGTAGCATGCATGGCCAAAATGGAGTTACAGCAAATCATAATCTCTGAGCGTTGTTACTGGCGAACATTACGTCTGATGTGACTTGTTAAAACTTGTATCTGTGGCCATAAAGTAAACCAAAGTCAAATGAAACACAAGGGATGCACTCAGAGGAAGTTCCATTGCAGTCATAAAGCAGATCATTACCGATATATGCAGTGTTGTTGAAAATGATAATTTCAAGCAAACGGTTCTTGGTACTGATCACTTATTAAAATGGACTGAAATAAAACCTTTGGAAAAAAAAAAAGCTGCTTTTAGTGTTACAGAATTCCTTTTTGGTGTTGATAACATGGCAGTCATGTTTTGATATTCAGACCAACGATCAAGGTGGGAAATTTAATAACCAAGTGTCAGAAACTCTCCATCAACTAACTGGGACCAAGTAAAATGAACATGTGCATACCATCTTCAAGCATATTGTCTGGCGCAGTGTTTCTTAAATTTCTTGGCCCGCAACCAACCTGTGTTTGTAGAGGCTGGCGACACTTATCCTTCCCCAAATCACACACACACACACACACACACACACACACACACACACACACACACACACACACACACACACACACACACACACACACACACACACACACACACGCACACACACACAGCAGCTTATTAACTCTATTGACGTACGAGTGTATTTGCTGTGTTATGATAATGTTGTTAGGTGCCATTTATAGCAAGATCGATATCAAAATAACAATTAATCTGTTCTTAGATATCTGTTTCAAAGCAAAGATACTAATGCTTTAACATCAAATTTATGTTCTCAGGCACCACGTTAAATCAGGTTAACATTGTGAAATATACGAAATTTCCATGAATTGGTTTTGCATTTTTGAGAGTCTGCCGGCCTGTTCTTGTGCAACAACGGAACTTTGATTAAAAAAAATAAAAAAATGAGCATAAGATATGTTGGTGACGATGAAATGATGAGGAACGGGGTGTAAAGGGGATAGGAAAAGCTCATGAGGCGTTACTCTTGTCAGTTTTAAATTATACCACCTGACTCAGATAACACCTGTAATAATGTTCTGAACGTACTGTATACATGGCGCGTAAACAGTGTAATTCCTATCATTGCTATTATGAATATGCTAACAGCGTAATAATGGTAATATTAATATCAGTGAAGTAAAAAATCACACACATTGGAAGCATTACACCAGCTGTGTGAATCTGTGAACAATTGGAATTCCTCTCGCAACCCATGTTTGCGTTGCGACCCTTTGTGGAACGACAGAGCTGAACAGCAAAGAAAACACTTTCGAAAACACTCGAGGACCATGATAACAAGAAGGTCTTTTGTTTCAACGGAGCGTTGTTTGCTCAACAAACGACGATTCATCTATCTCACTGACACTGTCCATTTTGCCTCCTTTATAAACGTAAATCTTATTTTCCAGTAGAGTTCAGTATGGACTACAAAAACAGTCAGAAAATCATGACTTTGTTGATGATGATTATGCAATGAAAGTGGCATAAGAAACTGTAGACGTCCGCCAGCAACGCAAAGTAAATGCAAGTGATGACCAATTATGCATTGAAAGTGAGAAGCAAAGGTAGACGTCCGCCAGCAACGCAAAGGAAATGCATGTGAAAATAATGAGAAAGCACAAACAAAGCAACAACAGAACAATATTGAAGACATAAGACTTCCTTTGATTATAAGCCTGGGGATTATGTTTTCCTGAAAAATCTGAAACCCGCAACGAGGAAAGGAGATGGATATAAACCTCCATGGAATGGCCCATTCCAGATTGTTTGTCTTCTTCGGATGTGGGACTAAAGACAAAGCATAATAGCTGTAACATCAAATCAGTTGTAGAGAAGAATGCGTGCGAAGGATACGATGTACATGAGATAGCAAAGCATGAGAATTCAGGTATAACGATGGAATGAGATGCTGATACTTGCCTACCTGATCTTCAGCTTACAATTGGTGACAAACATAGAGTTACATATAATCAATGATTTAATGACCAGACAACAGAGGCTGCACAGACTATGCTACATGAACAGTTCCCTTACGTACCAGGATTGAATTTGTGACTGTTGAGTGAGGTGATAAACGGATTTAAATCTGTGATTCAACAGGGTGAGCAAATTAATTTTGATGAAATCGAAGCCACTGATTTGCTTCTTCCCCAGTGAAAATGAGGGTATTGGTTGTCCAAGTCCGCTCTGCAACAAATAAAGTAAGTTTACGGAAAGCTTGCCACTGATAATCACCTGTAGGCCTATCATATACTTTGTGTCAAACAACGGATAGTTATGGCTGCGGTCTGAGTGCAATCACACAATGAGTTGTGTTCTTTTTAGATGTTGGTAACCCAACAGCTAGTTATGATGACTATGCAATTAGGAGGCATCACCTGATTGCATCTATATATATATATATACTGTATATATATATATATATATATATATATATATATATATATATATATATATATATATATATATATATATATATATATATATATATATATATATATATATATATATATATATATATATATATATATATATATATATATATATATATATATATATATATATATATATATATATATGTATATATATATAAATTCTTGTAAGCAAACGAGGTTGACTGCGACTGCCGTTTCAGTATTGCTTAAATATTGCTTAGTGCTTTCGATCAGTCGGGCTAAACTACGTTGATTTTCATTCAGACTCCTGAGTAGCTGTCCAGATTTTGGTGGATTTTGTGACGTTCGTTCCTACTTGGGAACATCTTCAGACCAATCTGTTGGCGGTTGGAGAGAGATCTTATTCTACAGCAGTGTGCCGACACGTGCAAGCACGCGATTGGTCGGCCAGGAGCGTGTGATGGAAGTTGTGCGGCTACCTTACTGCTGTTTGTGAACTTTTGCATGATGGGAAGATTTGTAAATCGTCTACTTGAAACCTGTATTACTTGCAGGTTTCAATTCGCAAATGTAAAGTGCTTCCAAAAACATTAGTCTGTGTGTCTTTTTTGCGCCCAATTATTTCAGTACCTTTTTCGAGGTGCTGACGGTTGAGGGAGGTGTTGTGGCTAGTTCTGCAGTGATTTTTTTTTTGTACCGTTCTCGTATAGGTGACATGGGAGACGCCTTGACAGGTTAGTTCTCGTCATTCCTACTAAGGCATGAGGCCCAGAGTCCTCACTTGTGCAAGTATGTCGGTAGATTACGTGCTCTTCTTCAATGGGTGTACTTTTCATGTCAGGGCGGTTCTTGAGTAGTAGCTGGGACGTTTTGCAGGTCTTGTAGTATGTGTCTAGTGTGATGCTTTATTAGGATGTGTGCATTTGACATTATTATGAATAATATTTTTATGAAAAATACTATGAATAATATTTTCCATTATTCTGCAGAAGACCATATCATCGCTTCATTGGACGTCGAAAGTCTAAAAACGTTTGCTATGAAAAAGAAAGAGAGAAAGATAATAAAAATAAAAAAAAAGATTGGAGAGGCCTGGACACACTGCGTTTGCCCGAGGAAGAATAACATTTGTGGTCGAGTACATGAACTGAGAATACCGATTAACTAGCACTAAAATGCTGAACAGAAGCGACAGGACAGATTATAGTTAGACGGGTATTTAGTGCCAGTCCCGAATGGTGATTGAACAAGCTGAACCTAAAAGTTTTTGTCTTGTTAAAACCAATCTTTGTTGAAAAGGTGATGGTAAGAGAAAAATGAGGGGGTTTATATTGAAAACAATTAGTCATAGAGTATGTTCACAGGGCAAATTCAAGAATGTATATATGTGAACAAAATAATTAAACAGTTTTGATGAAAATTATTTACATCAAACTCCTTGAAAGGGTTGAGGATCACCCAGGATACTGACTTGTCGTTGTTTGAACTCTTGGTCGAAGGTCAGTATCACATGGAGAGGTCAGTTTTAAATGTTTTTTTTTTTTTTTTTTTTTTACCTACTTCCACTAAATTTTGTATAAGTGTTTCGAGTAAAGCAGCCATAAAGAGATTCAATTCTGAAAACAACAAGTCAAAGCTGAAGGTCAAGCAGAAAGGTAAAAATCAGGCTCTGAGGCCAAGGTCAGCTCTAATCGTGTTGATCCAACTTGGACCAAGCAATAGAACGTTTAAGGGTCAGGTAAGAATTACGAGATTATATTTGATGACAATCCGTCGTAGGTCAATGTCACAGGACAGAGTGAAATATTCGTTCCGTAGATTAATTGGTGAGAGCGAGTAGAAAATTCTCTTAGTGTTTCTTCTTTTTCATAAGTGATATGATCAGTTTTAAGTTGTTATGCTATTGTTCTTATACCAGAGACATTGGTTCTCTCGCATTCCAAGTTTCTTAGCAGGTACTGGCTGCAAAAACTAGTGTGGGTGGGTTATCTAGTGTAATTTTTGTGTTGCATAATTGTCTGCTGTAAAGTTCTGTATGTCTGTCTATTGCCTCACGCCTTAATCATGTAAAGGGTGGCCACGAACAAATCGCCTCCACATTGCCCTGTTCTCTACCATTTGACTACCCTCTCTCCAACTCCTGGCCCTTCACTCATTATCTCTTCACTCCATCCCTTCATCAAATCCTTGGTTTCCCTCTCCTCCTCTCCCCGTCTACCTCACTATTCTAGTTAGTCTCTAATTCTCCATCTTCTCCATATGGCCAAAAACATAGAGTGATTCCGTAAACACTATCAATAACATCCGCAACAACACCTTAATCCTCTTTTACATCCTCAGAGATCTGTCTGTCTCTCCATAAAACTTCACATGTTTTTCACAAATACGTAATTTTCACATTTCTCACTCATGAATTTTGTACTTCCAACAGGGTCCAGGATTTGCATTCGTATGTTAGTGTGGGGATCACAGTACTGTCATACAGCAACTGTTTGACTTGCATTCTCATTTTCCAGTTCCTTATCACTGCTTTCAGTGAACCAGCAACTTTTCTACCCTGCTGTACCCTTTTAAACTTCATCCTCTAAACTTCCATTCTTACTAGCCACACTGCCCTCACAGTCTCCATTTCCTTACCATCCAGCATCATACACTGACTTCATATTCCTTATACTAACTTTAAAGAGGTGTTTTACATCATTTTTTTTTTTTTTCTGTCTGTGGTACAGTTACTTTCTTTAGTTATTTAGTTCTAATCAGTACTTCACACACTGTACATATCGGGAGTTATTTCCATGAGGGTTGCAAGGACCCAGAGGAAAAATCCTGCTCAAAGCTTACGTGTAATATGTACCTAGTGAATAATATATGAACTAACACCAACTGAAACAATTGGATATGTTTGGTTTTATTTTCCATTTTGCCCTGTATTCAATAAGCAGTTTTCAAAGAATATCTATCAAATGGATTGAAATTTCGTACAGATATTACAAAGTTATTTTTATTTTCATAAATTCCTTCCCCATGGAATGAAAAGAAGTATAAAAATAAGTTATAAAAAATGACATTGCAACTATATTTCCAAGAATTCGAGGAAATATTGAATTTGGGGAGACCGGTAACATTAGATTATGGCTGGATTGAGTCTTGTGTAGGAATGATGCCTGACATATCCACTGATGTCGTAGGTTGACACGCCAGGATGAAATTTATTCTGAAAAGAAATGTTCATATGATTTTCAACAATCTCCAAAAAGACTGAATTCCAAAGCTTTTTTTTATTTTTTATTCGGTCTAGACGTAAGGGTTTGCAACACACAAATACTGACTGAGCTGAGTAATCGTGGTGGTGGTATATAGCTTTGAATTCACCTCCATGTTATAAAATGGCATGTGTTATTTAACCGCTATACTTTTGTGCTAAACACCTTGTAAGAGAAAGGAATGTACAGTATGCTTTTCTTTGAAATGATAGCTTATGTAATGTGCAGAGAACACTCTGATGACTCGCAGCAACAGATGTAACTTGAAGGAACACTTAGAGGGTACAACATCTTCGCCTAACAACTGTATAAGTCCCTGTATTTGATTTCGTTTTTCAACCTTGTCCTTCAGCAGACTGCTAAGTACTTACAAAATCGAATTATTTCATTCTTGCCTAACTCTTAATCCGTCCGTCAACTCTGGCTAAAATCGGATTAGGATATCATTGTTTGAGCTGATTTTGTCCAAGGACCTTGACCACTGACCTTTGCCTGTGACTTTGGTTTTTGACTGGTTGCATTCAAATATATCCTTGTTTTAACCTCGACTCCTCCACAAGGATTAATCTTCATCGGATAAAAACTGCCCAAGATGACCTTGCCATGCGACCTTGACCTTTGACCTATTGTTCTCCAGTAAAGCAGGTCAACCTCTTAAGTGAACCTCAACTCATCCACCAAGTTTGATCCAAATGAGATCAGAAGTATTTTAGTTACTTTGGTCACACACGGCACAGACTTATTGTTCTCTAATGTGAGACCTTTTGTTCTTGCCTGACCCTTTACATTTCTGCCACATCTGGTTCAGATTAGATCGGTACTGTCCGAATTGACCTTTCCCTGTGATCTGGGCATTTGACCTTCCCTTGTGGCCTTGGCCTTTGATTGATTGTTCTCAAAATCGAAAAATTTCATCTTGTTTTATTTTCAACAATTCTACATAGTTTGATATAAATTGGATGAAGCTTGTTTAAACTAACCTTGCCTTTTGACATTCACCTTTGACCTACTGATGTCTAAAACATTGGTTTGCTCAGTAGTTGATCACTCATGCCTTCTATTAAGTTTGTGTATAATCAGCTCAAAGCTGACTGAGTCATTTTATCAGTAAACACGCTAGCGATTTAAACTGGACCTTGTCTTTTATCTTGACCTTTGATGAATTGCACTAGAATTATATCACTTCATTCTTACCTTATGCCCAACTCTTTCCCAAAGATTGGTCTAAATTCACGAAAAACTGCTTAATATGATTTTACAAGGGCAAATTATAGATATATCCCAGTGACCTTGACCTTTGACTTAATTATAAAAAAAACAGTAGGCCTCCTCGGCAGCTGACCCTCAACCCATCCACCATGTTTTGTAAAATCAGTATACAGTGGGAGGCACTTTGTTCACACACACACACACACACACACACACACACACACACATACAGTATATATATATATATATATATATATATATATATATATATATATATATATATATATATATAAAACCCTTGTCAGGCTTCATTATAGCAATTGATTGGTCCTGCTTCAGTCACTGGAGGGCAGCACGTTCATCAGTACTAAGAATGCTACTGGAAGAATTTTTAGCGTAATATAATGAAAAGGGTACATGTTTCAAGGAATTCTTAATAATCTTACCTGATCTGTTTTTATTGGGGTAAAACAAATGACATGATAGTTTCTTAATGAGGTGTTCAAGAGGTAAAAAAAATGGGGAAGGAATTTAGGCTTACACGAAGGAAGTGCAAAACCAAGACCTATACGTAGTTGCGATTGTTCACTGGGACCATTAGTTCTGGAAGAAAGATTATGTATCACTTTTGAGGAAGGCCAACCATCTGGACTGACATAACCTAGTTTATGCAGCATCAGATCTTGAGTATGTTTGCCACGGGCAATTGAATAAGAAGTAGTACGTTCAGTGAGGCTCGTAAGGTGTACAAAATCAAGGAAGTTCACAGACCCATGGCCGCACGGCGCCTCAGGCTCATGGTCAGCTTTTTATGCACCAACAAAATTCTATCTCTATCTATTGCCAGACGCCATAATCCCATTAGGGGTAACCATTTGGCTTTGAGCTATTTGTTTTACGGGGAGGGGCACTACCCTCCACCAACCCACTTGTTGACACGTAGTGAACACGTATGGTTTGGTTATATGGTTACCACCCAGCATTGTAAATGGCTTCTTGGCTTACAGGAAACCATTTGGCTTGTCACTCAATGTAAAGCCACCTGTAAAGGAAAGAAAAGTAATAAGAAGTGACAGGAAAGATGGGAGAAATAGGAAGAAAGGAGGGTAGGCACAGAAAAAGAATGATAAAGGCTAAGGAAGAAGTAGCAGCACTACATCAAGTGAGTGGATGGCAGTCGCCACCACCTACCACTTCCCAACAAAACTGCTGAGGAATAATGAGCTGGCAGTAATTTGTTAGTAGTCTTTTTCCCGCCGGGCCTGAGTATTTTCCATGACCATAACTGCAGGACCAAGGGGAGGAAAATTAATAAAGGAGAGAGAGAAAAAAATTATCTCTCTCTCTTAATAAATAGAGAGAGAGAGAGAGAGAGAGAGAGAGAGAGAGAGAGAGAGAGAGAGAGAGAGAGAGAGATACGTTTCGCTCAAAACATAAAACCCTCTCTCACGCCGCGAACATGGGTGTAATAAATTCTCTAGGGATGAGTGCAAGAAGGGCATATGTCAAAAATTGCTCATATGGAGATAAGGGTACCAGGGAACTTGTAAAATAAAGGTCGTTCAGTGCTACAAAGGCCATTGTCGCTGGAGTCTTAGGGAGGATGCTGTAACACAACCAGAAGGCAGACCATGGAAACTTGCGCCTAAAAAGCTGAAGGGCCTGATTGATCTTCCTCTGTTTTCTGCTGGAAGTAGACATTTCTACAGGAGCTTACAGAAAGCAGATGGTGTAGATGATGATTATTTAGATGATGATACCAGAGTGTAATTTCTCATTAGTCTTTAAATACTGAAAAATGATTGTCTTAAAACTTTTAGAGATGTGGCTAATGTTTCAGTTCAGGAATGATTTTTATGGAAATATATATATATATATATATATATATATATATATATATATATATATATATATATATATATATATATATTTTAAAATTTTTGTTAATTAAAAATGGAAATATTAACTAAGATAATCATTTCTCATTAGTATTTAAATGCTGAAAAATGATTGTCTTAAAACTTTTGGAGATGTGGCTGATGTTTCAGTTCAGAAATGATTTTTATGAAAAAATATATATATATATATAATTTTCAAATCTATGTTAATTAAAAATGGAAATATTAACTAAGATAAGGAAATTACACTTAGGTAAATTTAATATTCAATTAAAAACATGAAACATTAATTTTATTTTAAAAATGTGCTAATTATTACCGAATAGGAAAAACTTATCAGTGTCATAGGAAAATACTCTTTACATCTATATATATTTTTTATTACAATGCAAAGTACCTTTTAGTTACTGAAAAAGGCATGTGTGATTGCTACTTGGCTTAAACAACAATGAAAAAATTACTTTGATGTCTATTCTTCTCAGCTGAATTTTATTAAAGTCTGCAAACTTTTACATGCATTATTCTCAAAATCTAATTTTTTGACATTGGCCCTTCTTGCACTCAGCCCTATAATTATTTGAAGGGAAGTCAAATACAACTTGACAGCCTCCCAGTCTTTAGCGCCATAATGTTACCGATGCAAGTCTGGCAGCTGCCGGCAGATGAAAACAAGCAAAAGGAAACTATTGTTAGCTGCACACAGCCAATCCGTGTCTACCACCCCAATACTTTCCTTAAGGTATCCGGTTACTTTGGACACTCCCTTTCACACACACCTCTACGTGTGTACTACATGCACCTCCGATACGCTGCAGATATGCCCCAGAATCACACCAGACACACCTCCAATACCCCCAGTTCTCATCTCCACCTAAGTTTGGCGCTCATAAAACTCTGTTGCTACCGCGTGTCACATTTCATCCCTTACAGTGTCTAGGGGATTGAGGAATGAATGGCACAGTTAGGGGCATTTGGGCGCTCCAGTGTGTGCCGGAAAAATAACAGACATTGACAATACTGATGAAAAATCTTATGCATAACTGATGGAGAGTTATTTCAAAGTAGTAAAATAGGTGTTTCAGTGATCTTAACATTTCCAGCAGTGAAGACGGCAGTAGGAAGTGTCGGTTTTGCCATCGATCTTATTAAAACTTTGGAGACGATGGATATTTTAAGAAGTTGGCAATTTTTTATAGCATTTAAGTCAATGGAGCATTCAGACCAAGCAAAATGTGTCTTTTGGAAAAAATGCAACAAAAATGGCATATATATATATATATATATATATATATATATATATATATATATATATATATATATATATGTGTGTGTGTGTGTGTGTGTGTGTGTATTCTTACACCAAATGACAAAGGACAAGAAAATCTCACAATGGTAGTTAGTGTTACGATTAATATAATAAAATATATATATATTATTACCCAAGAAACTGAGAAAATATCTGAACTGAAAATAAGTTTATGGAATGAAATTTTCTTTCATGAAAAACACGCAAACGAGTTATTAAATGAAAACTGTGAGTGATGCGAATAATTGGAAGACAAGCTGTTACGGAATCTTGCGTATTAACAGACTTGTTTCGTAATTACAGTTATGATTAAACTGCATAAAATACCAAGACAGTCCCAGTTAAGAGTGGTGTTAGACACGGGGACAGAATCTGACTGTCATTCACTGCATACATAGAGGACATTTTCAAAACAAAAACATAAACGAAGAAAGAATGAGCAATTTGCGGTTTATTGCCGATGATGTTCTTTCCAGTAAATCGGAGATTTTACAGGATATCATTTAGACGCTGAACATGGAGTCTGAAAGTAAATATGATGATAACATGTTCAGCTCTTTCTAGCAAAAATAGATGAATAATTAGAATGGAATCAATTACATATATTAGAGAGATGATTCACACAATACCAGTTCATATGAACGATAACTTCTTGAAGGAATGCTATGAATTAATCTCTATTAAGAAAATTCAAGATTATATGATTTTTGTACATCCCCTGTTTAAGCATATTGACTGGAATTCTGATGTGTAATAATATCCGTCAAAGGAAAATCTGTAAATGATGAAAGAGAATGGAAACTGATGTGCTGGCCATCACATGAAAAGAAAAGAAGTGCTCAGATAGTGGAAAAGCCGCTCCATGCTATCCATCTAAAGCTCATCCACACCATCAGTGGGTCCCTGTGGTATTGGTTTATGATAATGAAAAAAATCTTGGGAAAAAATCATGTACAGTATACATAAACGCAATCGCCTTTCCCCACTTCAGATCTATTCATTGTATAAGTCATACCTTCCATTGAAAAGAATGACCAGTGTACTATGACACGACAGCTACCCGCTGATCGTGCAGCTGGGCCTTAAAACCGACACCTTAACTCTGGAATTTACCTTTGATGTTTGACTGATTGCTCTCAAAGTCGAATTACTTCATCTGACCCTAAACTCATCCACCAAGTTTCGATTAAATCCGATTAAATCGGTTCAGTTGATCTTGCAATGTGAAGTTGGCCTTTTACCTGTTAAAACAAATATACTAATTTCATCTTAGGCTAACTGTAAACTATTCCACCAACTCTGACACAAATCGAACTGAGGCTATTTAAACTGAAGGATCACTTATTTGACCTTGCCATGTAATCTTTACCATTAATTGAGGGTTCTCAGATTTCAGTCTATATATCCTTTGCTGTCCTTCACCCACATCATCAACTTTGGTCTAATTCGGGTTAAAATTGTTTGAGTTGACCTTCGTCTTGGCATATGATCTACGACTATTTCCGGTCAGTTATTTAATCATGCGCTCCTTTGATATACTCAAGCATTATGCCAAATTTGATGCTACTCCATTCAGTCGTATTTTGAAAGTAACCTTGATAACAGTCAGACAGAGAGGCAGACAGAAAGAAGGACCGACGGACAGACAGTTTGAAGCAATGCACAACCTCCCTCCACTTCAACGCACGCTTTTAATAAAGAGAAGTACATGGATAAGGGAACAAACAGGAATAAAGGTATGTTCAGTTCGCCGCCGTGAAAAAGTAGAAAATTATGTTTAAAGACATTTACGTCGTTCATAAAAGAGAGAACATATGAGTAACCGATCCTGGCAGCCTAGAGATAGCGAGAAAGAAAGTGGCACAGAGAACAAGGTGGAGAGATTGAATTTGCTGAATTGTAAGGATTGGACTGAGCAGATAAACAGACGAATGGAAGAGATCTGCGTTATGTAATGGATGGTCTTCAGGCTGTTGCTGGTGGTGATAATGTTGACAGTTTAAGCCATCGTTTACCTGTTACGACAAATTATCTCGTTTTTTTCCTTTCTCTGTCTTCATTTTCTTCCACCGCGATCATGCAGTTCTGGTGATGGAAAATATTCGGGCCCGACAAACAGGAAAAAGACTACTAACAAATTACTGCTACCTCATTATTCCTCAGCAATTTTGTTGGCCCGTAAAGGCTGGCTGCGAGACTGAGGCGCCGTGCGGCCATGAGTCTGCAGGGTGTTGTCTGTCAAATATCACGGGTATTTATATTGTTTACTGACATTATGATAAATATAAAGTTAATCATGTTACAATGATCCAGTGTACATAATTGCTACTGCATTAAAAAACTATAGGATGTTCTGTAACTCTGGTATTATACTGCAAAATGCTGAAAGGAATTATATTTACAGCAAATCAAACATTATGCATACTTCAGCATACATATCCCTAGTAAGAGGACTTTTTTCTTTTAAAGGATTCTATCCATCTTAGGAGAGGCCTTCAGCTGGGTGAGGAAACTAAACGAAGGCTGCTCTTAACACACCATTTAAAAAATGTTATCTTACCCGAACAAACCGTCTGGATTTGCAGAATATAAAATACAAGATACTGAGGAGGCTGGTGTCTTGTGAGATATTAATGTTTTCTTTTTTAAAATTAATTTTTCCTTATCATTCCAGCCTTACAGGGCACCCTATAGCTACAATGGCAATGCTAAAATGTTCTTCATGATTTATACCCATACCTTAAGCTGATATTACGTGATATGCCAATTACGAGCATTAAAAAGAAGTGTAAAATGAACGTGCCTTTTACTTAAAAATCATGCCCAAAACTCAAGCGTCTTCCAGATTTATTTCATTTTTTTTCTCTCGGCTTACTTATTGATCCAACATAAAGTTTTAATAGCGTTTCTTATGCACGGTACATATGTGTCATACTAATTCATGCTGAGTAAAAGAATACTATACCGGTTTCGGTAAAGCCTGCAATCACTTTTCCTCTTCCATGTGCTCTTTGTAACCTTTACCTGCCATTATACAGTCCACAATGCAACTCACATTCCAACAGTAATAATGTTTCTATGATTACCCTTTGCCTTATC
>NC_137008.1:17289518-17568039 GCF_032717465.1 Coenobita brevimanus | reverse complement strand
GGATGAGTTGGAGGGATTGAGTGGAGAGGTATATGAGAGAAGTGGGTGTGAGCTGGGATCAAGACAGTGTAGTGGCATTGGACACGGTGACATGCAGGCGATTTGTTTTGGACCACCCCGTACAGGATTGAGGCGTCTGGCAATAGATAGATAGAGTTAGACAGAATTCTGTTTCGTGCACCACCCATTAGTTCTGATACATTCCTCAAAATATGAATTACGTATATGAATCTATTTTGAGTCATTCAACTGATTCACCTGATATTCAGAAACTACCAATATTCAACTCGTCAAAATGTCACTATTTTTTAATGACGGATTTGAATATCGATTGACGAGTCATAATGGCTACTTACCATTTATTTACACCCATAGGTAAAGGAAAGTCGGTTATAAGGGTTTCACTGCAAACGGACATGTATGTCCACTTAGAAGGTGGTGGCTCGGAAGCCTTACCAATATGCACAATGAAATCGTCTGAACTAAAATTTTTACCTGTGCACTCTTGAAAAGCCTCAAACTATGAATAATAATAGGTATTTGTGAAGTATGAGAACCTGACAGCCATGTAATTCAGTCATGGAGACTTAAAAGTGCCATAATTATAAAGTGCATAACGACTGAAACGGCGCTACTATGCGAGTGGCCTGGCGAAGTGTTGGAGCTGGTTCTGGTTGAGGTGGTGGAGTTGGTCTTGGGTGAGGTGGTGCTTCTGGGGCTCTCCGTAGTTCTCCCAGTTCACCCACGCTCACAACACACCCCACTAGTGCCACCTCACATCCCCTCAGGCTGCTGATGGAGAGGGAAAAGGAGGTGGGCAAGATGCATGAATTAAAGCGATGTAGAGAGAAGAGAGGTAAGTTACTGGGATAGTGGGAGCACAGGAACGACACAGCAGGAGGATGGAAAGGGAAAACAATGCGAAAGATGAATATAATGGAATGAGTATACTTGACAGAGAGAGAGTGAGAGAAAGGGGTAGGTATGGAGAGAAAAAGCAATGTACCTAAGTAAAAAGGAAAATATGAACCAACCAGAAAGAAGTGAAAATGGTAAATATAAAAAGGAATCTAGGGTGTAAGAAAAGGAGTAAAATGAATGACAATGAAAGAGGGGTGCGTGTGGGAAAGAGGTGGAGGAGATGGGTGGAGGAAAGCCAGGAAGAGTGTTGAATTAATGGGATTGACTTGAAATAGGAGGGCAAAGAATGTGTGAAATAAGGGTAAAATGAAAGGTTGAGTTATCAGTAAGACTGTGAATAAGTGGATGAAAAGTGAAAGAATGACAGAAAGCGATCAAATATATAGGAGTGTGAAAACTGGAAGCATGAGAAGAGAAAATGACAAGTGATATTTAAGATGTTTAGAAAATCTACACATAGAACAGGACGACAAGTTGGGTAGGAGTGAACTGAAAAGACACAGGTATAAGATGGACAGAAATAAAAACTAGGCATGCAGTATATAGAAAAATATGCCCACGGACAACGAACGGGGTGGGAAGAAGAGACTAAAAAGATGAAGAGAAAAAAAAGATACACAGTATTCGGAAAATTGAAGCACTGAGTTAATAGCAAGAAAAATAAGAAGGTGGAAGAGTCTGTCCGCGCGCGCGCGTGCGTGTGTGTGTGTGTGTGTGTGTGTGTGTGTGTGTGTGTGTAATTCACCGGGTCGGTCAGGATCACTTGATGTTCGTGATTGTCAGATTTAACACTCCCTCAAGGGAGCTCGAGAGGTCATATAGTCCGATCTAAGGGCAAGGTTGTGACCTTCACACACGCACATACCCGTCCCCTGCCTGCTCAAGGGGGACAGTAACCACTCCACTTCGTCAGTGAAAGCTTTTCGCAACTTGAGCGAGTATGCGAACTCCCGTCCACCAGTTGGCAAGCGGGAACGTTACCACTGCACCAGCGAGCGGTGTGTGTGTGTGTGTGTGTGTGTGTGTGTGTGTGTGTGTGTGTGACAAATAGACAGATAGACAGGGAAGAATAATTTGAACATATATGGAGAGAAGGACGAATATATATATATATATATATATATATATATATATATATATATATATATATATATATATATATATATATATATGAAGACTGTACAGTGATTTTGGTGCAGAGTTACTTTCATAGTTAACACCAGGTTTATCATTCTGTGCAAAATGTCTGCCTGCAGATCAAAATGAATAACAAATGCACAGCGCTCTTGTTTATCACTCCTATACATATGTGAATTCATTACATCGAGCCACTGATCAACAAAAGGAGATATATTTAGCAGTTGCGTTCCAGGTTTTACACTCCCAACAATCCTCTCTTGCCTAAATATTGTATGGCATTTGCACAGCTTTTTGACAAAATCTGCGCGTATATTTCACTCGTTGTGTTTGTTGTTCAGACACCTTAAGGTGGATGTCACTTATTTTATATGTTAACCCATATTCTGTTTTTATCTTTACAGGCATTTCATGAACACTTTCATCAGAAACTATGTCACTCATTTTCAGGAACAAATCCTGAATCAAGAAGATTGTTTCTAATTAGTTTTATTATGTGTGGGATATCTGCAAAGGACAAAAAACTTCCCTGTCGGCATATGGATTTTTTAAAAGATACTTTATTAGTCCTGACAGGAGCCATACCCACTGAATTCCATAGACTAAGATTAGTAGTCCACAATCATGTACTATTGCCATTAGTGGGTAGCCTACTGCTTCCACTTTTTCAGTCAAATCTAGTAAAAAATTTTGTATGTTCGAATCATTAGACTGAAAATAAATAAGGTTGCATCCACCGACCAACAAGGCTACTCAACATCACAACCTTGCACATTTTTGTGTTGCTTATATAATGTGTCTGTAACCCTTATCATAACACCATTATCTGCTAATACTCATATCATCAGAACAGATGACTACTAACTTTTCTTCAGAATCAAGAATACCTAACTTTTGTATTTATGAGTCGTAAGACGGATGACAGGATGCCTGGTTCACTAGTAAAATTCCTTGTTCTGTCTTTTTAATGTACTTTCTGGCGGTAATGGGAAGCCTTTAACTTTTTCATAAATACCTGTAGAATTTCGGACTCATGCTCCTTAGTTTCATGGCAGAAGCTATATCTTCTGATCAGTGTTTCTACAGTTATTCTGTTGTTAATGATAACATCAGTTTGTGTTTGGGTGAAAAAAGGTTTCAAAATGTTATCCATTTCTGTGTTTACTTCACTGTCAATAGCTTGTGCAGAGTTCTTTTATTTTAAGCAGAATCAATCTGGCACGCCTCTATTGTTCTTCATCTTGCAACTTTAGTTTCGTACACATTTCTTCATGGATTTTCTGGCAGTCTTCTACGAGATGTCGGTGACCTCCTCTTTCACATTGCAATAGAAGAACTCCAGCGCTTTTTACTTCATTAACTGATGTTTGTGTTACTATTTCATTTCCCGCACTAGTGTTCTACCTCCCAGGGCTTCCACCTGGTTACATACCTGGTCACATAGCATCTCTTCCACACTTTTTCTTCTGGCCTCGCTTTTCTGCCCTTTTCAGCCCTCTTTGGTGGAAATCTCTGTTGGACTGGGAGCTATGGGAACAGTGGAGACCCTTATAAGAACAACATCTCTTCATCATGGAGACCTCATGAAGACCTACATACATAGTGGAGAATCATATACGACCTATATACATCATGAAGACTCGTAAGACATCATGGTGACTCATATGAGACCAATATACATCATGGAGACTCATAAAAGGCCTACATATATCATGGAGACTCATATAAGACCTACCTAGAGTATGTTGGAGACTTATATAAGACCCACATACTTCATGGAGACCTATATGAGACCTACATACATCATGGAGACTTATATAAGACCTACATACATCATGAAAACTCGTAAGACCTATATATATATATATATATATATATATATATATATATATATAATTTTTTTTATGAAAGGAAGAAGGAACCAAAGGCCATGAGCCAGCAATAACAGTTCCCTCCAAGAGAAAAAACAAAATACAATAGAGAGCCAAATTCAAGATCCGATCGTTCTCTGAGATGCTCTGGATTACACAACTGCGTTTGAAAGACTGGAGATCATAGGCAGCAGGGAATACAGACAGAGGGAGTACAGTTCCAGAGTTGACCTGTTGCATAAATGAAAGGACTGGGAGTAACGGTTAACTCTTGCTTTAGAGAGTTGGAAAAAAAAGGGATGAGAGTTTGCTGCTAGACGGGTGCTACGTGCTCGTCGTAGAGGTAAAGGAATGCATGCAGACAGCTTCAGAGGAACAGTGACCATTAAAGTAGCGATAGAAAAGAGATAAAGATGTAACAGTGCGGCGAAGAGACTGAGGTTGAAGGGGGTCAGTAAGAGGAGAGGAGTTAATGAGATGAAAAGCCTTTGACTCCACCCTATTGGAGAAGAGATGTATGTGGGGAGCCTCCTCCCACACATGAGAGTTGTACTCCACACAGGGGCAGATAAAACCCCTGTATAGAGTCAACAATTGTGCAAGGGTAAAGAAAGAGCAGAGTCGGCTTTAGCACACCCAATCTCTTGGAAGCAGATTTTACAAGAGATGTAATATAATCTTTCCAAGATAAGTCCCGAGTAAATGAAACCCTAAGCATGTTCAAGGATGATGCAGGATTAAGTTGGAATATTATTAAACATTAGTGGGTATACCTGTGGAAGTTTTTTTTTCTCGAGTTGATAAGTGTAAGAACTGAGTCTTAGATGCATTAACAACAACCAGATTATTTATACCCCAGTCAGAGATGCGAGCCAAGTCAGACATTAGGTGTGCCATAGCCTCATCCCTTGTTTGTTGAAGTAACCACTGAGATGGGCGTCGTGGGACCGAATGGAAAGGTGAAGGGTGGAGTCATCAGCGTATGAGTGGATAGGGTTAGATGTACAGCTTAGAAGGTCATTGATGAATAAAAGGAAGAGAGTTAGTGATAGGACAAAGCCCTGAGGAACAGCACTATTGATAGATTCTAGGAGAAGAACGATGGCCGTCTACACACAGCGGCTATAGAACGACCAGAAAGGAAGCTAGCGATGAAGGCACAGATAGAAGGGATAGAGGACCGTAAGAGGGCAGTTTGGAAATTAAAGATTTATGCCAGACTCGATCGAAAGCCTTTGAGATGTCAAGTGCAATGGGCAAAGCTTTTGCTCAAGTCCCGAAAGGAGGATGACCAGGAGTCTGAAAAGGTAGGTGAGAAGATCGCCAGTGGAGCGTCCCTGACGGAACCCGTACTGACGATCAGTAGAAAGAAGGTTGTGATAGGAAAGATGCCTTAAAATTTTTCTATTGAGAACTGACTCGAAAACTTTGAATACAGGACGTTAAAGCAATTGGACTATAGTTGGAGTGATTGGGAGTGGTCACCCTTCTTTGGGAATGGCTGAATGAGGAGCAAACTCTCCAGCAAGAAGGAAAGTGTACAAGTTGACAGGACAAAGGCGAAAGAGTTTGACTAGGCAGGTGTAAGTAAGCACAGAAGCACAGTTCTTGAGAACAGTGAGGGACCCCATCAGGCCCATATGCCTTGTTAGTATTGATGCCAGTGATGGCAGAAAAAACATCAGCTGAAGAAATTTTAATTGTCAGGCATGAGGAAGTCAGGGGAGGGGGAAGTGATGGAGGAACAGCGCCGGAATCGTCTAAGGTGGAATTGGAGGGAGAGAGTCTGTGCAAAGAGATCTGCTTTATCAGTAGAAGAAATAGCTACAGAACCATCAGAGTAGAAAAGAGTGAGGGAAGGATGATGAGTGTAAAAGTTGTTAGAACGGTTTTTGGCAAGGTGCCAGAAGGAACGGGAAGATTTCGGAGTTGGAGAGTTGAGAGCATTTAGTACGGATGAAATTATTTTTAGCAGAGTGAAGAACAGACTTAGCAACGATTCCGGGCAGAAACGTAAAGATGATGTGATTCAGGGGTGGGTTGGCTCCGGTACCTTTTGTAGGTCCCTTTTCCTTGTTGCGGGACAGCATTAGAACAAGCGTGATTAAACCAAGGCTTTCTTGCATTGAAGGTCAAAGGATATGGGAAAGTGAATGTATGCTTCCATGCCCGAGAGAATAACCTCCGTAATGCGTAAGGCACACTCAGATGGCTCCCGGCCATGGAAGCAATAATCATTCCAGGGAAAATCCAAAAGAAGTTCTGCCTGAGGGCCTCCCCAATCCGCGGCTCCAAAATGCCACAGACGACGTTTCCCTGGAGTGTCCACAGGCCATACCGGAGTGATAGGACAGGTTAAGGTGATAAGGTTGTGATCGGAGAAGCCCAAAAGATTAACAGTGTGAAAGCAGAAGGATTAGTTGTAGAGGAAGAGGTCAAGTATGTTGGAGCTCTCTTCAAGGCGGTCTGGGATATGGGTAGGGTGCTGTAAGCAAGTTGCTCTTGTGGTCTTTAAGGATACAGAAAAGATGTAGGCTTGTTCACCAGTAGTGGATCAGTGAAAGGGAGAGGAGAGGCAAAGGTGGTGGTGGAACATTGAAATCTCCTAGAATGGAGATTTCTCAGAGAAAGGAGAAATGAATAGAATGTGTTCCATCGTAGAAGTAAAGATAGTCAAAGAATTTTTGATAGTCAGTATAATTAGGGGATAAGTAAACAGCACAGATATATATACATCATGGTGACTCATATAAGACCTACATATATCATGAACACTTATATAAGACCTGCTTACATCATGGAGAGTCATATAAGGACCTACATATATCATGGACTCTCATATAAGACTTACCTCCACATCATGGACATCCATATAAGATCTGCATGCATCATGGAGACTCATAAAAACTACACACATCATGGACCCTTATATAAGCTATGCATGTATCATGGTGACTCATATAAGACCTACCTGTATCATGGGGACTCATACTGTAAGACCTACCATTACATGAGCACTCATATAAGACCTACCTATATCATGGGAACTCACAAGACCTACGTACATGAGGACTCATATAAGACCTACCTATATCATGGGAACTCACAAGACCTACGTACATGGGGACTCATAATTATAAGACCTACCTATATCATGGGGACTCATAAAACCTACATACATCATGGACCCTTATATATGATCTGCTTATGCATCATGTGGACTTCATATAAGACCTACCAATATCATGGGGACTCATAAAGACCTACATATACATGAGGACTCAGATAAGACCTACCTACATCATGGGGACTTCTTATTATAAGACCTTCATACATCGTGGACCCTTGTATAAGATCTGTATGCATCATGGGAAATCGTACTTAAAAATCTGCATGCATCATGTGGATGCGTAAGACCTAATATGACCAATATACTATGTGTAATGTAAATCCTACATACATTACAGACACTAAAACAACACTTATCATTTTGGAGAAGGAGTGATGGTACAGCTTCATTCTTCTAGAAGCCGTTTATTCCGAGGACTTTCATTGCCAAGTAAACTACTTTTCAAATCATCAATGTAATCCTCTATTGAGTAAAGTGTTCAGAACATACAACAGCAATTTGGTACTGACTGTTAGTACTTCGACGACACATATTTATCCACTCTTCTAAAATGCTACGTCTCTTGGAAATCAGAAAAGTTTTTCTCGCACACCGTAGCTTGTTTAATGCTACAGCCGAATCCTGTGCACTGACTTGGCATGATTATTAGTAAGAGCAGGAATGAAAAATCAGAGCAAGCAAAGTAACACATCAATCACTCGACAAAAATCGATTCTGTATTTCTTTACCATGGGGTCAAACTTTTGGCACGCGGGCCAAATTTGGCCCTCGGTATGATAATAATTGTCCCGCGAGATGACGGTAAGATTTATCAGTCCGTGAAACTATAATTGTTATGAATGGAAATATAATGAGAGAAAATTCCTAAATATCCTTTTATTCATAATGGCAATAATTTAGTTTACATCGAAAATGCTGGTAATATCGTTTTATAATGGGAAACTTTTTGTAAATAAATATCACGCATCCTTTTAAAACCGAAGACGCAGCCATTGCTGGTATATGAAGGCATCAGCCGCCAGGCCCAAACGTTTTAACTGGCACGAAAGACACGGAGAAGCGGTATATGCAAGCACTTCATTGATTAAACCTCGCCGTTTTTTTTTTTTTTTTTTTTTTTTAGCGAAATCATGAGTTATACTTTGCTTTTTAATAACTCAGTTAATCAGACTATGACTAGGTAATCTATGGTAAACTGAAGTCCCAGGCTAATGCATATTGATACATAAACCTTTTATCATTAGTGTCAATGTTTAAATAAAACAAATTCTACATTCTTAAGGTCACTAACTCTAAAAATGTATTGCTGGTAAGCCAGTTAGTCCTCGTATTAAGCTGTAAACATCAGTCTTGCAAATATGTACAGGTATATATCTTTGTTGGCCCTCGAGACGGTAACTAAATTAAGAATTGGCCCTCGAAATGTTTTGAGTTTGACACCCCTGTTCTATACGGTTGCATCACTGAACATACCAAACTTGTATTTACGTTCAGTATTTCATAACACTAAGCACGGCATACGTCTCTGTCCCCTCAGTATGCAAGGATACATACTGAGATACATGAACGGTTGGTAAGCTCTTTCTTTCTGACTCAGACTTTGCAATCTTATCCTAAAAGGAGAGCAGGCCATTTGTGGGAGCGATATCACTTCTTGCCTGATTATTACCGTAAAGTTAGTGGTCCTAATAACCCTCAAGAAGGCCATCACAAGTTTTAATTATCGCCAGTTCTGCAACGTTACTGACGCCTAGGGTGTGTAAAGGGTGTCGGTGTGGATTACTGCCAGTGTGTGGAATAGGTTTGGAGTGGTGGTTGGGTGTGATGTGATGCCTTGTGGGTGGATGGGTGCCCTTGTGTGGAGTGGTGTGTGATGGATGTGGAGTGAATGTGAAACTGGATGTTTGTGTGTGGAGTGTATGTGGAGTCGGCGCCTGGGATTGTAGCGGGTGTCTGGGTGTGAAATTGATGTCTGGCTATATGAAGTATTATGTAAAGTTTTTAATAATTAAGCTGTGTAAGAAAGTGCAAGTTACGAAAGTCTTTATGTATTTCCATGTAGGGGTTACTGACATAGAACAGTATATGTCAATGAGTACATTCTCCAGCTGCTGCATTTCGTTTGGTCGATATACCTTTAAGTATGGTGAGGTCTTTTAATATATGATTCTAGTTAAAACTATGCTACTTTTTCTTTTAGTCTTAAGAGACCCCTACGACCTCCAGCCGTTAAACGATGGCTTTGTTAACCCCTTGACGAGAAGACATTATCGAATGACGGTAAGATTAAATCAGTCAGACGATACAGAAGTTAAAAGGTTTAGGAGACCAAACTGTGTCGATACAGAAGTTAAAAGGTTTAGGAGACCAAACTGTGTACGTGAATGATTTAGTCTGCCTATACTGTACTTCATTCGGGGCTAGTTTGTGTGTGTGTGTGTGTGTGTGTGTGTGTGTGTGTGTGTGTGTGTGTGTGTGTGTGTGTGTGTGTGTGTGTGTGTGTGTGTGTGTGTGTGTGTGTGTGTGTGTGTGTACCATAGCATGCGTAAGTACGGTACCAGTGCTCGCGTGTTCCCTGACATACAGTCCAATATGTTACTAATGGGACGCACGGTGAGACTTTCAGATGTCTTGAAGCAACGCCAGTTGCTCAGCGATTACGATTGTTCCTCCCATGGCTGCAGCTCCAATTTTATTCCACCTAACAGCAGAAGAATTTATTCAGCTGGGATTTTCATGCGAACTCTAAGTATTAAGCCCTTCAGCCTTAGAATATCATTCATGTTGTATTTAATGTTCCAGATAAATTGTTATTTAGCTTCGAAGAGACAAATCATTGTGATGTGGTACCATTGTGATGTGGTACGATTAAAGCTTCAGCAAACCTTTCACCGTTTAAGGTCTGACTCAAGTTGAATAAAATCGGCAGGTGACAAGTAAGAAAAAAAGTTGTCACCGAAGAAAAGGAGTAAATTTCTAATGTGCTGAACAGACAGTGTTATACGAGACAGAATTAATAAACTCTAAGCAACTGTTCAGCCGGCCTTCATCAGTTATTCTATTTCAATGACGATCATACCGTTGGGGCTTCGTGACACTGAGGTGGAAATCTGAAGTGTTATGACGAAAATTATCCGATCTTGTAGACAGTAGTGAAATGTAAAATATATCAGTTTCATTAGAAGTGTTATGACGAAAATTATCCGATCTTGTAGACAGTAGTGAAATGTAAGATATATCAGTTTCATTAGACCATAATCTGAAAATCCCATTTTTTATTGGTATACATAATGTATAAGACAATGAGAATCGTAATGCCAAACGGTGGCCTTATGAAACAGAGTATCCATTTTCCAAATCTTACCTCGGCATTCACGACCTCGTTGAGTTGGCTGCAGAATATGTCTGACTTCCATCTCAATGTGACAAAGCCCTGCGGATGAAACTTTATGGTGCAATGAACGTCAAACTTGATGATACGTTATTTTATTACCTAATTTTACCCGAATAACAAGACGCACTCAGAAAGTACAACACCTGCGCCATACAGCAGGTCTAAATGCCCTTTCACACAGTCAGTGGGCACCTGTGGTTTTGGAATATGGTAATGAAAACTTTTAGGAAAGTAATTGTGTATATATAATGAAATGAAGGACCTTCCCGTCATCTAACTGACTTTTAATAGTGTGATTCGCCACCATCCTTCGAAGTCCATGAGCAGCGTGCCTGAACACAAGTGACCACTGACCATGTGTTCAAACATCTGACCCTCTTCTGTGCCTTTAACTTTTGACCAATTGCTTAAAAAAAAAAAAAAAAAAAAAAAAAAAAATCCTCAGTCCTACCTAGTTATTAACTCATCCACTAATTTTGGGTCATCTCACCCTATGACATTGACATTTTACCAATTATTTTAAAGTCTGATTTACTTCATCCTCTACTAACCGTAACCCGTTTCACGAAGTTTTATTCAAATTGAATAAAACACATTTAAGTTAAAGTGTAGAACATTAACAGATTTTTTACCTTGCCCTGTGACTGATTGCTCTCAATATTTCATCATTTCACTCTTTCCTATCCCTCAACCCTCTCACAAAGTTTGGTCAATATCGTATAAAAATGAGTTAACTTCCCCTTGGTATGTGACCTGCGACCTATTTCGGTTAAAAATTTATTACCTGTTCCTCTGATGGTCTTCAGTCATCATGCCAAATCTGATGCAGTTTCATGGAATACTTTTTTTTTTTTATGAATGTGTTAATAGACAGATAGCAAGACAGACAAAAAAGACAGAAAACAAACTAATACACAACCCCTTCGCTCCTTCGCAAGCGGGTGAAATTATGACAAAGTAAACGATCTTCATCATATTTTCCCAGGCAAAAAAATAAGTATATTATAACAGCAAATCATTCATCCGTTCATGAACAATGTGTTCTCATTAAATATACACTTCAGTTATGATTACCCGGCCACTGTGATATATCAGTATTCAGTGTTCTGTATCCAGTCTCCGGGAGGTTATAGCGATAAGTATCGTCATATTTAATGTTACATATAACAGCTGTGAATGTTATCCAAACATTATTAAATGCCTGGCTGAAATGCCGTGTGTGCATTTAAAGGTATTTTTTTCTTACAGAGGCAATAATTATCTACAAAAGAAGTTAGTAACGTCACTACGACTATATAGTTTTATCTTAATCTTGCTGCTTCCAGATAATTTACTCATCTAAAAAGTTTATAATGTATAATGAACGACACAACTCCTTCATTTCGAGAAGTCTCTCACAAACTGAGTGTACTCGTCATCGAGATGACGGAGTTCAACAGTCAAGCATAATGCTTATCTCCGAGAATTTCTCAAGAATCCACCCAAATTACTTACTATACATCACTTATTATATGATGCAAGTCTGTCAAGAACATAAAATAGCACTAACCGCAGTAAAGTGATTGGAACTAACAGTGAAGGACTTGACTCTCTTTGTCACTAACTGTTATCCTGGAATTCGCCTACTGCACAATACTTGCATTTCTCTCTCTCTCTCTCTCTCTCTCTCTCTCTCTCTCTCTCTCTCTCTCATAACGTTGTTTATAAGACGATCACTTCCATACTACATGCCTTCAGACTCTTGGCCATCCAATGAGATATTTTTACATCGTTTTTTTGGTTCCAAGTCTCCATTTGTTTCTTCATGTCGTCTCATTCCCTTACATTTTCCCATTTCTATCCTTTATCCCATTATGAGAGAGAATGCTTCTACAGTGTTTTCCATATTGATTAAACCTCCATATTACGCTGAATCACAGAGATTAGCACACACGAAACCTTAACTTGTAACTACTATTAGTTTTCAGATTTCCTTGCATAGTATAATGATTTCCTTAAAGAGATCGAGATAGATTAGATGCAATTAATACACGAGAGAGAGAGAGAGAGAGAGAGAGAGAGAGAGAGAGAGAGAGAGAGAGAGAGAGAGAGAGAGAGAATTATTACTCTCACACAACAAGCAACGGGAATCTTGTCTCCATTCAAAGTGAGGATTTGATGCACAGAACCTTAAAATGCCTGAGAATGTTAACTACTTCACTTCGATGACACATTATGGTCTATTACTGAAAAATAGAATTGCTGCAAAGATTGTTAGAAGCACCTGATGGGGTTCACGGCACTGTGCAATCAGGGACAATTGTTCGCCTACTATTCCTGAGCGTCTGCTTCACATTACATCACTCTTAATTAAGAGGATCATGCACAAGAAAACCATAACAAAGCCTCTCTTAACGTAGTAACGTTAGGCAGCAGATGTGTGTGACAAATAGGAAACAGGAAATTATCAGGTGAACTTCAATCTCTGAATGCTCTCCTCTCAGTTGGCCGTGTGATGGCTAGGTGGATGAGTGGCACCAACCCTGCTGGTGCTTTAACATCATACTCTTGCAAATGACCCACGAGCCATAGTCATGGTAACGCCTGGCATAACGACCTGGAGGCAGCGCTATCATCAGCCATAGTGACAGTGTGAATAGGGACTCGGTTTACAGGAGAGGTTGGATCATAATGATGGGGCGTGCGAGGAGGAAATATTAACCCATTAGTGTCCAGGGCTCCTGTGTCGGAGATTTTACTGGAAGGGCACTTAGTGTAATGCCCTCCGCCTGTCGGCTCATAGTCATGAACTTCCTCCTCCCCTCCCCCCCTTCCTTTATTAACATTTAAAGATGCCTAATTCCTTCCTAACCCCGACGGTGAGAGGACGTATATTATCAGTTAATCTGTTGACCATGAATACGTAATTTTCATTTTATTCCTCTGCTAAGAAACGATTTTATTCAGCATAAATGAGTGCACTACGAGTGATGGGGTTAATGAAAACTGGATCTCATCCTTAAGCTGAATAAAGTCGTCTGGATATACGAACAAAAACTAAAAATTCATTCAGCTCTGTCAAGAGGTTAATTTTCCTACTAACAAACTATTGTACTCAATTCAGGCGATCCCTGTAATAGCGAAAGGGTTAGTTAAGTCCTTATCTAACCTCTCTCATTTTTAAAATGTTCTTTTAGCTGATTTTTTTTTCTTCCTTCCGAAAAAACAATAGTTTAACAAAAAAGTTGTTGAGCTGAAGTGGTTAAAGTAACACGTAGAATGAAAATACTGGGAATGAAATTTGGTATCAGCGATAATGGTTCACTATTTCCTACTGATGAAATAATCATTAAATTCACATGCTGTTATCGCTTCTAATTCTGTGTGAGATCTACCCTTCTTTTTGCTTTTGGTGAAAAGCAAATTGATTTAGTCACTTAGAGCAGTTGTGATGTATAGGGGAACTAGAAAGCAACACTAGAACTTAGTATAGAACAAACAAGAAATAGTTTCAGTATAATAATGTAGTAAAAGTATTAAGCTCATTAAAAGAAAAAATAAACATAAGTTATCAACTAATCCAAACAACACACTAGCAAACAAGAAAAGTTTAATAACCATCGCATATTCTAACGTCATGAGTTCTCACATAGAACATAAGAAAACGTTACCCTCATCGACATAATGTTATTTCCACTTTAACGAATAAATAGCAGAATCCAGGTACTGGAGAAATAATGACTTATCAGAGGATTACCAACAGAAAATCCAATGTATGGACCATCTTCTATATACATACACTTTCACTTCATGCACTGCGGTTCCAAATTCTGGCTTGCAACTCACCAGCAAACCCATCAAAACAAGATCATCAAATATTCTGCACCGTACCTAATAAACCGAACAAACAAAAACTCGAAAGGAAAAACTCCAGATAAATCAGTAAAGCTAATCGAAGCCAAAAATATCTAAACCCTCTGAGGAACATCTAACAATGCAACAGAAATACAAGATGGAGGGCTCACAGAGTGCAACTCTCACACCCATCAAATAATCTAGGAGCTGAAAATTTGTCAAAGCTATGTAACCTTGGCCTTCGACCGATTGCACTAAAAATTGACCTACTTCATTTTTGCCTGACCTTTAACTCTTCCATCATCTTTGGTTGAAATTGGATCAAAACTGTTTGAGTTGAACCTATCTTGCGCCCTTTCATCTTTGATCAATTATTCTCAAAATCGAATCATTTCAGTGTTGTTCGACCTTCAGTCCTTCCATCAAATGTTAGAGTGAATCAAGGATGTATGGATTAGAGTGTCGCATATATGACCATGCCATGTAGTTCTGACCTGTTGTTATACGAAACAACAGGTCAGCCCCTTAGCTGATCCTTAACTATTCCACCACAGCGGACCTTAACTGTCTTCATATTGCTGACAGACATACTGTACATTCATGGGTTGAACTCTGACCTTGTCTTGTGGCCTTGATCACTAACTCTTCCTAAAATTGAATTGCTTCCTTTTTGCCTTACCTTCTATCAGTTTAGATAACTGTTGTTAAAGCTGATCAAGTCTAGTAACCTTAACCTTCGACCTCTCCCATTTACCTTGATTTTTGACATTGTTCTCATAATCGTTCAAGGCTTATGTCTTACCCAGAACCGTCCCTAAAAGTGTGATCTGAAACTTATAAAACACTGAATATGTTTATCTTCTCATACACGACTTTGACTTTTAAACAACAGTTATTAAAAAAGGTAAAAGTTCACCCCAGAGCTAATGTTCAATCCTTCCATCAGTTTTGGTCTAAATCAAATCACAATTGTTTCTTTTCTTTCAATCACACGCAGATACAAGGGTGTTTGACTTTTTATTTCATCGACCCACCTCGTTCTAACTTTATCCTCATTCCATCTGCGAAGTTTTATTTAAATCGCATAAATACTGCTTAAGTTGATCTTGATACTCAGATTTTGGCTTAGCTCTTTGATCTTGACATCTGACCTACACGTATTATTCTCAAAACTACAGGTCAGCTCCTCTTCTGGCCCTTATCATTCCACTAAGCTTGGCTAAAATTGGATTAAAACTGAGGTATTTTCTTCACACACACACACACACACACACACACACACACACACACACACACACACACACACACACACACACACACACAAACAACAACAACAACAACAATGCAAAACACACTCCGTGAGGGTAGGTGAAATATATAGCAACATTAAAGGCATATAAAAAAAGAACCATTTGATATATCCCAATAAAAGATATATCAGATTATGTAGATATAAAGTAAAACAGAAGAATCCTCTACCTTAGTGAACCATAGGAGAGGAAATACTGGATGAAAGAATGGCCTATGGATTCGTCTGATATTTTTGTAAGAGTGGAAGATCAGCTGTGGTTATGGCTACAATATATATGTGCAATGTGGCTGGGGGAGGAACGCGAAGGTGGTGATGGAGGCATGGAGAGGGAGGGAGGGGTGAAGGAGGGGGAGACAAGGGTGGTAAGAGGTGCGGGAGAGAAGAGGGAGCAGTAATGAGCGATAAAGCAGAGAAAGGGATGAGTGGTGAGGGATGCAGAGGAAGGGAGTAGTGAGTGATGAAGTAGAGGAATACATGGGTAGTGAGGGATGCAGCAGGAGGTGGGAGACTTTGTGAGAGGTGCAATAGAGGGAGGGAGGAATGGTGAGGGATGCAAGAGTGGGAGGGAGGGTGGTTAGGGATGCAAGAATGGGAGGGAGGAGTTGAGGGAGGCAGCAGAGGGAGGGACGGGTGGTGAGAGGCGTAATAGAGGATGGGTGGGGTGGTGTGGGGCGCAGTAGAGGGAGGGAAGCGTGCTGGATGAGGGATGGTGAATTGATGAGGATGGCAAAGGGTGACACTGGGGATAATTAGTTAGGTAACGCTGGCAGAGTGGAAGTTATCATAATCAGCTTAGGGAGGGGAAAGCTGGTTTAATTAGAGCTTGAGTCAGGGACAGCCATGGTAATCAGGACGGTACAGGAATATTCAGTTCGATTATTTACTCGTGTACAATATGGCAGGATACGCAAACTGTACGGTAACGGAGTGGGTAGAAAGGTTTGGGTTTAGTTTGTTTTTGTTCCGGTTTCTCAATCGACTGGCTGAATGGTAATATCAGGAAGAGTAGACGGATTATTGCGTAGAGGATAGTAGAAAAGATATTGGACATGGGTATTTATGCCAGGTTAAATGAAGAATTTGAAGAAAAAAAAAAAGTATTTCCTATGAGGGAATTTAGAAGGGAGTGTGTTAGAGAAAATACCTCACCATGAAGGAGGAATAATGATTACTTAGCAAGAAAGAAATAGTCATAGAAAAGACAGAGGCAGAAGTAGTACCTGGAATATGCATTCGATGGACTGATTTCGATAAGGGGTAGGCAGTGTACATGGGACAAAACAGAAAGATATGCATTGGTAGAAATATCACTAGCGGCCTTCTACTTTACTGTCTCTCTTCCCCATTCTTCCTCAGTTTGACCATGCCTCTCTTATTATCACAATGCATTGCTGCCTGTATAATTCTGAGTCCACCCACGCGTCATTTCTCTCTCTTGCATCACCCTCTTAGTCTTTGTGATGAAGCCTTTCTTCCCTTACAGACACTCGAATGTTGCCTTGCCCTGACACACTCTTCCCTAACCTCACTATATCCGTATTTCACGCTGCTAACCTCTGTCCTAACACCAGTAAAGTGCGCTTTGTGAGCGCGTGCTGGGAGAGTCAGCGTTTGTACATACGCCCATCATCATAATTTCATCTTAGTGTAAACTTTCAACATTTTTGGTGAGGTAGTTCAACAATAACAGAAGAATAATTGAGCTACAGTAAAATATTTAGTTTCTCACATTTTTCTCTCACACATACGCACACACACACGCGAGCGCGCGCATTTAACATATGAAAGTGAAGAAACTAATACCTCGCATGTGTCGCTTTCATACTGCGTTAAATCGATTTCACAGTGGAGCATGTCAGTTGAAGCCACCGGTACATTCCCTTGGAAAGCTGGGATTCCAGGGGATTTCTTTGGTCTCATGAGTAATTATATAGCTAAAAATAAAATTTGTTGAAATATCTGCTACCTGCTGAAAGAATCTCTTCTCTGTTTCACATAGTAGAAAAGTTATTAGCCTCTGAAAATCATCACGGTCGGGCTGTGTGGTGTCGGGCCGGTCGTTTCTCAGCTCAATGTAAACCAAGTGTAAACATGGCTGCGCTCTCTCGTGATAACATACTGTACACAGCTACACTTGACTTCTGCCTCAGCTATCCATTACTGGAACAACCTCACCTACTGTATCTCCGCTCACCCTACCAAGACGGATTCTGTACTAATCGTATAGGCACGCTTCTTTACTGTCCTTACAATTTACGTTGGTTTCATCACGGAATTTCCTCTGTCTCTTAGTTTCTCTTTCGTCCACATCCTATATTTCCTTTCTCTCTCTCTCTCCATCATTCTTCACCTATCTCATTTTCTCATTTTCATCTGATTGCTCATCCAGAGCATGGAGTATCCTAGAACTAGCCATGGACTAGGATCCTGTTTTCGCACCATTTTGTTTATTACATACATGTATGTATATATTTATATATATATATATATATATATATATATATATATATATATATATATATATATATATATATATATATATATATATATTAGTAAGAGAGAGTAAGAAGAGAGTGGATGAGGAATTTGGAAGGAATTTGAGTGTAAAGTGGAGGGACTGTAAGAAAATGTTCTGGAGAGAAGTGAAAAGAGTAAGACAGGGTGGAAGTGAAGTTAGCAGGGGAGTGAAAGATAAAAATGGTAGATTACTAGTGGAGAAGGGAGAAAAAGTGAGCAGATGGAGAGAACGCTTTAAGGAATTGTTGAACGCAGAGGATGGAAGTAATGCCAGTATAAGTGGCTGGGGAATGGCTGGGAGAAGGAGGGAGGTGAGAAGACAGGAAGAAATCAGTAGGATAGAAGTTGTGGACGCAATGAAGAAAGTTAAATCGGGGAAAGCCCCAGGAATTGATGGAGTGTGTGGTGAAATGCTGAAGCATGGGGGAGAGATGGTAGTAGAATGGATGTGGAAGATGTGCAGATCGGCCTGGGAGGAAGGTAGAGTCCCGGAGGATTGGAAGTCAGGTATAATTATTCCCTTGTACAAAGGAAAAGGGGAAAAAGAAGTGTGTGGTAATCATAGGAGCATTTGTCTTCTTAGTATAATAGGAAAAGTGTATGGCAGGATACTTATAGACAGAGTTAGAGAAAGAACAGAGAAATTAGTTGGAGAAGAACAGGGAGGCTTTAGGAAGGGAAGAGGTTGTGTAGATCAGATATTCATTCTTAGATCTTTAGTGGAAAAGTTTCTAGAGAAGGGAAAGAAGTTGTATGCGGCTTTCATGGATTTGGAGAAAGCATATGACAGGGTGGATAGACAAGGATTGTGGAAAGTGTTAAGAATATATGGAGTAGATGGGAAGTTGTTGAATGCTGTGAAGAGTATGTACGATGGTGCGAAGGCTGCAGTGCGTGTGGATGGTGAACTAAGTGAATTTTTCTCTTTGAAAGTTGGTTTGAAACAGGGATGTGTCATGTCTCCATGGTTGTTCAATCTGTACATGGATGGGGTAATAAAGAGGTACAAGGTAGGGTAGTGGATGTTGGAGTGGCCCTGGTGAGAGAGGATAGTGTTTGGAAACTCCCTGTACTGTTGTTTGCAGATGATACTGTGTTGTTGAGTGAAGACGAAGGGGAGCTGCAAGGCTTGGTGGATGAGTTTGAGAGAGTGTGTAAGAAACGTAACCTAAAGGTGAATGTAGGGAAGAGTAAAGTGATGGTCTTTGAAAGAGGTGAAGTTAGGGAATGTACAGCGAGGTTGGATGGTGAGGAATTGGAAAATGTGAGTACGTTTAAGTATTTGGGTAGTGTGATGAGTAAGGATGGAGGTTTGGAGGGTGAAGTGCTTGAAAGGGTACAGCAGGGAAGAAAGGTTGCTGGTTCCTTGAAAGCAGTGATAAGAAACAGGGAATTGAGCATGGAAGTGAAAAAGTTACTACATGACAGTATTGTGATACCAACTCTAACGTACGGAAGTGAAGCTTCGACATTGTTGGAAGGACACAAGTCAAGAGTGAGAGCAGTGGAAATGAGTTATTAAAGAGGAGCCTGTGGAGTCACGTGGAGAGACAGGCTGACGAATGAGGATATAAAGGAGCGTTGTGGTGTGGATGTGGATGTGATAGGAAGCGTATAAGGAACATACTGAGGTGGTTTGGCCATGTGGAGAGGATGGAGGGTGAAAGACTGACGAAGAGAGTGTATGTGAGTGAGGTGGAGGGGGGAAGAGGGAGGGGGAGACCGAGGATGAGATGGAGGGATGGGGTGGAGAGATATATGAGAGAGGGGGGTGTGAGTTGGGAGCAGGGCAGTGAAATGGCGGGGGACAGGGCGACTTGGAGGCGATTTGTTTGTGGCCACCCCAAACGGGATTGAGGCGTCTGGCAATATATATAGTCGCCCTGGAGGCGATTTGTTTGTGGCCACCCCAAACGGGATTGAGGCGTCTGGCAATATATATATATATATATATATATATATATATATATATATATATATATATAGGTAGATAGATAGATAGATAAAGATATAGATAGACAGATAGACAGATAGATATATATATGAAAATTAACTACAGGAGAAATGCAAGTAGCAACAGTGATTACTTTCGTGTATTATATCTCCAGAGTGATACAGAGATGTGAAGGGTAGAGATCTTCTATGCACATCTGTAGCAGGGACTGGCACACAGAACAAAGAATGACCTGGATTAAAGCTGAGCGATACATAGAACAATAGTACCTAACTTTTTACCTTAGGGATGCACCTGAAAAACGGGGTAAATACTGCTGCATAACTTATGCACACCTGCAGCAGGGAGTGGCACAGAGAACAAACGATGATATGAATTAAAAATGAGCGATTGCACAGAACAACAGGTACCTAACTTTTTCCTTAGGGATGTACATGACAAAAGTGGGTAAATACTGCGGCTTAACTTAAGACCTACTGTAGAGGATTAATGTTATGTGTGTTCCACATAGGTGTGACTATACTACCAGGAGAAGACAAGGAATAATCAGTTGTTTGTCTGGTGGGAACTACTGTAAAATTCAGTTAATTTATCACACTTAAAATGACCATAGCTCATGTTTACAATCCTTTCATATGTTCAAGAAATGTGTAAAAATTCTATTATATTTCTTTCATCAAACCTTTTTGGTCTTGCTAGAATCTAAGAGCCTACACAGTCAGTATGGTGATCACTGGATGCTTTGTGTTTAAATAAACCACTATTCAGTTAGGCTGTCTACTGTATCTCTCTCTCTCTCTCTCTCTCTGTATATATATATATATATATATATATATATATATATATATATATATATATATATATATATATCATCTCACCACCCATTTGAGTGTCCACTGCAGGACCAGCCTATCCCGACCGAAATGGGGACGATACAGCCAATGTATCTCTACCAAGTGGCTTAGGCCGTCTGGTAGAGATTGTATGTAGGGTGAAAAGCGCTTGTAAGTGCAATTGTAGTGCTGGATTGGCTTTAGATGTGTGTGTAGTCTGTGAACCAAGTGTAATTGGCCCACGCAAGCCGACTGAGTGCAAACATACTTTACAGTATGCGACACTGGTTCAACCACAGCACCCCTTGTGTCCGCCAATGCAGTACGTGGCCTGAAGAACGCTCCCAAAGTTTATTACCCTGGCGGGGCGTGAACCCTCTTTCTTCAGCGTACGAAAACGCACACTTTACTACCGTACCACAGAGGCTTTACGGTAGTAAAGTGTGCGTTTTCGTACGCTGAAGAAAGAGGGTTCTGCGCCCGCATATATATATATATATATATATATATATATATATATATATATATATATATATATATATATATATATATATATATACATAATATGCAATAAAAACAGTACAAGAGGAAAATAATGTGTTACTGGGAAAATTAATGGCTGAGGGAATGTTACAATTTCCATTTAAAAAAAAAAAAAAGGATACGGGGGCCCAATGCTAATCACTCACCAAATTATGTTGTTGGCTAAAGTACAAGTCACCTACAAACCAAATTTGAAGACGAAATACTTTGCCAAAACACAGACACACACACACACACAGACACACACACACACAGACACACCAACAGAAGCTATATCGCCTTGCCTTGCTAAGAGCAGGCCATAACTATGGCAGCGAGAATACCGACCTGTACCTGCGTGAACTTTAGCAAACACACTAGCTGTTGGCAAAACTCTGCCTGTTCTTGTGTGGATCCAGTGTGATTTGTAGCTTTACGTGGTTACTACTTTGTGCCAGGTGTATCGCTAACAATTGCAAGAAGTTTTATTATATTTTCATTTCCTGTGGCTGTAATGACTGATATTCAAACTAATCACATACTTGATGGGTTTCAGTGTTCTTGGAATTTAACTGAATCTTAGCCATATGATAGGCATAATGCACATTACATTTCTCTCATATGTTACTTAATGTTTTTTACTTAAAGACATAATTTAAATGTGTAAGAATTGCTTTCGAGATAAAATAAAATTTAAGCTAATAATAATATTAATATGCCTTAAGAAGACATAAATTGGTAGGGACTGAGTGCCAGACAGCCTTCTAAATTGACCAAAATATAAATTTGGTGTTTTTTCCATTCACATCATTCAGCCCAAAGTCCACTGGAGTAGCCAGAGAGGTGGCCATGATGGCCTTGGCCACTGTTGAAATATACCTGACTACACCAGTGGTCGCCCCAATTTTCTGAGGGAATTTCTCCGAACCTCCCTGAAGAGTTTTCCTTGGGCCACCCTTGAAGTGAGGTCACCCACCCTTTGGTTTTCCCATTTTAAAAATCCTAGCTATGCCAATGCCAGTGAATTCAGAGTTTTCTTCATTGCTTCCACTACATCTCTCCCTAAACAAAACTCACACTACAGCTATGTTAAAGACAGTTATTTAGCATTTGCAATGTACGAGTATTTGTGCTACCATTAGATAAATCACTCTGCTTGAAAGAGCTCTCCAGCAGTTAGCAGTATACTGAAGCTTACATCTAATTCCTCAATAAAGAACTAGCACCATGAGGTGCTTTGCTGAGGTGTTCATCTTCGTAACTTAGGTCACTGACTTTGTGTCAAGTTATTTGGTGTGGGATGATTTTTTTTTTTTTTTTTTTTTTCCATTTGGTTCATTTGGGGGTTAGACAATTAACCCGTCACATCCCGAGCACTTTCACATCTCCGACATCCCCCAGTCCCAAGAATTTTTGGAAAAATTTTTTTTTGGCTAAAACCTCCGCTTTTGGTGAGAAACATCGAAAATTCATAGAGAAATCGCTCACCTGAGGTTTAAAATACTCGATACAGGTAGGAGTACCTCCTTACCTTACAAGGTTTTCTATCAGGCTGGCTGCAAATAAAACGAGTTCTATGGGAGGATAACTGTTCCACACCACTCATAAACGGTATTTATTTATTTATTTGGTACGAATTTATATGTAGTATGAGGGTATATTGGTTTTCAAACAGTAATATAGGCATTATAAGCATTGTTTCACTCACTAACTCATCACCATTCCTGACCTTCTTTTGCCACATTACCTGATCATCATTTCTGACTGTTTCTTCCTCTAATGCTATGTAAACTTTGTACTCCACATTGTCATTGATTAGGGAATCACTCTGGCCCTGAATGTCTTTATTGGCCAGGTCACTGGTAACTGGTGAATTGCCTAGACAATGGGGAGGAAGTTATGCCGTGTAAGGCATTGTACCTGCTTGGCATCTTGTAGAGGAATAAAGGAAGGTGTCCTGTGTATATGTAGAAAAATCACGCGCGAAAATTGAAAATTGTGCAAATTAGGGACCTTGCAATTGCACGACGTACCAGTACGTCGTTGGGACTGGCAAATGCAAAATGTTGCAACGTACCCATACGTCGACGGGACGGGGCGGGTAAAAAACTTATGTCTAAAATTTCCCACCCTCAGTCCTCTGGCGGAAGGGGGAACAGGTGGAGGGCACATATAATTGAATATTAGGGTATATTGATTCATCGAACTTGCTACTGTGAAAGATGTTGGGTGTTAAAAACTTTAGTTTTGACATCATAAGCTCAAACACATTTTTGGTACTCAGTCCCATTCAGTTTTTCCAGATAAATTTTTGTATAAATGTTTGGACTCTTTCGTTCCTTTCCAATGTTTTGTTGACTTTCCTATTTATGGACAAATACTTCTTTAGAAAATAGTTACAAGTCTGTCTCTTAATATCACACTTTTGAGTACTTTGAGATATAAAACATTTCTTAAAGTGCGTGAATATTTTTTGGCGTATTTCTCAGGTTAGACATTCTTCATGAAAGTATTAAATAGGATTACCGACCTGCTAAGAGACATTAACAAATCCCTATTCACATAAAATTTTGACACTCCTCATGCAGTATTCATAGTTAACAGTACTGATACTCAGGCTGTCTTTCTACCGCTAAAGTTTAGGCCTTCAGGTAATACTGATTTCCTCATTACTGGACCGATTGTTCAGCGTGACAAAATAAAAAAAAAAAAGGGGGAGGGAATAGACGGTCAACCTTTACATATAAGAGTAATCTGTTGGGAATTGGCAGAGAGCTTCTGCCATCTGACCTTCCAACTCTTCATGATGTTCAAAGATATGAGCTTGTTCTGAAACAAAACAGAGCAGTGAGGATATGAGAACTACCCAGTAGCCAGCAGTGATTGAAAAATGGAAAAGTGTAAATGATATGTTCCAGCCTTCTGTTATTAATTCAGAAATCACCATTCTGAAAAATACTCAAAATGGCTGGGAGCAGGCCAGAAACTTATCTCTTGACAGAGGAAGATTGAAAATCAAGGACACTTTTATTGCAAAGTTTAACAACCTCTTTGACATTATAAGTGCTGCGAATCGTTGCTTACTCTTACCACAGCTGCCCTCATATTTCCTAAAAGGAAACTCTCATCAGCTGTCAATGTCCTAAGGAGAGAATGATTCTTCTTAGAGACGTTGCTTTTATCAAAAGATAAAGAAACAAAACTGATTCCATAGGACATCATTAAATGATGCTTCAAGATCTTCTTGAATACTACAGGCAAATCTCTTAAGATAAATAGAAAGATGAGACGAATGAGCAACAATCCTTGATATCATCTGAAACGGTAGAGCTTTGTGGAGATAAAGAAGACGATGATGTACCTATTGATATACCTTTTAAACAAATAAGACATCCACTTGTAGAAAAAACGTCGTACAACACTTTAGAGATATCTAATGTTGCCCTGCAGAGTATTAGGTATGGCTTTGGCCTTTGGCCTACACCTGCCATTGCTGCAGTTGCAGTGATGGACGAAAGGTCGATTACTAAAGAGGGAAAGAAACTTTTGTATGACCACAAAAAGGTAAAAAAAAATAAGAAGGGGGAGAGCACAGGAAAAACTTATGAAGACATTAGACCAGATGTTTGATGATTGTTGCAAGGAAGGAATTAGTGACTATCTTATGGCAACCAAGATACAACAAGGTGATGCTCATGGCAGATGGATAAGATACACGGTTTCTAGACATGGTTAAAGTGGAACATTACATAGTGTGTAGAGAGTCAGGGAGACAGTATCTCTTCCACTTCACACCTGAGAAACCTGAAAGAGGAAATATGCTGAGATCATAAGAGACAAGCTCGTAAAATTCATGAAAGAAAGGGTTATTGACGAAAGTCTTCAAATCATTTGTGGTCATTACACAAATATCAGCACTGGCTAGGAGGGCGGCACTGTGCACTGGGTAGAAATGAAGCTTGAACGTAAGGAGAACTGGCTAGTTTGTGCACTCCATATCAGTGAGTTACCTCAGCGACACTTGATAGCACTGGATGGCAAAACCCTGTCAAATAACAGGTGGCCTGGCACTATGTGGATGATTGACTCTGTTACAGAGCTAGAAGTGAATCCTTCATTTACAAAGATACACATTGCAGAACATCGTGTCCACCTGAGCAATGAAGTATTAAAGGATCTCTGCTGATCAATTCTATAGTTGCAAGATTGCACAGGCAGTCAGAACAGGCTATCTGCCAACAAGCCTGTCTGTTCTTGAGGTTGGCTCTGTAAGTCACTCAAGGTGGTTGAGAAAACCAAACAGACTTTGCTGCATATGGGTATCAAAGCTGGGCCTCAGAAAGAAAATATCTGAATAAAAATTTACTAATAACAAACATTGTGGGCGTTTACGATCCTAGTTGGTTCAACATAAAAGTGAAGCACTCTGATTTAGGGCCCTTGCCGCATTCTGTTACAACTGCAGCAGCTAAATGTTCACAAGAAAGGCTGTGGTGGATACTGTCATTCTTAGCACAGTGTTCAGCATGGCTCACCATTAGTGAAATGATTATTCAAACGCGGATTTGCTCTGATGATAGTGAGGAGGGGTGGCAGAGTGTTCAAAAGACTTTACTTGAGAGGAGAGGAAGATGAAAACACTCAATTTGCTGATATTTCTGTCCGTGCCAGGAAGATTCCCATCACCTCCGACCTGATTGATAGGTCTGGTGGAGTCTACGAACCACCTTTCGTCTGTGGGCTTACAGCAATTGAAGTGAAGAAGTTCATTGCTGGGGCAGTGCAAGTGCCTTAGTGGCTATGTCATGCTAAAGCTATAGAATAATGTGCCAAGTTAGTCACAGAGACTGAAGGGAAAGCATTTAATTATGAGAAGCGACAGGGCTTCATTAGAGACCAAGAAGTAAGAGGCCAGTTGAGGTCCAAAACTAAACTGAAGCAGCACTTGATGAAACTGACACAATAAACCAAAACTTGAATATTTTAAATTATATAGTTTGCTGATACTGTTCTGCTCTTAGTAAAGAATGCTTTTAATGAAACAATGAAGTACTGCAGTTTCGGTACCTTTTGGTTGCTTAAAGGCAGGCCAAAATTTGCATTACTTAGTTTGCTTTTGGGAAGAATGACTATTAGTGTTTTATGTACATATTATAGCCATATGGTGAGGCAGAGAAACAAACCAGAAGAAACATATGAGAAGAGGAAAGGAATGTAAGAAGAAATAAGTTCTTGGGAAAGAATGGGAAATACCACTGATGGTGGCAAGGAAAAGTTGTATGTGACTAAAGAAAAATCCAGATATCTCTGAAATGTCACCATTCATTTTCAGATTGAACATATCCTCTATACTGATTTACCTGGTAATTGATATTAATAGGATGACTTACGCCATGACATAAATATATTAGTGTCTGGCTCCTATCTAGGAGTCTCGGGTTCGATTCCCGACTAGAACGATGAAAACTTTCCACATATGTTCACCCATGTAGTGTTTCTCCAGCATACAGGAAGGCACATGCAATGGTTGGGTTGGATTAAAACTGCTGTTATTTGCCAAGCTGCATGAGTTTAAGCAAAAATACAGGTGACTCTGAAATATGTGCCATGGTATGGATTTGGGTTGAAGCATATCTGCCTCTATGGATTTACCAAGTTCTTCATAGAATTCGTTTGGCTAGCTTTTATTATGCCACGGCATAGTCATAATAGTGCCTGATTTCTGTCCAGGAGTCCCAGATTCGATTCTCGGAGAGAACACTATGAACTTTTCACATATATCCACACATGTAATATGTGTTTCTCCAACATATAGACAAGCAGCTTTAGAGGGCCAAATTGGCTAGGCCCTCCGAGGGGGCTGGACCATTGGACCAGACTGATTGTCGCTTAGTTAGCCAATTCGATTTATTGGCAGTTCTCGAAAATGTGTTTTTTGGAGACAAACAGCCACTCAGCATAGTGAAGTTGTATATTGACAATCAGGAAGACTTCCATCCCCGTCCGTGACGCGTCTTCTATTTGTCTTTTTATCCCGCCATGTCCCGGCAGATTTTTCACCAATGACCCCCCCAATCCCGGCAGATTTTAGAAAAGTTGTTTTTTGGCTAAAACCTCCGCTTTTTATGAGAAACATCGAAAATTCAGAGAGCAAGTGCTCAGTTTAGTTTAGAAATACGGTAGAAGTAAGAGTACCCTGTTACCATGTTCTCTCAGGCCAGACTCAAGAGAAAACGTTTTCTATGAGAGGGGTAGCTATTTCAAGCCATTCATAACTGGTTAGATATTTATTCATTTGGTACGAATTTATATGTAGAGTATACTGGATTTCAGACAATAATATAGGCAATACAAGGGTTGTTCACTCACCAAAAACATCAACATATGGCACCTTCTTTTATGACATTACTCCCTCATCACTTCTGCTTGCTTCTTCCTCTGGGTTATTTCTTCCTTTGTCCTCCACATCAGGAATCACTTTCGCCTTGAATTTCGTCATTGGAGAGACTGTGGTGCGACATATCTTTACTGGCCAGGTCACTGGTAACAGGTGAGTTGCCAAGAAAATGGCGTGTAGGGGGAGGGGCGCCCGGTGGGGCCAGGCATTATCCTTGCCTGGCGTTGGGTAGAGGAAGGTCTCCCACATATGCCTACCAAAAATCAACCGTGAAACTTGAAAAATGTGCAAATGACAGAACTGACAATTGCATAACGTATGGATACATCGTCGGGTGTCACCATGACAAAACATGGTGACGTATCCATACGTCATCGGGGCACAGCGGGTTAAGGAAATCCTCTTGGCAGCTACATTAGCCACTAATATTAGAAATTTCTGTGTAATATCATGGTGCTGTTTGGTGCATTTTTGGATCACTTTGGTGCTCAAAACACAGGCTTTCCCTAGCAAACTGGTCTGATTGTTTGTAATGCATCATGAACTAATAAGTTGTTGGCATCCAGTGTTGGTGCTCAAAACAGCACACACAGATAGCCAGCTCTATTGGCTCAGTTACGAATGGTGGCTAATGTGGCTGCAGGCTCCTCTCTCTCTCTCTCTCTCGTGTGAGCTCTCTGATGCCATGACATTTTTTGAAACATCTAATGTGTTTTCTCTACGTGTTTTCATGGAATTTACAGTAGTTCACTGCGCTCGCCATTGGTTCCCCGTGCAATTGATTACACTCGTACTTATTCCTGAAACACAAATCTATTGCATTTACTTCATGCTGGCAAAGTCAGACTTCCATTGTTGCTACCTTTAGTCGATGCAATAAGTAAGTTGTCATAAATTATTAAAAAAAAAAAAATGCTAAATTGGAATAGATATGAAACTCGGAATTTGGCTGTGCTGAGCTGGCGGTGGGCTGGTAGCTTTACTGTGTGGCGGACGCCATTAGCCCGAGGAATATCGTCCTTAGCGACGCGGCCATTGACCACTGCAGTGACGTCATGCCTGTTGATGCCAGGCGGCAGACATGTGTTGAAGAAGGGGCAAAACGCTTTAAACCTCTTTAAATTAAAAAAAAAAATCAGTGTGAATAGTGTTTGACGAATTTTTGCATGCAACGTTATTTGGCGCATCCGGAGTCGTGTGCAAAATTTAGCAGAAAACGACAGTGTGGGAGCGGCGGGATTCTACCCTCTCTCTCGCGCGCGCGTGCATGCACTCTCCGATGCCACGAAAAAAAAAAATATATATATATATATATATATATATACACACTGTATATTCTTTTCACTTTCCTGTTAACTGTCATACCTCCTCTCTCTCTCTCTCTCTCTCTCTCTCTCTCCCATGTGTCATTTTCTCGCACCTTCACCTTCACTTGGCTGGTCAGGTTTGATGGTGGTGAAATGCAGGCGACCTTCCATGCGAGCTACAATAACAGTTTCCTTTCATTGCCTCCACGCTGCTTGCCGCCATCGTCAACCTCGCTTTTTTCAGCTTCCTTTGTGTCTTGATGGCCCCCTGAATTTCTTTTTTCTTCTTCCGTTTTAGTCTTTTTTCGTTTATTTTGCTTTTCCGCGTCATTATCATTCATTTTCTCTAATTTCTTCAGTAATATTTTATCTAGATTAATAACTTTTCATTTGCAGTTCACCTCTCCTCATTTTTTTTTTATTCAGCGTTGTAAACTCTCTCTCTCTCTCTCTTTCTCCCCTGCTAATGCCACGAATTTTTTCAACATCTGCTTGGACAAAATTCCTCATTTTTTCAGTAATTTGAACTCTGTGTTGGCTGTTATTTACCTTTTCATAGGAAGCTAAAGAAACAGCTTAAATAGTACAGTCCAGAACTTGGAACGAGTCTTGTTCTATGCTGTCGTTTCATAATCCCAACTTTTACACTCTTAAAACTGTTAATATATCATTCAGCCCTTAACAGAAACCTGCGTCGAAAATCATCTTCCATATAAATATTTCCGGATGCAAGTTGCTTACTCGATCTGAACTGAAGAAATGCGTCTAGATTGGTGGGACATTGCTTGAGCGTGGATAATATGACCTAAACTGAAAATGCAGTGATACCCAAGGAGGCCAGATAAGACCAATTGGCTTTTTTGTTTTTTTTTGCTCCTATGTTATTAGTGTAGGGAAATCATGAGTAACTGTGACTGTTGTTCCTCTGACGGTTATACCAGCTGATGATAATGGAGACTGAAGACGTAACTGAAAAAAAAAAAAAAACTAAAAACCTGCAAAGTGACACTCTACAAGAAAAACAAAACAACACAAAGCCAAATTCAGATTCCGTTCAAGATTAAGCCAGTTGACGGTTATACCAGCTGAAAATTATGGCAGCTGACGGTTGTGACAGACGGAGATTATGCCAGTTAATGGTTATCGCCACTGAGCACCATGCCGGTCTATGGTTATGCCAGCTGACAGTTATGTTACCTAAAGATTGTGCTAACTGACTTTTTATCCCAGTATGATGCAGGTATTAATACTAGACCTGGCTTGCGAATTCTTGTTAAGTAAGTTACATTAAGTGGATTTATTTCTGGCCTAAAGCATCAAGTGTTTGTTTCCAACTAGTGGACTTGACCTGTGCGAAGTTTTGCGCCTTATACTAGCTAAACGTGGCTAAATAATACCAAGATTTATAGGTATCACTGAGGGTCTGTTAGTGTGGGTCAGTGCTAGTGGGGGAACTAACTTTGACAGTAGTGGGTTACAGTTGTGTTTGCTGGCGTTTGTGGATGTATGTGTGGTTGTTATAACTATGGGAAGCCCGTGTGTTTTCTGATGGGTGTGTGGTGCCTGTGTTTGTTGACAGTTGTGTGGTGCCAGTGTTTGTTGACAGTTGTGTGGTGCCAGTGTTTGTTGACAGTTGTGTGGTGCCTGTGTTTGTTGACAGTTGTGTGGTGCCAGTGTTTGTTGACAGGTGTGTGGTGCTTGTGTTTGTTGAGTTGTGTGGTGCCAGTGTTTGTTGACAGTTGTGTGGTGCCAGTGTTTATTACCAGCTGTGTGGTACCAGTGTTTGTTGACAGGTGTGTGGTGCAGGTGTGTTTGATGACAGTTGTGTGGTGCACCTCTGTTTCTTGGCACTGATTACTTTATCAGTAGAGATTATTAATACGCGCGGTGAGACATGTGGGACGGTAATCCCTGTCTTAATGTAATATTTGTATCTGCTCACATTACAAGCTTCTTCCCGAAATCTCAGGCTTTCCAACGCTCAGTCCTTTGAGAAGACTGAGGGGAAACATCAGAATAGGTCATTTATTATTACCGGTATGTTACTATTGTTACTGCTGCCCTCCCTCACCACTCACTGCTGCCCTCCCTCACCACTCACTGCTGCCCTCCCTCACCACTCACTGCTGCCCTCCCTCACCACACACTGCTGCCCTCCCTCACCATTCACTGCTGCCCTCCCTCACCACACACTGCTGCCCTCCCTCACCACACACCGCTGCCCTCCCTCACCACACACTGCTGCCCTCCCTCACCACACACTGCTGCCCTCCCTCACCACTCACTGCTGCCCTCCCTCACCACACACTGCTGCCCTCCCTCACCACACACTGCTACCCTCCCTCACCACACACTGCTGCCCTCCCTCACCACTCATGCAGCCCTCCCTCACCACACACCGCTGCCCTCCTTCACGACTCACTGCAGCCCTCCCTCACCACACACCGCTGCCCTCCCTCACCACACACTGCTGCCGTCCCTCACCACACACTGCTGCCCTCCCTCACCACACACTGCTGCCCTCCCTCACCACACACTGCTGCCCTCCCTCACCACTCACTGTTGACCTCCCTCACCACACACCGCTGCCCTCCCTCACCACTCACTGCAGCCCTCCCTCACCACCTTGGCAAAACGTGAAAAAGAATGCTCTCTGGTTTCTTATTCTTTTTTGTGAATAAGCTCTCTTTTTAACTGGCCTCGGCACTGTAATTGTATGTCTCTGCATGTGTGTCATTACAGTGCTGTCACTTTTATCCGGGATTGTAATTACCATGCACACCAGCTGCCATGTCCTCCTTTGCATCCTTCCTCCACTCTATTCCCTCTCCCACATCATTCACCCTTTCATCCCCGCAAAGTTCAAATAACCACACTCCATCACTCTTTTCATTTTCTTTTTTCACTCCCTCCCTTTTCTTCTCCCTAGTTTTTTTTTTCTTTTTCCTCGAAGTCTTTTCCCCCTCCTCTCTCTCTCTCTCTCTCTCTCTCTCTCTCTCTCTCTCTCTCTCTCTCTCTTTCTCTCTCTCATGTCTACCCGACAAACAGTTTTATACTGGAAAATGTATATTTATTAATGGGGAAATACCATGTTCATCTTTCAGTGGTGACGAGTACTAAAAGAGGCAAACAGGAAAATTATTAGTTAAAAAACGGAAAATTAAATAATCCATCCGTAACAAAGGCAGATGTCATCTATCGTTAACGTAGATATCGAATGATTACACGTTAGCGATGCATCTGTCACTGATGGATCGCTGTTAGTCGATAATTGCGGGCAAGAACAGACCAGCTCAGTATATGCCATTCTTCTAAAAAAAATCTTTTGGTTCACCCAGTATTACTTCTGACACTGTTTTTGCTGCCATTTTTTCTTTTAATGGTATAAAAAAAAAAAAAGTCACTAAACGCTCTCGTATCTTAACAGATTATGAAGATCCCTTTAAAAATTAACTAAAGTAACAAGAATATTACTGCAGTACACAAAGGAACCGCAGAGATTTTCCCAACTGACTGGTTTGTGTGCCTACGTTAATTAAAGAGTTAAAGATTCTCGGTGTTCCCTACTCTGCTACCCTGATGAATAGAGAGAAAGAAAATATGTACGTTGAATTTTTCTTGATTTTTTCCCCTAATTCTTTCGTTTCCCTCACACAAAAGGGTACTTTGCTCTTTGATCCCCCACTTCTCTAACAAAAATCATGTAAGGAACCTGAAAGACACTCTTCACATTTTTTTTTTTTTTGTTTAGTCTTTTCCTCGGGCATCATGCTCTCCTTCACCCTATCTCTTCTGTGCGCCTCCTATCCCTCCTAACTTGTTCCTGAATTTACCCGATTCTTACTGGTTTCTCTGTAGCTTTAGTCTTTTCATTCTCTCACAGATCCATCGTTACCTTATTTTGTTTACATCATGTATGTGCTCATCTCTCTCTCTCTCTCTCTCTCTCTCTCTCTCTCTCTCTCTCTCACACACACACACACACACACACACACACACATCTTCATCTATGCGGGGCAGCTATAAACAAAAAAGTATCTTTATCAATGGACAAACAATATACAGTATACAGTGGTGGCAAATTGTGAAAAGGCGTAAATTGTGTGTGTGTGTGTGTGTGTGTGTGTGTGTGTGTGTGTGTGTGTGTGTGTGTGTGTGTGTGTGTGTGTGTGTGTGTGTGTGTGTGTGTTGGAAAATTCAGTGATCCATCCGCAACGCAGGTAGATGTCATCTACCATCCGTGAAGATATCGATGATTTGTATGCTAATAATGGATCGGGTGCATCGCTGTCGATCGATTGCGTGTATACACTGGTCGTCAGCACGTGACAGCTACTACAACTGAAGTGATGAGCAGAATGTATATTCGACATCCTGGCTCTCGGCACTGGATGATTGGGAGAGATCAGTAATTATACTCTGCGGAATCGTTGGCTCTGATGCCAGCTACATCTTGTCCTAGACTCCATGTGGATACATTAGAAGCGTCATGATGCATGATTATCCTAGTTGCGAGACAGAACAGACCAACACAACATATGTCAGTCTCCCAAGTATCCTTTGGCTTAACCTGCACTGTCTCTAGCAGTTACTACCATTCTTTCAATTAAAAGTACTTTTTAAAGTCGCTGCACACCATTCGTATACACTTGTATACAAAGCAGGTTATATATTTCCCTTTACAATATAACGGGCATAAGAATATTTCTGCAGTACACAAAAGAACTACGGAGATCCTGTTCCATCCTGACAGTTTTTACGTGCCTATGGCAATTTAGGACTTATGGTTTCTTTTAGTTTTCCACTCTGCTGTACTGTAAGGATTCATAAAGAGAAAGAAAATACACAGGTCAATTTTTCTGTTTTCCTCCCTATGTCCTTCCTTGCCCTCAGACACAAGGTTAATCCCGTCTTAGAGCTCCCACTTCTATATTATAAAAGAAAAAAAAGTAAGGTAGCTAAGGGGCACCCCATGTTTTTTGTGAGCTCTTGGAAAACTTTCTTTAGGCATCATACTCTCGTTCACCCTATCTTTTGTATGCCTTGCCTCCCACCCCCCTTAACTTGTTCACTGCACTGTTACTGACTCTTGGCATTGCCCATTTTACTTCATTCCTAGTATCCTTAGTTTCTTCATACTTTCTCAAATCCATATCTTTACTATAGCTTTTGTAGCACATTCTCTCTCTCTCTCTCTCTCTCTCTCTCTCTCTCTCTCTCTCTCTCTCTCTCTCTCTCTCGCCAGTAAAATTAGCTATCACTGTTCCACTTACTGAACAGCGTAAAATAACCCAGGCCAGGTTCAGGTTATTTTTCATGGGATTTTCTGTTTTCTTTTTTTCTTTTTTCGCGTGGGAAATAATTTTGAATAAAGAATAGGCGTTTGAGATAAGTGTTGGAACTGACGGCAAATTACTGGCAAATGTAGCACCTACGAAAACCAGGAAACATGCATCCCCGATATTGTTTAATTTAATCACATTATTTATTCCTTTTCAAAAACCCGTTGGCTACGCTGCAGTATATTTGAGGTGGTTCAGGGAGCTGCCAACATCCCAGCCTTAGTTTTAACCCCTAATATTATGACAACGTTTATTTCTATTTCTGCCTTAATGTTCAATTATCCGCTTTTCATGGAGTGTGCTGAGATAATTAACTTCCAAGAAAATTTAATTATACTACTTTGAATGTGGTGATCCATAAGTGTTCCCTCACAGTATATATATATATATATATAGATAGATAGATAGATAGATATATTATATATATATATATATATAATATATCTATATATATATATATATATATATATATACGCAACGACTTATCTTGCTCTCGTGTTCCTGAACTTGATTCTTCTGATTTCTCTACACTCTGGCTTCGGCTTTCCTGTCATTCTCTGACTAAATATATCTGTGCTGTTTACATATCCCCTAATTCTACTGACTATCAAAAATTCTTCGACTATCTTACTTCTACGATGGAACACATTCTATCCATTTCTCCTTTCTCTGAAATCTCCATTCTAGGAGATTTCAATGTTCACCACCACCTTTGGCTCTCCTCTCCTTTCACTGATCCACCTGGTGAACAAGCCTACATCTTTTCTATCTTTAATGACCTAGAGCAGCTTGTACAGCACCCTACCGGTATCCCTGACCGCCTTGGAGAGAGCTCCAACATACATGACCTCTTCCTCACAACTAATCCTTCTGCTTACTCTGTTAATCTTTTCTCTCCGTTGGGCTCCTCCGATCGCAACCTTATTACCTTAACTTGTCCTATCACTTCGGTACGGCCTGTGGACCCTCCAGGGAAACATCGTCTGTGGCATTTTGGAGCCGCGGACTGGGAGGCCCTCAGGCAGTACTTCTTTGATTTTCCCTGGAAGGATTATTGCTTCCATGGCCGGGAGCCATCTGAGTGTGCATTGCGCATTACGGAGGTTATTCTCTCGGGAATGGAAGCATTAATTCCTTTCTCATATCCTTTGACTAACGCAAGTAAGCCTTGGTTTAATCACGCTTGTTCTAATGCTGTCCACAAAAAGGAGAGGGCCTACAAAAGATACCGGAGCCAACCCATCCCTGAATCACATCATCTTTACATTTCTACCCGGAATCGTGCTAAGTCTGTTCTTTGCTCTACTAAAAATAATTTCATCCATACTAAATACTCTCAACTCTCCAACTAGAATTCTTCCCTCTCCTTCTGGCACCTTGCCAAAAATCTTTCTAACAACTTTACCTCATCATCCTTCCCTCCTCTTTTCTACTGTGATGGTTCTGTAGCTATTTCTTCTACTGATAAAGCAGATCTCTTCGCACAGACTTTCTCCTCCAATTCCATCTTAGACGATTCCGATGCTGTTCCTCCAGCACTTCCCCCCTCTGACTTCGTCATGGCTGACATTAAAATTTCTTCAGTTGATGTATTTTCTGCCATCATTGGCCTCAGTACTAACAAGGCATATGGGCCTGATGGGGTCCCTCCTGTTGTTCTCAAGAACTGTGCTTCTGTGCTTACACCCTGCCTAGGCAAACTCTTTCGCCTTTGTCTGCCAACTTGTAACTTTCCTTCTTGCTGGAAGTTTGCTCTCATTCAGCCAGTCCTAAAGAAGGGTGACCACTCCCAACCCTCCAACTATCGTCCAATTGCTTTAACGTCCTGTATTTCAAAAGTTTTCGATTCAATTCTCAATAGAAAAATTTTAAGGCATCTTTCCTATCACAACCTTCTTTCTGATCGTCAGTATGGGTTCCGTCAGGGACGCTCCACTGGCGATCTTCTCACCTACCTTTCAGACTCCTGGTCATCCTCCTTTCGGGACTTTGGTGAAAGCTTTGCCATTGCACTTGACATCTCAAAGGCTTTCGATCGAGTCTGGCATAAATCTTTAATTTCCAAACTGCCCTCCTAGGGTTTCTATCCTTCTATCTGTGCCTTCATCGCTAGCTTCCTTTCTGGTCCTTCTATAGCCGCTGTTGTAGACAGCCATCGTTCTTCTCATAGATCTATCAACAGTGGTGTTCCTCAGGGCTCTGTCCTATCACCAACTCTCTTCCTTTTATTGATCAATGATCTTCTAAGCTGTACATCTAACCCTATCCACTCATACGCTGATGACTCCACCCTTCACCTTTCCATTCGGTTCCCGCAACGCCCATCTCAACAGTTACTTCAACAAACAAGAGATGAGGCTATGGCACACCTAATGTCTGACTTGGCTCGTATCTCTGACTGGGGTAAAAATAATATGGTTGTTTTTAATGCATCTAAGGCTCAGTTCTTACACCTTTCAACCCGACAAAATCTTTCACAGGTATACCCACTAATGTTTTATAATCTTCAGCTTAATCCTGCATCATCCTTGAACATGCTTGGGGTTTCATTTACTTGGGACTTATCTTGGAAAGATCATATTACATCTCTTGTAAAATCTGCTTCCAAGAGATTGGGTGTGCTAAGCCGACTCCGCTCTTTCTTTACCCCTGCACAATTGTTGACTCTATACAGGGGTTTTATCCGCCCCTATGTGGAGTACAACTCTCATGTGTGGGGGGGCTCCCCACATACAGGTCTTCTCAATAGGGTGGAGTCAAAGGCTTTTCGTCTCATTAACTCTCCTCCTCTTAATGACTCCCTTCAACCTCTGTCTCTTCGCTGCACTGTTGCATCTTTATCTCTTTTCTATCGCTACTTTAATGGTCACTGCTCCTCTGAACTGTCTGCTTGCATTCCTCCACCTCTACGACGGGCGCGTAGCACCCGTCTGGCAGCAAACTCTCATCCCTTTTCTGTCCAACTCTCTAATGCAAGAGTTAACCGTTACTCCCAGTCTTTCATTTATGCAACAGGTCAGCTCTGGAACTGTCTCCCTCTGTCTGTATTTCCTGCTGCATATGATCTCTTGTCTTTCAAACGCAGTGTGTCCAGGCATCTCAAAATGATCGGATCTTGAATCTGGCTCTCTATTGTATTTTGTTTTTCTCTTGGAGGGATCTGTTACTGCGGGCTCATGGCCTTTGGTTCCTTCTTCCTCGCATATATATATATATATATATATATATATATATATATATATATATATATATACATCAACCAGTGTGTATAATAGTATTATATTAATAGTAACTTATAGTTCCCCAAAACGCCTGGATGTCCTTCAGCTGGGACAATCTCTCAAAGGATGAAGCGCCAGGGATTAAATTAGAATATAGACAGGTGGACAGGTATTGACTCCGGTCATATGGAGGGACCTGATGACTTGGCGGTTTACGTAAGAAAAGCAATTTTGCGCTAGTGGATGTTTTACAAACTCTCTCTCTCTCTCTCTCTCTCTCTCTCTCTCTCTCTCTCTCTCTCTCTCTCTCTCTCTCTCTCTCTCTCGCGCCAGTTTTTGTCTTTTTTTTTTTTCCCCCCTCTCCACCACGCCTCTCCAGCTCTCTCGCCTGCTTCCCTCTCCAATACTCCCTTCAACACGTCTGTCTTCAGGCCTGCGCTTTCCAACACTCCCTCCTGTTTAAGCACTTTCGCACCACTCTACATCACTTCAACCACTGTCTCTTGCATTCTCTCTCCCACCCTCCCAACACCAGGCTAAATCCACCTCCTCCACCGACCCTTTTCCAGTGTTCACTCCATCCCCTTCACTCTCCACGAGGTCCACTCTCGTCTGTCCTTCTCTAATACCCTTTATCCTGTACACTTCGCTTCCGTCTTGCAGCCGCTCCTCTTCCACTTCCCATAATCGAGTGCCACTTTCAGCTACAACCCTCACTAACATTAATCCTTCACCCTTCCCTCTGTAATACTCAGCCATCTACCTCTCCCTCCTCAGCACTGATAAATCTACCGCTCTCTCTCCATCACCACTGATATACCTTGACTTCTAACATTCACCTACCCCTCCTTGCAAACTCCAACGCTCTCCATCTTTCCCACTCTAGCACTCTCCCTCCCTTCCTTCTGCTCTCCATCCACCACCAGATCCTCCATAGAGTCTACAGTACACCACCTCTCACTCTCCATTACGCTGCTTCGTTGGGTCGGTCAGTCTCTTGAACAAGGTTAGTTTCTCATCTGTTCCTGCTCACACAACGGTACAGTTAGGGATCTGGACGTCAATTCGATTCTTGAGTGTACTAGGGCGAACTGGAAATTAACAAAAAGTTCATTACCTGCCTTAATTACATCGTCTAGTCGTTAGGCATTACACCTGTCCTATTCACGATTCTTGTGTCCTCTCTCTATCTCCCCCTCTCCATGTTTCCTAATCCCATATTTCAGTACATATTACATTCATCGTTATATCTGCCAAGAACTTCCTTCATCCCTTTCCTTCCACTCCATCACTTCTGGTGACCCGGTTGTGCAATGGCCAATGGAAAAACCCGAGTTGGTTTTCCCTGTTGTTCACATTGGTGGACATGCTTGTTGCTCCCTTGTCCCTCTTCAGTCGACAGTACAGTTCGGGACATGGATGTCAACTGACTAATACGGTGGTACTGAAGATAGAAGACTCATGGAATGTAGACTATCTCCTTCAATGACCCTGGTGCAGACAATCGGTAAAAAATTAAGCCTAAATCCACTGTTCTCTTGTCTACTCATTGCTCTCTCTCCACCATTTTCTCTCATTTCCTTTCTTTCTTTTCCAACACCATCTCCTCTTTTCTGCCAGCTCCACCACTCTCATTCAGCTGTCCAATACCCTTCACTATTATTTCTCCATCATTTTGCTTCCCTCCACCACTCTCTTCCATTTTCTTTTCCTGCCACTACCCTCCCCTCGTCTGTTCCTTCTCTCCGCCATTTTCCTCCTCTTTTTTTCCCTATATCTCCCTCACTCCATGTATTTTTGTCTTCACCAGTCTCCATTACTCTTGCCTCTCTAAACCAGTCTCTCTTCCTCTTATTTTGTTTCATTCCTTCCTCTTCCCTTCCTTTACACTGCTGTCTCCCTTCCCCTCCACCATTCTCTGTCCTCCCTGATAACTGCCTCTCGTCTCCAACATTTCTTTCGCAACATTTTTACGTTCTTTTTCCACCCCTCTGGCCGTCCTCACCCCTTCCGTCTTCATTAAACCCTTTGAGCGTAAGACGTTTTTCCTTTTTTTTCATTTTTAATCCGGCCATCTTCAGACGCTAAAATATGGATTGGGAGAGATTTTTGTGACCTCTATTCTTTTAGGGATCCTTCCGAGGTTAGAGAAAGTAAGCTATTGGTTGCATTACTGACCCTTTCAGCCTAATGACGCATTGTTATCCTCAGCTCAGTAGCACAATTTCTGCTTATCCTTTGAATCACGTATGAGACACACTTTTAAATGTACACCTTTTTAGAGCAGACTATAGTGTAGGCACAATTCTCGTTTCACTAAGCACAGTAGTACTTATTATATAGGGATGGTCCACGTTCATTTACATAAGACATAGGACCCCATACACGAAAACCTTTGCGAAGGCCATCTTTATCCATACAGACTAAAAGACCTTCGCTACTTCAACGCCAAGCTACACGCAGTCCCGCTAACCTTCATAGGAGTCGCGAATCTGGGTAGCATAAATGTCGAGTTTGTTTTTCTTTCATTCTTTGTTTTCTTCCTCAGTCTTAAGCTGTACCGAGCTTGTTAGGCATCAAAACGCCTCGTCACAGCGGGGGTTGTTTCCGACAGATTATGAGTTACAGGCTAATAAATAAATAAATAAATAAAATAATTAATTAATAATAATAATAATAATAATAATAATAATATTAATAGCACTCGTACGTCTTTTCAGGTATGTAAAACTCCAACGATTCGCACTCCCCATTCCACGTCAGGTCAATGGATGGTTAATAGATACATGGAAGAACATTGGTCCAGGGTGGGAAATTGGTCTATAGAAGAAAAAAGGTCCATGAGGAAAAATAGGTTCGTGAGGAAAAATAGGTCCATGGGGAAAATAGGTCCAGTGGGGAAAATAGGTCTATGAGGAAGATAGGTCCATGAGGAAAAATAGGTCCGGGGGAAAAAATAGGTCCTGGGGGGAAAATACGTCCGTGGAAAAATAGGTCCATGGGGAAAATAGGTCCATGAGGAAAAATAGGTCCGTGGGGTAAAATAGGTCCGTGAAATAAAATAGGTTCATAAGGAGAAATAGGTCCATGAGGAAAAATAGGCCCAGGGAAAAAATAGGTCCGTGGGGAAAAATGGGTCCATGGGGAAAAAAGGTCCGTGGAGTAAAATAGATCCCTGAAAGAAAAATGTTCATGGAAAGTATGTCCAAAGAGGAAAATATTTAAATGGGGGAAAATAAATCCAAGAAGGAGAAACATATCCGAAAGGGAAAATAGGCTCTAGGGAAAATCTCGAAGTGAAAAAGTAGGTTCGTGGGGGAAAATGGGTCCGTGGGGGAAAATGAGTCCGTGGAGGAAAATGAGTCCGTGGAGGAAAATGAGTCCGAGGGGGAAAATAAGACCGTGGATTAAAACAGGCCCAGCGAGCGATATAAGTCAAGGCAGACACAGATGCCTGAGGGGAAACAAGTAGTTGGGGGTTGGCACCAAGAGGGTGAAGCCGGAGACGCATTCATGAGGAAGTGTAAAAAACACGTATTTTGTAGTTATATTTCATAAAAATAAAAATATAAAAAATAAGATGATTGTTAATACGGAAACAAAAACAAGAAGTGTAAAAAGCACAGAAGCAGGATCTAGGATGGAAAGTGATTAAGAATTCTGTGCCCATTACAACATACCATCAGACACAAACGTCTTGTGAGTAAAATGAGGAATGTTGTAATGGGGAGAGAACTCTGAATCATCTCCCATCCTATAATACGCTCTTGTCTCTGCGCCTTTCACTTCTTATTTGTGTGTTTTTTTTCCCCCTATTTCGTGATCCGAGCAAACATTTTAGAATACATTTTTTTTTAATCGTGCGTATGTTCATATAAGTGAATGTAAATAAATGTATACTTATGTACATGTATATTAATTCTCTCTGAAAATCTTTAGGGTAAACTGCACGGTACGTAACGTATTGTATCCATATGCTTTTTTTTTTTCCCCTTGAAAATGTTACATTTAACCCGCTTTACTTCGTAGACGTACTTTGGATACAGTTCTCCCTATCTCCTTACTCTTATATTTAGCTTAGGAAGAGTCTCCTTGATATGAAGGGTTTAATGAAGGCTATAAATCGAAAGTTCCCCAGTAAAAAACACCTTTCAACGGCAATAAAATATGTTATCAATAGCAAGATAAAATGGAAAAGGCTTCATCAGACTGAAGGGAAAGCTATCGTTTTCTGAGTGAAAACGAGTTTGAATGAAGGTTTTACTATAATTATCACCCACACCGATCCTCACTTCCATATGTAATTTTTCACACGATAAACCGTTTAACACATTTACTCCAAAGACGCATTTTTAGTTTAATCTGTCTATATATCAGTGTTGTTTTCTGTTTTCCCAGTTACCCAATGAAACCCCGTAAAATATATTTCCTGGCAAAAAAGTGCCGAGAGAGCAATCCGATTTATCTTCACACCTGACACACTCTATTCAGATTTTTTATTTTTTTTTTACCATTTTGTTGTTGCCAGAGATGAACTAGAATGCAAATCCGGGTTTGTTTGTTTGTTTCAGGGCATAAGTGATGCCTCAACGTTTTTAGATTAAAAATAACAGTATTTTGGTGTACATTAACATCATGTTGTAAACCGAGGAGGCGCAAAGGCAATGAATTAGTCTCGCGTCCTGCACCTACCTCATGTCTGGAGTTGAACACCTAATCCGTAGCCAATGTTCAGAGTTCCGAGTGATTGCAGATCTTGGCATCCTCCAGGTTCTGTCAGTGGCATTGCATTGACTCTGACACATAAACATAGCCATTCCAACACTTCATCGCCATTTGCACCTGGCCACCCCCTCAGGAAGGTGTTACATTCAGCTATCACTCTCTCTTCAAGGAAAGGATCGGTTCTAAACTGAACCTACAGTAAGATGGACTCTAACAGATACAGTTAACAAGCACTGACACTTACAGTTATGATGCGTTATATATCCTATGCACAATATTAAAAAGAAAAATATGTTAGTTTCCTCTCTCTCTCTCTCTCTCTCTCTCTCTCTCTCTCTCTAAATCCACCTACGTCAACAGCTTCCCTTCACTCCGTTTTCTGAATAGTAAATATTATTCATTATTATATACTGGTGTTTCTGATGGGTGTACTGTAGTTAGGATTTTTAAACGAGGAGGGCGATACCATTGTCAGTGGCATTCCTTGGATAGGCTTGCGCTGTTTGATTGGTTTAAACGAGACCAATATTGTTGAAGTCAGTTAAAAGGAAGCTAACTGCACGAAAGAAAAAAGCATAGAACTATAATTTTTAGATAAATGTTATAACGTGTATGCTGCGATGGCTATTTCGTTCCTTCGTTACATGTGTAAAGTATTTATCTGTTTATGAAAAATATAAAAAATATAACGGATGAGTTACAGTACTACAACAGGAATCAGTATGTTTTTCTCTGCCTTTCCGTTCCATCCCTTTATCCATGCTATTTGACAATGGCTTTGTTTTCATGTTTGCTTAGTATATAATGAAAAATTTTTCGTGACTGTTTAGGTAAAAAACTAAAATTTTCACATAACAGGGAGCAAGTGCTTCGGAAGGCGAATTTCTTACAGATTTTCGTGTTCATTCATTTTGGAACTAAGGTTTCCTACTATTAATTTATATGCATCAGGTCGTACCGGATCAACTGTTGAGCCGGAATATCTTACAGGCGGTTAGCCGGAATTTTCCCATTCTCTTGCCGTCCAAGTCATGATCAGAAGAGATGATTGTTGTGAGCGCAGTATACTCGACCAAACAGTTTATTCGTGTGTTTTCCTAGGCATTTTTTTCTGAATGTGCAGTATATTTCATGTGCACCTTGGCATTCCATCCTCAGTGTGTATGAACAGCACAGCGGCTATACAAGTACTTGAAGAGATAATGGAGAACATTTTCAAATGAATCGACTACAAGCCGCGGAAAAGAAATAGCGTTTTATTGGTTATATTTGCGTTGAAGTCACAGTCTGTTAATGTCATACACATGAACCGGCAGTTGGCATAGATATGGCATGTGAAAGGACATACACCAGCACCCACTCAACAAATCAGCCAAGATACAATTTAATCCCCTGATCCAAGGCAGCGGGAGACAAGCGTAACAACAGCTGAGCCATTATCCACAGTTTCCATACAACTGAAAACTGTTCTGAGATAACCAAGGAATAATTTATAATATTCCGTCCAGCACAGAAGGGGTTGTCAACCGAAATCCACTTCGTAATGTGTTTCTTTTTGCTGTCCGAATTACTTTATTGTGTCTTTTAGCAAGAACACTCCATATCCCTTTCAAAAACATCTCTAGCTACACCCGACTATGAAAAACGCGAGATGAAGCGCAATAAACTCCCTACTGACCAAACTAATGTTAAATATGATGCATTCAAAGCAGATGAGCACGTTTAAATATTGTTGTTGTATCATACTGGCCAGTTGGAACACGCAGATAAGGGCAAGGATCTGTGCTATGTATGTTGAAGTCGTGTTCTGTGGGGCCGGAATAGCAACTGATCCACAGGGCATTACTTTCTGTCGCTCTCTCAATCCCAGAGTTTCACGCACGGGTATAAATGTGAAATGCTTTGTAAGGCGTAGGGTGAGAGGTGCATACGAGAAATTCTTGTACAGCAAGATGAATACTCCTTCAACACGGATGTCTGCGTGAAGGCAACAATCTCTGGCCACTGTCTACACAGTGGTAGTGGGTGCCCAAGGAGATATAAGGACTCAAAGGTGCTTACATCGGAAGAGCACTCACTCACTGCAGCTCCTAGCAATAAGCATACGGAGAAATCGAACGCTCTACACAAGTATTAATCAACAATGGCTTCTCTAATAAGGACATCAACCGACAAACAAGGAAAATCATCAATAGATGGTACATGAAGAATAACTACAGAAACTATAAGAAGGAGGATGACATCAACCTTTACTACTGAACCACCTTCTCATCAGCGTACAAGGAAGAAGAAAGAATTGTAAAAACAGTGAAGCGAAATCTGGAGCCAGACCCCGAAAAAAGACTTAACCGGTAATATACTACAGTACTAAAAAGATCAGCCACCTGCTACTAAGGAACAGCCCAAGCCAAGAGAGAGACATACAAAAGAGGGGAGAGAGAGAGAGAGAGAGAGAGAGAGAACACACCGTATGAAATATGCCAGAGTATAAGCGAATGAACTGAGAAGAATCCCAGTCTCTTGGACGTCCATCTCTTCAGTGACGCTGGCCTGGCTTTGAGCCTGAAGAATCTGCACTTCGTATGGAAACAGTTTCAGGTCACTACGAATGATTCTCTTCAAAGAACTCTTGGAAATCCCCAATTCCTCTGACAGCCGTCCGGTGGACTTCCGTGGTGACCGTTCCAGAGGAGCCCTAACGTCCTGAACATATGCTGGTGCTCTGGCAGTCAAATGTGCACCACTGTGGGTTTTGTTGTTAACCACGCTACCAGTGTCTCTGATCTTCTGTACCAGGCTTTTGATAATGTTGCGATGTGGGATTTTCCTCCGTCGAAATTCACAACTAAATTGCCTCCAGGTGAGGACAACTGATTTTGTTGCAAATTAAGTTCAACGATTTTGCTCACCTGCTGAACTGAAAACTGTTTCTCAGCGTCCATCTTGCTGTCAGAGTAAACCTGCAGCATTACTCTATGCTCCACCTGAAAAAGGAAAGAAATTCAAATTTTCCGCAAGTGCAAGTTTGTAAAAAGTGTCTTTTTTTTTTTTCTTTTTTGGACCACCCTGTACTTAAGAGATCACATGTTGTATACAGGTTTACTTGTCAACGAGGGAACTGCGAAACCCTCCCCTCTGCCTATGTGGGCATAACTACCATGAGTCTCGACGCCTGAGTTACCACCTACAGCTGAAGCACCTAAAAACCACCTTAAACAGGAACACGGAATTGCCCTTACAAGGAAAATACTGGGGGAAAAAACAGAAATTTTAACTAAAGTACATGTGAAGATGTACGACACCTCCCCATACCAGAAGCACTGAATATCAAAGAACTGAGCCCCAAATTCAGAGTACGAGCGGAAGATCTCCCAGCCCTCTCAAACTTTCGGCGGGCCACTTCCCAAACACAACAACCATTCAGGATCAAGTACACGCAGTTGTCCGATCCATTAGCGCCCACCTCACATGCTCAGCGCATAATATCTATCTACCAAGGCTACTGAAGAAGGATTAAGGGACCCGAAATCGCAATCTAGCAAGCAAAAAAAAAAAATGCGCGGAACAAACTACGGCGAAATCATACTCAACCTACTAGAGGAGATTGAGGCATTCCTGAGATGTAATGATAAAATACGTTATATACAATGCAGAACTTGCAATCACTTCAACGAAATATGTTTCAGAGAAAATCTCCTGCACACACACACACACACACACACACACACACACACACATTATCTGTATATATACAGTCGATGTGTGTATATATATATATATATTGCCACACGCCTCAATCCCGTTTGGGGTGGCCACAAAACAAATCGCCTCCAAGTCGCCCTGTCCCCCGCCATTTCACCGCCCTGCTCCCAACTCACACCCCCCTCTCTCATATACCTCTCCATCCCATCCCTCCATCTCATCCTCGGCCTCCCCCTCCCTCTTCCCCCCTCCACCTCACTCACATACACTCTCTTCGTCAGTCTTTCACCCTCCATCCTCTCCACATGGCCAAACCACCTCAGTGTGTTCCTCATAACGCTTCCTATCACATCCACATCAACACCACAATGCTCCTTTATATCCGCATTCGTCAGCCTGTCTCTCCATGTGACTCCACAGGCTCCTCTTAAATAATTCATTTCCACTGCTCTCACTCTTGACTTGTGTCCTTCCAACAACGTCCAAGCTTCACTTCCATACGTCAGAGTTGGTATCACAATGCTGTCATGTAGTAACTTTTTCACTTCCATGCTCACTTCCCTGTTTCTTATCACTGCTTTCAAAGAACCAGCAACCTTTCTTCCCTGCAGTACCCTTCCAAGCACTTCACCCTCCAAACCTCCATCCTTACTCATCACACTACTCAAGTACTTAAACGTACTCACATTTTCCAATTTCTCACCATCCAACCTCGCTGTACATTCACTCATTTCACGTCTCTCAAAGACCATCACTTTACTCTTCCCTACATTCACCTCTAGATTCCGTATCTTACACACTCTCCCAAACTCATCCACCAAGCCTTGCAGCTCCTCTTCGTCTTCACTCAATAACACAGTATCATCTGCAAACAACAGTACAGGGAGTTTCCAAACACTATCCTCTTTCACGAGGACCACTCCAACATCCACTACCCTACCTTGTACCTCTTTTATTACCCCATCCATGTACAGATTGAACAGCCATGGAGGCATGACACATCCCTGTTTCAACCCAACTTTCAAAGAGAAAAATTCACTTAGTTCACCATCCACACGCACTGCAGCCTTCGCACCATCGTACATACTCTTCACAGCATTCAACAACTTCCCATCTACACCATATATTCTTAACACTTTCCACAATCCTTGTGTATCCACCCTGTCATATGCTTTCTCCAAATCCTTGAAAGCCGCATACAACTTCTTTTCTTTCTCTAGAAACTTTTCCACTAAAGATCTAAGAATGAATATCTGATCTACACAACCTCTTCCCTTCCTAAAGCCTCCCTGTTCTTCTCCAACTAATTTCTCTGTTCTTTCTCTAACTCTGTCAATAAGTATCCTACCATACACTTTTCCTATTATACTAAGAAGACAAATGCCTCTATGATTACCACACACTTCTTTTTCCCCTTTTCCTTTGTACAAGGGAATAATTATACCTGACTTCCAATCCTCCGGGACTCTACCTTCCTCCCAGGCCAATCTGCATATCTTCCACATCCATTCTACTACTATCTCTCCCCCATGCTTCAGCATTTCACCACACACTTCTTCAATTCCTGGGGCTTTCCCCGATTTAACTTTCTTCATTGCTTCCACAACTTCTATCCTACTGATTTCTTCCTGTCCTGTGTGTGTGTGTGTGTGTGTGTGTGTGTGTGTAAATTAACATACCTTGTTCCCCATACTATAAGGCTAAGCGCATCAAACATTATATTACAACGGACCTAAAGAGCTACACAGCGAAGCTCGATGTCAGTAATGCAGTACTCGTACATTATTGTGTTAAATCAAGAAGCTAAAGCATAATCGCGTTCATATGTAAAGGGCAGATTTAAAACAAAATTAGTAAATAAATAAATAAAGCACTCGTCATTAACAAATTAAGTGTTTATATGTATTGATTTGTAAGTGAATATATAACTATAGCTCATTAGGATAATATGCTTTGCTGAACCAATTTTATTGTGAGCAGGAGGACCGTGCATTTATGAACAAGTATTATAGAGCCTCTCCAACAGTCGACAGATGTTTACGCGCATGTTATGGGAAGGACGAAGCTCAACATGATATATGATTTTCACTGCGCCAATGTATACTTATAAGGTTCCTCCCTCCATCCCCTCCCCATTAGTCAGCTGCTTCATTCGAAATACATTCCACTAATCATGCTTGCTACAGCATATTATCCCTCATCATTAATCCCATCAAACTAAGGCTTGCTCTATGACTTCTGGTATCCCAGGAAGACTATGTTTAGATTCGAAGGGATATTTCTAACTCGGGGAGTTTACAGAGCCTTTTGTAACCTCTTCCATAAGAGATGTTTCTTAAGTCAAATCGACTTTAAGCAGGACGACTTAATCTTTGTGAAGAATTTAGTCAAAAGTTAACAACTACTGATCATACAGTGTTTACAACAGTTTAAATTTATGAGTTCATAAATAACTGAATGATGTTTGCTGTATTTGCTGGACACTCAAAAAGTTATAATTATACCAAACAGAAATATTTATTTCATATACTTGTGTCTCATTAATTATGAGGGATACAGGGAAGGTGAGAAGGACACCAAGGAACAGTTAATATCTCCGTACCCAGTTCAAGAGGCACACTGAGAGTGAGACATCAGATGGAATGGTGGTACGTGCGGCTTGCTTTGGGATGCATTTGTCTGTGTTCATTTGCTTGCCTTTTCAACTGTATTTTTGTGACTTTATAATTTATAGAATATATACGGGACATATAGTGTATACAAATACAATATCTATTATATTTCTAAAAGCTATTTTATACATCTGGAGGCGCTAAACACGATGTTCGCGTGACAGATCTAAGTCGAAGCCAAGATGTGGCCAGTGGTTATTCTATTATCTAATTGCTGCCAAGGAGTGGGGTGGTTTCCTGGACCTAAAATGTTGTGGACTGTAACTGCCTAGCCTCTGGCCTTTCTACACCACCAAAATTGGTATAAAAGGATTAGCTACTGCTTTTTATCGAAAAAATACGCACAAAATTTTCGAATCAACTTGTCACCGAAATGAATCATCTTTGCAATCCATCAGTGGGTCACAGCTCACGGTTTGAAATTCCCTGAACTGAATAACTCTGGATCTTTTCCCATAAGGGAAAGCTAATTTCACCACACTAACAAAGTTCAAAATGGGAATGGGTGTCTTTATTATAATTGATACGTGTGAATGTCGAAGTACTCTCATGTCTAAATTTGTGTCTCAGCTTTCATATGTCAACTATAGAACCCAAAGGCTGCAGGTATGTATAAGCTTATAATAGAACTTACAACCAGCATCCACAAAACATTTACCGAGATCGTGTCTCCTATTTTTCTAAAACGTTTTTACCACTTACTCTCTTTTACTTTCCGAATACATGCATATGACATTTTATAGAGCCATTTCATCTTGTTTAGCAGAGCATAGTAAGAGGTCCAGATCCGAAGGTTCTATCACCTTTTGGGGGTATTGATTCAAGGTTAAAGGGACTTTCAGGCCCCATCACCCCACTCCTACATCATTACTTTCGCGGTTTGCAAGGGATTATCAGGGAGTATTTTGTCTCAGTGAAAGCTAACAGCATAAATTCTTCTCAGATTGGACTTAGAGTCAGTGAGTTTGTTAATGAGTTATGCCTCACGTGAATATCTGCATGACTAGTTTCTAAGACTTAGCGGCACTTTATATTCATGTAGTACTTCTGTAGACATTATATAGGCACTAGTATAAATCTCATAACACAATGTACAGGATGTAGTGTCTGCTGGAGACATACACAGTTTCTCACTAGGAACGTCAATCCACATCATGTCTATCCACAATCTTGTTGTCCAAGACTGTCAAGAATTTTTAACATACGATGTATCTCAAACAGTCTCGTTGTAGTCCAGACGACGAAGAATTTCATGACGTAATCAAACACGCCGAGTAACCAGCCCTAACCGGTTAGTCTACGTGAATGGAAATCTGCCAGACACTACATCACACACACACACACACACACACACACACACACACACACACAAACACCCTATCCAAGCTGTATATAATGTCGGAGAAATTCCCTTCAGAAGAGAAAGAGGCTAGATAGAGGGCTCGACACTAGGGTCATTGGGAGACTTGGCCGTCACACGTGGAGTAACCAACCCTTGTCGGTTAGTCAACGTGAATGGAAATCTACCAGACACTACATCACACACACAAGCACACACACACTCTCTCTCTCTCTCCAAATTGTTTATAATGTCGGAGAGTTTCCTTCAGATCAGAAAGGGAAGAGAGGGGCCAGAGAGAAGGCCCGACACTAGGGTCATTAGGAGACTTGGCCATCACGCTCCGTTCTGCTGTAACTCACTATTGATATAACTGTGCAATAAAACTCCGTAACCCAAGAGTGCTCTGTAACTCACCTCGCTTATGATACACAAAGGGGGAAGGTGTGAAAGAGAGAGAGAGAGAGAGAGAGCTACCTATTCAGTCTAGTCAACGACATACGGTACCATTTTACTAAGCAGCTACAAGTTCGAGCCATACTACGTCTCACGACTTTATTCTGGCTGTGCTTGACGATCCACAATCGACTTCCCTATCTCCCTACAAGTACCTACGACCACGCTATCGAGACTTCCGAGGTCGGTGGCTGAGTCGGGTAGTTCTGTAAGGGCAAATTTAAAGGAAGGACAAGAGGAGGCAGTCAAGCATTGCAACACCCGTGCCCACCAGTTACCCTAAATGCCACACTGTTGACTATGGCCTGCGATCATGACACTTAATCGACTGCTCCGTAAATCGAATTCCTCTGTTCTTACCTGGCACCTAACATTTCCACCATATTTGGTCCAAATCAAATCAAAATGGCTTCAGATGACCATTTCATGTGTCCTTATATTTCTATCTTTCTCAGTGACTTTGACCTATGACTGATTGCTTTTAGAATAGAATACCTTTATCCTTGTCTAACCCTAAGGCCTAAACCCTTCTACAAAGGTTGGTGCACATAGGATAAAACCTGTTTCAGTTAACCATGCCATGCCACCTTGACCTTTGACCTGTTATTCTTAAAAGAAAAAAAATAAAGTAGGTCAGTTCCTTGGCTAAATCTTAACTTTTCCACCAAGTATGGCTCGAATCAGATCAAAATTGATAGTTATTCTGTTAACACACGGGCCCATAGACTCAGTCTGACCTCGTTCTGTGACCGTGACTGTTGAATGTGTTCTCTAAATCGAACCAATTTATTCTGCATTACCTTCAACGCTTCCACAAAATTTGGTTCAAATCGGATTAAAACCGCTAATCTTATCCTGATAGGTCGAAGTTTGACATCGCCCTGTGGCCTTAGCCTTTGACCCATTGTCCTGGGGGGGGGGAATGATTACCCCATGGTTGTCATTCTACTCTTCCACAAGATTGGGCTAAAATCTGATAAAAACTTTTGAATAATTTCTCTCTCTCTCTCTCTCTCTCTCTCTCTCTCTCTCTCTCTCTCTCTCTCTCTCTCTCTCATAACACACACACACACAAACGTCGAACAAAGTATAACACCCGTTCTAGCTTCCCGAGTATAGGTGTGAACAGCTTAAACTGTTGGACTTAAATAGAAATTTAATTTAAAAAATCCCGTAGTAGAAATTTAACATGCCCTAAGCACGTTTTACGTATATTCATTACCTGGTGTTGATGTGAGATATGGTGGAATATAACATTTATTTAGTAACGTTTGGCAAAGTAGAAAGAGGAACTAAATTTCGATACGAAGGAAGAAAATGAAGAAAAGTTTAGGATATCAAAAGGAAACTGGAAGCCGCTGGAAGCCGTTCACCACATCCTTCCGATGGCGTGATATATATTTTATGCACGTTACTTCACACTAACTCGTTTAGCATAAGAGACGTCCTTCAAACTGATGCCGTTGGACCTTTATTAATCCCTCCACTACATGATGACTCTCCAAAACTGAATAACATCATATTCTTAGCAGAATAAATTAAAGACAAACCACCTTCATGGTTCGAAAGGTGATTAAATGTAAGGATGCAGAAGGAAGTCGAGAGATGGGGGGAGGGAGACTGAGTGGTGGGGAAAGGGAAGGTGAGTGATGATTAGTTGAGATGGTATTGAAAAGCAAATGACTCAAATTTCATGTGCAAGGAAAAGACTACTGTAAAGATGTATGGATAAGAAGTGAATGAGCAGTAACAAATGTGGTTTACAGGCCCCACCAGGCACACACCCAATCACTCGAAACACTAGGTCAACTTCCAAGACAGCCACGACGAACGCACAAACTTTGGCCATTTGGCTTTCATTGTATGGCGGTGGTGTTCAAAGAAGGCAAAGAAGAAAGCCAATCACGAAAATGTAAGTAGAAGAAAAAAACTGACAAATGAGAGAGAGAGAGAGAGAGAGAGAGGGAGGGAGGGAGAGGGAGAGAGAGAGGTAATTTAAGTTTAGGAGGGGAAGCTGTTTAAGTCCCAGTAAGAAGTACAGACAAAAGACACCAATCAACAAAGTGCCGGTGTAAGAAGCGTAGGTAATTAAGAAAGAGTGTGATGGAAAGAAAACCAGAACTCTAACATGAAAACAAGTACCGGCTAAAAGAACACACACGGCCATATTCTTTTTATTACTGGTGATTTCGTAGCGTCTCCTGCTTACCGATTTTACCTGGATATTACACTTTACACTCTCATAGTCTCATCAACTTCTTTTTTTTTATTATTGCTGCCACTGAAAGTTTTCATTTTGCTAAGAATGAGTCATAGGGTCTTGGAAGATTTACTACAATTTCCAGAAGCTTCCTCAAATTTGCGTCCTCTGTAGTATTTTTATTCCAACTAATGCCGGACGATTTTATATTGCTGAAAGTGAATCACAACAACGACACTCAATAATTTTCATGTATACAACTATTCAAAAGTCGTGCGTTGAAAGTAAATGAGGTTAAGAGTCAAGTGAAGGATTTTGAGATAGAAGTTACTAAAAGTATGATGTGCTAGTGAGTGAAGATAGTCTTTAATTGGTGAGGGACTAAATACACGTAGTTGCAGCAGCTGGAATGAAAGGAAAAAGAAAGTAAAGTGACACAGAGATGAAAAATTGCTGGTGCTATGAATAACATGGTACTAAATAGAGACCTTGTCAAGACCACAAGAGGGTTTTAGTGTCCACTTTAAAGAATGGATATGTGATCTTACAGAACGAAAAGTCATTAGAAAAAGCAGTGGAAATGGGAAATGGGATACTGAGAACTGTGTGTGAAGTCCGTAAAATGAATATGAAAAGAAATACCGGTAATGTGAATCGTGATTGCTGTACAGTAGAGTAAGCCAATATACTGACTCTACGGGTGAAGACAGAGCGCTTCGATGGTTAGGTTTTAGTGGATGTAAACCCTTTGCCGCACGGTAAGTTTCATTAAGTTTTCTGGTGCAGGAATTTTCACTACGAAGCCGCCCGGCCGGGGAGCGCGCGCGCGCGCGCGCGCGGCAAATTTGAGCGAATGAAACACATTCTTGCCTTATTTTCGCCACCCAAAAATCCATGTATTCCCATGAAACCTATCTCCAGGTATGCATCGATGTTTGTTCTATCTGATAAACATGACCAAAACACAGGAAAACACCAGCAAAAAAAGTTATTAGCCCTGGAAGCATGGTCGAGTAAACTTTTTTCACTTCTCAACATCGCCGTTTGAAGGTTTTCCATCATATAGGAAAATGATCTAATGAGTTTTTATAGAGAATTTCATCAGCTTTCTAACGAAACCAATCCGGTTGAGATACGATGTATACTTTTCGAGAAAATGGCCAAAAACTGAGAGCCATTTTTGGAAAAATTTCACTGACCTCTGAGAGCAAAGTTTTCCCAGGCACCTTATGTTTTTATTACATAGTAATATGCCCCAATTATCCAGCTTTCCCACTGTGACGGGAAAACCCCATACGCCTCATAGTTCTCGAGTAAAACGAAAAAAAGTACTAGGCACTCCGTGCGTGATTGACTTTTGTGATGCGCGCAAGGCGTACGCAATGTTCCCGTCTACGTAACAACGAATTCTTATCAGAAATATTACATATTTATGTATTGTACATATGTAGAATTTCCTGCTCTTCATCATGGTTCAAACGTGAAATCGATACGTCCAATAGTTTCCGAGTAATTGGCAGAGAAACAGAGAGTATTACTACGAGCATTTTTCAATGGTAACAGCCGGGAAGAGACACTCATTTCCACCGCCTTTTCTCGCACAAAACGTAACATAATGCTTACATTTTGGTATTCATCATACGTAGAATTTAGTGGTACAGATCATGGTTGTTACAGAAAATCGATGTCTAATAGTTTTCGAGTAACTGGCCGACAAAGTGAGGTTAGTACTCCGAGCGCTTGCCACTGATAACAATCGCGAGGAAAAAGAAAAAAACCCTCGCCTTTTACCCCCCAAAACGCTACCAAAGGCTTACATTCGGGTATTGATTTTACGTAGAATTTAGTGGTATTGATGATGGTTGTAACAGAAAATCGATTAGTCTAATAGTTTTCGAGTAATTGGCCGACAAAGTGAGGTTATTACTCAGAGCGAATGTCACTGATAACAAATGCGAGGAAAAACATTTCCCTCGCCTTTTACCCCCCAAAACGCTACCAAAGGCTTACATTCTGGTATTGATTACACGTAGAATTTAGTGGTATTGATGATGGTTGTAACAGAAAATCGATAAGTCTAATAGTTTTCGAGTAATTGGCCGACAAAGTGAGGTTATTACTCCGAGCGAATGTCACTGATAACAAACGCGAGGGAAAAAAACATTTCCCTCGCCTTTTATCCCCCAAAACGCTACCAAAGGCTTACATTTTGGTATTGATCATACGTAGAATTTAGTGGTATTGATGATGGTTGTAACAGAAAATCGATAAGTCTAATAGTTTTCGAGTAACTGGCCGACAAAATGATGTTATTACTCCGAGCGCTTGTCACACAACAACCGCTAGGAACAAAAACATTTCTCTCGCCTTTTACCCCCCAAAACGCTACCAAAGGCTTACATTCTGGTATTGATCTTACGTAGAATTTAGTGGTATTGATGATGGTTGTAACAGAAAATCGATAAGTCTAATAGTTTTCGAGTAATTGGCCGACAAAGTGAGGTTACTCTTCCGATCGCTACCAACTTTTACACACACTGTTTTTTCCTTGCACACCTGCCTGAAGACTATGTTACCAACTTTTTTTTCCCCCTATCTATACAGACTGTTACATCTTCCATGGATGTTTTTCTATTGTTATAACCTACTACACATAAACATAACTCTTCTATAGTTACTGCTGTGGAGATTTACTTTCTTTCATATGTGTAATCTGTAGGAGAAAATGGTTATTTGTCTGAAAGTGTGAGAGATAATGGTAATAGATTATTACATATATCAACAAAATTTGCAGAACTCACTTCCTCCAGGGGTGTTGATCCAGTTAGACCAGGAATTTGAAGATGAGGAGTTACGTAGTGTGTGTGTGTGAGTCAGCTTCTCCCTGAGAGTATGAGACAACGCTATTTTTAGCACACACCACACTCGTTCACGGAAACTCGCAGCTTCTTTGACGTATATTTCATACAATTCCATACGCATTTACACTATCAGAATCACAATAATTCCAGCCCTAAAACACCGGTAATTCTCCCCTCCCGACTTCAGGTTTGCCCTTTCACAACACTCTTTTTCATGCCATACGTAACGCTTGCTGGCTCCATAATTTCACCAAGCCATCCACAGTATGTTTCACACAATATATATTTATGCCTTGGCTTCATTTATATACGTATTTCCACTCACGCCATACGGCCTACGGGGGGGGCGGAGTGGCGAAACCCCGCTACACTGACCATGCGTCTGGCTCCAAGGCCCAATAATTGCTAACGGCCAGAATTGCTTTTCAATACATACATGTATGTTCCATCGACAATATCACGTCACTATATGTTCACATACAATGTATTATCTCACTGAGTCAATGGGGCCTTTGCCTCGGGCGAGAGGGGGAGAATTATGGACGATTTAAAGGGAACCACGAGCTGTCAAACACCACCGCCTGACTGCTCAACAAACACTGAGGTTGGAGGGAGCGGGCTGAGGTAGATAAGGCAAAGCAGCATTGCCAATGACTTACCTCTAGAGAGCTTTGGCGACCCTATGATGCGCCCAAAAATCACGCAAATCGGCCTATAAGTTTTTTTCTGACGAATATTTTTGTGCCTAAACCACGCGATTCGAGTGACTGTGCCAGACCTAATACAAAGCGACGTCACGCGAATCGAGTGAGTGTGTCTGGGAGGGTAAATAGGGTGGTGAAAAGGGTATGGTGACCTTGACCTTCACGCAGTTACTTTCAAATTGGAATGACAGTATTCTTGCCTAATTGTCAACCCTTCCACCAACACTTTGCCAAGTGACCTTGACCCTTTATTTTGGACTGTGACCTTGACCTTTGACTGATTTTTCTCAAAACAGATTTTTTTTTTTAATCCCTACCTGATCTCTTCCGCAAACTTTGATCTATATCAGATAAAAATTTAAATTGGCCTTGCCATGTAATATTGACCTTTGTAGCCTATCTGTTATTCTTAACTCGAGACGTCCCGTCAACGTATGGATACGATGCAACATTTTGCATTTGACAGTCCCGTCGATGTACCAGTACGTTTTGCAATTGCAAGTTGCATAATTTCCACAATTTTCAAAATTCGCGCTTGATTTTTGGTACGTAGCGTCGCACAACCTTCCCCTACCTGCCACCAGGTGGGGACACTCGGCAACCCCACGCGACCCATGCTCACCTGCGGCTCGGTCACTCACCTGTTAGCAACGGTCCCACTCAGACATGGCGCATAGAGGTCTCTCGGAGGATGAAATTCAAGCTGCCCTGGATGCCTTTACTGGCGATAGTGATTCACCACTCGATGACGAGGAGATGGACAAAGATTATGTCTAACCAGAGGATGTGGAAAGCAGCACCAGTGATGAGGAAGTGATGAGGCTGCCTCTCTACCGATTCAGCCACCGCCTCAGGGCCTATTTCTCGGGGCAGTGACCTATCCCAAGGCCCAGTAGTCCTCCTACACGTCCACATGTCACCACACAGGGGGAGGCGGTGGCTGAATCGGTAGAGAGGCGGCCTGCAGTCCTAATGGATCCAAGATCGAATCCCGGCTGGGGCAGGGAACAGTTTGTGGATGTGAATTTCCTAAAATAGACTTTCCTGATCTACGAGATGACTGGCCAACATGTCGTAAAAAGACCCCCGCTAGTACCGATACACAAATCCTGTATGAGACAGCCCTAGCATATATATATATATATATATATATATATATATATATATATATATATAACTGCAGGACTGGCCTATCTCTACCGAAACAGGGACGATACAGCCAATGTGTCTCTACCCAGTGGCTTAGGCTGCCTGGTAGAGACTGTATGTAGGGTGAGAAGTGCTTGTGAGTGTGATTGTAGTGGCTTTGGATGTGTATGTAGTCTGTGAACCAAGTGTAATCGGCCTGCCTTAAGCCGATTGGGTGCAAGCATACTAGTATGTGACACTGGTTCAACTACAGCACCCCTTGTGTCATCGAAAGTAGCAAGTGGCTTGGTGAACGCTTCCCAAAGTTTTTACAACTCTGGAGGGAGGCGAACCCGCGCTCACCAGCGTGTGAAACACACTGTACCACTGTACCGCAGAGGCTCATATATATATATATATATATATATATATATATATATATATATATATATATATATATATAATTTCCTTACCCAACGTGATTGATATGGTAGCTATCAACTGCCTCTATCTTACCTGATAATTTCGGCGTTTAGCGTGGTAATGCTTTTTATATGTCATTGCTACAAGCCTTGTTCCATTTACGTAGGTTATAAATAACTTAGAAAGCCTCCTGAATTAACTAGCATTCAAAGTAATGGTCATTTTATTGAAGATTATTTCTGTTAAGAAATACGTGAAATTGTAATATGTGATAACTCTGCATTGCACGCAGCAGTTTGCAAGAATAAAGTAAGGTCAGACTTACTATTATATCACATGCTTCAGAAGTTACCGTCAGAAACTGAAGGCTTGTCCACACTTATGTTCTTTGTTTTAATGATATAACTAAGAGTCTGTCGATCACATCTTGGGGGGGGGGGCTGCAAAGTTGGTGCGTGACATTTGATACCGTGTTGTGGCTTTTGGCGACAGTACGTTATCTGTGATGGCGAAGGAAGCGATAGGGCGCGTGTTCCGACAGCATTGATGCATTCTTTGTGTGCGTTAATTACCAAGCAATTGTCTTGTCTCACATCCTTTTGTTAAGTTTTGTCAGTAGAGGTCTGGGGTTTTATTTGTAAAGGACAGCTACCCAGTTTTATAATAAACAGGTCGTCATGAAAATTACCTGTTATCAGATAATGTATTGTTTTCATGTTAAATATATATATACAGTATATGTGCCTGGAAGAAATGAAAATGGGGAACGAATGATAGCGATGTGTGTTGAGCGAGAGATGGTGATTGGGAATACGTTGTTTGAGAAGAAAGATATTTATAAGTATACATGGGTGAGACAGGGGGGTGGAAGGGTTGTTGATAGAGCTTTGATGGACAATGTGGTTGTGTCTAGGAATGTAATAGGAAGTTTGTTGGATGTGAGAGTTCTGAGAGGGGAGGGTGGAGGTATGTCTGACCACTACCTGGTGGAGGGAAAGTTAAGAGTAGGTAAGAGATGGGTGAGAGCTAGGAGGGTTAGGTGTGGCAGGGAGGTTTTGAAAGTGAGTGAGTTGGATAAAAGAGAGAAAAAGATAGAGTATCAGGAGAAATTGAAAGATGAGTGGGACGCAGTGAAAGATCGGGAAAATGGCAGCGTGGAGGAGGAATGGCAGTTGTTCAAGAGTGCTGTGGTGGGGCATGCAGAAGAGGTGTGTGGTGTGAGACGTGTGGGTGGTGGTGTAAGAAAAGGAAGTAAATGGTGGTGCGAGGAAGTAAGTATGGCTGTGGCTGAGAAGAGACGTGCATATGAAGTGTGGCTGCAGAGGAAGGATGAGATGTCATATGAAAGGTATAAGGAAAAGAGGAATAGAGCGAGAAGGGCTGTGCGTGATGTTAAAGTAGCAGCAGATGAGAGGTGGGGTAGGCGGCTGACAGAGAATTTTCAACAGAATAAGAAAATGTTTTGGAAGGAGGTGAAAAGGGTGCGAAAGGGAGAATCTGGGAAGGAAGAACGAGTAAAAGCAGAGGATGGAAGGATGTTAATTGAGATGGATGCAGTAAGGAAGAGATGGGCAGAGTACTTTGAAAGATTGTTAAATGTAGAGGAGGAAAGGGTGGCTGAGATTGTGGAGGATGGAAGGGTGCAAGGAATAAATGTGTTGGGAGAGTTGAATGATTCTTTGATCACGAAGGAGGAAGTGGAGAAGGCAGTAAAGGAGATGAAAACAGGGAAAGCTGCAGGTATGGATGGGTGTGCTGTGGAATGCCTGAAGGGTGGTGGAGTGACTATTGTTGACTGGTTAGTAAGATTGTTGAATGTGTGCTTTGAGAAAGGTATGGTGCCAATTGACTGGGCAAGTGCTTGTGTGGTCCCGTTGTATAAAGGCAAGGGTGATAAGTATGAATGTACTAGCTTTAGGGGTATAAGTCTGTTGAGTGTTGTAGGTAAGGTGTATGGTAGAGTGTTAATTATGAGAGTTAGAGACGGTACAGAGGAAGTGATTAGTGATGAGCAATGTGGCTTTAGGAGAGGGAGGGGATGCGTTGATCAGGTGTTTGCTGTGAGACAAGTGTCCGAAAAGTATTTAGCAAAAGGCAAGGATGTGTTTTGGGCATTTATGGATTTAGAGAAAGCGTATGATAGAATTGATAGGGAGGCTTTGTGGACTGTTTTAAGATTGTATGGACTTGATGGTAGGTTACTAAAAAGGGTGAAAAGTTTTTATGTATATAGTAGAGCGTGTGTAAGAGTGGGAAATGCTGTGAGTGATTGGTTTCCCGTGAAAGTGGGGCTGCGACAGGGATGTGTGATGTCGCCTTGGTTGTTTAATATTTACATGGATGGTGTTGTAAGGGAGGTGAATGCAAGAGTTTTAGGTGGTCTGAGTCTGGTAAATGTTGATGGTGAAGAGTGGAATCTGAAGCAGCTGCTGTTTGCAGATGATACTGCACTGGCGACTGATGCAGAGGAGAGATTGAGACAGTTGGTAGAGGAGTTTGGAAGGGTGTGTGAAAGGAGGAAATTGAAAGTAAATGAGAATAAGAGTAAAGTGATGAAGTGTACGAGGTTGATAGATGGTAGGGGGATGAATATAGTTTTGAATGGTGAGTTGCTTGAGGAGGTAGATTGTTTTAAATATCTAGGGTCACATGTTGCTGTGGATGGAAGAATAGATGCAGAAGTGAAGTTTAGAATAAATGAAGTAGGAAAGGTGCTGGGAGGAATGAAAAAAGTGTTTAAATGTCGTTCGCTTAGAATGGATGTAAAGAGAAGGCTGCATGAGGGTGTTGTGATACCAACTGCATTATATGGGGCTGAAACATGGAATATGGGTGTAGCAGAGAGGAAAAGTTTGAATGTAATGGAGATGAGGTGTCTGAGGAGTATGTGTGGAGTGACGCGTATGGATCGGGTGTGAAATGATGAAGTGCGAAGGAGAACTGGAGTTGTTCGGGAGATGGCTGGTAGAGTTGAGCAGAGGGTGTTGCGATGGTTTGGGCATATGGAGAGAATGGATAATGAGCGATTGGTGAAAAAGATAACTAGATCTGATGTGAGAGGTGTAAGGCTGAGAGGAAGACCACGAATAGGATGGATGGACAGTGTGAAGAGAGCGCTGGATGCGAGAGGGATGTCTGTTGAGCAAGGAGGAGTGGCTGTGCGTGACAGAAATAAATGGAGAGAAGTTGTGAAGGAATAAGTGATGACGCAGCCCTGAGGGGATATTCTCCTGCATTTGGTCTGATCAGCTAGTCAGGTCAGGTGCAGGTAAGGGGATGGGTCTGTTATGATGTGGCAGGGGTAAACCAGTTCTGCTGTCAGGCCCTGCTGCGGATGTCACTGATTGCATTGTGCAGTTGACCCTTGTGCGGTGTGGTGCGGTGAGGATCTGTCCGTTCCCCCCTTTGGGACTAAGATGTGAATGAATGTGTTTGAATGAATGAGTAAATGGAGAGTGTGTCGTCCTGTCTCAGCTACCTCCCTTTCCTTGGGTGAAGCAGCCTAGGTATATATATATATATATATATATATATATATATATATATATATATATTACGCCAGATATCCCCGAAGGGCTAAGGCGTTGCCCCTGGGTAGAGGACTTTTGGACTGGAGTGTGTGGCATTTTATGACCGGATGCCCTTCCTGATGTCTACCAATGACCCTTGGGTGGATTCGATCCTCCGACCCTTCGGTCAGAGCGGAGCGCTCTAACCCACTGAGCCACGGCTGCTACTATATATATATATATATATATATATATATATATATATATATATATATATATATATATATATATATGTGTGTGTGTGTGTGTGTGTGTGTGTGTGTTCTGGACTGGTACTAAATTACTCCCGACAAAATCATTCTTTTCAAATATGTTGGCTTCATTACCATAATTTCCTACATTTCTCATAGCAATGCCGTCTGAGCCAACGTTACAGAGTCTGGGTAACAAGACAGTTCCACTAATAATAACCAACCAACAACGGGCGAAAGACAGGAGTACTGAATGAAGCTTGCCTTTTATCACTCAAAATAGTTTTCTGTGGTTAATTCACAGATGAAACTTGGGCATAATGTAGCAGTGGACGACACTTCATTGGCATGACTCGAGTATATTACACCAACCTATACTTAAAAACAAAGATTTTATTCTAAAAATATTTGCTTAGATGTAGAGATGGAGAAAATTTAGAAACAGGAGACGAACAAGGTACAAAAACGAGCGTATTTGAGACAGGAGGAAATTCAGAGCTCCATACCCATTATTACATCCCACACTGTACTCACAAAACGTTTGTAGCTGCTGGAATGTAGTGACGGGGATGGAACTCTGAATCTCCTACTGTACCAAACATGGAATATGGGTGTAGCAGAGAGGAAAAGTTTGAATGTAATGGAGATGAGGTGTCTGAGGAGTATGTGTGGAGTGACGCGTATGGATCGGGTGTGAAATGATGAAGTGCGAATATATAATATATATATATTAAATATATAAGCTGTAAAGCTGTAACTTTACAGAAATATAGCTGTGGTCCCTCTTATTATCTGAGAGGATTATGGTTACAGTTAAGAAAACAGGTAGCCAGTTACTGAGACAAATGTGAAATGTACCCATCCTTCATTTATTTCTACCGCACTTATGTCTCCCGATCTTGTTGATATTACACAAAAGCTACCTTAGGTTAATCTATGTACATATTCCAAATATGAATGACCTTGAACAACTTTTCATGGTCACAGACTTGTTTATGTGGCCAAAATTTCATACCTTATATATCATAAATAGTTATGGCAAAGCTTCCATACTGTGGCTACATAATAAGTAAATAGGCACTAGTTAGTGTCCAGCTCCATACTGCCCTCATTGTTAGTCGGGTTTTCTTTCTTTCTTGTATTCTTGTATTCATTCTTTCTTGTTTAATTGTGGCAGGCACTTCTACGCTTCAGAATTAACTGATTCCGACCAAACCTGAACACAATGACCAGCCTATGACCCAGCTATGTCAACAAGGTTTTGGTTGCTAAGCAATTACTCGTTCCCTAGCAGTGGCCGAAAACCCGTTTTTTGTGTTTTTCACGTTTTGAGATGTAGAAGCATTAATAACAGGCGTAGAAAGCTCTGACCTCTTTAGGCATAATCTTGAGGTCATTCCCTATCGGAAGCGTGCCATCCATTTTTCCCCTTTCTCCTCTGGTTATCGAGTGGCAATCCAGCCAAGATTGGCCTCAGCATCCCTAGCAACCAGTACCGGTTTACAAAAATGTCGCCCTCCCCCCAGTTCCCAAGTGGCTAGATGGAATTAAATGAAAGTTTGCATGCTTATAGACATGACTAGTACTACAACGTTCTATTGTACACTTATGTGCTAAATTGGCCAAATGAGGGGTCAAAGGTCATCAAATGCAAAAACGGTGAAAATAGCTAAAATAACAACTACGCTCACGCGAAATGCTGAGGCTCCAAAGATTATTATGCCAGGGCCCTGGTTCTTGGGTGGAATATTGCACTAGAGTACCTCCATACAAAAATGACAGTGTCAAAACTCACTTCCAGTCGTTGGCAGCGCCACCTCGAATTTGTATCTCTGGTGGGCCATTCTGTGAAGTTCAAGTTCCCTAACTCCACAGTGGATGGATGGAATCAAGTGAAACTTTGTGCTTATAGACGTTAATGAATACTACAAGTGTGCTTCGTACATCTATCTATCTATCTATTGCCAGACGCCTCAATCCCGTTTGGGGTGGCCACAAACAAATCGCCTCCAAGTCGCCCTGTCCCCCGCCATTTCACTGCCTTGCTCCCAACTCACACACCCCTCTCTCACATACCTCTCCACCCCAACCCTCCATCTCATCCTCGGCCTCCCCCTCCCTCTTCCCCCCTCCACCTCACTCACATACACTCTCTTCGTCAGTCTTTCACCCTCCATCATCTCCACATGGCCAAACCACCTCAGTGTGTTCCTCATAACGCTTCCTATCACATCCACATCAACACCACAATGCTCCTTTATATCTTCATTCGTCAGCCTGTCTCTCCATGTGACTCCACAGGCTCCTCTAAAATAACTCATTTCCACTGCTCTTACTCTTGACTTGTGTCCTTCCAACAACGTCCAAGCTTCGCTTCCGTACGTTAGGGTTGGTATCACAATACTGTCATGTAGTAACTTTTTCACTTCCATGCTCACTTCCCTGTTTCTTACCACTGCTTTCAAAGAACCAGCAACCTTTCTTCCCTGCTGTACCCTTTCAAGCACTTCACCCTCCAAACCTCCATCCTTACTCATCACACTACCCAAGTACTTAAACGGACTCACATTTTCCAATTCCTCACCATCCAACCTCGCTGTACATTCACTGACTTCACCTCTCTCAAAGACCATCACTTTACTCTTCCCTACATTCACCTTTAGATTCCGTTTCTTACACACTCTCCCAAACTCATCCTCCAAGCTTTGCAGCTTCCCTTCGTCTTCACTCAACAACACAGTATCATCTGCAAACAACAGTACAGGGAGTTTCCAAACACTATCCTCTCTCACCAGGGCCACTCCAACATCCACTACCCTACCTTGTACCTCTTTTATTACCCCATCCATGTACAGACTGAACAACCATGGAGGCATGACACATCCCTGTTTCAACCCAACTTTCAAAGAGAAAAATTCACTTAGTTCACCATCCACACGCACTGCAGCCTTCGCACCATCGTACATACTCTTCACAACATTCAACAACTTCCCATCTACTCCATATATTCTTAACACTTTCCACAATCCTTGTCTATCCTCCCTGTCATATGCTTTCTCCAAATCCATGAAAGCCGCATACAACTTCTTTCCCTCCTCTAGAAACTTTTCCATTAAAGATCTAAGAATGAATATCTGATCTACACAACCTCTTCCCTTCCTAAAGCCTCCCTGTTCTTCTCCAACTAATTTCTCTGTTCTTTCTCTAACTCTGTCAATAAGTATCCTACCATACACTTTTCCTATTATACTAAGAAGACAAATGCCCCTATGATTACCACACACTTCTTTTTCCCCTTTTCCTTTGTACAAGGGAATAATTATACCTGACTTCCAATCCTCTGGAATTCTACCTTCCTCCCAGGTCAATCTGCACATCTTCCACATCCATTCTACTACTATCTCTCCCCCATGCTTCAGCATTTCACCACACACTCCATCAATTCCTGGGACTTTCCCCTATTTAACTTTCTTCATTGCTTCCACAACTTCTATCCTATTGATTTCTTCCTGTCTTCTCACCTCCCTCCTTCTCCCAGCCATTCCCCAGCCACTTATACTCTCATTACTTCCATCCTCAACGTTCAACAAATCCTTAAAGTGTTCTCTCCATCTGCTCACTTTTTCTCCCTTCTCCACTAGTTATCTACCATTTTTATCTTTCACTCCCCTGCTAACTTCACTTCCACCCTGTCTTACTCTTTTCACCTCTTTCCAGAACATTTTCTTACAGTCCCTCCACTTTACACTGAAATTCCTTCCAAATTCCTCATCCACTCTCTTCTTACTCTCTCTTACTAATCTTTTCACCTCTTTCTTTCTACATATAACTCTCTCTTCCGCCTCTCAACTTCTTCCACTCCCCTATTTCTCATCCATTCATTGTATGCTTTCTTCTTTTGTGCCACAGCCTGTTTCACCTCTTCAGTCCACCACGCTGTTCCTTGCACCCCCCTCCGTCTTCTCTTTCTTCCACACACCACATCACATGTGGCACATATTTCTTCTGTAAATATCCTACACACACCTTCCACGTCTCCCATCTGCTCCAATTCATATTTGCCTAATCGTTCCTCCACTTCTCTCTTATACTCTGCCATTTTCTCATCCTCTTGTAACCTTTCCACTCTCCTTGCAACTACTCCTTCCTCTCGTCTTTTCCTTCTTCTATTCCTCCATCTTTCTTGAATTCTAATTCTGGCCACCACCAAGTAGTGGTCAGTAAGTCCACTCCCCCAACGTCTATAAACTCTTGCGTCCATTACACATCTTCGCAACCTTTCATCCACACACACATAATAAATCATTGCCTTCCTTTCATTCAGTTCACCACCCACCCTTCTCATCACTCGCCATGTATACCTGTGGATCATTTTATGCCTGAAGAGGGTATTGGCTATCACCAACCCCCTCCCAGCACAAATGTCCACTAATGCACTCCCATTCTCATCTATCTCAGCAGGCACACCCCACTCACCAACTATTCCATCCACCTTCACATTCCCAACTTTACCATTCATATCACCAGTCAAAAACACTTTCATTCCTTCCAAACTTATCCATGCACACTTCTACATTTGTCCAGAGCTCTTCTCTCACTCTTCTAGCACGATCTTGCATTGGCGCATACACACACACAATCACCCACATTTGTATTCCAACTTTCAACTTTACCCACACAATCCTTGACCCAACTGATCCATACTGTCTTATGCTCCTCTTCCATCTTTTACTCACAACTATACTTACTCCTTCCTTTGCCCTCTCATTCTCACCTACTCCTGCACATATACCCCATCCATACTCCCATTCTCTCACATTTTCTCCTCTCCATTTTGTTTCAGTTATTCCACATACATCCACTTTCGCACCCTCAAGCACCTGTACAATCTCTCTCTCTTTCACCTCATCAATCGCTCCCCTTACATTCCAGGTTCCAATAACCATGTCCTTTGTCCGGTCCTTGGTCGTCATCGTTTGGTCAGTCCTTGTCTGAGGCTTATTGTTTTATTTTTTTTGTTAGTTGTTTTCCAGGGAGGGGCACTAACCCTCCGCCAACCCTTTTAGTCGCCTTTTACGACAAGCAGGGATACTGGGGGAGTATTCTTGACAAAACCCCCCTACCTCCAGGGGGTAGGTCAGGGGTCAAAGGTCATCAAGTGCAGAAAATATGGAAAGTTATAAAATTCAACCTTGCTAGCCTAAAATGCTAAGGGAACGGAGATTTTTAAGCCAGGGGCACTACGGAGATTATTAAGCCAGGGCCATATTCTTGGGTGGAATGTTGCACTGGAGTACCTCCATACAGAAATGACTTTAGTGTCGAAACTCACTTCCGGTCGCTGACAAAGCTTGGTCCTCTTAGAGCTGGCCATCGTCGCCCACCGGCCTATTATTATTATTATTATTATTATTATTATTATTACCCCCCTGGGGGTAGGGGGGGTTTCAAGAATACTCCCCCAGTATCCCTGCTTGTCGTACGAGGCGACTAAAAGGATTGGTGGTGGGTTAGTGCCCCACCCCGTAAAAAGAACTAACTGAAAAAGCGAATAAAGTGCCTTGGACCCGGACGGACCATACGTTGACGACTAAGGAACGGACAAAGGACATTCTTAGGGTGGGAATGTGGAATGTGAGAGGAGTGAATGACGAAGTGAAAGAGAGAGATTGTTCAGGTGCTTGAGGATGGAAAAGTGGATATATGTGGATTGACTGAAACTAAATGAAAAGGTGAAAGGGTGAGAGAATGGGAATATGGTTTAGGTATATGTGCGGGAGTCAATGAAAATGAGAGGGCAAGAGAGGGAGTATGTCTGATGATAAGCAAGAAGTGGAAGGAGAATATAAAAGAGTATGGAACAGTGGGTGCAAGGATTGTATGGGTGAGGATGAAAGTAGGTATACAAGCGTGGGCGATTGTATGTGTGTATGCCCCGACAGAGGATCGAGTAGCAAGAGTGAAAGATGAGTTTTGGGCGAGTGTAGAAGCGTGTATGGACAAGTTTGAGAGGAGCGAGAGAGTGCTGTTGATTGGAGACATGAATGGCAAAGTTGGGAATGTACGAGTGGATGGAGTGGTTGGTCAGTGGGGTGTGCCAGCTGACGTAGATGGGAATGGAAGTGCTTTGGTGGACATCTGTGCTTGTAAGGGGTTGGCAATAGCCAACACCTACTTTCGGCATAAGATGATCCACCGGTATACATGGAGAGTAATGAGGAGGATGGATGGTGAACTTGATGAACGAAAGGCAATGATAGACTACGTGTGTGTGGATGAGCGAATGAGAAGACAAGTGTTGGATGCAAGAGTGTGGAGAGGGTGGGGTAGAGCTGCAAAGAAAGTGGTTGAGGAGACGAAAGGGAAGACAGGAGGAAGCAACTCCTGTGAGAAGAGTGGAGAAATTGCAAGATAGTGAGAAAATGACAGAGATATAAGAGCATAGTGGAAGAAAGATTGGGAAGGTATGAGCTAGAGCAGATGGAAGGGGTGGAAGACGTATGTAAGATATTCACGGAAGAGATAGGCACAGCATGTGAGGCGGTTTGTGGAGTGAGGAAGAGATGCAAGGGTGTGCAAGGGACAGCATGGTGGAATGATGAGGTGAAACGAGCTGTGGAACAAAAGAAGATGGCATATAGTGAATGGTTAGCTAGTAGAGGTAGGGGAGAAGATGAAAGAGAGAAGAGAGAGGTATATGTGAGCAGGAGAAGGGAGGTTAAGAGACTGGTGAAGGAGAGTAAAAAGAAAGTGGATGAAGAGTTTGGGAGGAATCTGAGTGTGAAATGGAGGGAGAGTAAGAAATTGTTTTGGAAGGAGGTAAAGAAAGAAAGGCAGTGTGAAAGGGGAAATAGAAGGGGAGTGAAAGATAGGAATAATAGATTGTTGGTGGAGAAGAGAGAGAAACTGAGGAGATGGAAGGAGCACTTTGAGGATTTGTTGAATGTAGAGAGTGAGAGCAGTGCGAGTATAAGTGGTTGGGGAATGGCTGGGAGAAGAAGAGATGAGAGGAGGAAGGAAGAGATCAGTAGGGCAGAAGTAGTGGAAGCTATGAAGAAGATTAAGTTGGGAAAGGCCCCAGGAATTGATGGAGTGTGTGGTGAAATGCTTAGGTATGGGGGTGAGATTTTGTGGAGTGGATATGGAAGTTGTGTAGATTGGCTTGGGAAGAGGGAAGGGTTCCAGAGGACCGGAAATCAGGTATAATTGTTCCTTTATACAAAGGAAAAGGGGAGAGACAAGTATGTGGTAACCATAGGGGTATTTGCCTACTCAGTGTGACTGGTAAAATATATGGTAGAATACTCATTGATAGGGTTAGGCATATGACTGAGGAGCTAGTTGGAGAAGAACAAGGGGGATTTAGGAAGGGAAAAGGGTGTGTAGATCAGATATTTGTTCTAAGATGTTTAGTGGAGAAGTATCTAGAGAAGGGAAGGAAAGTGTATGCTGCCTTCATGGACTTGGAGAAAGCTTATGATAGAATAGATAGGCAAGGTATGTGGAAGGTATTAAGAATATATGGAGTGGAGGGGAAATTGTTGAGTGCTGTGAAGAGTATGTACGAGGGAGCTAGGGCTACGGTGCGAGTGGATGGTGAGCTGAGTGAGTTCTTTGATCTCAATGTGGGACTGAAACAGGGTTGTGTGATGTCTCCATGGCTGTTTAATATATACATGGATGGGGTTGTAAAGGAGGTGCAGGGTAGGGCAGTGGGTGTGGGGGTGGCTCTAATGAATGAGGGTGAGATTTGGAAGCTTCTGGTGTTGCTGTTTGCTCATGATACAGTACTGTTGAGTGAAGATGAATGGGAGTTGCAAGGTTTGGTGAATGAATTTGGGACAATGTGTAGGAGGAGGAATCTGAAAGTTAATGTAAACAAAAGTAAAGTTATGGTGTTTGAGAGGAATGAAGTCACAGAGTGTGCAGTGAGGTTGGATGGTGAGGATATGGAGAATGTGAGTGCATTCAAGTACTTGGGTAGTGTGATGAGTAAGGATGGAACTTTGGGGGATGAAGTGCGTGAAAGGGTACAGCAGGGAAGGAAGGTTGTTGGTACACTGAAAGCAGTGATGAGAAATAGGGAGCTGAGTATGGAAGTTAAGAAGTCACTGCATGATAGTATTGTGATCCCTACCCTGACGTATGGAAGCGAGACATGGACCTTGCAAGAGGGGAACAAGTCAAGAGTGAGAGCAGTGGAAATGAGTTACTTGAGAGGAGCATGTGGAGTGACATGGAGGGACAGGTTGACGAATGAAGAAGTGAAGGAACGCTGTGGGGTGGATGTGGATGTGGTTGAGAAGATTAGGAGAAATACGCTGAGGTGGTTTGGACATGTGAAGAGAATGGAGAATGAAAGACTGACTAAGAGGGTGTATGTAGGTGAGGTGGAGGGAGGGAGAGGGAGAGGTAGACCGAGGATGAGGTGGAGGGATGGAGTTGAGAGGTATATGAAGGAGGGGGGGGTGAGTTGGGGGGAGGGTAGTCAAACGGTGGGTGACAGAGCGACTTGGAGGCGTTTTGTCTGCGGCCACCCTTTGCGGGATTAGGGCGTCAGGCTATAGATAGATAGATAGATTATTATTATTACATTCTCTCTCTCTCTCTCTCTCTCTCTCTCTCTCTCTCTCTCTCACACACACACACACACACACACACACACACACTCTCGAAAATAACACACCCTTCTCTCTCTGTCTCTCTTAAACACACACACACACACACACACACACACACAAGCTTCGTGCTCGAACAAACACACAGCCTTCACTCTGTCAAATACACATTCTCCCACACTCCAGGCCACCAATTTACGCCTCGTTCTCTGGCCTCATCCGCTCCATTGCCGAGCACACAAAGTCCCGGCAGTGTTTGTGAGAATGCCTGCTTCAGTGCTCAGTCATTTGCAAGTTATCTGGAACTGAATGTACTCTCCCTCAAAAATGTGTCGGTCACATTCCTCGTGTAATATGTAACACCACAGACCAATGGATACCTCAAAATGCTAGCTGGTCGTTCCCTAGAATAGGCTATAATCTCTGCTTCCATATATCATTTGCTAGAAAAAATTTCCATCATACTCACAGTAAGTGTTCTTCACATGAGCTCATTCTCCTGAAAATACATTAAACTTCATGAATCATCACAAGCTGTGTTCATATTTTAGGATGACATCGAACTTTTCCACTGCAATACTTTTCTGATAGCGTGTACACTCGTGAGGCATTGTTTCTTCTGACCCTCTATGTCCCAGACTGGTCGGATGGAAGTCGTGGCGAGGGATTCACACCGATTGTAGACTTGCTTACAGTGTTAAAGCACAGTAATATAGGGTGGTCCATGTATAACGCTCCTCTTTCACTTCGTCGTGCTTACTCCTGTGTTGGGGAACGGCTCGGTCAGCGTTATGTATCCCTTGTTTTTTCCCAATTTCCTACTGAGGTCAGATGCAAGTGGAGCGCTGTTGACGAATCATCACGTAGTTTGAACAAATTGCGAGGGCATTGTCTTTCACGCACTATAGATGAACAATTGCCCAGCGACGGAAGTTATTGTATTGTGAGTGTCAGCAAGCTACAGTATACCAACCAGTTGCTGATTATAAGAGCTTATTACCTTCCTCAGAGTTTATTCAGCACTATTAGAGATGATTCTCCTGTGGCCTTAGACATGGTGGCGTTTATATAAGTATACTCGCACTTGCTGCCATCACACAATTTGCTTAACTTAGGAGAGTGCCCTGGTAGTGCATAGATTAAGAACATCTCTATATAACCCCATGAGTTTTAAAACTCTCTCCTATATAAAATAAAAGTGCCTGCAGACTACAGTAGGAAGATATATTAAAAAATGTCACCATCTTGATAGAGTTCATGGCCGCTGAATCAGCCCAATACCAGGCATATGCATTCTAACAAAATGCCAATTTGGGTTGCGTTTTATTAGTCAAACAGACAGGACCTAATGAATAATACACATTTTCGAATCAATCACACCACCTTCTTTTTTCTGTGACCAACATAGAAAGAGGCCGGAAAGCTTTCTTTTTCCTCAATCTCTTCGATCCAAAAAGATTTTACATTTTATTCTTGCTATTACTAGATGACTTTGTTCAGGTTATAAAGAGCTTATCGAACTGGAAATATTAATACAGCGTAAATCACCCCTTCCCTACATTAGATCTCTTTTAATTTGAAAATATTCGTCTGGGATATAACAGGAATAAAATTTACAAATTTATCATCGCTCTTAAATTGTTAAAATGTATTATAAGGACAAGACCCGATTTTCCTACCACCTCTTCCTTAGCGATATATTTTACTAATTACTCCACTCCTTGATATTCTTTTGCGTGCTGTTATGTATTCATATCGACACACAGTACCTTTCATCAGTAACATTCAGGTAGCTGTTAGCCTCTACATTCAAATGACGTAGTTTTTGTTCCATTCTTGCAATCTTTAAACTGTTTTATTTCTTATGAGACAAAGTTTTCGATCTAGAAGGGATGTGATGGCCTTTTATATACGCCTCCATTATGACGGGGTCTTTCTTGAGGTGAACGTATCAGCTGCTCGCAACAAGAGTGAAGTACAAAATACGTCAGGTCAACTTATTTTCATGTATAAATATCAGCCAGAAAGTTTATTACCCTGGCGGGCGCGAACCCACGTTCTTCAGTGTACGAAAACGCACACTTTACCACAGAGGCTCTATATATATATATATATATATATATATATATATATATATATATATATATATATATATATATATATATATATATATATATATATATATATATATATATATATATATCTTCAGCACCATATCATCTGTGAAGTGCTTTCTGGTACTGACCTTTATCGTTCGTCTAATTATATCTCCCATTAATTCATGGGATGGAAGGGATCCGGAAAAAAAGACAGAAGAGTAGAAGACCTACCCACTTCATCTGACATAGTTTTGGCAGTTTTCTTTTCGTTTTTCATTTCCTCAGACTGATGGTAAACTGGCTTTGTTATGTACACATGTGAAACATTTTTATGGCTCATTATCTACATCTACCCAAAACGCAGCTGAAATAGAATCTAAAGCTCTGAGATTCAACTGAAACACTGAACAGCAGGTCTTGGATGAGAAACTCTGGCTATGAATTCACTTCGGCCTGGTGTACGACTAGAGGTGAGCAGAATCTATGGCTCGCGAGTGAACAGTAAAGTGCCATATTACAAGTGAACTGTAAAGACACTGAGTTCTATTCGTTGGCTTAGTAATACTGATGTACTGCTATACACAGTGCTATTTTCAGATGACACATGCAGGTTATAAATACATAACATGAGAATCCTTCACGAGCAGTAGTGTTACCATTATTTGGCAGATAAGGCAGACATTGTCGTTAAAAAGGCACACCTTATGAGGTGGAAGTCTTTACTGAGCACCAGCGTTTGCTTTGCTAAGCGTTGTTAAAACTCAGCAGAGCAAAACGCTGAAACTCAGCAAAGACTTTCACTTCACAAAGTTGGAACATTTGTTTAAGTCCAAACACGGTTCAACATTTCTCTCTGTTTGATTTCTGTGATTACAGTGTTTCGTTGTTCCGCATAAATTACATTATCCCCTTTTCTTGTATAGCCATATACTTTTTTTTTTTTTTTTATTGAAAACAGTAATTAACACAATAAATACAGCCAAACATGTGTTAAATACGGCTTTGCTCGAGGCAAAGTATGCATACCTAGATCAAAATGTTTTTTTCAATATGTATTCTCTAGAGAGTTATGAGAAGTAATGATGCCTACACAGCACAACTTTCTGTATCCTAAGGAAATAAAACCAAATCCATAAAAGCATTACTTTCACTGTAAGAGTGTAGAGGAACCAGATGTATTGACAAGCAAACGTCAGTCCGAGACGTCATATAATGAGGGACAGCAAACAGCTAATGAGGCAACAACAAAGTGTGTCAATGGGTGTCATTTGAAAAGGTGTGGAATCAGTGTGGGTGAACTCTACCTTTATTTCTAAGAACGAGCGAGCGCACCGAGCTAAGCCATGTGTACGTTAAGCTGAGAGATGAGCAGCCCGACAACACGGCCCGACCGCGATGGTTTGCAGTCTAATAACTTTTCTGCTATGTAAGATGGAGAAGAGATTCTTTCAGCAGGTGGTAGATACATTCAATGAATTTTGTTTTTACTCATTTGTTTTTCCTTCCTCTGTTCTGATATATATTTTAGAGGAGTAGACTGTAGCACCAGTCGAGCAGGGCAGTACTCCCGAGGTGGATGGAAAGCTGATGAGAGGGAGTGCTGGAGCTCCCGTTTCACCAGCCCTCAGGACTAGTTCCTGACCATCCCCCTTTGCTGAACTTTTTCAGTGTCTCAGTTACACAGAGAGTAGGTCAGCATGCTCTCCAGTACAAATTTCTCTAACTACCTACACCAAACTACATGCACAGTACACACTACACTTCCTTTTCCAAAAGTCAAAAATTATGGCGTCTCATCACCAAGCCTAGGAGTCCCCAGGGGGGGGGACCATAAATGCCCCCACCATCCGTCCCTCTCCCGGTGACGACTCGAGGTGCCTGGAACCACTGTCTGACTCTCTTCTTCTTCATTTCTGCAACATTCGCGGCCTTTCCTCTAACTTTCGCTCGTTGAGCACCACCTCTCCTCCTCTAAACCTCACCTTCTTTTTCTAATTGAGACTCAGCTGTCTGAGGCAACTGACAGCAAACCCTTTTCTGTATCCTCCTACTTTCTCTATACTCATTTCAGAGCCAAAGGTGGCTGTTGTGTATATATACGCAACGACTTATCTTGCTCTCGTGTTCCTGAACTTGATTCTTCTGAAATCTCTACACTCTGGCTTCGGCTTTCCTGTCATTTTCTGACTAAATATATTTGTGCTGTTTACTTATCCCCTAATTCTACTGACTATCAAAAATTCTTCGACTATCTTACTTTTACGATGGAACACATTCTATCCATTTCTCCTTTTTTTGAAATCTCCATTCCAGGAGATTTCAATGTTCACCACCACCTTTGGCTTTCCTCTCCTTTCACTGAATCACCTGGTGAACAAGCCTACATTTTTTCTATCCTCAATAACCTAGAGCAGCTTGTACAGCACGCTACCCGTATCCCTGACCGCCTTGGAGAGAGCTCCAACATACTTGACCTCTTCCTCACAACTAATCCTTCTGCTTACTCTGTTAATCTTTTCTGTCCGTTGGGCTCCTCCAATCACAACTTTATTACCTTAACCCGTCCTATCACTCCGATATGGCCTGTGGACCATCCAGGGAAACGTCATCTGTGGCATTTTGGAGCCGAGGACTGGAAGGCCCTGAGGCAGTACTTCTTTAAATTTCCCTGGAATGATTGTTGCATCCATGGCCGTGAGCCATCTGAGTGTGCCTTGCGCATTACGGAGGTTATTCTCTCGGGCATGGAAGCATACATTCCTTTCTCATATCCTTTGACTAATGCAAGAAAGCCTTGGTTTAATCACGCTTGTTCTAATGCTGTCTGCAACAAGGAGAGGGCCTACAAAAGGTACCAGAGCCAACCCACCACTGAATCACATCATCTTTATGTTTCTTCCCAGAATCGTGCTAAGTCTGTTCTTCGCTCTACTAGAAATAATTTCATCCATACTAAATGCTCTCAACTCTCCAACTCAAATTCTTCCTGCTCCTTCTGGCACCTTGCCAAAAATCTCTCTAACAACTTTACCTCATCATCCTTCCCTCTTCTTTTCTACTCTGATGGTTCTGTAGCTATTTCTTCTACTGATAAAGTAGATCTCTTCGCACAGACTTGCTCCTTCAATTCCACCTTAGACGATTCCGGTGCTGTTCCTCCATCGCTTTCCCCCTCTGACTTCCTCATGGCTGACATTAAAATTTCTTCAGCTGATGTATTTTCTGCCATCACTGGCCTCAGTACTAACAAGGCATATGGGCCTGATGGGGTCCCTCCTGTTGTTCTCAAGAACTGTGCTTCTGTGCTTACACCCTGACTAGGCAAACTCTTTCGCCTTTGTCTGTCAACTTGTAACTTTCCTTCTTGCTGGAAGTTTGCTCTCATTCAGCCAGTCCCAAAGAAGGGTGACCACTCCCAACCCTCCAACTATCGTCCAATTGCTTTAACGTCCTGTATTTCAAAAGTTTTCGAGTCAATTCTCAATAGAAAAATCTTAAGTCATCTTTCCTATCACAACCTTCTTTCCGATCGTCAGTACGGATTCCGTCAGGGACGCTCCACTGGCGATCTTTTCACCTACCTTTCAGACTCCTGGTCATCCTCCTTTCGGGACTTTGGCGAAAGCATCGCCATTGCCCTTGATATCTCAAAGGCTTTCGATCGAGTCTGGCATAAATCTTTAATTTCCAAACTGCCCTCCTACAGTTTCTATCCTTCTATCTGTGCCTTCATCTCTAGCTTCCTTTCTGGTCGTTCTGCAGCCACTGTTGTAGATGGTCATCGTTCTTCTCCTAGATTTATCAACAGTGGTGTTCCTCAGGGCTCTGTCCTATCACCAACTCTCTTCCTTTTATTCTAACCCTATCCACTCATACGCTGATGACTCCACCCTTCACCTTTCCATTCGGTTCCCGCAACGCCCATCTCAACAGTTACTTCAACAAACAAGGGATGAGGGTATGGCACACCTAATGTCTGACTTGGCTTGTATCTCTGACTGGGGTAAAAATAATATGGTTGTTTTTAATGCATCTAAGACTCAGTTCTTAAACCTATCAACCCGACAAAATCTTCCACAGGTATACCCACTAATGTTTAATAATATTCAGCTTAATCCTGCATCATCCTTGAACATGCTTGGGGTTTCATTTACTCGGGACTTATCTTGGAAAGATCATATTACATCTTTTGTAAAATCTGCTTCCAAGAGATTGGGTGTGCTAAGCCGACTCCGCTCTTTCTTTACCCCTGCACAATTGTTGACTCTATACAGGAGTTTTATCCGCCCCTGTGTGGAGTACAACACTCATGTGTGAGGAGGCTCCCCACATACAGCTCTTCTCAATTGGGTGAAGTCAAAGGCTTTTCATCTCATTATCCCGCGCCGTCCCGAGGACGTACTTCCACGTCCTCACGTTTTGTCACAGCCAGTCCCGAGGACGTACTTCAACGTCCTGCAATTGCAAGGTTCATAATTTCCACAAATTTCAAAATTCGCGGGAGATTTTCGTTTCGCCCGGGTACCCAAGCCTCCCCTACCTGCCGCCAGGCGGGCAGTGTCCTAGACCCCGCGTGACCCGCGCTCGCCCTTGTCTCGGTCACTCACCTGCCAGCAGTGACCCAGGTCAGACATGGCGCGGAAAGGTCTCTCAGATGAGCAAATTGCATCCGTCCTGGAAGCCTTCACTGGAGACAGTGTTTCTCCACTCGATGATGATGTGGTGGATCGCGATTACGTCCAGCCAGAGGAAGAAATAAGTAGCAGTGATGAGGAGGTCCCTTCGCCCCGAAAAACGCGGTATGTGACATACTGTAAGGCAAGGGAAGGCCAGGCTGCTCCCCAACCACGTGCACAGCTATCTCTCCATCACGATTCTGATCAGGACGAGGATGAGGACGATGAGGATGACGGAGGGCTAGGACGTGATATCGCCGAGTGGTTGGGAAAGGAAAAAATATCACCACGTGGATCAGAAGGTGGGGCGAGACGACACCTAAGGTATGGTTCAAGTACTTTGTCTGGGGAAGTAGCAAGTGGTGTGGTGGGATTGCTGGGAGAAAGGGAAAGTGTTGTGGCGGCAGCGCGGGGTGAAAGTGAGAGTGGTGTGGGGGTAGTGCGGGGTGAATGGGCCATTGGTGGGAGGGAGGCAGCACGAGCACGTGGTGCTCGTAGGCCTAGGGGAGAGGAGGTTGAGTCACTCCCCAGCACTTCTTTCGCCCCTGAATATGCCCAAACTTCCTCCCCACAGCCCCAGGATGTGGGGAAAGGAAAGAAAGGGAAGGGAAAGGGTAAAGGAAAAGGGAGAGGGAAGAGAAGTGCGAGTGATGAGAGGCGCCGCTCTCCACCTCCCCAACCTCCCCCACCACCCTCACCTCCCTACCCTGACGAAGGGGACGATGGTGACGTGGCTAGAGACGGTGGTGTCACGTGGAACTGGGAGGATGGGAGTAATTTTACTCCCATCATTCACCAGTTCACTGAGGAGTGGCGGTCAGGTTGCACGGCTCCAGGTGTAAATGCTGGGTCGTCTCGTTTAGATTTTTTCAATTTGTTTTTTGATGAGGCGTTTGTTGGGCGCATAGTAGAACAGACGAATATATTTTCACAATCCCAGCGCCTTGAAAGTGAACGCCTAGGAACCACAAGCAAGCATGCAGAACAGTATGACTTTCCCGTGACTATATCAGAGATGTTCCTATTTTTGGCCCTGGTAATCTTGATGGGTGTGGTGAAGAAAAATCAAATTCCTGCCTATTGGACAACGGACCCAATCATCCTAACACCTTTCTTTGGAAAGGTGATGGGTCGTAATAGATTTCAGTTTATTCTCGGCCGCCTCCACTTTTTTGATGCAGATGATCCAGCCAATGCAAATAACACCGATAAAATGAGGAGAATTAGGCTGGTATTTGATCATTTACGGGAAATGTTCCGCTCCTCATTTTATCCCTACAGAGACCTCGTCATAGACGAGAGTCTTGTATTGTGGAGAGGCAATATTTCCTTTAGGCAGTATATACCCAGCAAGAGACACCGTTTCGGGTTCAAGATCTTTGTTATGTGTGACTGTAAGACTGGTTATGTGCAAGACATAGTCTTGTACACGGGCGCACAGACAGATATAATAGAAGATCGGAGTATAGGACTCTCTGGGGCCGTGGTGAAGACAATGATAGAAGAGTACCTTCATCGTGGTCATGTTTTGTACCTGGACAACTGGTACACTAGCCCTCTTCTCGCTAGGTTCCTCCACCAACACGACACCGGAGTCTGTGGTACAGTCAAGAGAAACCGTCGCCATATGGTCAAGATAGGGAGGAAACTTGACAAGAATGAGATGGTTTTCTTCCAGGCCAATAACATCCATGCAACCCTGTGGAACCACAACAGGGAAGTTTGCCTCCTATCAACTGTTCACAGCCCCCTGATGCACCGCACAGACTCCGTGGATCACCGTTGCGAGAGGAGGCGCAACGTATGGAAACCAGAGTCTGTACTTGCCTATAATCTGAACATGAGGCAAGTTGATCAGTCAGACTCGATGATTTCAAGTGTTGACTGTGCCAGGACAACGATGAAGTGGTACGAGAAACTCTTTTTCCACTTGCTCGACATCACGGTCCTGAACGCCCACTACCTGCACGCAATGACCACCGGAGTATCCGAGACCTTTGAGGGGTTTGTGAGGGAGCTGGCACGTGAAATAATCGCCAAGCATGCCCAGGAAAGACCCCCACACCGCCCCCGCGCCCCCTGTGCTGCTCAGACTCCCCTACGTCTTGCAGCCCGCCACTACCCCAGCGCAATCCCTTCCGAACCAAACCGTCGTAAACCCCAGCGTCGCTGCCATGTATGTAAGCACTCGACAGTCAGACCATCAACGCAGAGAAAAGACACAAGATACGAGTGTGTCGAGTGCAATGTTGCGTTGTGCCTTCAGCCTTGTTTCAAGGAATACCATAATCTCGTACACTTCTGAAACTGTGTGGGAAGGCGAAATGACGCTCATGGTAATGGTAAGGCCAGTCAGTAGGTGCTAAGTCAAATATAAAGTTGAAACGGGTGTTATTTTTTCAGAAAAGTAATGTATAAGATGAGAATTAGTGTAAGTGGAAAGAATTGTTATCAAAACTACACCCACTGTGTAAATCTGGTCAGTAAATATGTGATAGCAAGGAAATAAAGTGGAAACGGGTGTAATGTTACCATGAATAAAACGTATAAGTTGAACATTACTGTAAGTTGTCATAATTGATGTCACGATTACACCCACATTCTGGTCAGTAAGTATGTGATAGGAATTATATACAGTGGATGATGTTGTAATATTAGTAGTAAGGTATTTTATAAGTTGATTACTTGTGTAAGATGAAACAAATGATATCGCGATAACACTCCCTGTGTAAGTACGCGCAAATATGACGCTAAGTTCCATCGTACGTTCAGAAATGATGTAATATCAATTATATCAAGTGTTTACATGTGCAATGTTAGTGTAGAATAATTATATAAGTAAAAAAATAGGTTGTAAGTTGAATTAGTTGTCATAGCGACTTCACCGTGTGTGTTACTATGCGCTATTATTACGCTATATATTTACGTAAGGCCTGAAATAATCTCAAAACAGTTCTATAAAGTTGAAAAGTGTATAATAATATTAGAAAGGTATTATGTTAGTAGAAAATGCACAATACGAGTTGAAACATCAGTCACAGCGAGTTCACTCACTATGTAAATTAGCGCTAGCATTACGCTAAATGTTATCAAAAGGCCTGTGAATACGTAAAAACAGTTCAATATAATGTAAAATGGTATAATGTTATTGTAGAAGTATTATGTAAGTAAAAAAAATTATATGTATCATGATTTTAGAATGTTAGCGATTCATGGGAACCAAGTTGGCCGATTTTGCTCGTTTCTCACGATGGTACAATGGTTATTTCTGCTCTATTTTTGTATAAAATCCAATATACTCTTTTATCACATGTTTTTATGTTTGTAATAAATTCATTTCTACTTACTTTCATTGGTTTCCCAAACTTATAATACCATAGAAAACGTTCGATGCTCACACCGCATAGGGAGAACACGGGGCCAGGTGGGACCATCGCATACCTGGTTAAGCTAATTAGGGACCCCAGGGACCACTTTCTTTGCCACCAGCCATTGTTTCTGACCAAAAGCGAAAGTTTAAGCAAAAAAAAAAAAAGGTCGAAAATTGCCCGGGATTGGGGGGTACCAGTGGTCGAAAAGTTGCCGGGACGGGGCGGGTTAAATCTCCTCCTCTTTCTGACTCCCTTCAACCTCTGTCTCTTCGCCACACTGTTGCATCTTTATTTCTTTTCTATCACTACTTTAATGGTCACTGCTTCTCTGAACTGTCTGCTTGCATTCCTCCACCTCGACGACGGGCGCGTAGCACCCGTCTGGCAGCAATCTCTCATCCCTATTCTGTCCAGCTCTCTAATGCAAGAGTTAACCGTTACTCCCAGTCTTTCATTTATGCAACAGGTCAACTCTGGAACTGTCTCCCTCTGTCTGTATTTCCTGCTGCCTATGGTCTCCAGTCTTTCAAATGCATTGTGTCCAGGCATCTCAAAATGATCGGATCTTGAATTTGTCTTTCTATTGTATTTTGTTTTTCTCTTGGAGGGAACTGTAAACTGCGGGCTCATGGCCTTTGGTTCCTTCTTCCTCGCATAATATATATATATATATATATATATATATATATATATATATATATATATAATCTCATCTCATCAGCCGTTTTGAGTGTCCACTGCAGGACCGGCCTATCCCAACCGAAGCGGGGACGCTACAGCCAATGTATCTCTACCAAGTGGCTTAGGCTGTGTGATAGAGATTGTATGTAGGGTGAGAAATGCTTGTAACTGTATTATAGTGTTGGAGTGGCTTTGGATGCGTGCGTAGTCTGTGGACCAAGTGTAATCCGCTTGCGCAAGCCGACTGGGTGCAAGCATACTTTATAGTATGCGACACTGGTTAAACCACAGCACCCCTAATGTCCACCAATGCAGTACGTGGCCAGAAGAACGCTCCTAAAGTTTATTACCCTGGCGGGGCGAAAACCCTCGTTCTTCATGTACGAAAACGCACAGTTTACCACTATACCACAGAGTGCTCCATATATATATATATATATATATATATATATATATATATATATATATACTCATGAGGCCAAAGAAACCTCTTGGAATCCCAGCTTTCCAAAGGAATGTACCGAGGGTATGAATTGACATGATCCATTGTGAAATCAAATTAAGAAAATATTTCCTGTTTTAACACTGATTTCTTGTATGAATTCTAACATTTAAATATCAGATATTAAGCTCATACTTTTATGTGAATTTTTTTTCTAAGTCTACTAATACCAAGTTGGATCACTTCCATCTAAAACGGGTCCAAGCTGGCGCAGGGGGCGGAGCATCGGAGTGACGTCAGCTGGCACGAAACCCAATTTCAGTTGACGCGTGACTGTGGTGGTGAATGGATGTATGCTTCAATCTCCAGATCATGACACACTTTCAGTCCGAAGTTAGGAAAGGGACTGAAATGTGTGAGGGAAGGTATGGAGGTGTGAGGGAAGGCGTAGGGATGTGAGGGAACCTACTGCTATGTTTTACAGTTAAACAAGTCCGCACTTCTTCCCCTTCTTCATTTTCCCTTATTATACTTGTTTATTTTGAGTGTGCCCTTTTATATATTTTCTGTTACTTAAGCCAATGACGTCACATGCAAGCCATGCCTCCCTGCGCCCTGAGGGAAAGTGAACCGACTTGGTATTAGTAGACTTATTTTTTTTCTATGTTTAGGGGGTTAAATCAGCAAGGGAAATAGCCCCATTTTTTTTTTTAATAGATTGTTAGCCAAGCATTTACTGACGCAATTCGTTGACACGGCAAGCCAGGAGCAGAGAACTGAACATTGTGCGTGCGATAAATGCTACGGCGCCTCGCTATAAGCACATCCAGAGAGAAAACGTGTGAAAGTAAATATTTTAGCTCAATTATTCTTTTGTTATTGTTTAACTTCGTCACCAGAAATGTTGGAAGGTTACACGAATATGAAATTATGATCCATCTATCTATCTATCTGTCTATTGCCAGACGCCTTAATCCCGTACGGGGTGGCCACAAACATATCGCCTTCACGTCGCCCTGTCCCCTGCCATTTCACTGCCATGCTCCTAATTCACACCCATCTCTCTCATATACCTCTCCACCCCATCCCTCCATCTCATCCTCGGCCTCCCCCTCCCTCTCCCCCCTCCACCTCACTCACATACACTCTTCTCGTCAGCCTCTCACCCTCCATCCTCTTCACATGGCCATACCACCTCAGTGTGTTCTTCCTAACGCTTCCTATCACATCCACATCCACACCACAACGCTCCTTTATATCCTCATTTGTCAGCCTAGTTAGCAAGTAGAACTGTATATTCAGCAGTAGACAGAGTTAATGTATTAACTTGAAAAGAAATATCTGACTTATTTTTGGCCCGGGTGTCATGGTTAAGTTTGCTGTAATGTATTTTTATCAAATGCTGTCTTATCCTGTTTATATTTCTTAGAAGCTTATGAATCACTTGCAGCTGAAACAAACCGTATGACATTAGCTTAAATAGAATACTTAAGCTGTTCGGACTATGATGGGGTTCACACTCTCTCCATTCACATTCATTATTAGTTAAATCTGTTTTTCGTAATCTAACTTTGCTTCCAGTATCCCTGATTCATTTGTACTGTATTCTTGCCTCAACGTTCGTGCCTTCCGTCTGCTGTTCCGTGTCTCTCAATTGCTGCCTTGTGCATTTTCATACACTTAGGGATCTTTAGGATTTCCTCTGTGTTACTCTCTGGTGCCCTTTTATGATACTCCAGTCTGTTTATTCTTCATTCTTTTGCAAGAGACACATTTCTCTCGATGTGTGCAACTCTGTAGATTGGCCCAGGGAAGGAAGGAAAGTGGCTGGGGCTATGAAGGCCTTGATAAACAGCAGAGGTCTGTATGTGGCAGCTAAGAGAGGCTTTCATGATTTTTATGAGTTTTATTGCCTGCTTTAGCCTGCTTTAACATAAGAGTATGAGACCATGGTGTGCCATGAAAGTGAAAAGTCGGGAGTAAGTTAGTGGCAATGAGGCTGTTGAGGAATGTGTGTGGAGTGTGGAAAATCGTTAGGGTAAGGAATAAGGTGATTCGTGAAATATCTACGGTAAGGATGCTTGTGAACACCAGAATCAGAGGGAATGTACTTGGAAGGTATGGTCATGTGGAGAGAACGGGTATGAATGGAGCAGTGAAAAGGTCTCATCTAAGCGAGTTTGAAGATGGGAGGAGACCTGGTAGGTCAAGAAGCTGGATCGATATGGTAAATGAGTGTGTAAGGAAGAGAGGTATGGAACCTGACGATATTAGGGCACTGACAAAGGGTCGATCTGGCTGAATGATTTTTGCACAGAACCGTGTATAACCAGGATCTGTGCACTTTGATAACTGTACAGTTGATCTATCCGTCGGATCGGCAGATATTAAGCTACAAATGGACAGGTGTACCTATCAAGTGGAGTCAGGATTCCGGGGACTTGAATGATGTGTGAATGACAGTGTGGTCCATTCAACTGGAGAACTTTAGCTAGTATATGAGTATATCAAGTCATTTTCTGGCTCTCTAGACCCTACCTGACGCCATCCAAGAGTGGGAAAGGAGATCTGCATGATTATATACGTTTTATTCATCGAAAATATTGCCCTCACTCCCTCGTCGAAGCCATTTGGAAGAATTATACTCAGATTAATGCTACTAATGGGAAGATACAACGTTACTGGCCCGATCCGGATCCTCTTCATATCCAAGGAGTCGTATTGGGTGCCGTATCTTCCCAACTAATATTTACATAATTGGATATAATTCTTCCACCTGAACAGTTCTTGTTACTGTGACACCAAGACTCTCCAAAGAATTGTGACCATGTTTCGAAGCGAGTCGATCCATTACAGTCAGGGTCATGAATGCGTTATATCATCTTTCTCATAATGCATATCTACAAACAGAAAAAGCTGCAGGTCAGATGCATTCGTGTCCAGCAGAAAACGTTGAATATCAGAATTAATCAGATCTGGCGTCAGAAGCTGTATAGTCAACATGTTGCAATGGATGACGAAATTAATTAATCCAGAGGTTTAATTTATACCATGCAGCAGCGCTCTACCAAATGTAATTTTAATATCATTTAGTGTCAAACACTGTGCAGTTTCCATTCGCATTGCTCACAAAGTTTATGTGAGGACGCGATGAAATTAAGCGCGCCGTTACTTAGGCAGAAAGTAATACAATTAATAATAATATCTATTTATTAATACAGACTTTTAGAACCAGTAAGTACTCGAATATGAAATTTGTGAAATAGTCATGGGTTGATCTACTTCGGTTCTCTATGTGAGATAATAGTGATATAGCCTATAGATAGACAGATAGATATACAGAAACTTCCCTTCACCGTGAGGATATGTACGCCAACTGACAAGAGGAGAAATGAAAACAGAGACTAAGTTCTTTCACACATTACATCTTCAGCCAGAGTAACACAGAGACATGAAGGTGGATGTCTTATACACACACCTACAACAGGGAGGGGCACACAGAACAAAGAGGTTTCACGTTTTGACCTGCAGAATAAGGCAAAGATAATACAGGAGGCTCTCCACACCCTTTTAATATTTTGAAGAGATTGTTCAGTTAAAATATATTAATCCTTTTACTTGTTCCTAGGTCACAGTCCTTACCATATGCGGCGTTGTTCACACACACACACACACACACACACACACACACACACACACACACACACACACACACATATATATATATATATATATATATATATATATATATATATACCTAGGCTGCTTCCCCCAAGGAAAGGGAGGTAGCCGAGACAGGACGACACACTCTCCATTTACTCATCCATTCAAACACATTCATTCGCATCTTAGCCCCAAAGGGGAGAACGGACAGATCCTCACCGCACCACACCGCACAAGGGTCAATTGCGCAATGCAATCAGTGACATCCGCAGCAGGGCCCGACAGCAGAACTGGTTTACCCCTGCCACATCATAACAGACCCATCCCCTTACCCGCACCTGACCTGACTAGCTGATCAGACCAAAAGCGGGAGAACATCCCCTCAGGGCTGCGTCATCACTTATTCATTCACAATTATATATATATATATATATATATATATATATATATATATATATATATATATATATATATATATATATTGAGACAGGCTTGTTCTGAGGGAACCGCAACTTATACAGGAAAAGCAATACCAGTGTTGCCAGGAACAGCATATTTATTATGTCCAGACGTTTCGACATATTCATCTATGTCATCTTCAATGGATCTAAAAAGATGAAAAAAGACCTGTAAGGTATTTAAAATCCTAAAAGAACCATATGAGCGTGAGCTCATCGTACCTACATAAAAGAGAAAACGTAGTGTTAAACTACGTTTTCTCTTTTATGTAGGTACCATGAGCTCATGCTCATATAGTTCTTTTAGGATTTTAAATGCCTTACAGGTCTTTTTTCATCTTTTTAAATCCACTGAAGATGACATACAGTAGATGAATATGGCGAAACGTTTGGACATAATATGTTGTTCGTTGCAATACTGGTATTGCTTTTCCTGTGTGTGTGTGTGTATATATATATATATATATATATATATATATATATATATATATATATATATATATATATATATATATATATATATTACGTCCTAACCATAGCAAGCCTATACAAAGACTGTAAAGCAGCACCCTCCCCCTCAGATAAACAGTCTTTCTATACGCGTGCTATGGTTAGGATATGAGTTCATCCGAAGCGAAGTGATGTGAGGTGATGGAATGCGAGGCCAAGGTAGGTCTCCCCTTCGTTTTGTGTACCATCCTTGCTGCAAGTGTATTCTATATATATATATATATATATATATATATATATATATATATATCTATATATATATATATATATATATATATATATGTGTGTGTGTGTGTGTGTGTGTGTGTGTGTGTGTGTGTGTGTGTGTGTGTGTGTGTGTGTGTAGATATAAATAGATAGATAGATACGGTAGAAAATAATGTCAACTTGTGTGCCCTTATGAGTGTGTGTTTCTGTGCGTTTGTTCGTTTCTTTCACGAGAACAGTACTAGATGTCGACCTAATTATCCCCACAATTATTCCATACGGTAGGGATATAGGAATCGTACCTGTCCGTCCATCTTTCCTTCCGAACCTGTATCTCGGAAACTACGAGATGGATTGGCTTCATATCGGACAGAAAGATAGAGTATGTGTCGTAGTTGATGCTTGTATATGTAAAATTGCCACATTGTACTTTACGAGCTATGACCATATAAGGAAAAATCAGATTGTGTTATATTTTGGAAACTTCTTGCTGGATTCTATTCGTACTTAATCTTAAAGAAAGATAGAATATGAGTCCTAGTTTATGTCCTTATATATGAAACTGCCACCGTGTATTTTACGAGCTATTTCCATATAAGGAAAATAATCTATGAAGAGCTGTATCTTGGAAACTACTTGCTGGATCATCTTCACTTCTCAAAGAAAGATAGTGTAAGAGTCTAGTTTATGTCCCTATATATGGAATTGCCATCCCTTTTGAAGCATATCTATATATTCTTTACCTAATGGCGGGAATACATCTTCGCATCTTCGTTTTGCATTCGGCCGTGGTAAATCCAGGAAGTGTCAGAAAAATATCAGAGAGATGCCTGGAACCACTGTCTGACTCACTTCTTCATTTCTGCAACATTCGCGGCCTTTCCTCTAACTTTCTGTCAAACACCACCTCTCCTCCACTAAACTTCACCTTCTCTTCTTGACAGAGACTCAGCTGTCTGAGGCAACTGACAGCAAACCCTTTTCTATTTCCTCCTACTTTCTCTATACTCATTTCAAGCCGAAGGTGGATGTTCTGTATATATACGCAACGATTTATCTTGCTCTCGTGTTTCTAAACTTCATTCTTCTGAATTCTCTACTCTCTGGCTTCGGCTTTCCTGTTATTCTCTGACTAAATATAACTGCACTGTCTATTTATCCTCTAATTCTACTATCAAAAATTCTTCGACTATCTTACTTCTACGATGGAACACATTCTATCCATTTCTCCTTTCTCTGAAATCTCCATTCTAGGAGATTTCAATGTTCACCACCACCTTTGGCTCTCCTCTCCTTTCACTGATCCACCTGGTGAACAAGCCTACATCATTTCTATCCTTAATGACCTAGAGCAGCTTGCACAGCACCCTACCCATATCCCTGACCGAATTGGAGAGAGCTCCAACATACTTGACCTCTTCCTTAAAACTAATCCTTCTGCTTACACTGTTAATCTTTCCTCTCCATAGGGCCCCTCCAATCACAACCTTATTACCTAAACCTGTCCTATTGCTCCGGTACGGCTTGCAGACCCTCCAAAGAAACCTCGTCTGTGGCACTTTGGAGCTGCAGATTGGGAGACCCTCAGACGATACTTCTTTGATTTTCCCTGGAATGATTATTGCTTCCATGGCCGGGAGCCATCTGAGTGTGCCTTGCACATTACAGAGGTTATTCTCTCGGGCATGGAAGCATACATTCCTTTCTCATATCCTTTGACTAATGCAAGAAAGCCTTGGTTTAATCACGCTTGTTCTAATGCAGTCCACAACAAGAAGAGGGCTTATAAAAGGTACCAGGGCCAACCCACCCCTAAATCACATCTTCTTTATGTTTTTGCCGGAAATCAAGCTAAGTCTGTTCATCGCTCTGCTAAAAATAATTTCATCCGTACTAAGCTCTCTCAACTCTCCAACTCGAATTCTTCCCGCTCCTTATGGCACCTTGCCAGAAACTTTTCTAACAACTTTACCTCATCATCCATCCCTCCTCTTTTCTATTCTGATGGCTCTGTAGCTATTTCTTTTACTGATAAAACAGATGTCTTCACTCAGACTTTCTCCTCCAATTCCACCTTAGACAATTCCAGTGCTGTTCCTCAATCACTACCCCCATCTGGCTTCCTCATGGCCGACATTAAAATTTCTTCAGCTGATATATTTTCTGCCATCACTGGCCTCAATACTAACAAGGCACATGGGCATGATGGAGTCCCTCCTGTTGTTCTCAATAACTGCGCTTCAGTGCTTACACCCTGCCTAGGTAAACTCTTTCATCTTTGTCTGTCAACTTGTACCTTTCCTTCTTGCTGGAAATTTGCTTTCATTCAGCCAGTCCCATAGAAGGGTGACCATTCCCAACCCTCTAACTATCGTCCAATTACTTTAACATCCTGTGTTTCAAAAGTTTTCAAGTCAATTCTTAACAGAAAAATTTTAAAACATCTTTCCTATAACAACCTTCTTTCTGATCATCAGTATGGGTTCCGTCAAGGATGCTCCACTGGCAATCTTCTCACCTACCTTTCAAACTCCTTGTCATCCTCCTTTCGGGACTTTGGCGAAAGCTTTGCCATTGCACTTGACATCTCAAAGGCTTTCGATCGAGTCTGGCAAAAATCTTTAATTTCCAAAACTCTCCTCTTACGGTTTCTATCCTTCTATCTGTGCCTTCATCAATAGCTTCCTTTCTGGTCGTTCTATAGCTGCTGTTGTAGATGGCCATCGTTCTTCTCCTAGATCTATCAACAGTGGTGTTCTATAGGGCTCTGTCCTATCATCAACTCTCTTCCTTTTATTTATCAATGATCTTGTAAGTTGTACATCTAACCCTATCCACTTGTACGCTGATGATTCCACCCTTCACCTTTCCATTTGGTTCCTGCAACGTCCATCTCAGCAGTTACTTCAACAAATAAGGGACGAGGCTATGGCACACCTAATGTCTGACTTGGGTCATGTCTCTGACTGGGGTAAAAATAATCTTGTTTTTAATGCATCAAAAACTCAGTTTTTACACCTATCAACCCGACACAATCTTCCAGACCCTCGAAGGTTTAATAATATCCAGCTCAATCCTGCATCATCCTTGTACATGCTTGAGGTTTCATTCACTCGGGACTTATCTAGGAAAAATCATATTGGATCTCTTGTAAAATTTGCTTCCAAGAGATTAGGTGTGCTAAGCCGACTCCGTACCTTCTTTACTCCTCCACAATTATTGACTTTATACACTGGCTTTTTTCGCCTCTGTTTAGAGTACAATTCTCATGTGTGGGAAGGTTTCCCACATACAGCTCTTCTCAACAGGGTGGAGTCAAAGGCTTTTCGTCTCATCAACTCTCCTCCTCTTACTGGCTCCCTTCAACCTCTGTCTCTTCGTCGCACTGTTGCATCTTTATCTCTTTTCTATCACTACTTCAATGCTCCTCTGAACTGTCTGCTTGCATCCCTCCACCTCTATGACGGGTGCGTAGCACCTGTCTAGCAACAAACTCTCATCCCTATTCTGTCCATCTCTCTAATGCAAGAGTTAAGTGTTACTCCCAGTCATTCATTTATGCAACAGGTCAACTCTGGAACTGTCTCCCTCTGTCTGTATTTCCTACTTCCTATAATATCCAGTCTTTCAAATACAGTGTGTCCAGGCATCTCGAAATGAACTGATGTTGAATTTGGCTCTCTTTTGTATTGTTTTTGTTTTTTCTCCGATGGAATGGTTTGCGTGCCCCTGGCCTTTGGTTCCTTCTTTTTTGCATTTACATGCATATATATATATATATATATATATATATATATATATATATATATATATATATATATATATATATATATATATATATATGTCAGGACTCCATATTATAATTACAAATGATAATAGATAGATAGATAAATAGATAGATAGACAGACAGTTAGAAGCCTAGCAACATGGGGGAGAGGGAAGAGAGAGAGAGAGAGAGAGAGAGAGAGAGAGAGAGACTCGGAGGTAGCTCGTGGGACTTTATTCTTCATTCTGTGTGAGAGCCTTTGTTAATATTTCCAAGACAAATAAAAATAGTCCCATACTATTCTTTACCTCTCCTGTCATTGAATGACAAAAAGGGAACGAAGATTATCTACTTACAAAACTACTCAAGTATAATAACCGCTCGTCCACGAGTCTAATATCTGTATAACTGATCTACAAAACTTAACTACAAGCACCTACAAAGTTATTGTGAGATATGGCGGCAGCGAACGTACGAGCCTCGTCTACGAATCAACAGTGAATTCCTACAAAATACAAGCTACAAGCCTACGAGTCTACAAGCCTACAAGTCTATGAGTCTACAAGCCTATGAGTCAACAAGTGTACAGTTGATTCTGCATTATCAAGATTGAAAACAAAAAATACCTCTCACAACCAACAACTCACAACCAGCTCCTGACAGTTCTCTCCAACCCCCCCTCCATCTCCACGATCATCACGCTGATTTAGAAGTGGTCACACGACGCCTTTGCCAGTAGTTTAACAAAATACTGATACAAACAATCTTGCAATTTCTACAACGAACCAACGAACTACAACAATCTATGATCAACTACAAGTAACAACTCTACGAGTCGTCTGTATAATCTTCTACACGCACCTACAAGTAGTGGCAGTCTTCATCCCACAACGAGTAAATCACAAGAAAAAAGGACCGCGAATGCATCGAGAAAGAAAAACAAAACAAACAAACGAAGAATGAGACACGACTCTCAACCACCAGACCTCACCCTCCTCTCTCTGCTACATCCATCCAACCTCCACCGCAGACGCAGGAGTGCGAGGTCAAGATGACGAAGCAAATACCAAGTCCATATTCACAACTCATCTTACTCATCTTCACTGAAGTTACTCATCGCTACTCATTCACTCACCACAGCTACCAGTGTGGGAAGTCGACGTCATCATGCATGCTTGCTGAAAAGACGCCACGTCAATCAACTCACCACCTGCACCATCACTAACACCATTTCCACCACAGTAAAAATTAGTGAGTTACATAGTTACTTCATTTATACAATACACAGTGATAGACAAAAAACTTCTGCACGAACATATAAAACGTGCTGTATAGTTACAACGTACATACACATACTTACTTCAGTTATCTCCATAACTCAAACACTAATCACCAACAATAAATATTCTACACTGTATATATTCATTCATTTATTATAGCATTTATTTACTACCAACGAGTGTTACCATTTATACCTACATAAAATACGTGTTTCATACATACAGCTATACATTATTACATCTACAAAGTAATAAAGAAAATATACCATCACAGTTACTCAGTGAGCGATTAAAAGAACTGTATAAAACATTTATTAATTAAAGCTACCTTGTGGAAATAGATAAATTAAGTTACAAGGAAAACCAGAAAATAAAAAATGGCCAACACAAATGACGTTAGCAAGATTGAACATCTTCCACACAGTCGTGAGGACAAAGATTTCCACACAGTGCTGACGCACATATACCCCACGATAGGTACAAGTGAACAACAAGTCAGTGTATATACTTAATACTGTCTATAGTGTATATATATTTTTTATATAAAAGAACAAAATATGGGTCTATATAATATCATTTTCAGAAATATCTGTGCAATAAAAACTAAACCTTAAAAAAAGGTCCCAAGGGAATTAGCCAGCAATTATGCAACCTCGAGCAACACCGAAAAAACGTAGACAAACGAAGAAAAACAAACTATAGAAAATCAATATATACAAAAAAAATAAGAAAGAAAGAAAAAGAAATAGAGTAAGATCACATAACAAACAAATGAAAATAATCGTGTTACTACAAATGCCAAAATACCACATAAACTCCTTCTATAAGTGAAACAAAAAGCAAATTGTTGTCCCCACAAGCAAGCGGCATGGCACATCATCACATAAACTCCTTCTATAAGTGAAATAAAAAGCAAATTGTTGTCTCCACAAGCAAGTGGCATGGCACATCATCACTATCATCGATCGCAGAATTACCGGATTCAATGTCAGGACTGCAATTATAACAATTATGTAACGACAAACGATATGTAACAGTTATGTAACGACAAGCGATTGCATTATGTTACATTTCCTACAATTATGTAATGATAAACAATATGTAACAATTATGTAACAGTTGCATAAACAAGATGTAACTTTTATGTAACTTTGACTACAATTATAAGAACAACACAGTTATGTAACAATTGCATTAACAAAATGTAACTACAATTATAAGGCCAACACAATTATGCATTACCACCATATTATGTAACAATTCATAAAATGTTACAATTATGTATTACTACAATGTTACTACAATGTAACAATTACAATACATTTATGTAACAATTCACAATGTTACAATTATGTGTTACCACAATGTTACTACAATATTATGTAAAATCATACAATTATACTACAATTCTGTATTACCAGAATCATCATACTAGTTAGGTGAAATATTAGACATTACTAAAAGGATAACTCAATATGTAATGTCATAACCTAGCAGTATTACCATTGCACAATTATATGCGTATGTCTGTTATATATACACATCTTACAAAATGTTATACAACAACCATTGCATTTATTCAAATATGTATACAACTTGTTTAAAATGTAATATTACTAGATCATCACAATTTACTATGAATATTATATGTGTACAGTATTATAATCAATATTATGTACTAATAGATTAGCATATGTCAATGATGATTGCTATCGGAGGACCTTCAGCTGCGTGGCCAAGCAATGTCAGGACTCCATATTATAATTACAAATCATAATAGATAGATAGATAAATAGATAGATAGACAGATAGATAGAAGCAGCAAGTCAGATGATGAGAAGGTATTGTGCCTGCGAGAATCGAGCAATGCTAAACATGCTTACACACTCTAACTCAAGGAATGCTTTATAGGCACACAACAGCTCCTAGTGACCATACACACACATACACACATACTCACACACAGGCTTCTAGAACATTCCAACAACAGTGTAACACACGTGACACGACCCCTGCTACACCAGAATTTAGGAAGCAGAGCTCAGAAGGAGGCTAGCGATAGAACCGACAGGTAGTGGAGAGAAAGAACAAGAAGAGGGGTCCAACTAGACTTACTTAGTATATTAAGTCTCTGTAAGACATACCCTGCTCAACTTAGATTTTCTCTGGAGATAATAAATTAAGATCAACTCCCTGTATTCATCTTTAACTCCTACTACAAGAATCGCGAGTCACACACACACACACACACACACACACACACATATATATATATATATATATATATATATATATATATATATATATATATATATATATATATATATATATATATATATATATATATATATTTTTACATAGCCTATGATTTCATCATCCTTTGTGTAATTTTAACGCACAGTTGCTGCATGTTTGATCACGAGCGTGTTCTGCCTCAGTCCCCCCCTTCTACCGTTATAGTAGAGTAAGTCGTTCTCTCTGTTGTCCAGAGCGGGATTGTGAACTCTATTTCCCCATGGCTTTCATTTGCGCGTCCTCTTACAAGTTGTATCAGGCTCTGCCGGCCCCTATTTAATGAGCTCAGTCTCTGCATCATTGCCACTTAGATCTGCTCCTCATTTTGTTCACATCTCTGTCCTCCCCTGTACAGATATTATTATTGTGAGTGCTCAAGAAATCTCCAAACATCTAGCAGCTGTGTGTAATTTGAGTATTACTGTTATTGCATTCTTTCTTGTACTGTATAGCATAAGTTTAATTTGTAGGCCTAGTGAAGTTTTTGTAATTCATGTAGGGTTCTTTATGTCAGTTATTTTTGATAATAGTTTGTATCTGTAATTATTTATCTGGCATTCACTGAGTATTATCTGGTATCTCATTTTATCAGGGCTGACTTAGATAAATTTATTCTTGCTAATTTCGTGTTAATAGAGGCTATTGCAGTTAACCATATATTTAACCTGTTTTTGCCATTACATTATCCTTATGAGTCCTGAATGTTTTGTTGTTAATTTAAGCATAAAACTTTAACTTGTAATTTTACCTAACTCTTTTGTTTTGAACCTGGAACTTTACGGGACAGTAGTGATTATTAGTATTCTCACTTAAAGTGTACATTATCTTTCTCTGTTCCGTAACAATATACACAGTATGTACACACACAATGTAACCCAGAAAACCTTTTACGACTGTAGTTGGTAACCATATAACGTAATTACAGGGTGAAGTGGAGACTGCTATGGTGCTTCGGTTAACTGGATGGAGGGACGTAAATGAGGTGTCCATCCATGAACAAAAACCCACACTACTCCCAGAGTCTCGTTGTGGTGAGGTGCTGTCAGCCAAAATGGAACATCAGTTCAGTGCACAGGACTACCCTTCAGTGACGGTTGCTTGCCCAGGGTAATGGATCTGCTCGACCACACAGACGAGTTGGTCAACAACAACACCACCCACTCATTCACTGGCCTGGCAGCAAACGATGAATGTGTGTAAGTGTTCTTGCTCTCTTGGCAAATTAGTATTATTAGTACTAATATATACTGTTATTATTATTATTATTATTATTATTATTGGTAGTAATAGTAGTATTAGTATTAGTATTAGTAATATTAGTATTATTAACATCGCTCAAGGGATTAAGAGAGACAAAAAAAATTACGAGATTTTGGTTAAGAGAAAGTGAGAAAAGAGAGAGGAAAAAGAATAGGAACAGCAGGGACCAGGAAGAGGTTAGGCCAAAATCAGAGGTGGGGGAACGAAGAAATAATAGGGTTTCAACCACAACGGGGGATATAGGATGATGATGGATGAAGGAAAGGGATGAAAGACTCGTTGGTAATAGTTGTAATTAATGGTTATAACAGTACTGCTGACGATGATGAAGGTGACATGAGGGGGGATGAGAACAAGGGAACAATAACAAGCAAGTAAAACAAAAATAAATGAAAATACACGGAGAGAGAGAGAGAGAGAGGTCTACAGCCGACGTGAAAGGCATGTGTGATGTAGTTTATCATACTCTCACCATTACAAGCCGATTTTATTTATCTTTGAAAGGTGTCGGTAAATGAGGGGCTAATGTTGTTGCTACAAACATGAACCCAGTGGACTGCAGGAGATTGATCACTTCTACCAGTCGCTCCATTAAAAAAATTTTTAAAGTTATGTGTTAATGAAACTGTCGTGCCAATGAAACTGAAACAATAAAGGCTTGGCTATTGATGAGATGATTATAGCCAGAAATGGGGTGTTTTCCCTTGGTAATTTCACCATGAAGACACAACAAAAATGTTACTGTAAAATTATAGGTGGAATTTTCAATATTTAATTGCTAGAATTGATGCCAAGAAACAGTGTTACGAGGGAAAATCTTTTTTGGGTATTGTTTTCACCCGGTTTGTCTGTTTGTTTGCCTGTTTATCTGTTAACAACTTTACGCAAAAACTACAGGTGCGATTCTGACTAAAATTATCAGGATGATAGGCTATGACCTGATCACCTGATTAAATTTTGGGCCAAACTGGGTCAAGACCCAGGCTGTAGGCTCCAAAAATGTAAAAAAAAAAAAAATAGTTTTTTCGCCATAACTCCTTTCAAATTCGTCATATCGACATGAAACCAAAACCTAAAGGTTCATTTTCGAATCTGCATCCTATACCATCCCTCATTACATCAGGGGGGTTATCTCCCAGTTAGCGGTAAGGGGGTCAGTGTCAGGTGGGTCGGGCCTAAAATTTCAAATGGGCATAACATCGTCCGTGTTCACCCGATTTACTTCACATGTGACACATTTGACTAGATATTCTGTTGTGTTTATATGTCAGCACTAAAATGACTAGGTTTGCTGTGCCTTGGCACCACTTCTTGTTCAATTTTATAACTGAGGCATTCACCAATTACAGCCGGACACTCCTTTGGAAAACTCGAGATTCCAGTGGGTTCCTACGCATTTTTGGGTGAGTTTTTAGTTGATAACAAAATTATTGAATAAATGTATCACAAGCATAAAGAATTTCAACTCAGCTTCACATAGGAGCAAAGTTACAAGCTTCTGCATGGCGTGATGGTCGGGTCGGGCCGGGCTGGGTCGGGCCAGGCCGCTCATTTCCCAACTTAACTGAGAATAAACATCTCCCTCTCGTTCGCAATTAATGCTGTGTCATTGTTCATGTATGGAGAAAGACCATAACTCCGTAGTCTTTGTGTTAACAACGGTGATGTTTAACTGAACAATCTTTAACATGTTTTTTCTTAAGTTTGTTCAAGTGTTGTCGTTTGTTTTGTATGTTGTGTGTGTTTGATGTGTGTGTATGCTTTGTGTGCTGCTACAACAACTTATCATCTATATTTACCGACATGTAACTACCTAATTGCATTATACAGGATTTGAGCTAAGCTCGTGTTGTCCCATCTCTTTTCTGCAATTATTTATTGGGCTGTTTGTATAAGGGACGTTATGAAGGCTATGTGTAACCTTTTCAATATAAAAAGAACTTTACCCTAAGCAATATGAAATCGTCTGGAGATATCAATAATGAATTAAACTACAGATGATCAAGAAGGAACACTCAGAATTTGCAACATCTCCGCCCAACAGTTCGTTCTAATTGCAGAGCATTTCAGTTTGCCCTGTGACCTTGCCGTTCGACTAATTGCTCTAAAAGTCAAGTTTCTTCATATCTGCCCAGCTGACAGCCATTCTGCTAAGTCTGGTCCAAATTCTTTCAAAGATGTTTATATTGGCCGCGCTCTGTGGTCTTGAGTTTTGACCTATTGATATCAACATCAGATCCCTTCATCTTTGCCTGGCGTTTAACCTTTCCATCATATTTGGTCCAAATCAAGTCAAAACTGTGTTAAAGAGTAGAACATTTCACCTTCTCCTATGACCTTGACCTTGGACTGATTGTTCTGAAAGTGGAATCGCTCCATCTTTGCGTTACCGTCAAACTTTCCACTAAGTTTACAGTAATTCATATAAGATCAAAACTCTTTAAGATGATCTTACCGTACGACCTAGATCTTCGAGCTATAGTTTTCCAAAACGTTAAGCCGTACCCAAGGAAAACTCTCAACTCTTAAAAAAAAAAAAAAAAAAAAGGTACTTTATTACTATTATACACACACACACACACACACACACACACACACACACACACACACACACACACAGCAAAATAATACCCCACTCTCTTTATCATGAGCGTGCGTGTAAAAACCAAAGGTCACCGGCATCCATGGGTGATGGAAGAAAAGGCATAGAGGCAGAGGAAGGTGATGTGTGGGCAGCTGGTTGATGACATATTTTTTAGCTTTGTCTTCTGTCCACCAGATGATTATTCTTGGCTTAGGAATGATCTCTAGTAATATAATCAAGGGCGTAACTCTATATCTAATCTCTCCGATTCCAAAAACAACCCCTAATTGGACTTAAATTGCTGTTGTAGCCTTTGGTCATCAGAATGGTGAAGTGAATAACGAGGGAAGGCACACATATTAACTAACAGTATGATGAGATGAAGGGATGGAGTGGAGAATTATATGAGAGAGGGAGTGTGTGAGCTGGGAGCAGGGCAGTGAAATGGTGGGGGACCGGGCGACATGGAGGCGATTTGTTTGATGTCACCTCTTACAGGGTTTAGGCGTCTGACAATAAATAGATAGATATTATTATGACCACAAAAACGCGGTGAGGGAGATGTGTATTTTACATGTACCGGGACATATTTTTAAAACAAGTGGAATTTTTACTCCTTTATTCTAATAACATTTCATTCTTGCTACTAACATACGAATTTATTCTGCTTAGGAACTCACCTTAAGAGTGAATGGATTAATGATGTATCTAATCCCTCCAGTTCAAAATGTCATTCCTACGCTGCAGAAAGTTGTGAAGAAGACTGGCAGAGCGTAGATCATATCAGTTTAAAATGAATGTTATAATACTGTACTCGTAATTGCAAGATACAGTAAGAGAAACGAACCGCCATCATACAATCATCCACTTTGAAAAATTATGACTGTGTTTAGTATACATTCGAGTAAATTATCTATATGTTCCGTCAGATAGCTCAGATAATGTTTGTTATTAGACTGCCAGGATAAAACTGGTATTCATATAGAAGTTGAAGATTACAAGGTACGAAGGAATGCATGCGTATTGTAGACTGAAAACATCACTATATGGTGCCGATGGCGAAGATACATATTGAGTGTAACTTGATTTTCGAAATTAATGATATATTATAATATAGTATGGAGCAATTTAATATTCAGCAGTGATATACACATGCATTTATGATAAAACAATGTTCAGTGATGTGGTACACAGTGGTATGTAGAGACAGTGTGTGCGTTCTGTGTACAAAGGTTATTGTGTCTTGTGAGAGGTAACGTTCTTCATCACCCCGCCTCTGGCTAAGCTGAAAGTTCTACTCATTGTGGGAAGATGTATTGTATTGTGCACCATAACTTTACTTAATTTAGTATTGGACAGTATGGTATTTCAAGCTGCAGCAAATTAACTATTATATATCTAATATAGTAAGTATTATGTTCGGTATGATGATTACAAACATTATTTAATTCATCATGGTACACTGGAACCACTGTGATAACATACCGTGCATAACATACTCCTTTATAACACCCTGTAAGATGTCTTCACTCCCATTAAGCTATAACTATATGTCAGTAATTATCGCAAATCGTCTGGATCCTAAAACATTCCAAGCAATATGCCATTAGAGACAAACGATAAGAGACAAACCGATATCATCCCACTTGAGGTGTAGGACCTGAGGCCTGGCTACCATACCCCAGTTCAGTTATGGGTGGACGACCAGCCTACTTTCCTTGATGGCACTAAATGATCGAAAAACTTTCAATCACCTCTTGGAGATCGAACATCAAACTAGTCATGCAGACAACGGCTTTCTGGCCACTACCTCGCCATATTTCTAAACAACGTGATGTAGTATGCTACATCATGTAAGGATACTGTCGAGACCCCATTTCTCTTAATGATCTTCAAAAACAAGGAAACTTAAAGTCGGCGAGCCTGCTGTGAAGCTTGCAAAAACCCTATGTTTGCAATTTGCAATAACTATCAACTCGGGATTTCATTCTCTTGGAAAGTATCTTGGAAAGAACTTATTTCCTCTCTTGTAAAATCTGCTTCCAAGAGAGTGTGCTAAGCCGACTCCGTACCTTTTTTACCCCTGCACAGTTGTTGACTTTATACACTGTTTTTATTTGTCCCTGTGTAGAGTACAACTCTTATGTGTGGGGAGGCTCCCCACACACACAGCTCTTCTCAACAGGGTGGAGTCAAAGGCTTTTCGTCTCATTAACTTTCCTCCTCTTACTGGCTCCCTTCAACCTCAGTCTCTTCGCTGCACTGTTGCATTTTTATCTCTTTTCCATTACTACTTCAATGGTCACCGCTCCTTTGAACTGTCTGCTTGCATCCCTCCACCACTACGACGGGCACATAGCACCCGTCTAGCAACAAACTCTCATCCCTTTTCTGTCCAACTCTAGTGCAAGAGTTAACCGCTACTCCCAGTCCTTCATGTATGCAACATGTCAGCTCTGGAACTCTCTGTCTGTTTTTCCTTCTGCCTACGATCTCCAGTCTTTTAAACGCAGTTTGTCCAAACATCTCGAAGTGAATGGATCTTGAATTTGGCTCTCTGTTATCTTGTTTTTGACTTTTTCTCGCAGGGAGTAATTTGCAGGCCCCTGGCCTTTGGTTCCTTCTTCCTTGCATTAAAAAAAAAAAACTCTATTGCCCTGTTAGAAGCGTAAGGGCCTGGGGTTAGGCTTTTCAGTCCACACATTTAATGCAGGAGTGAAAATTTGCTTGCTCTTGAGAGGAATGAACGTTAGCACTGAGCCTCAACCACCCCCTACAGTCCACATCTGATTGGAACGCACAGCTCACTAGACCACCGAGAGCCAAACTGTTCATTATACGTTTACCATCCAATAAAGGAAATGCTTTCTTGGATTACGGGACTCCATTTTACTTGTCATTCTTTGTCGAGCCATGTGATAAAAGCGCTGTATCGAGTGAGTGTTGGTGAACAAATTCCGGCTAATTAATGAGCAGATATAGTTTTTCCTAATGATAAAAGAAAAGGCTAACAATAACAAACATACATTGCTTAAGCGTTACACCAGACTTGAATGGGTTATCATAGAACATTTACCTCTTTGATGAGTAGAGATTTCTCAAAGGTCGATATATTCACCTGTCACTAGCCTAAATAATTACATCACACTATGCATGACTGGATGGAGATGAGGTGTGTGGTATGACTGACGTACAGGCTCATGATTAACTTACTAGAGGCATTGGGTTACCCATTTGCACTGGAGGCACCACTATTTGTAACCCAGTTCCGTTTAGTATGCATACCTACTGACTGACTAGAACTGGAACATTAAAATAAGACTTGAAATATATAAGGATGTAAATAGTGTGCGCGAGACACGTACAAGAGGCAGAGACGTGGGCTTCGTTGGAGGAAGATGAATGAGATATGTAGGAGACAGGCAAAGAAAAATGCAGGTAGAAGAAAAGTGTGGCATTCCGGGATGAATGAAGCGAGTGAGTCCTGTAAGAAATACGAAGGACAAAAGACATTAATGCTTGACCAAGACACAGGAAACTAAGGCGGAAAATTATGTGGAACAATATACGGAAGAATTCTAGCCATGAGTGTGATGGACATAATGAGGAAGGTATTGGGATTACTTTATATGAACACTAGGATTAGGTGCCGGTGTCGGGGTTGCAATGATCATGTTCTTGCCGCCCACCCAAATACCGCTGCTCCTGACGTCATCTCCACCTCTTACTCACACGGCCCCTTCAGACCGAGGCCTGGGTCGAGTGGGAGTAGAGGAGGAGAGGAGGAAGGCGGAGAAAGGAGGAGTGAAGAAGACGGATGTGGGGCAGACGAATATGGAGCGAGGGACGATAGGAAAATGGGTCGCCAACGCCAGAAGTACCTGAAAGCAGCATATAAAACGCCACGACGTAAGCATGGTGCTGAGGTTTTGGCACGTGCCCAGCAGGAGTGGAAAAGAGCACAGGGAACTGGGGGACAGCGAGGGCTGGAGAGGATTGTGGAGGAAAGGGAAGATGAAATACAAGAATAAACGAAGTGAATAAAGGAGTGATGAGAGAAGGAGGGTGACTACGTAAGGAGGGTGACTAGGTGGGGCAAAAACACCCAGGATGCACAATAATAATAGCTCTTGAGGGTCCAGGAGTCAGAGGCTAATGTACTCGGGGTGCCCTGGGGGGTCCCGGGGGTGGTTGTCATCTGTGAACTCTCACTCATGATGGTGTGCCAGTGGGTGAGAACAGAGGGTGTATACTGGGGTGTATACTGGGATGGAGTATGGTGTATTAATGACTCAGTGTCCGTATGGGAGGTTTATATAAGCACGCTCATGAGAGAGATGGGGCTAGAGAAGGTTTGGCAGACAGAATTGTCTTGTGTTCAGCTGGGACAGACGGCCAGAACAGCCATAACCATGGGCTTCGCGGTACTGGTGAATAGAAGTAGTGAAGAACAATCTTGCGGGAAAGTAACGCAAGGTATATAAGTGCCGTTAGAGTAAAGTTAAAGTACCAGCAGTCTCTACTCGGAAAAACCAGCAATAATATTTGACGTGTATGTTCCAGGTCGTGGCGAACAGTAATTAACTAGTAGAGTTAACTTAGAGTAAGACTTATAACGTTTAAGTGAACCTTTATCACTCACGGATGGTTGTCTAGTCTTTTAAATAAGTAGACTGAAGCCATATATGGCTATCAAGTCAAGTACTTACTTGCTGTTAAGTCATAAATAAGTGATTGAGACTTCCCCTGTGTCGAGATGAGAATCGGGATAATAAGATAGTGTTATAGCTATGTAACTTGTTCTGAAGTAGTGTAAATACTCTGTGGCAGATTGTTAAGAATTAAAGTAAAAATTGTTTCTGTTTTTTATAACCTTAGTGTGGAACTGTTAATTTTTGGAAAGTCCAGGAGGGAGTCTGGGGCAGAAAGGATTATTTAATATCTTGTTGTCCTAACCTACGAGGTTACAGGTCCCCTCTGGGCTTGTCTCCACACTCTCCGCTGCTACTGTCACAAGCTACCAATACTCATTAATGGCAGCCATTCACCGTACATGGCGAGACTGAGTACGAAACATACCAAGGGTATGTAGAGAGTGGAGGATACGACACCTGGTAAAAAATATTGTGAATTATTTCGGAATTTAGAGGCACAGGCTTTTTGTATTGACCACACACACACACACACACACACACACACACACACACACACACACACACACACACACACACACACACACACACACACACACACACACACACACACACACACACACACACATACACACACACACACACACACAGAAGTATCTATACATTCCAGAAATTATAATGTGTATTGTGCTAACGTCAGCCGCAGCAGCACAAGTCCATCCACTTTTGGACAAAGGTCTCTCCTCCTCTGACCTCATGTTCCATTCAGTCCCAGTAATTTTCCAATACTTGTCTCTTAATCTTGTTCTATGTCTTATTTTCCCTCTCATTAGATCTCTTTGCCGCCACTTAATCACCCACATTATGTTTGGAGAAAGCATATGACAGGGTGGATAGACAAGGATTGTGGAAAGTGTTAAGAATATATGTAGTAGATGGGACGTTGTTGTGTTAGGACTCCATATTATATTTACAAATCATAATAGACAGATAGATAAATAGACAGATAGACAGCTCTATGCGAGCCTGGGAATGGGAAATGATCTTGCAAGTTACACTGAGGAAAAGCTGACGACAGATTAGAAAGTAGCAAGTCAGGAGATGATGCAGTTAGTTTGTCAGCGATACACCAGGTGAACAAAGCCTAGTGACCATACACACACATACACACATACTCACACACAGGCTTCTAGAACTTTCCAACCACAGGGAACACACGTGATGCGACTCCTGTTTCACCAGAATTTAGGAAAGAGAGCTCAGAAGGAGAGAGGCCATAGAATCGGCAGGTAGTAGGGAGAAAGGCTTAGCAACTTGTAAGAGAGAGAGAGAGAGAGAGAGAGCGAGACAGGGAGATAGCTAGCGGGACTCTACTTTATACTTCGCTCTGTGTGAGAGACTTGTTAATATTTCCAAGACAAATAAAAATAGTCCCATACTATTCTTTACCTCTCCTGTCATTGCATGACAAAAGGGAACCAAGATTATCAACGTACAAACAACTCAAGTATAACAACCGCTCGTCCACAAGTCTAATATATATAACTTCTCTACAAGTAACTACAAAGTCTTTTTATGACATTTGGTGGCAGCGGTGGGACCTCCAGTGGCGTGTGCCGAGCATATGTTAGGACTCCATATTATATTTACAAATCATAATAGATAGATAGATAAATAGACAGATAGACAGCTCTATGCGAGCCTGGGAATGGGAAATGATCTTGCAAGTTACACTGAGGAAAAGCTGACGACAGATTAGAAAGTAGCAAGTCAGGAGCTGATGCAGTTAGTTTGTCAGCGATACACCAGGTGAACAAAGCCTAGTGACCATACACACACATACACACATACTCACACACAGGCTTAGCAACTTGGAAGAGAGAGAGAGAGAGCGAGACAGGGAGATAGCTAGCGGGACTCTACTTTATACTTCGCTCTGTGTGAGAGACTTGTTAATATTTCCAAGACAAATAAAAATAGTCCCATACTATTCTTTACCTCTCCTGTCATTGCATGACAAAGGGAACCAAGATTATCAACGTACAAACAACTCAAGTATAACAACCGCTCGTCCACAAGTCTAATATATATAACTTCTCTACAAGTAACTACAAAGTCTTTTTATGACAGTTGAATGCTGTGAACAGTATGTACGATGGTGCGAAGGCTGCAGTGCGTGTGGATAGTGAACTAAGTGAATTTTTCTCTTTGAAAGTTGGGTTGAAACAGGGATGTGTCATATCTCCATGGTTGTTCAATCTGTACATGGATGGGGTAATAAAAGAGGTACAAGGTAGGGTAGTGGATGTTGGAGTGGCCCTGGTGAGAGAGGATAGTGTTTGAAAACTCCCTGTACTGTTGTTTGCAGATGATACTGTGTTGTTGAGTGAAGACGAAGGGGAGCTGCAAGGCTTGGTGGATGAGTTTGGGAGAGTGTGTAAGAAACGGAATCTAAAGGTGAATGTAGGGAAGAGTAAAGTGATGGTCTTTGAGAGAGGTGAAGTCAGTGAATGTACAGCGAGGTTGGATGGTGAGGAATTGGAAAATGTGAGTACGTTTAAGTACTTGGGTAGTGTGATGAGTAAGGATGGAGGTCTGGAGGGTGAAGTGCTTGAAAGGGTACAGCAGGGAAGAAAGGTTGCTGGTTCTTTGAAAGACTGATAAGAAACAGGGAAGTGAGCGTGGAAGTGAAAAAGTTACTACATGACAGTATTGTGATACCAACTTTAACGTATGGAAGGGAAGCTTGGACGTTGTTGGAAGGACACAAGTCAAGAGTGAGAGCAATGGAAATGAGTTATTTAAGAGGAGCCTGTGGAGTCACATGGAGAGACAGGCTGACGAATGAGGATATAAAGGAGCGTTGTGGTGTTGATGTGATAGGAAGCATTATGAGGAACACACTGAGGTGGTTTGGCCATGTGGAGAGGATGGAGGGTGAAAGACTGACGAAGAGAGTGTATGTGAGTGAGGTGGAGAGGGGAAGAGGGAGGGGGAGGCCGAGGATGAGATGGAGGGATGGGGTGGAGAGGTATATGAGAGAGGGGGGTGTGAGTTGGGAGCAGGGCAGTGAAATGGCGGGGGACAGGGCGACTTGGGGGCGATTTGTTTGTGGCCACCCCAAACGGGATTGAGGCGTCTGACAATAGATAGATAGATAGATAAATGTTTTCCATAAATGACGTCCTTCACTTAGTCTTCACACCTTTAACAGCAAAGGAAAGACTTTTTGAACAAATAATAGTCTCCTTGTCATACAATTTCGACATCATTTTCGTGGTTTGCTGTGCGTAGTTGAATATTATTTACAGTTTAACTGAGTTTTTCATAATAACGAGTAACGTTTAGCAAACTGTATTTGTTAATGTTGAAATCTCTAGTAAAAAAAGGGGGGGGGGAAGGGATAGTTAAGATTCCTCTGAATCGCCTGCTTTCGTAAGAGTGTGTTTGCTCTGTTACGGATTTCTGTATCATCAGCAAATTTGGATAATTCAGCCTTAGTCAATAGCACTTAGGTGTATTAATAACAGAATAACACCTAACACTGAAAACTGTGGCACTCTATAATATCATTCCTGCCTGATTCTCTTCCATTTATCACAACATTTTGTTCACGTCCTATAAGCCATTTTTCAATTCAGCTGAGCACACAACTACAGAAACTATGAATATTTAGAATCTGTATAAGTCATGTGTGCCAAACCGTATCAAAAGCCCTTTGAAATTCAATTCAGGTATTGTCAGTGGATTTGTTTGCATTGTATATACTCAGCATATCACTGAAAAAATTTAAGGGATATGTAAGGCAAGAGCAGATCTTATGAAAATCATGTGTGAAGTTCCTGTATGACCATTAGCTTTTAGGCGTTTGACAAACCTGTCTCTCATAACTGTTACCATCAACTTGCAGACCACACATTAGGGTGATTCAACCGCAATCTGCTTGTTGTGATTAATCGTCTTTGTGGTAGGTGGAAATGTCCACAACCCATTCACTCAACGTAGTGCTGCCTTTGGGTGAGTATTCACCGAGTGAGAAGACCAACGGTTTCCTGTAAATCAGGAAAGCATTTGGTATGCAGGGTTCTTAAGGCGCTTCCGCCAGAGTGAGCCTGTTGGAGCTGTAATTTACTGCACACGTAGTGCCACTCTGGGGAGAGAGAGAGAGAGAGAGAGAGAGAGAGAGGGAGAGAGAGAGAGAGATAGTGGTCACCCTCATAAATGCCGGTGTCATATGCACGGAGTGACTTTATGCTGGAAGTTACCGTTCCCTTCTCTGTTAAGCCTAAGCCTGTTCCCAGAGAAGTGCAAAGCAGCAGTGATCAGCGAACATCATCCCTGGTGTGTTGGCGGTGTCTTAGCAGCAGCTTACCCAGTCTTGTCCCAGTTCTGTGACTCCATATTTCTCTAGTGAGTCAAACTGGCAGCCTCTAGAGACGGACGTCGGTAAAACAGTAGCGACGCAGCAGCGATCAGTGGAGACCACCCCTGGTGTCATGGTGGTGTCTTGGTTTCAGCAGATCACCCACTTTTCTCGCAGTTCTGTGATTCCACGTCTCTCCATTTACCAGTATTTTCTTTCTGTTTTCTAGATTTAAGAGTGCTAGGTAGCTTGAGTGCGTGAGTGAGTGAATTTACTTGCTTTATGTTCGCTTATAACGTAAGCATTAATTTTGTAATAAATAAATTTACAGCTTCTCTTTTGAGCTCGATTAAATGTAAAACTGTGCTTCACTTTTCCAAACTGTCCTTACTTTATTTGCTTTGCTCCCAGCTTGCACAATGACTGATAGTTAAGCCAGTTCTTTTATATTAATTCATAATAAAACCGTTCGAGAGAGCTAGGTGTGGCAAAAGTATTACCAAGTTCCAGGGTGAATTATTTGTCAAGGGCAGCTTCTTTCTCTCAAGGCCAACAGTATTTACTGGTTCAGCATCAGTGAGTGATTATTCCTTGCTGAGTACTGTTTGAAGAGAAAGTTTATAAATTTCTCGTTTTCTGAGAACTGGCAACGTAAGCTAAAATAAAACCTAAAACTTTAATCTCATAATCAAAAACCTGTTTAAACCCCCCTCCATTTTGACATACGAGCTAATGGAATGAACTTTCCTGTAGGTTAATGTACAGCTCTGTCCCAGTTTGTCCCTCCCCATTCGAAAATAAGTAAATTAGGATCACTCCAAGTATTTCTCTATACTTTCTGCTATACAAATTGAAGCAGTTTGACTGTAGATTTATATGTCAGTGTAATACAGTATGACTACATTCATGAATGGTAAATTGCGGCACCAGTCGTATTATCAGAATCATTTCTAAATTGAAGGTAAACCGTGTGAATGATAGCGACTGATGGCTTTGGAAATATGACTCCTATCACGGTATAACAGCTAACTACTCCTCATTCTTTTCATGACTGGAAATATAAATTTTTAGTTTATACTCAATTAGAATAACTTTCTGTAGTATTTAGTCATGATTCCATTATGTCAGTTCAGTATAATATTGGATCAGAAAATATTCCTCTAAAAAGAAGTTATTTTTCAGACTATTTGTATTTAAAAGAAACACTAACACCATTGCTGTCAGATATGCAACGGTGCATCCAAATAGAACTACTGTACAGCAAAACATGGCCCTGAGGGCCCGACGCACATCATCTTGTGGCATCACATTTTCATGGCTATGCTATACTTGAATGCCTTGACATTTTTTTTACACATTCACTGCACCTAGTTGTGGAATACATTGATTATCGGCAATGTCGGTGTATATATTTGACGGCATCGCGAAAATGAGATAGCTTGCTTCCTGCCTGGGCAGAAAGTCTCACTGATGCCTCGAGTGTGATGGTGCAGACTTGTAACCCATTATCTCCCACCTTTAGCAAAGCGAGGTGATACAGATAAGGTCATTGTGTGTGTGTGTGTGTGTGTGTGTGTGTGTGTGTGTGTGTGTGTTCCCAAAATATCTCTAAAAGCTGTGGACGAAATTTCACTAACCCTTCATGAAATAGCAACTAAGTAGATGTTCAGAAGCTTTTTACTTTTGGTGAGCGTCTCATCAAAGACAACCGGATGTTAGCTGCCGTATTCATTTTAATATGGATTGGCTTTTCTGTGAAATGTGGTGGCTGAATTCCGTAGGGTTTTGCGAATTTTTATCACGTGCCTTAGCCAAGGGGAGGCGATATGGTTCTTGACTATAAGTGTGTTATCAAAATCTTCTCATCTTCAGATTTGGTTTGCAGATAGCTTGTAACTTAGCCAATAACATATTTTGGCAAACAATTATTTTCGACCTCTGAATGCTTTTGTTTCATTCACTAGCTGTTTTATATCATCTTGTGTGTGTAGGGAATTAATTCTTTGTGATTTGGTCATGCTCTGGAGCACTGGCAATGTACAGGCATTTTTATGTGACGCTGAGTGAATTTTAGAGTACACAGAAGTGGTTGGTGACCGTTACTTCATCATACAACGAAATTTAGCTACTGCATAATACAAAGGAACTGTTATGAAATATGCAAAGTTTTGTCTAGAATGTCCACGAAATTGCGGTGAAAAAGTAATGTATAGGCCTAATGAACCATAAAGATGCAGCTGTTCGTTTGGATGTACACAGTGGAAGAGGTGTACTGTAAATGATAATTATTTTAGGTAGCGCTGTGGCACGAAGGTGGAAGAATGGGCTGTCGTGCATTTAAGTGATTAAATTAAATCGCTTTTAGGGGTCCATTTATGGGAAATTTAGTCCTTTTTCTGTCGTTTCAATATTGCTCAGTATGTATGGAGTGCAGTAAGGATATTTTGACCAAACAAGAGTTATAGTTATTTACCTTATGTGGATGCCTTGGAGCCTGAAAAGAGGAATATTTGTGCTATTTTGGGGGTTTCAGGTAGATCAATTGGTGAATTTCTGGCGACTGTATACGAATCGTAATACAACATTTGTGAGCATAAAATTACATATCTAATGGTGCTCTGTGTGTAGGTAGGCAGTCTGAGCATGCACTGATAGCCTGAAGCCCAGGAAAAGAATACGTGAGTGGGTAAAAGTGCTATTTACTGCTGCCTTGGGCGTTTATTAAGTAGCCGATTTTGGACAGACAGCTGAACTACTACACCATTACTTTACTTCCAGATGAAGCACCTCAGCCTTTGAGAAGTTAATGTCTACAATGTGTACTTTATTTTTAACACTATTAATAAAAAAATGAAAACACAACTTCATCAGACAAAATCCTAATGTTCACACTGCTGTTACTTCCAGTTTTCCCAAATGCAATATTTTATTAGTTCTCAGCGTATTCAGCGTGATTTATTCTTCATCCCCAAATAAAAAATGAAATCTAGATAGGATGCGTGAGACATACCAGAAAACACTATTGAGTTGAGCAAGAAACGCCTGATCCGTCATTCTCAGTAACTTTGTACAAAAAAAAAAAAAGTTCAAACTCTGGTTTTAAATGTGATATTTACATCCAGACTTCTTTATTCTCTTTGTAAAGAGGGATATCGTACTAGATCACAATGAAAAAAATATATACTTTTTCAACACTCTATAGGTTCAAACCCACTATGAACATAATAGCTGTAAGTGTATACAACCCCATGCACATCTTGGATCTTTACTACCTCCACCAATGAAGTTGAAGAAGGTTATGTATTCATCTTTGTCAATTTGTTTGTCCACACAATATCTCCAAAAGATCTCAAAGAACTTCAATGAAATTCTGCGGAAGGGTGGGCTGTGGACAAAGAAAGAATTGATTAAATTTGGCTGGGCGGATCCGGATCCTTTGTATCCTGCACAATATCTCCAAAGTTCTCAACGAATTTCAATAAAATTTTGTGGAAGAGTGGACCATGGGTCAAGGAACAATGAAATAAATTTTGGGGAGGATCCAGATCCCATATATTCCACACACTATCTCCACGATCCAGATCTGATCTTTTTTAACCCACCGCATGCCAGTGCCATTTCCATATGGTCTGACATAATTCTGCGGCCAGTGCCAGTGCCATTTTATAATGGTTTACAACAACAAAAAATTCACTGTGACCGCATTTTTCAAGATTCGCGGGTAAAAATTGGCATGTATGTATGGTAACTGCTCCTCTACCATCTCTCAGGCTGTCAAGGCCATACACTCACTCGCTACCCCCCTCACACTCACTCTGCCTCATGCCTCACCCAGTACTGTACATAGTGAAGGCATTTCGTAAATATTTTCATGTAAGTGTAAGTTACAAATATTTTCTTGTAACTGTAAGGACTATATAGTGAAGTCAAGTTGTAAATACCTTCTTGTAAGTGCCAGGACTGTACATAATGAAGTCAGGTTGTACCTGTCTTCCTGTAAGTGTAAGATAATGCATTCACAGCGAGAAAGACATGCAAATTGTGATAGATGCTGAAGTAATAAGAGGGGCACACCCAGGGGGGGGGACCACTGGGCCTGGGCACCCCCCTTAGCTCTCTGGGTATTTAAAAATTTATATATATTTATTTCGAGAACACCAAAACATGAAAAATTGGCAGGTAGAAACAAAGAGTAACACATGAGCCAGCGGCTCCCTGACTCTAAACCTGCATGTGAACTCCCAGTAATTATCAGATTACCAGACCTCACCTAACTACGGGACCCCCCCTTAGAAAATTTCTGGGTGCATCCCTGGAAATAAGTAATCAGAAAAGTGTACTGAACATTGCTATACCTTCCCAGCATAAATACCTGAGTATATCTTGCATAGAAAACGGCCTTCTCTCACGTAGGTAGTGAGCATGAGAGAGCTGCTATACCTGTACACGAGTACGCAGGACTCAATAAAACCCATTTCCGAGCCTCAGTGAGCATTTTAATGGCGAAATTCGTTGTTTCCATATCAAAATCTATCATTTTAGGAAAAAAAAAAAAAGGTCAAAAATTGCCGGCACTGGGGTGACCCATAGGGCAAATAATACCCGGCATGCAGCGGGTTAATGACATAGGCAGTGGTATGCACTGAGTTCTTTCTAGTTTCTACTGGGTTTATTTATTTTCTGATCATTGCATTAGGCTCCAGGAGACTTACTTCCGTCCATACCTAGCATTTCCTAAATTCATCAGGCAATATGGTGGTGAGATGAGGGTGAAGAAGCAGTAGTAAGGAGAAAAGAACATTTTTCCGGGAATGGAACAGGCGTAGTAACAGAAAGGAATACTTGGCTGCCAAGAGTAGGGTCAGAAAGGAGGTATGCAGGGCAAATTCTGAGTCTCATAGACCTTAACTGGATAACCTACAAAGTGCTGAAATGAAGAATGTTGTAGTTATGATGGCAGATCAGTTGAAAAGGGAAAACAGGCATGCCATATGTGTGTGTGTGTGTGTGTGAAGAGTGATGAAGGAAAGGTAATGGTGGACAGTGGGTAAATTAAAGTTTCATGGAGAGAATATTATAATCAATTGCTGAATGAGGTGTTTAACTGGCACAGGGAAGGTTTGTAGTCAGCAGAGCCAGTATTTGGCCCTTGGCCTTTGATTGATGCTTCTTCTATAAGCAGGGAAATAGGCAGGATGCAGTTGGGGAAGGTAGCGGGTTTGTCTGGGTTGACTGCTGAAATGTTGAAACCCCAGGGGGTATAGGAGTGGGTTTCCCGATTTGATAAGCTCGATTATATATAAGTGTGTTGCCCCTGATGACAGACCGAAGAGTGTGATTGCAAATAATTATAAGAGGAAGCGTGATGTCCTAGAGAGAGGAAATTATATAGGCATAAATCTTTTGGATCTGATAATGAAGGTAATGGAGAGACTCCTAGAAGGTGTGGTAAAGGAAGGAGTGAATTTATGCAGAGTGCGTTTATGTCAGGCAAAGGGACCACTGACGCTGTCGAATAGCTTCAGGAAAGATATAGGAAAGAAAATGGAGCTGCATTTAATTTTTGTTGATTTGTAGAAGCCTTTGACAGAGTCCCTAGGGAGAATGTGAAGTGGACAATGAGGAAGCTTGGGATTGAGGAGTGACTGATTAGAGTGGGTATGGCTATGTATGTAGGTGTTTGCACCCATGTGAGACTGAACTGAGGTTTGAGGGATCCGTGAATGTTGGCGTGCATGAGAGGTCAGTCTTGAGCCTCTTCTTGTTTGTCATGGTGCCTGAAACTCTCTCACGTGACTTGAGAAATAGAATCCTATGGGAGATGTATGCTCATGATTTGGGGTTGACTGTAGAGAATGAAAGGGAGGCGGACGAAAGATACAGGATGTGAAGAGATGTAATGGGGCACAAATATTTTGAGAGTAAATGTTGATAAAAGTAAAAGTGGTGATATCTAGGACTGGTGGCGATACTCTCAAGGCAGAGGGAGTGTGGGCATGTGCAGTTTCCCACAAGAGTGAGGGAAGTAACTCCATTTTGTGCAGTTTCTATGATAAGCAGGTGCGAATAAGAGGTGGGATGCGAAATAAATGCTGATTTCGTGTGTGCAGTGTAACAGTGACAGCATGTAAAGACTGGGAGTTGTGAAAGGATTTTTCCTGCTGGAAAGTTTCTTGAGTGTGTAAAGATTTTTAATTGGTTTATATGCTTTGTGCTAGTAGTGGGGCTACCACTGCAGCTAGGGTGAGGAGTGTTTGATGGAAGTTCAGGAAGCTGTTGTCTCTCTTAACACTGAGAGGGCTTGCCCTTTGTGCTAAAGGATCCTTGTATGCAGCAGATGTTAGGAGTCTAATGTTGTACGATAGTACGACCTGGCCAGAAAAGGAAGATGATATCCTTTGGCTGGATTGTACAGAAATGGTATTGACTAGATGGATGTGTAGTGCATCTTTGAATTCGAGGCCTGGAGGGGCTAGGATTACGATTGAAGAAGTGAAAGGAAGGATGGGTGTTGTGATGAGAAGAGGTAGATTGAGATGGTTTGTGCATGATGAGAGGATGGAAGATGAAATTGGGCAGGGAAGGTGACAGGTATGAACGTCGAGGGTAAGGTTGTGAGAGGCAGACCAAAAAATACCTGGAACCTGGTCATACAGTTTAACCTCAGGGATAAGGACTGAAGCAGGAGGCTGCCAGAAATCGAGCAACGTGGAAAGCCGATGTTAGGTGACCAAGACCGGCGCATGCAACCATGTTGGAACCTTTATTAACAATATGAATGATGCGAGTTAGGGGCAATAGAAGGAGGGAAGTGAACCACAACTGTCTGAGAGTTTCAAGCGAGAAACTTTTTGTCCACTGTTCTCAGTGACGTATTAAAAAAGATTTCTATCTCCTGGTGAAATTATGATATCCACATCTAGGTTACTTTATTCTCTTTGTAAACAGTGGTACTGTACGACTCAGCAATAAAAATTAGAACCTGCCATGAGTACAGCATATTTAAACATTCAGCCAGCAACTAGAGTAATTATCTTAAAACTCATTCAGCTCCAAGACTTTTAGGTTTATTTCATTTTTGTTTGTTGCATTCGGCACATAAATACTTCCTTTTTCCATCCATGCCAAGTTTTTAAAAATACATCAATTACTGGTGGTACAACGATGGCAGGAAGTGACTGCGACTGTCCATTTTTGACTTCGACTAATAAACCTGTATTTACTTATCGTCCAATCTGGATGTGTTCATGAGAAAATTCAGCCAGTTGTACGTTTGATTACACAGGTTTAATAACAATACAACTACGTCAACGTGCTGAGAAGTGATCAGGAAAAAGTTACAAGGCATTATTTCTGCCTCGGGACATGCGGAACCCAGGACGTTTGTAAAGTGCAGCACCCTAAATGAAATAAAATGTGATCCAGGGTCTGAAGGGTGTTCATGTTTATAGTGTTGATGGGGAAAGCTTTAGTTACCTATATTGCTCCGGTTGTGGTTTACGATGTCTACGTTCACGCGTCTGCTTGCCTCCTTGGGTGAGGGTTCTTCCCCAAAATAAACATACTGCATCGATCTCTGAAAACAGCGATAATGAACAGAGAAGTGAGTATGGAAGGAAAAAAGTTACTGCATGAAAGTATTGTGATCTCCAGTCCAAAGCATGGAAATGAAGCTAAGACCTTGGAAGGACAGGAGTTAAGGAGTGGAATCAGTAGAAAATAGTTACCTGAGAGGAGTATATAGATGTGCGTGGAGAGACGGACATGCAAATGAGGATGTTAAGGAGCTCTATAGTGCTGATATGGGTATGCCAGAAATATGGGCGCTCAAGAAATATCAGGAAATATTACTTTAAGATGCAGTCATGTGGAGACGCTGCAGAATGAGAGGCTGACTAGGAGAGTGCATTGAGTGAGTTGGACGAGGAGACCAAGGATGAGATGAAGGGATGGAGTGGAGAGGCATTTGAAAGAGGAGTGTGAATTGGAGAGAGGGTAAACAGATTGCCGAGTAAAGGGTGACATGGAGACTATTCGTTTGTGGCCAGCCCTTACAGGATTAAGGAGTTTGGCAACAAATATATAGACAGACTGAGATATGCCAAGCCAAACAGAGCCAACGGTGGTCAAGTGTCATTTGAAAATATAGTTCACTCTTTGTAAAAACTGTTCCTGGTGCCGACAAATCAATATATTACTGCAAACAAAGTGACTTGATTATATTCCGCAGTAGTTCTTGGAATTGTACACCCGAAGTTGGATTTACTTTAGCTTTTACTTTATAATGATTGATCACCTTTTTGTCCATCTCCAGAAACAGTAATAAATGGGTTCGTATTATGCTGTTGGGATGTAAATGAATAATAAGACTGTCATTCATTGTTCTGTCAGCAACAATATCCACGGCCTTAGTAATATCATGTAGTCCTGCACCTAGGATACAAAAATGCCTACTTTTACCAGAAGTCCTCCCACAATATTCTATCAGCTGATCACAAATGTTAGGATACGACCCTCCCCAGTCGTCCCTCGTGGGTCTCTTTCTCACTATCAGCTAAAATCTGAAGTGGTAACAGGTATGGTAGGCTATGTTGCTTCGTCGACATTCATGCACTAACCTGCACTAGTTACAATGCACTCTGCTTAGGTGCAGTGGGAAAAGGAAGCGAGGCAGAAGTATTGCCTATGACAGGTTCAGTTTTTGACTGGCCAGCACTACCTCCATCCATAATGTACCCTACGTTGCTTTGTCACAAACTTCTGCAATGAGCCACGTATGCAGGCAGGAATACGAATCTCATGAAATTGCTTGTTTTGGTCTGCTTGTCTTCCAGGTGGCAACGAAATTTACACATCCTGCAAACAGGTTTGGGTCAATGAGGAAATTGTGCGTGAAATGTCAGGAACAGACTGAGTAGATCTTCAGGTTCGTGGACGTTCTGAATACCTAAAGTTGCCATGTAAAATCATTGAAAGCAGCAAAATCTGTGGCCCCAGGTCCATCTGAATATGAACTCACTGGTCTAAGTCAGAAAAGTCCCTTTTCCTGAATTTTATGCAGTCCACCATTCACCTTTCTGGAGATAGGGAGGGAGATGAAAGATGTCTGTATAATTGGGCAGCAGATAGACAAGGATTGTGGAAAGTATTAAGAATATATGGAGTAGATGGGAAGTTAGTGAATGCTGCGAAGAGTATGTATGATGGTGCAAAGGCTGCAGTGCGTGTGGATGGTGAACTAAGTGAATTTTTCTCTTTGGAGGTTGGGTTGAAACAGGGGTGTGTCATGTCTCTATGGCTGTTCAATCAGTACATGGATGGGGTAATAAAAGAGGTACAAGGTAGGGTAGTGGATTTTGGAGTGGCCCTGGTGAGAGAGGATAGTGTTTGGAAACTCCCTGTACTGTTGTTTGCAGATGATACTGTGTTGTTGAGTGAAGACGAAGGGGAGCTGCAAGGCTTGGTGGATGAGTTTGGGAGAGTGTGCAAGAAACGGAATCTATAGGTGAATGTAGGGAAGAGTAAAGTGATGGTCTTTGAGAGAGGTGAAGTCAGTGAATGTAAAGCGAGGTTGGATGGTGAGGAATTGGAAAATGTGAGTATGTTTAAGTACTTGGGTAGTGCGATGAGTAAGGATGGAGGTTTGGAGGGTGAAGTGCTTGATAGGGTACAGCAGGGAAGAAAGGTTGCTGGTTCTTTGAAAGCAGTGATAAGAAACAGGGAAGTGAGCATGGAAATGAAAAAGTTGCTACATGACAGTATTGTGATACCAACTCTAACGTATGGAAGTGAAGCTTGGACATTGTTGGAAGGACACAAGTCAAGAGTGAGAGCAGTGAAAATGAGTTATTTAAGAGGAGCCTGTGGAGTCACATGAAGAGACAGGCTGACGAATGAGGATATAAAGGAGCATTGTGGTGTGGATGTGGATGTGATAGGAAGTGTTATGAGGAACACACTGAGGTGGTTTGGCCATGTGGAGATGATGGAGGGTGAAAGACTGACGAAGAGAGTGTATGTGAGTGAGGTAGAGGGGGGAAGAGGGAGGGGGAGGCCGAGGATGAGATGGAGGGATGGGGTGGAGAGGTATCTGAGAGAGGGGGGTGTGAGTTGGGAGCAGGGCAGTGAAATGGCGGGGGACAGGACGACGTGGAGGCGATTTCTTTGTAGCCACCCCAAACGGGATTGAGGCGTCTGGCAATAGATAGACAGATAGAGCTGCCATGGTTACACCCTCGCACACAGCGTGTGAGAACCATGTGTTTAGTCTAGTATGTTAGTATTTGTACCTTTCTGTCTATCTGTTTTTCCATTACCAAGATGGGATGGAACTACACCAAACTTGGCATAATGAATAAGGACCATCAGATGAAAAGGTGATTCATCTTTAAAATGGTCATGGGTAACAGGTAAAGGACAAAGTCATCTCAAACAGTGATGATCCAGTTTTGACCACACTTAATGGAAGGGTTGTAAGAAGGGGTGATGCAGTGCAGTTTTGAAAGCAATTGCTAAAAAATAAAGGTCACAGGGCAAACTCAAAGGTTCGGCCTTTAAATTCAAATGGATCTTACTGAATTTGTATCAGACTTGATGGAAGGGTTTAAGGTTAAGCAAGGATAAATTTATTTTTAAAACAATGTACCAATGGTCAACTTGACAAGGTAAGATCAACATACAATTTTGATCCAGTTTAAACCAACTAGGTGAATGGGTTTAAGATCAGATAAGGATGAATTGAATCGATTTTGAAAGTAATCAATCAAAGGCCAAGGTACAGGGTATGGGCACAAATTTGTCATTATGGTCCTTCAGCTGGTTCAGTGGGAGCCTGTCGTGTTTGGGCATGTTGCTCATCAGTTTCGAAGCATGATTACGAGTACTGGAAAAAGCAGATGATCAAAAGTGGAGAAGGTTCTTCAGTTTATCATATCTGCACGATTACTTTCCTACAATTCTTCATTACCATGCTCCAAAACCACAGGTGCCCGCTGATCGTCTGGCTGGCCTTTACACATTGCATGGCGTAGGTTGCACTGAATGCTTCTTCTTGTAATGTTGGTGCCATCCTGTGAAGACATGATTCTCAAGCACCCTTGGAAAGTGAGACAAAGAAGTATACTGTATACTAGTGAAGGAGTGAAGAAAATTGCACTTAAGTAAGTTCTAAGTTAAACAGTACCTGCAATCAGAAGCTTTGTAACGAATGAGCAAGCAAAGTTTACTGTCTGTAGTTGGGTGGAAAATTACAATGAACGCCCGGCTCGGCCCAACCCGACCATCGCACTTTCCAGAGGCAACTTTTCACCTAATAAAGCGAGAGCAGTAATTTTTTCTCTCGGTGCTAGGTCAGTCAACTCAATTTTGTATTTTATTATTCGAGAAACCATTGCCGCATCATAACACTGTGCAAAAGGGAAAACAATTACGAGATGTCATTCACTCGTTATGCACAGAAACGCACTTCATACTGCGGTAATATTAGTAACGTAGCTGCAGGTGAGAGGCTTTATTGGCTTGGTTTGGGCGTCACTTCCTGAGAGAAATATCTCTCTTATTTGTTAGCAACTGTGGAGAAAAAGTTACACTAAATAGTTTGTACCTGCAAAGAAAATATATTATTATTTCATGGATGAACGGGAAAAAAAATCACATTTATGGTGCAACGAGAGAACAATCCATATCTGAATGAAATAAGTAATTAACTTATATATGAAGTAATTTTTTGAAAATGTAATGATGCCTGGATTAACCTTCAAATATTAAAGCAAACAATACACGTTTGTTACTGAAAAAGAGGGAAAATATTGTAGACATTTGTTTTCTCAGAAATCAGTGATGATGAACGATATTTCATGCCAGTTTTACCTCAAGGTAATATTACTGATTATGTAAGAGGAATAAGCTTTTATTACGATTATATCTGCCAATATAGACACGACAGAAGATGACCTGTTGCCCAAAGTAGAAAGCTCTACGATGCTAATGTAAACACCTGGTTCACAAATTTATCAGATCAGTTCATGGAAGTGAGGCAGTAAATAAACAACAATGAAACACTATCCTACTCCATTGTTGCTGAAATTATTAACACAAGATGAAATTATTGAAAATAGGCAATCAAATATGGGATATTTACTCACAGACCTCCAGGAGGACACTGCAAAAACACCACGAATTCACACAAGTAATTTAGAAGTTCGAAAAATTGAAAAATACAACATAAGATGGCAAATTCACAAAGTAAATAGAGGATTGCATGCGATTCACAAAGATTTCTTTGAAAACAGTTCTGAATATTGAGTCAAACATATCTTCCCTGAAAATGGGAATTTTGCTATCGGTTTTCAACCATATTCAACACAGTATAATTTTAAAACGTTGAGGGACACCTACATGAAATTACTGTTTGTTATAGGTCTGTCTAAATATGAAAAACATATGCATTTTTTCACTTGACCCATAATACTTTAATTACGAAATTTTACAGCATTTAAGATGGTCACCACATAAGTTGAATATGTAGGCACTGAGTGATTTGAATACTTATATCTAGACTAACATTCATAATTTATACTTTTCGTACAGATAAAAATTCAGTGATTTCTTAAGATTTAAGTGATAAAGTCAATATATTTGAACACATAATAGCTAAGTTATTTTTAAAATAAGCAAACTATTTAGATGTAATTTATTTCTCTCAATAAAGCAATAAAGAATACTAGCTAAAATACATTTAACACTCAGTCACAGAAGAGCACAAACAGAAACAACGTTATTCCCTCACTCAGTATATGACAGTTAGACATTAATATTAATGCCAGAAATTTCAACACACAAAAACAAAACTCATGCTAAAACAACTGTTTATAGAGTACACAGGCTAAATCATTTTTACCCACAAAACAGTTCATTACTCCAATCACTTTAATGCAGCAATATAACGAAGAAAACATCAAAGTAAGGCCGAAAATTAATACAAAAATAAGACACACAACGAAGCGGTAATGGAGCAGAGCAATACACGTCTGACCAGTTCCCAAATTTCCTCTATCTCTCCCTCTCAGACCCCGATAGCTCGCAATCTCTCCCCATTCCTTTATCTCAGATCCCTGCGGTTTCCAATCGTTCCTGCTCCATGGCATCTCCCATTCTCCCCCTCCACGGCGCCCTCGAATCCTTCCTTTCCATGGCAGCTCCAGTCTCTCCATGGTAACTGCCAATCCTCCCCCGCCTCTAATACAGCTCACAATCTTGTCCCTTCTACGTAGCTCCCAATCTCTCCCGTCCCATCACCCCGGCCCCAGCAGCTCCCCTCTCCCTCTGGTGGTCTGACGTGCGGCCGTATACCCTACCATTACTGTCACCCTCACCCCTTGTTTACCTCCAACTGCTGACCCCCAAGACCTTCCTCCACCCTCTTTAGTCCTGTCAGTGAGACTATTTTTATACAGTACATTCTTACTGGCTTCAGATGATTATATTCACCTTAGGAGACTCTGAAATGAATGATAATGAGGTACCGGTAGGCTTCAATAACTCTTTGACCTCAAATGATCTTTCCCAAGTCGGACAAAACAGTTTGGAGGTTGTAGATGTAAGCTAAAAATTATATCACCAAACTCAAGGTATTTATTTCTCTGTCCTTTCCTAACTTAACAAGTTGGCTTTCTCTCACGTTTTCAAGGTGCATTTCCCATTCCTACTTAGCATCTTTGTTTGCGCTCATTGCCTAAAACTGACCACTTCAAATGTTCTTTTAAATTCTTATTCTAGATACCCCACGATATTTTGTCTAATCACAGACCATCAGAAGTGGAGGAGGTGGGGGACTGAAGGCTTCTTCTACTTCCTCTTGTTCGTAAAATTTCTCTACACTTGAATAAAACTGTCTGGGCGTAAATTAAGAGAATAAGTCAACGGAGTGAAGATGCTACGATGAATATGTTCCTTTCTAAACGTAAGCCGTGCAGTAAAGTTTTTTCATTTATAATTTCCTTTTTTAAATTATTATGCCGGTAAGTGTATTGCTGATGAAAAGATGGTTTAATGCCTGTAAAATTCGGTTTGTTTACCTTATTCAAGTCTCTCACACTTAGCGTCTTTTTAACAGAGGTAAATTATGATTTTGCCCTGTATATGCATGATTGAAGTAAATCAAGCAATAAAATTTGCAAAACTTGCTTTCTTTTCTTAATTAATTAAATGAAGGTCGGCGTATAAACGACTGGAAGTTACAGGGAGTGGGAAAGACAGTTGAAGAGTTGACCAGTAGCATATACGAAGGACTGAGAGTACTGGCTGACTTGCATTAGATAGGAGTTGAGATTCTGTTACTAAACGGCTGCTGTGTGTCCGCCGTAATGAGAAGGATATTCAAGCAGAGAATTCAGTGGAACAATTATCGTAATAGTGAGAGAAAAGAAGAAAGCATGCAACATTTTGGCGTACAGAAAAAGATTGAAGGGAATCGGTGAAAGGAGAAGAGATAATGAAAGGCCTCTGATTTCCATCCTTTTTAGAAGCTGTACAAGTATTGTGCCGGCAATACGTCAAGAGGCATTTCGAAGAAGGTCCTCGTTCAAAGTCAACAGTTACATGGTCTTAAGAAATAAATGAAGCTGATTCAGACGGATTAATCTCTGTAAAACTGTTTTTGATAGAGCAATAATGTGACATAAATTAGTTATCGAGATAATTAGACACAAAAAATGTCAAGAAATTATGAAGGACTGAGTAGTTTGTTTTTGAAGTTAAGAGAACAGTCATGTAGATTGTGTAGCAGAGAGGACTTTTCAGGCAGTAAAACTAGTATATTTCTTTTCATTTGAACAAAAATGACAAAATAGAAGATAGGTGTGCCAAAGCCTCATCTCGAGATTGTTGTAGTGCCTTTTGTTATGGAGTGTATGAGAAGCGGGAGGAGAAGTGAAGAGTGGTGTCGTCAGCATATCGGTAAATACAGCTAGAAATACTATACATATCAAAAGGTCAATGATGAATAGGGGGCAGAGAATTGTTGGGAAGCTACATGCCTTAGGCAGAGGTTTCCAACATTTTTAGCACTGCGCCTGCCTTTGGTCACGACTGTAATCACGATGCCCCCACCCCCAACCCTCTGATGCCTATACAAAGATGTTTTTCTCTGTTGTGTATGGATGCTTAAGATGCTAGATGGCAACACTACATGTGGTTGCTCGAAATGACGGTTATGAAGTTTCATATAAAAGTTTCTTGTTCATGTATATCTTTGGGAATACCCTGTATGCATTTGAATGGCCTAACCCTATGTTGTACTCTGATTACCCCACGCCCCCCCTAGCAATCCCAAACGCCCCCCCAGGGAGGCGCGCCCCCCAGGTTGGGAAACGATGCCTTAGGAAGACCACTATTGGCAAATTTTGAAGAATGGAGGCTGTCTACCATTGCAGCTATAATAATTTTGGCTGGAGAAGAAACTAAAGTAAAAGGCACAGAATTAGTGATATAAAAAACAAAAATAATAATAAAAATTGTGCCTGATTCTGTTAGAAATTAAGATAGTTACCTTAAAAACAGAGATTTTTAATGAAATACCAAGAAGAAAACATTATGAACAAGCTGGTAGGCGACAATGACCAGCTCTAAGCGGACCAAGGTTTGTCAGTGACCGAAAGTGAGTTTTGACCCTAAAAGTCATTTCTACATGGATGTACTCTAGTGCAACATTCCACCCAAGAGTCATGACTCTGGCAAAATAATCTTCGGAGCCTTAACATTTCGTGCGAGCAAGGTCGTAATTTTAGCGTTGTTCAAATTTTCTGCACTTGATGGCCTTTGACCTCTGACCTGGCGGATGTAGGTCGTGCATATACAACGCACACTTGTAGTACTCATTAACATCTATAAGCATGCAAAATTTCATTCGATTCCATCCATCCACTGTGGAACTAGGGAACTTGATATTAGCTGAATGGCCTATCAGATGGTACAACTTCTAGATGGCACTACCAGTGACTGGAAGTGAGTTTCGGCACTAAACGTCATCTTTGTATGGAGGTACTCTAATGCAATATTTCACCCAAGAATCATGGCCCTGGCTTAATAATCTTTGGAGCCTTAGCATTTCCCGCGAACATAGTCGTGATTTTAGCTATGTTCACTGTTTTCGCAGTTGATGACCTTTGACCCCTGACCTGGCCAATGTAGAACATCAGTGTAAAATAGAAAGTTGCAGTACTAGTCAGTGTCTACAAGCACACAACTTTCACTGATTTCCATTGAGCCACTTGGGAAGTAGGGGAGCATTTTAGAAAACCGGTACTGGTTGCTAGGGACACTGAGGCCAATCTTCGCAGGATTGCCACTCGAGAACTAGAGGAGAGAGGGGAAAAATGGATGGCACATTTCCAATAAGGAATGACCTCAAGATTACACCTAAAGAAGTCAGAGCTTTCTACGCCTATTAGTAATTCCGCTACAGCTCAAAACATGAAGAGTACGAAAAGGGACTTTTCTGCCATTGCTAGGCAAGCAATACTTGCCTAGCAACCAAAACCTTGCGGACACAACTGGGTCATAGGCTGGTCATTGTGTCCACGTTTGGTCGGAATCGGTTAATTCTGAAGAACAGAAGTGTCTGTCACAATTAATCATGAAAGAAATTGCGACGAACTATAAGAGCAGCATGGATCTGGCTAATTAGAGAAGAATGTAAGGTGAGTAGCAGAACGTCTTTGACTGACCCTATACTGTCAGTCATAAAGTTGTGAACGAAAAGATGCCCCAAAATCTTCCTGTTTAGAACAAATTCAAAGGTTTATAAAATAAAAGATACCGAAGTAACTAAGTTCATACATAGGACTTTGAGTGGTCACCTTTTTTTGGTACAGTCTGATCGACAGCTAAATTCCAGCGAGAATGAAAGATATATGGTGTCAGAGAAAGGCGAAAGAGTCGGCCTAAGATACAGAGAATCACAGCGATTGACAACAAGAGGGACCGCACCAAGACCGTACATTTTCCTATTGTTGAGGACAGTGAGGAGAGAAAATGTAAGGACCTACTGCCAAAGTTACATTACAATCAGCACCTACCATTTGTGTTAGGCACCACCCAGTTACGTAGTCTGTAAGTACATTCGTAGGAGGATAGATGCTCTCTATTCTCGTCTCCTCACTGGCTATATTCAGTCGTGTCTTCCTTTTGTTGTCTCTCAACTCTAGTGTAGATTGTAAGACTATTGGATGGTATAGTTATATGCTGCTCTGCTTAGTCTCTCTTTATCTATCTCCCCCCTCTTTACTACTGTTGCCGAGTAAGTATAGGAGACATTGTATAAGGAGGTTTATTAGAGGAGTTACAAAAGAGGTGGCGTATTGCCTCGAAGATGCCTCACGTAGAACTAATAGCTAATCCCTGTGCCAATGAATGACCTGTGTCAATTCTGTCAGCCTAACTCAGCATACCTAAAGATGTGACAGACTAAGCTCTGCGATATCTCTTTCAGCATTCTTTGTATGTAGGCATTTATTTTGCAATAACTACAACTTTTGAAGAAACTCTGTTTAAATACTTTAGAAAGTTAGAGGGAAGTAATTGGATAATGCCAATGGAAGGTTGGAAACATCTGAAGAAAATTCAGAGACAATAATTTTAAAGGGACCATTAGAATGTAAAAGTTGAGAGAAGTAGGAAGAACTGGGCTTATGAGTAAAGTCTTGGGCATCGTACCTGAAGAAACAGAAAGAACTTAACGTAGAGAGTTATGGGTGTATGAGGTAAATAAAATGATATTTAGCAAAAGGAAAAGTAAACTCACCAGAATTCCGGGAGAAATATAAAGTACATGATTGAAAAGTAGGCTAGAGCTGGTACCTTTTGAGAGCTGTCTTCTTGCTGACAGGATTGACTGGAGGTTGATTGTGCCTTTTTTTATTGGTCATAGAGTAAATGAAAGGAATGTATGCTCACATCCCCGAGAAAATTCTCTCTCAAGTAATATGCTAATCATGTTCAAATGACTTTCATCCATGAAATCATTATTCACTCAATGAAAAGTCAAGGAGCTGCCTGACGGCTTACTAGTCGACAATGTTGCGTCACCTATGCCACTTCTTGTCAGAATTCGTAGGCTTTACCGAAATAATAAGATAAGTTAATGAGGTAAGGTTGTGAACGGAGTAACCGAAACGATAAAAGTGATAGATTAGGCAGAGAGGTTAGTCATAAGAAAATGTCAGTATGCTGGAACTCTCTCCAACACGGTCAGGAAAACATGTAGGATGATATGCAAGCTGCAGTGTCATTAAGGATAAAAGAGGTATAAGATTGTTCTCAAGGTGTTTCAGCGAGTGGAGACGAGAGGCAACGTGGTGGTGATCGTTGAAATTCCTAAAATGGTGGTTTCATGAAAGATGGATACGGAAAGAACGCGTTCCACTTGTGAAGTAAGGGAGTCAAAGATTTCGTATCGTTAGTACACTCGGAGAGTAGTTAACTAAACATATATACTTCAGTTAGATACTGACAGCATAGCGATAGCCAGTGTAATGAATTCACAGGATTAAAAGTGTCTGGAGCACGAGAGCAAGTTGGGTTGTTAGGCACCTCCGAGCAACAGCCACTTTTCGCTTTAACATTAGTATCTAGTAAGTATAAGGATTCAGAAAAGGGAATGTTATCATTGCTCTCGGTCAGGAAAGCTTCAGTGAGGAAAAGCAGATGAGACACAGGGGAGAAGAGGTGTGTTCCAACGCAAGGATGTTGGAACAAAGGCCATGGAATTCTGGATAATGGTCTAGAACATCTTGTTGGTCGTCACCGGGACAGGTAATAACAGTTGGAGTATTAAATTGTCCCGAGACGTAATGTTGGACTGCCATTTTACAACAGTTTTGATCGATTATGTATTGAACAATGTGCGTGTAGTTTGAGTGAGTTAGGCTAAAAAATTAGTAAAGTACACTGGACTACTCTCCACGATACTGAATTACTGAAAACGCCCAGTTAGTCACAGATCAGTCCTAAGAGCTAGTGTAGCGGACACTCCAGCACTCAGTATCACCATACAACCAACCACTGTAATATCACTTTGATGGCTGGTGCTACAGCCTCCTACCCAGTAAAGGGACCTCATAACCTGAAGTATCTGCAGTTGTTTATCAAATGTTTCCATTTCCAGACAGATCATCGAGTATTTGTTTAACAGTTGTATGGATGTATTTAATTAAATGGTAGAGGTATAATACTAACAACTGAAAGAAACTCTTGAAAGTTATCTTAATTCATCATTCCAGGCAAACTGTTTGCCAATAATCGCTTCTGCATTCGTAGCTACCTTTAAGGTTTTTTTTACGTGATTTTTCTGTACTGCATAACGTTCCTTCTTGTTTGTCTTCACTGTGTTAATTTAGAATATTTGGAGGCTTAGAGGATCTTTCTCCTTTATTGTCTTTCATATTGAGGTCAAACTCGGACGCATTCATGTTAATATTATCCGCTTTTTTTTTTTTTTTTTTTTTTTTTTGAGTCAAAGCTAACAAAAAAATGTCTCATAACGTAAAACCGAGTTCCAGAAATCTGTTTCACACGTTCACCTAAGTTTCTTCCTTTTGGGTGTCCCCAGGATCTTTTATAACACCGAGGATACTTTAGCAAGATCCAGTATTCACCAAGAATAATAAAACATGAAAGAATGGAAGGAATAATAAAGAACTAACAGCAAGCCATGAAATGGCTATATGGCAATAAGGCAGAGGGTAGCAGGGGAATAGTTAAATTAAATGCAGTATGTGAAGATTGAGTCGGCGATGAGAGTGTCAGCACTGATAGAATCAAAGTAAGTGTAACACCCTATCTAAAGGGCAGAGGGATCCCCAGCCCTCACAACCTCCTATCCTTTTAGTCTCCTCTTACGACACGCAGGGAATACGAGGGTAGTATTCTACCTCCCCCGTAATGAGGGGATCCCCTTACCCTAAGGGGGAACAAAATATGAAAACATTAACATTTAATAAACCACCACGATAACCATGATAGAAGTTCAGAAATTCATAAATAAACATAAACCCCCAAACTGCTACAACCATTGCCCAGTTTCATACAATTTACTTAGTAACAGTGAAGGTCAACCAACAGATAGGTAAAGCAAATTTTCTATAGTCGTAATCAACAAGTTTTCTTCCCTAAATAAGTAGCAGCGGTAATCAGTGAACACAAGTACTATAATGTGTTACCCTATCTCAAGTGACCTTCACTCCTCACCAAAGGTGACCGAACCACTACAGTGTACGTAAATTCTCCCGTTTTACTACACATCAGCACTTTCGGTACTATTATTTCACTTGACAACGAAACACGTTTCACTGAAGAAAACTCTCATAGTCCTGTAAGGCAGGTATCTGGGTATTTGGCCCGAACAACGGGTGGTGTGAAAGTGTCTAAGACTCGGCTAACAAATCTCTCCTTTTCTTCGGCTCTCGCAAATGCTTGAGAAATACAAAACTATGAACAGGGATTCAGTCCAGTGTTCAAATTACTATCCGTTCAATATCAAACATCTGAACCAACGTTTATCGTACAATCTTTACTGACAATCGTTATCACTGGCAGTCTACAATACGTCTGGCATCGAAAAACAGAATGCTTATATCATGGCCTAATAAAATACGGTGTTCTGCATCCAACGTTTACTCCGACCTTGACGATAGGATATTCGAAACACTAGTGTTTCCTTCTCTGGCACAAATTGTGATATCGTCGCTCTTCATAACAAATAAATATAAACACAAACTGAACTCTTATGGTTGTATTATAATACTTCTGCGCAGGGCTGTAAGCAAGCCCCTAAATAATCATTATCATCTCTGGGACAAGTGCCTGTGCTAGATAAGAATTCCTGTATCCCATTTTACAGATGTATTTAGCAACACCTGTAAATGGTAAATGTGATCTTCCTGTCTCCCACGTTACACAGTGTGGTCAGCAGACGGAAAAGATAATCATGCTCTATCATCACTACATGGTTTGGAAGTTATCGTTTCCATTTTATTACCATATACCTTAGTCCCATTCGAGTTACACCCTAATGATAAGTTAATACTTTAGTGTTACAGCCTTGGTCTTGGAATACTACTCACACATGCAGTACTATAATCACCTGCACAACATTTTGGTAACATTACACAATGGTAACACAACACATACATGCAACCCTACATGCACCTTTAGCACAAAACATCTGCAACACGACACACCTGAAACTCTTCATACACCTGCAGAGCTACACACACACACACACACACACACACACACACACACGTTAAAGCTTTGTAGCCAACATTTTTATATATGTAACTCTTAGTTCTTGTAATAGGTGAGTCTTGAGTTAATTGAAGAGCAGGAGGAGTTAAAGATGAATACAGGGAGTTGATCTTGATTTATTATCTTCAGAGAAAGTTTAAGTTGAGCAGTGTATGTATTATACAGAGACTTAATATACTAAGTAAGTCTAGTTGGACCCCTCTTCTCATTCAGTCTCTCCACTACCTGCCGGTTCTATGACCAGTCTCCTTCTGATCTCAGAATCCTAGATTCTGGTGTAGCAGGGGTCGTGTCACGTGTGTTGCACTGTCGTTGAAATATTCTAGAAGCATGTGTGTGTGTATGTGTGTATGTGTGTGTATGGTCACGAGGCGCTGTTCGTGGGCTATTTTGCTGGTGAGAGGTATTCTGGAGAGGTGCTAACGTCATTCCCTTTTGGCCCCTAGGTTTGACATTGACCTAACCTCTAGACTATATGTGTATGCTGCTAGCTATTATGTATTAAGATATTTTAGAGTCCTGACATCGCTCGGTCACGCAGCTGGCGGTCCTTCGACGGCAATCATCACTGTCATATGCTAATCTATTAATACAAAATAGTCTTCTTCTTCACTCTTAATAGATAATATTGATTATAATATTGTACAGGTATAATATTCATGATAATATTGTAATGATCCTGAAATATTACATTTTAAACAACTTGTATACATAACTGAATATGGTTAAATTGGTTATTGTATTACATTTTGTAAAATGTGTATGTATAATAGTAAAATACATGTATGCAAAAAAAAAAAAAAAGTTCAAAGTTAAGATTATGGTAAGAGCTGTTAATATTTCATATTGAGATAATGATTCTGGTATACTTCTATATCATGGGTCATTCTTCTTCTTCTTCCTTTTTTTTTTTTTTTTTGTTATAAAATTAATACTATATACAAAATATGTACACTTCATACAGGGGGGTTGGCTTTGATGCTAACTCTACCCCCACTAAATACTGACTCCAAATTTGCAATTCTTGCATGCATTCTGTGCATTGCGAACAGCACTACTGCAAATACAATACAGATGATTATAAAGACAGTAGGTGCTGGGCTATACACATAATATGGGTTGAACATATTCAAACTCAACTCTACCCAGGGCTTCATTGTTTCATTGATCATTTGCATAGTTTCAAAAGTAGGTGAAGTCAGCTTAATACTTGTGCTCATATTTAAGTCCATATCAGGCAGTGGGTGGAAATGTTTGTGTGTATGATTGAGGATGGCTTAGTGATTGATGGTGGATAAAGTGGACATGGATGGTGTAAATACCGCACAGTACTCTGGTGCTATGTATAATCCTGATGCTGATGTATGAGATGGTGGTATAACTGGACAGACTATGTAAACTGATATGTAATGAGTGAAATAAAAAAAAAACTGTGAGTGTCCGATGCGTTGATGGTGTACAAGCTTATCTGGAGCAAAAGTGAAGTTGCAATGATTATGAATATTGTAATTTCCTATGACAGCCATTTCACAAGGGACTGTACCAGTAGGCTGAAACGTGGAAATGTACGCAGGACAAAGGTGAACAGCATGTAAGGATGTGCGGCACTTTCGCTCAATCGTTGATTCACTTGCGAAAGTGGCATTATTCCTTCTCTTGGAGACCATGATGAGTTCGGTGTCTGTTTTGATGTTGATGATGACTAGAGTGTTATTATTCTTAGAAGGGAAGGGGTGTATTTGGTATGCTGTGAACAGGTCATCAGTTATGAATGGTACATGAACTGCTATTGATGTTGGTGTTAGTGTTGCTTCTAAATATGGATAATATTGCATGAATTCCCTACTTCGGAACAAAGGCTTCAATTTATGTTTATGTATGCCTTGAATTATTATCTGACGTAGCTCAATAACTGGAAGTCAGTTGTGATCTTGCCATCACCGGCATTCGAAATTCCTTGCATAGGGGCCCTGTAACGAACTCTAGTGTTGTTTAATTGGAGTAGAAGTGTGTCAATGTGTTCCGTGATGATGGAGAAGTGTTGGAAAAGTGTTATGTTACCTTCCATGTCATTTATTTTATTTACACTTTCGAGAGCAATGTTTTCCGCCTTTTTCAGATTTTTCACGATTGTCTTCATTGCTGAGTAGTCCTGCGATGAATTTATCTTGGTATGTTAGTTCCTGAGCTATTTTATTAAATTTGTTGTTTATTTCTTTAGGGTCTTCCTCTGTAGCCAATCCAAAGATGTTCCCAAGAACTGCGCCACCCAGGTCGAATAAACCACCCTTTTGGCGAGTACGTGTGATGTTCTTGTCGCTCAATACCTCCGTTCCATGAGATGGGAGATCTTGGATCATGATGAGGTTGACTTAGCCTGTTCTATTTTCCAATTCACTAACTTCACTATTTCATCCAGTTCCTTTTTGTTATGTGCTTGTGAAACATAATTTCCGATCATGAAGTCCAGGGTTCTCATTGGTCTTGCGATTTTTTCTAGATAAGAAGGTAATTCAAATATGTAATCCAGACTTATTTTAGTACTCATGACATCTTTTACGATTGACGTCGTGGCCGTTGGAGATATGAGGCATCCTTGCCGTACTATGTGTTGGGGGTCTAAGTGAGCATATCCTCTTGCTATGTAGGGGAGAATCCATAGCATAAGTCCCTTCATCGTTACCTACCGACAAAAAAATCTATTAATTTTCTAATATGGTCATGCTGTGGTCGATGATAGTGATGATGTGCGTTACGGTTGACTAACGTAGAACAATAACTTGATTGTTATTTTATTTATAGAAGGAGTTTAAATCGATATCTAAGTCTCATAAATGATGTACTGTAGATTTTATTGGAACAGTTGCACCTATGTTTGATTGTTTGGTATATGACCTAAATTTATTTTGTTAATTATTGTTGTTTTCTTGATTGGTTTCTTGAGTTACGTTCGCTTGTTCGGTTGTATCCGAGGCTGAATAATTATTGGATAGTTCCCTTGAAACTCGTTTTAAATGGTCAGTATGAACTTGTTTCTCTTCGCCACTAGACAGTGACTTAATTAAAACTTTGTTTGCTTTTATGTTAATTACTCTGTATGGGCCCTCAAATTTTGGGTATAATTTATTGTCTCTCGTAGGAATGATACCATAAACAATGTCTCCTAAGGTGACAGGCGAATCTCTTGCCTTTTTATTAAATGCCTCCGTCATTTCTTCCTTGGACATCGTCAATTGCCTTTTTACTCTTTTGTGTATGTCCTGGAATTCATGTAAACGGAGTTTAGAGTAATCATCGTAATTGTATATGGGCAGACTGTCACCTTCTAGGAGCTCATTTGGTATTTTTTTATCTGTCCCATATATAATGAAATGTGGTGTGTCACATATGGATTGTTACATAGCCTATGATTTCATCATCCTTTGTGTAATTCTAACGTACAGTATGCTGCATGTTTGATCACGAGCGTGTTCTACCTCACTCCCCCCGTCCTCCCTTATAGTAGAGTAAGTCGTTCTTTCTGTTGTTCAGAGCAGGATTGTCAACTTTTTGTCCCCTCTGGCTTCATTTGCGCGTCCTTCTTACAAGTTGCATCAAGCTCTGCCGGCCCCTATATAATGAGCTCAGTCTCTACATTAATTGCCACTTAGATCTACTCCTCATTTTGTTCACATCTCTGTCCTCCCCTGTACAGTTGTTATTATTGTGAGTGCTCAGGAAGTCTCCAGCCATCTAGCAGCTGTGTAATTTGAGTATAAGTGTTATTGCATTTTTTCTTGTACTGTGTAGCATAAGGTGTTAATTCTTAGGCCTAGTAAGGTTTTTGTGATTAATGTAAGGTTTTATGTCAGCCAATTGTTAATAATAGTTTGTATCTGTAATAATATATCTTGCATTCACTGAATATTATCTGGTATTTTCATTTTATCAGGGCTGACTTAGATAAATTTATTCTTGCTAATTTCGTGTTAATAGAGGCTATTGCAGTTAACCATATATTTAACCTGTTTTTTGCCATTACATTATCCTTATGAGTCCTGAATGTTTTGTTGTTAGTTTGAGCATTAAACTTTAACTTGTAATTTTACCTAACTCTTTTGTTTTGAACCTGGAACTTTACGGGACAGTAGTGATTTTTTAGTATTCTCACTTAAAGTGTACATTATCTTTCTCTGTTCCGTAACATAAATTTGGCGACCTCTTATCAAGATATTCAGGATATTATCATAAGGATATTGCTTGATATTTTGTGACTGTGATTTATTCATGATGTCTACTATTACTACGCTTGATGAAGCCAAAGATTTTTTGTCAAATGTGCAAACAGTGTGTGATGTAGAAAACAGAACAAAGAATGAACTTAAGCTTGTTGCTCAACAATTGGGAATTGCTGTTCGCGCTCATCATTCTAAAGATCAAATTGTTGACATGATTAATGTAAGCTTGTTTAATGTAACTCCTCCAAATGAGCAAACGCAGATTGAATTAGCTAAGTTACAGCTAGCCCTGCAGGAGGCTCGTGTTAAGGAGGCTGAATTTCAGGCAAATGCTAAGGAGGCTGAGTTTCAGGCACGTGCTATGGAGGCTGAGTCTCAGGCTCGTATTCAGGAGGCACAAATTGAAATTGCTAGGATTCAGGCAGACCATGAGTATCGCATGAAACAAGGTGGAACTGGATCATCTAGCTCTGATGATTTTGATGTGGCTAAAAATGTTAAACTTGTCCCTCCTTTTAATGAATCTGATTTAACAAAGTATTTTCAGTTGTTTGAGAGGGTAGCTACAGGTTTTAATTGGCCAAAAAAGTATTGGCCAGTAGGCTACTCCTTCAAACTGTTCTCACCGGTAAAGCTCAAGTAACTTATGCATCTTTGCCTCAGGATCAATGTGATAATTATGATGTAGTTAAGAGCTTGATTCTTAAGGCCTATGAACTTGTTCCTGAAGCCTATAGAGTAAAATTTAGGACAACTTGTAAGCAAGATAAGCAATCCCATGTTGAGTATGCAAAAATCAAAGAAGATCTGTTAGAGCAGTGGTTAAATTCTAAGAATGTGGATTCTGATTTTGACAAATTTAAGCAGATGATTTTGCTGGAGGACTTCAAAAGATGTATCAATAAAGATGTAAGCCTATATCTTGATGAGAAAAGAATAGATAATTTGTCTGATGCTGCAGTTTTAGCTGATGAATATGTTCTCACTCACAAGAGATATTCTAAAGAAAAAGGGAAAGCTGAGAGTAAGTACGTTGCCTCTACTCAGAGTACAGGTAACAGGAAAGAGAATAAAGATGATGTTCCTCAGGAAGTAAATATCAGCTCCACCTCTAGAATTCAGAATAGTAAATGTACTTATTGTAGTAAGCTTGGTCATACTACGGAGAAATGTTTCAGGAGACAGCGTGATGTGAACAAAAAGGAGTCTCTAAATATTCAGTCAATTGGTCTAGTGTCCACCCTTGAGAGTACCCAGAATTCTTTAACTGAGTTAACTGAACCTGCTTTGAGGGGTAACTTAAATTCTCATGATGGAGCTCCTCTTTTGAGCAGTAACGTGGGTGACACTCTCAAGAGTTCATGTGCTAATTTCCTCTCTGATGGTTTTGTCAGTCCTCTGGACAGTAATGACAGGAAATCAGTTAAAATAAATCGTGATACAGGTGCTTGCCAATCCCTTATGCTGACCAGTGTTCTAGGCTCTAATGTTAATTCCTCTGATGAAACTGTAATCTTACAAGGTGTAGGGAATCATTACTTCTCTGTCCCTCTGTGCAGAGTGAATTTAGAGTCTGGTTTTGTTAATGGTTCTGTTATGGTTGGGTTGGTTGAGACACTCCCAATGTCAGGTGTAACTTTCTTACTTGAAAATGATATTGGTGGAAGTCAAGTGTGTCCAGCTCCTCAGTTGTCTAGTGAGCCAGTGGCTGTGGCCCAGGATTGTGATGTCCCTGATGTGTTCCCTGCATGTGCTGTCACTAGGGCTAAGTCTAAAGTTACTGGTGACTTAGAGGATAATGATGATCATGATGTTATCCTAGCTGACACTTTTGTTGCTAATTTGGACCACTCACCAGATGAGGCAGTACCGCGTAGTGTTCATAAGTTGTCTCGTCAAGAGTTGGTTGCGTTGCAGGTTGCTGACCCTGAGTTGAAAGGTCTAGCTAACTCTGCTTGCAGTGAGGAAGAGTCAGCTGGTGCTTCTACTTGTTATTATATTGTAAAGTCAGGAGTACTTATGAGGAAGTGGAGACCCCCAACAGCATCAGCCGACTGTGAATGGGAGGTTGTACATCAAGTTGTCATCCCTCGTGTTTGTAGGCAGGATATCATTAGAGTGGTTCATGATTCCAGTTTGGCAGGACACCTTGGAGTGAGGAAGACTGTGGCAGGCATTTTGAAACACTTCTACTGGCCAGGCATCTTCAGGGATGTTTCCTGGTATTGTAAGTCTTGTCACACCTGTCAAGTTGTGGGGAAGTGTAATCAGACCGAAAAGGTTGCACCTCTAGTTCCCATTCCTCCTTTTGAGGCGCCATTCACCCGTGGGTTGGTGGATATTGTGGGCCCTCTTCCTAAGACTTCTTCAGGATTTTCTTATGTGTTGACCCTGATTGATATGGCTACTCGTTATCCTGAAGCCATTCCACTTAGAAATATCTCAGCAAAGAACATGGTTAAGGAAATGCTAGGGTTCTTCACAAAGTTTGGTCTGCCCAAGGAGGTACAGTCAGACCGGGGAAGTAATTTCATGTCAAACGTTTTCAAGCAATCTCTGAAAGAGTTGGGCATCACCCAGATCACGTCTTCAGCTTACCATCCCCAGACCCAAGGAGCATTGGAGAGATATCATCAAACACTCAAAACGATGCTCAAGAAATACTGTTTGGAACATCAGAAAGACTGGGATAAAGGTCTTCCATTCATTGTGTTTGCCGCAAGAGAATCTCCAAATGAATCACTGGGCTTCTCACCTTTTGAACTACTGTTTGGCCATGAAGTAAGAGGACCCCTTAAGCTACTCAAGGAATGCTGGCTGTCGGAGGATGATGACCTCAACCTGCTGGAGTATGTGATGAAGTTCAAAGAACGGCTGTCCACTGCTTTACAGCTAGCGAGAGAGAATTTAGGAGCTGCTCAGGAGAAGATGAAGACTTAGTATGATAAGAAGTCCAGGTTACGCCACTTTCAGCCAGGAGATCAGGTTTTGATTCCGCTACTGGTGCATGGGCAACCTCTTCAACCCAAGTTTAGTGGTCCTTATTTCTTGGAGAAGAAACTCAGTGATGTCAACTATGTCATCGCCACACCAGATCGTAGAAAGAACAAGCAACTTTGTCACATCAACATGCTAAAGTTATATCACAGGCGGGACGAAAATAATCCAGTCTGCACTGTAGCTGTTCCACCCAAGTCTGCAAGTGAAGTTCTCCCATGCAGCATGAGCCTGAGTGATAGTTTGGGGAAGAATCCTGATATCATGAATGATCTCCAGACTCAGCTTTCTCATCTAGCTCCCGAGGAAAGGCAGGAGTTTTCGGCATTACTGCAGGAGTACCCGCAAGTGTTCCGTGCCACTCCAGATAGAACCACTGTATTGATGCATGATGTCGATGTTGGAGACGCAAAGCCAATGAAACTGCCTCCTTACCGTGTGAACCCAGTTAAAGTTCCTCTCATCCAGAAGGAGCTTGGCTACCTGTTGGACCACAAGATGATTGAGCCCTGTCAGAGCGAGTGGAGTTCTCCTGTCACTCTAGTCCCTAAGCCAGGTGGGTCACAGCGGCTTTGCATCGACTACAGACGTGTTAATCAGATAACCAAAACAGACACTTACCCTCTCCCTCGTGTGGAAGATTGCATAGACAAGATCGGAAAGGCTAGGTACATAAGTGAGTTTGATTTGTTAAAGGGATACTGGCAAGTACCTATGACTGAACGTGCTAGGGAGATCTCATGTTTTGTAACACTAGGAAAGACTTTTGCATGTTCTGTAATGCCATATGGTATGAAGAATGCACCAGCCACATTTCAGAAGCTCATGAATGTTGTAACAGAGGGTTTGGCAGGGTGTGTTGTTTATATTGATGATGTATTAATCTTCAGTGACAACTGGAAAGATCACCTATGCCATGTCAGTAAATTTCTTGAGCGTTTGGTTCAGGCTAATCTTGTAGCTAATTAATCAAAGTGTGAGTTTGGTTAAGCTAAAGTTCAGTACTTTGGGTACGTAATTGGTGATGGACATGTTGCACCACCAGGAGCTAAGGTTCAGGTTATAAGTGATCTTCCCAGACCTAAAAGTAGGAAAGAGCTACAGAGATTTTTGGGAATGGTAGGTTATTACAGGAGATTTGTTCTTAACTTTTCAATTCTTGTATCACCACTTACAGACCTACTGAAAAAGGGAGTTGAATTTGTATGGACCGATAACTGTGAATCCTCTTTCAACAAACTTAAAGCTATTCTATTAAGTCAGCCAGTGCTCGCTACTCCAAATTTTGCTAAGACTTTTAAGATGGCTGTTGATGCAAGTGATACAGGAGCTGGGGCTGTTTTGCTGCAAGAGGATGATCAGGGTATTGAACATCCTGTATCTTATTACAGTAAGAAGTTCACTCCACCTCAAAAGAACTACTCAACTATTGAGAAAGAGCTTTTGGCCTTGATTTTGGGTTTACAGCATTTTTCATTTTATTTGTGTTCTGGCTTTGACCCCATAGTCATTTATACCGATCATAACCCACTGAAATTTCTTAGTAAGTTTAAAGATAAAAATCAAAGATTGACAAGATGAAGTCTACTTCTTCAGGAGTATTCATTAGACATACAACATGTCAAGGGGAAAGAAAATGTTTTTGCAGATTGCTTATCTAGACTTTAAACAGATTGTTTTAGAGTAATAAGAAATTACCTTTGTAAATTTCTTTTTTCTTTGTGGGGAGGTGTTACACAGCCTATGATTTCATCATCCTTTGTGTAATTCTAATGTACAGTATGCTGCATGTTTGATCACGAGCGTGTTCTACCTCACTCCCCCCGTCCTCCCTTATAGTAGAGTAAGTCGTTCTTTCTGTTGTTCAGAGCAGGATTGTCAACTCTTTGTCCCCTCTGGCTTCATTTGCGCGTCCTTCTTACAAGTTGTATCAAGCTCTGCCGGCCCGTATATAATGAGCTCAGTCTCTACATTAATTGCCACTTAGATCTACTCCTCATTTTGTTCACATCTCTTTCCTCCCCTGTACAGTTGTTATTATTGTGAGTGCTCAGGAAGTCTCCAGCCATCTAGCAGCTGTGTAATTTGAGTATAAGTGTTATTGCATTTTTTCTTTTACTGTGTAGCATAAGGAGTTAATTCTTAGGCCTAGTAAGGTTTTTGTGATTAATGTAAGGTTTTATGTCAGCCAATTGTTAATAATAGTTTGTATCTGTAATAATATATCTTGCATTCACTGAATATTATCTGGTATTTTCATTTTATCAGGGCTGACTTAGATAAATTTATTCTTGCTAATTTCGTGTTAATAGAGGCTATTGCAGTTAACCATATATTTAACCTGTTTTTTGCCATTACATTATCCTTATGAGTCCTGAATGTTTTGTTGTTAGTTTGAGCATTAAACTTTAACTTGTAATTTTACCTAAATCTTTTGTTTTGAACCTGGAACTTTACGGGACAGTAGTGATTTTTAGTATTCTCACTTAAAGTGTACATTATCTTTCTCTGTTCCGTAACAGGATTTATTTGTAGATCCATTAATTGAGGCTTCTACTCTGGGAATCCAATCATCCCCGCTTGCATAATTTTCATTGAGAATGTGTCGTAGCACATCTATTACTTTTTTGCTTTGTCTCTCTACTAACCCATTAGATGCTGGGTGATAGGCTAAAACGTTAACCTTTTTGATGTTGTATTGTTTACATATTTCTTGTAAGATATCAGAATTAAATTCTCCTCCATTATCACTTATTAGTACCTTCGGGGTAGTAAAGCGACATATTATATTATCTACAGTATTATTGCCTTAGCTACTGTCTCAGCTGTTTTATCTTTAATTGGAGCTATAATTACATAACGGAAAAAATGATCCGTTGCTACGAATAGGTATTGGTTATTATTGTATGATAATGGCATCTTGAGTAACTCAGCAGCGACAACGTTCCATGGTTGATGTAGTACAGGGTAATTACCCATCGGTGCAGGTGAAATTGGGTATCCTTTGTGTTTTGCACATGATTCACATCTGTCTATATGATTGTTTTTATCTTTTCGTAATGTTGGCCAGTAATATAACAACTGGGCTTGTTTGAATGTCCTATCCTTTCCAGGATGTCCTGCATGTGGGCTACCGTGTATCGTACGTAATACTTGGGGTTTCATGTCATTAGGTACTACCAATTGGTTAGTATTTCTTTGGCGTTTTGGTTGTTCTGGGTTGATCTTGTATAAAGTATTATTGACTATTGTGAATTGTTCGAGAGGTACATGGAGTTTGGGTAATTGTATGTCATCTCCACTTTCTAACTTGTATATAACTTTAGACCAGATTGAATCAAGTCTTTGTGCTTTTGCGATATCATCGTGGTTTGGGATGTCTCCTTTGAGATCTAAAGCCGCGACCTGAATTGTGTTCGGGTTCCAAGATAATGTGTCGGCTGCTATATTCATTTTGCCTTGTATATAATGAATATGTACATTGTAGTTTTCGACTGTACATTTCCATCTTGCTCTCCTCCCAGAGAGGAGTTTTTCTTTAAACATACCCACTAGTGGTTTATGGTCGGTGAATAAATGTATTTCGTAACCATATATAAAATCTCGAAACATTTGTAATCCAAAAATCACTGCAAATGCCTCTAAGTCTGTAGTGCAATAATTTTTCTCTGCACCTTTTGTTTTTCTACTGGCAAATGCAATTGGTTGATTCTTTCCTCTTTTATCTTCCTGCATCAGTACAGCCCCTAATCCTTTAACTGATGCATCTGTACATATAATAAATGATTTTGTGAAAGCCGGATATGCCAAACAAGGTGCATTTGTTAGTTTAATTTTTAGTTTGGTAAAAGCTTGTTTTTGTTCTTCCTACCATTGGAATATAGCATCTTTCTTGAGTAGCTGGAATAGAGGAAAGGCTATATGAGAGAATTGTGGTACGAATGACCTATAGTACCCAGCTAGATCTAAAAATTGTCTAACTTCGTCAGTCGTAGTGGGGTCAGGAAAATCTCTCACTGCCTGTATTTTGTCATCAGTGGGGTGAATACCATTAGAACTTAGTTTGTGGCCTAAGAAATTTATTTTCTTAAAGCAAAATTTGCATTTGGAAAGCTTAATTTTTAAACCAGCATCACCAAGCTTTTGTAAGAGTAGATCTAATATCTTGAGATGTTCTCTGATATCTTTCGTTGCGATTATAATATCGTCAAGATAAACAAATATTCCTTGTTCTAAAATTCCGGACAATACGTGATTCATAAGACGCTGGAATGTGCCCGGGGCTGTCCTCAGTCCCATAGGCATCCTTCTATACTGATAGTGTCCTCTGTTTGTGGAAAAGGCAGTGTATTTACGTGACTCCTGTTCTACCGGAATTTGATAATATCCACATAGCAGATCGATTGTGGAAAATACATTATTTTCTGGTCCAGTATTCTGTAGGATGTCACTTAGCAATGGCATGGGAAGTCGGTCTGGGATTGTGTGATTGTTTAGTTTACGGTAATCTACTACCTCACGCATTTCTCCATTTCGTTTGGCCACGAAGAATAATGGAGCATTCCATGGGGAGACTCATTGCTCAATAATTCCAAGTTTTAGCATTTCATCGACATACTGGTTTGCGAGTGTACGCTGAGATTGTGGGATCCGGTAGGCCGGTATGAAAATTGGTGGCGTATCTGGGTGCACATTAATCTTGTGATTAATCAGGTTAGTTCACCCTAATTGTTCTCCGGGCAATGCTACGGTGTCCCGGTGTGTTTCCAACAGGGTTAACAAATAATTTTCTTCATCAAATTCACCTGAGTGAATTAAATTTTCTTTCATGCTTTCTCTGTCCGTAGATTTTATCTCACTTGTCACTCCCGCTACAACTATTTCCTTCATAGGGGCGGGACATTTTTCAATATTAACTATGTAAGTCCTCTTTTTCAACTGTACCGTACATCCTCATTCATGTGATTAATTATGAAGATCTGAGTTTGCCCTGCGTCGTTCATCTGACAATGCGTTTTCTACTGACAATCCCTTTACATAATTCTTCTAAGACAAGAATAGTATTCCGTAATTTGCTCTTTATGGTAACTTTCATATCGGAATTAGGTGGTATAACTAAATCATTGGTGAGATGGGCGGGAAAAACTGATAAATCAGTACTGTTACCTGGGTCTCTAATCCTGGAGGCTGGGGGGGTGGTGTGAGTGGATCTATACAATTATCTGTTTGTGTATGTTTGTTTAAGCTTTTAATATTATCAATTCTTTTTGGTTCTCTTTTACTAATCGGTGAGGGCTCTGATGGTATTTCCTCTATGAATTCATTGTCAAAGTCTGTATGGGAGTAAAGTTATTTTCTCTGTTCTCATGGATCTTATTTTATTATTTTTTTTTTTTACGTGTCCGACTCTTGGCAAAGGCTCAGGTCCTATTTCTTGGCCCAGTAACATATGAGCTTTAATTGCTGATTTTTCAACGATATAGAAAAATGCAGAGATTGGTCTTGTAGTCTCTGTGAAACTGATGTTTAACCGTATCATACCTTTTATTGTGATCTGTTTTCCATCTACTGTATATAAGTCAAAATCAGATTCTTCCAGAAAAGTTACTTTCTTCTTATTTCCAAAAATTCTATTTATTTCTTCTTGCTTTATTAAGTTCACTGGAGAGCCTGTGTCTAAAAATAAGGAAACGTTTTGATCCTCAAATACAGCTGGTATCAAGATACACTCATTTCCCAACATGCCTCCTATGTGAATTTTAGACTTGCTTTTCTTTACGTTTGTTCGTTTTTTGTCATGACTTGGTCTTCCCCCGATTTGAACATAGACACTAATTTTTCTACTGTTTTGCAGTTACTGGTCCATGCCTTGGCACCTATGATGTCTACAGAAAGGACCAAATCCTTGTGTCTTTTGTCTATCCTCTTTTGTTTTGATAAAGCATTCATTCCTAGTGTGTCCTGGTTTTGCACAATAATGACATAGAATGGACCTACAGTATCTCTTGACTGTGATCTACGAGGTGACTTCCCATATTTAGTGGTGTCTATGGCATGAGATCTGCTCGGACTGCGCGGAAACTTATGAAACTGCCTGTAGCCTGGTGTTTGAGATCTTACCCTTGACACGTTTAGTTGTTTGCTCTGCCTGCTTTCAGTTCGCGATCGATTTTGTTCTCTGTTTGGGGTGTTGTTGCTGTTTTCACAGCTGATACTGTCTCAGACACTCTCATTCTACTAGAATATGATTGTGTTTCAATCATCCCTGCTTTTCTACACTGCATGTCTACCTCGTTCATTAAGTCTAGTAAGCACATGCCTGGGGTGTACACGATCATCTTGGCGATATTAAGGGTCCTATCAGGTAATTTACACAAGGCAGTTACATAACCAATGATGTCCACGACGAGGTCTGGGGACATCTTTCCATCTCCTGTTATCCAGTCTGAGTTTTCTAAGGTAGCTAAAAATGTCCTTTTGATCGTGGAGACATCAGCAGTTATTTCACTGAGCACATGATTTGTAGTGCGCTCCCTTACAAGATCTACACTCTTATGTAATTCTGGGATTATACCTGGCAAGAAGTTCATACCTCCAGAAAATTTCGTCAAAAATTCAGTTTTAAATTCATCATATGTCTTAGCTCTGAGGAGCTTATCTGACCTTTGTAAATCGCCTGCCGGACATCTTTCCTGGCTAATGCAAGAGGAAAAAATTGCAATTTTCTCTTGTTCATCTTTAATATCTCTTGATGAAGATCTGTTCGCACTGATTGACCAATGAAATGACGTCAATACGATCTTTTTCTGTGCCAGAGAAGTTCGGGGCAGTTTTATCCTCGTGATAAACAAATATCTGAGCTTGATCTGTGGTGTTCATTTTCACTGGTTGCTCTCTTAATTTAACTTGGGCTTGTTTATCGTTGTGTGAGGGAATAGTGGAATAGATTTTGCCTGAACTCTGAACTATATCAAGTATATTTTCATGGGTATGCAAGTCGGAGACAAAGTCTTCACTCGTTACATCAGAGGGGATTTTCCAATCATCATCTAGAACTGGCGTATTTGTTTCTTTATCTTTAGTTTGTGGTGAATTTTGTACGATGGGTGTGTTGCCCTAGTCCTCTCCTAATTGTGTATCCGCACTGGGCGCAAACTGTGTATCATCTGGTATTAACACGGGTGGGGACGAAAATATCCCTGTCATATCACTTAGCTAAAAAGAACTCATGTTGCTAAGTTATGGTATTATGAAATACGTCTTTTATTTATGTCCTTACTAAATAGATGAGTAAATGAGTTGTAATAAATGATGGATAGTGAGTGTATAAGTGTATATATAAAAATTAAGTAAAGGAGTTGAATATACCTAATTTTAGCACTGAGAAGAAATGAGTAAGTATAATTACATCCACTTGATACAGATCGGAAAGGCGTGTCGAAGCAATTGTTGGTCGGATGATAAATGCAGAGTTGAATGAAGATTTCTAGGGCTGTGTTGATGGACGATATTACTCAGGAAATCCTATGACCTGGTGTATGTAGTGGATAACAGCTGTAGTCACAGGCGAACCTCATCATAGAACGTCGAATTCCCACTCAATACTGTGGAAATAAATGAGTATGAGTAGGAGCTGTGAATAATGAGTAATGAGTAGTGGGTGAGATGTGCCTGGTGTCAGTCACACGTTGATTGGCGTGTCATTGTCTCAGCAAACACGCATGGCGACATCGTCTCAGCAGATACACATGGTGACGTCGGCTTCCCACACTGGTAGCTGTGGTGAGTAACTGAGTAGCGATGAGTAACCTGGGTGAGGAAAGGTGAGTAAGATGCGTTATAAATGTGGCTCTGGTGTTTTGCCGTGTGTCTTGACCTCTGCGTCAGCGATTGAGGTAGGCAGGATAGATTTTTTTTTTTTTTTTGTGCTTGTTACTCTGGGCTTTCTTTTCCTTTACTTGCTTTGTTTTTTATTCTTCTTGCTGCTGCTTGAACTTGAGTGAAGATTATAGCGTTGTCTTGTAGAGATGTTATTTGTAGTTAATCATAGAGCTTGTTGATCCTCACTCATAACTCGTCGTTGCTACTGTATGCTAGTAGACTCGTAGGCTCGTTCGTTACTGCCACTATTTAATTTTAAAGCTTTGTAGCCAACATTTTTATATATTATGTAACTCTTAGTTCTTGTAATAGGTGAGTCTTGAGTTAATTGAAGAGCAGGAGGAGTTAAAGATGATTACAGGGAGTTGATCTTGATTTATTATCTTCAGAGAAAGTCTAAGTTGAGCAGCGCATGTATTATACAGAGACTTAATATACTAAGTAAGTCTAGTTGGACCCCTCTCCTTATTCACTCTCTCCACTACCTGCCGATTCTATGGCCTATCTCCTTCTGATCTCAGAATCCTACATTCTGGTGTAGCAGGGGTCGTGTCACGTGTGTTACACTGTTGTTGAAATGTTCTAGAAGCCTGTGTGGGTGTATGTGTGTATGGTCACGAGGCGCTGTTCGTGGGCTATTTTGCTGGTGAGAGGCATTCTGGAGAGGTGCTGACGTCATTTCCTTTGGGCCCCTAGGTTTGACACTGACCTAACCTCTAGACTATATATGTATGTTGCTAAGTTTTATGTATTAAGATATTTTAGAGTCCTGACACACACACACACACACACACACACACACACACACACACACACACACACACACACACACACACACACACACACACACACACACAAACACACACACACACACACACACACACACGAAAGCGCACGCACGCACGCTCACACACACATACACACACACACACACACACACACACACACACACACACACACACACACACACGCAAGCACATGCACGCATGCACGCACGCACACACACGCACATACACACACACATACACACACACACACACACACACACACACACACACACACACACACACACACACACACACAAATCTGCAATACCACACACCTGTAACATTAATCACCTAAATACAACACCACTTTAACATCACACACCTGCAGCACTTTACACCTGCCTCTGCCATTTTCTTGTCAAATAATTAAGCATTCAATGATTCTTTCGTGTGCCACATTTGGACCTGTGATGATTCCAAAGGCGTGAAAAATGTATGCAAGATTTTCCATTTCATCAGTCATTCCTTTAGACTACTACCGCTTTGTAATTTCCATGTTCGTAGATACAACTTCACCTGTTCTTCATAATAAGCAAGAGGAGCTAAACACGTTTAAATGTAACTTCTGCGTTAGTAATTATTGCTTTGAGAACACATATTCAGGTTAGATCTGTAATGAATTATATTTCATTACAAAAGAGAACCAGACAACTACACAGACAGGCAGGCTGACAGAGACAGTGAGAAACAGAAAAAGAAATTCTCCTTCCTTTACGACGCACGAGTGGTGGAGCGGCAATAAAGTTGAGGACGTGTGGCGTGCCCACACACCACTACACACCTGCAATACTGCACATCTCCAACACTAAACACTTGCAGTACCACATACTCCTACACCACTACACACACACACCTACAACACCGTACACATTTGCAGCATTACATACCTGCAGTAACAAACACCTTCAGTACTACAGTACACACCTGCAAACATAACACACACCAGCAACATTACACTTACCAATAACTCTACATATGCACAACACTAGGCATTTCCAACAAAAAATAAATCTGCAACCCTACACACTTGCAACAGTACACATACGAAACACTACATACCAGTTACATTACACACACAGCAATATAAAAAATACCTGCAAGAATGCACACTCACAAAAGTGCACATTTATCAACGCCCAGACAATGGTGGGACTCCCAAGGGACGCATCAGAGGGACTGTCCACTAAGGTCCCACCATAGGGCCCCAGAGTGGTAATCTGGGTTTCAACAAACATGAGAAATTGCTGGAGACTGATATATATCCACGGTTATAGTTTTTCACCTAGGAAAACGAATTTTCACAGTGGCAGACCTCCGTTTGGACCATGTTCTAGGCAGGGTAATATCTTTTAAGGCTTTCCAAGATTCATATAAAAATATAAGTGTTATTAGGGACAGGTACATAACCCTTAGAGAAACAGAGGTCTAACGGTTGCTGATTTTTCTTCTTCGTTGTTGTTCGAGGATTAATTATCTTGCACAAACTTGAACATGTAGATATCGTTATCATTATTATTTTTTTATTCCTCTCTCATAGTAATGAACTTCTTCCCCCACATATGCTAGGTATTCCTCACTTAGTTGTGTCTCCACACTAAGGTGAAGATCTCCTGTATTTACACAGTTCCTCTCCTCTTCTTTCTTCTCACCATTTTTCAGTATGCTGCCATTCCTTCTTTCCCTCACTAGTTCACCTCATACCTGTTAATTGTTCCTTGAACAAACACCCCAAGATATTTTGTAAAGGTCTTTTAAATGGTATTATGATAGGTTTAAAAGTCAGGCCATACAAACAACTGTATATTTAGATCCTACGTTGTTGTGTATTCAAAAATCATTATGGCAGTTTGCATAAAAGCGTGTAACTTACAAAAAATCAGCAAGATCATTGGGAAAGATATAAGCAATGCCAAGGAGGAATGGATAGAGAAGCAGTGCACAAAAAGGGAGAAGAACCTGGACAAGAACAACAGCATACTAGCATTCCATGTTGTGAAGAATCTCACAAAGCAAAGGTAGTCATGAGTTAGTACTCTCCAGGATAAAGAAACAAACGGCCACGCGGAAGATCAAGGCATCATGAACAGATGGACTGAGTATCGTTCAGATCTCAACAACCCCAGTGTTTTATAAGCTAGGAATCGTTAAGCGACGATGAGTTCTCAGTCTTACGTGATGAAGTGTAAAAAGCATTAAGATCTCTGAAGAACTGGAAACCTGCAGGAATTAACAACATCCTGGCTAAGTTGATAGAGTGTGGAAGTAAAACAGTAGCAATTATTTTAACCAGAATCTGCAGAAAGATCTGCCAGACTGCAGAGTGACCAAAACTATGGATCCAGTCGGTCATCATTACCCCGTCCAAGAGTGTCAACTTACAGCAGTGCCAAAATAACAGAACCATTAATCTCAGCCATGAAAGCAAAATGATGCTAAAAGTTATCTTAATCTGGCTGAAACTGCAGGCAGAAGAAATCATTGCCGAAGAACAGGCTGGAGTCCACAGTGAAAGAGTGCAGAGGAGCAGATTTTCTGTCTTCACATTCAATGCGAGAAACACTCATCAACAGGACATTCCATGTGTTCATAGACTTCAAAAAAGCATTCAACATGGTATGGCATGATGTACTGAGGGCCACAGTGAAAAATGTAATATGGGCCAGAAGCTCATCCAAGCAGCTGTACATGAAGGTCAGCAGTGCTATACTTGTTCAAGACACAGTGGAAGGCTGGTTCCATATGTCAGTTGGAGTCCACCCGAGGTTGTCTCTTATCATCCACATTTTCAGCATCTTGGAACAAATACTGACAGATGCCTTGGAAAACCATGCTGACACTGTGACACAGTCAGCATTGAAGGATAGACCATCACAAGTCCCAGGTTCGCCGATGACATCGAAGGGCTGGCTGGAAGAGATGAGGAACTCACCAACCTGGTGAATCGCCTGGATTAAACATCTACCAGATACAGCATGGAAATCAGCCCAGAAGAAAACAAAGCTGATGATGAACAGCACAGAGCGAATTGATACAAAGATCACAGTCAGTGGAAAAGAATTAGAGACTGAAACAACTCAAATACCTCGGCGACATCATCAGTCAAGATGGATCAAAGTCTGAAATCCTCCTTCGACCTGCTCAGTTATCAGATGCACTGGCAAAACTCAGGTCCACGTGGAGAGACAAGAACATCGCTCTCAGATCCAGACTGAAGTTTTTGCATGAACTTGTGCTGTCCATCTTGTTGTATGCATGCCAGTCACGGACTGTGACAGCAGAACCGCAAAAGGAAGATCCGAGCAGTGAAGATAAGATGCTTCAGAACAGTTCTTGGCATTTCCTATACTGAGCATGTCACAAATGAAGAAGTCCGTAGAATCATCAAGTAAATATGAGAAACTACGAAGACCTGTTGAACACAGTGAGGAGAAGGGAGCTGAAATGTTATGGGCACATGATGATAGCATGCGGACTCTCAAAGACCATTCGCCAAGGAACAGTGCAGGGGAAGAGGAGACAGGGTTGACAGTGAAAGAGACGGACAGATAACATTGCTGAGTGGACCGGGAAGAGCTTTGCCACAACCCAGGCACTTGCCCACAAGCAACAGAGGTGGAGACATCTGGTGCAGCATTTATCATTGCAGTGCTCCCAAGGCCTTGGTAGGCTACAGGACCAGTGACCAGTGATGTCACTGTACTAGAGTTGTGTGGAAACAATTTTGCATACCCTTTGGGATTGATGGCTATCTATTTTTTTTCCTGACTCCATAAGTGTAACTTTCAACCATCAAATGAAGAAAATGAAAGATTGACATTATGAAAGAATGGAGGAGATGAGAAGATGAGAAACTGGAAAATATAAGGTGTATGTAATAGTAAGTGTGTCTACCCTTCACAATTACATCCTTCATGGGTATGATATTGGTACTGATGATAGTGGTAGTGGTGCTAGTGTTTGTGGTGGTAGTGGTAGTGGTAGTGGTGCAAGTGTTTGTGGTGGTAATGCCAGGGTTGATGTTGAGGAGGTGGTGGCCGAGTGGTTGGAGATGTCGTTTGCTGTCAGAAAATATGCGAGCTTTTAATTTCTTTAAAACAGACTTTCTGATCTACAAGACCCAGGTACACCCTTGCTAATGCCAATGCACTAGTCCTGAATGACAGAGCTCTAGCATCTATTCAGTATGGACGGTGGGTATTAGTGTCGAAGTGGTGACATGTCCAGGTATGTGGACCTACGAGGACTACTAAGCCTAAAAGAACGGGTTAATAAGTCTATGCCCAAAGTCGGACACACACACACACACACACACACACACACACACACACACACACACACACACACACACACACACACACACACACACAAACGTGTAGTGATGATACTGGGAGTAATGACATTGGTAATGAAGATTATGGTAGTGGTGATATTGTTAGTCTGATACTTTTTCGGTGGCAAAACGACGTGTAGCATATTGGTATAGCTCCACACTGATCAGGTATCAGGCAGGATGTGACCTTGGTGGGTCACTCCCCCCAGATGAGGGTAGCCTAATTAGTTCCGGGCAGTGCCGGTATTTAATGCCATTGCTTTTTAGTGGGACAACGTTAGTTACCTCTGCATGTTATATATATTAAACAGGTATAAATCATTTGCCTATCATAATACTAAGTGGAGCATAGAAGCAATATTACGAAATGCACAGGCGTTCGCGCACGTTTGCACTTTTTCCTGTTAACTTATTCACATGTACATACACAGTGGCATACAAATATGCAAATGTAATCTCCCACAGCAAAACAGGGTATATAGGGGCACACAGACAGGACAAATACTTACGCTGACACACATCCATACCCACACTACACCGAGTAAAACCTATAATTACTGAACTCAAAAACAGAGACTATAGTTACACTTGTACGGAAATAATGTCGTTGTCCAAAGGGGTTAGTGGCTTGGTGGAATGGGATCGAACACGTATATCCTTAAAACTTATTTTTGTTGTTAAAGCAATCAAACTATGCAAGCCAGTGAGAAAACTGTAGCCTCTTCTGTACTCATATAGTAGGAGTAGATCACAGTGTTATTTTGCTCAAGAAATATGCCACCACATTGATTGTAAAAAAGCCAAAAATTGCAAAAGTAAGCAGTGAGCTGGGTAATCTCGGATGTTAAAGATACAGCGGAACTATGAACATCGTTGGAAAAACTATGGAAAAGCAACACCTGGTTCTTAAGTGGCATTACTCAAAACTCACCAACATATTGCTAAGAAGATCCCACCCCAACCCCCAAAAAACACACACACAAAAAAAAAAAAAAAAAAAAATGCCAAATTGAGCACAACAGTTGAGTCGTGTGTGAAGTCATCTCTGTTTTGGTATGAGTGTTCAAAGCACTTCGGGTGATAGTACATATATTTTCATTCAAAAGAATCTATTACAAAGCAATACGCAAGTAGAGTGGCTCACACTCAGTTTTTTTTTTATCGAGGCGAAGATGCACTTGACAGATTGGTGATTATTGGCTGAAAGCAACATTACTTCATAATCTAGCATTATTAACTGACAACAAATATCTCAGGGGGAAATTTGGGTTAGTAAATATTTTTTGGACATGTTGCATTTAGCCAATCATCATCAACCTGTCAAGTGCATCTTCGCCTCAATAAAAGAAAACGGAGTATAGTTCTCTTAGTTACAGCAACACAAGAAGGAGCATCAAAGAGTGCAACACCTGCGCCCACCAGCTGGTACAAGACCAGAATATTTGAGTCTTGTAGTTGTCACCTTGGACAAATTACTCTAAATAACGAATTACCTCATTCTTGGCTAACTTTCAATGCTTCCATGAACCTAGGTTCAAATGAAAGCAAAACTGCTTCATTTGACTTTGTGCAGTGGCCTTGACCATCGGCCTATGAGCGACCTTGAACTCAGACTGACTGTCCTCAAAATCGATTCTCTGTATTCTTGTGTTAACCTAAACTCTTGCACAGACTTTAGTACACGATTGGATAAAAACTTAAGTTGACCCTGCCATGTGACCTTGACGTTTGACCTATTGTTCTTACAAGGAATTGGTTACCGGCTTGGGTGATTCTCAGCTCGTCCACAGACACTCACACGCAGACATACGAACCAAGTTTTGATCTTGCTTTGTCACCTTGACCTTTGGCTGATTGTTCTAAAAATTAAATTACTTTTTTCTTCCCTAATACTTAATACTTTTACTTTTTTTTTGTATGTTTTTAATGTGTCCGACTCTGGGCAAAGGCTTCAAGGTCTATTCCCAAGTCCCAGAAGTCCTCCATGGGGCCCAGTAGTCCTCCTACATCTCCACATGTCACCACTTCGGGGCTAACACCCACCATCCATACTGAATACATACTAGGGCTGTCTCATACAGGATTGATGTACTGGTATTAGCGGAGGTAACTTTAATGACATGTCGGCGGGTCATCTGGTAGATCAGAAAAGTCTGCTTTTTAACAAATTCAAATCCTTAAACTGTTCCCTGCCCCAGCCGGGATTCGATCCTGGGTCCGATAAGACTGCAGGCCACCTCTCTATATATTGCGCCACCGCCTCTGGTTCAATTATGATCTAAAGTTTTGATATGACCTTGACCTTTTAACGTGACATTTAACATTTCACCTGTACCTTCGATTAATTAATTATTCTCAAATATGAGTCATTATAATCTTGCCTTTTCTTCAACTTTTCCTCAAAGTTTGGTTTAAAAATGATTTAAATTGTTTAAGTTGAGCTAGCCCTGTGACTTTGACCTTTGACTTCTTCGTAAAGCATAATATATTTATTCCTTCCCAGACCCTCACCCTTCCACCAAGTTTGGATAAAACTGAATAACAACTAATTGAGTTACTTAGTTAAGAGTCACACGTATGATTCGACCTTTGACCCTGCTCTGTTACCTTGAACTTTGACTAATTATTCTCATAACCAAATCGCTTCATTTCTGCCTAACCCGCAGTCCTTCGCTTCAAGTTTGGTCTATACTGCATGAAACTGTTTAAGCTGATTTCGTTAGGTCAGCGTTCGGCCTCGTCCCTCGACCTTAGACTGACTGTCCTCAAAATTGCTGGGAGTGCACTGTTTGGCTATGTTTGGTTAAAATTGAATAAAAGCTGTTTGAGATATTTTCTTAACACACACACACACACACACACACACACACACACACTGCTCAAAATATATCACCCTCTTTCGTTCCACAAGTGCAGTGCAGGTGTAATTAGGGAGCCAGCTTGGTCAAAAAAAAAAAAAAAAAAAAAAAAAAAATGCCGCTTTTATAGGGACGCTTATAACTTAAATGTCAAGGAAATGAACTCATTTCGTGCACATGGCACGAAAATAGGAGGTAAAGCAGTGAGTAAACTGAATTAGAATTCTCTCCAAAGTAATTTGCATGTTAATGAGATAAGATAATAATGGTACCTGTAATTTAACGTAATAATATTAAACGTGATGATTCAATTTCTTGGTCCAACTCTGGTAAATGTACTGTATAGAGTACAAATTTGTAGTTTAGGTATCGTCATTAATGGTTTGAAAACGACAAATAGTGCATAACAGCGACTAACAATGCGCTAATAGACTACTAGGTTCGTTCCAATGGTGTTTGATTGCAATATAACCAGATATAATATACAAACTGTACGTTATTAACCTGCCACATCTGAAATATCAAATACACTACTGGTACTCAAACCAGTTAACACTCTTGGGATCAAACATGAGTGTGACTTCTTTTTTTTTTTTTTTTATCAAACTTTTGTCAAAGGTTTGGAAAAGTTAAAGTATTGTATTCTCAATTTTTTGATAATTTTTGGCCAAGATAATTAAACTTCTGGTACGATTTTCTTCCCTTCATGCTCCTCATTGGTAACTATAATTTAAAATCGTGCTGGAACCAGCTGAAGTATAGGGTATGAAATAACTTTTCAGCGATTTCTTGTCATACTAATGACTTCAGACTGTACAAGCAACATTTCCAATAATGTTGCTGAGACGATACTGAGAGATCTAAGGAAGAATGAGCTACTGAAATTATACGATCACAGAGAAATTTTTTCTGCGGTGGATTAGAAAAAATTATGAATCCCCTCCCAAAAAAAAAGAAGAGTATGTCTAATTCAAATATATGACCTTGTAAGCATATTCATCATCATCATCATCATCATCATCATCATCATCATCAGCCATTACATGTCCACTAATGAAAAAAGGCCTCCCCCAACCTTCTCCACGAATTCCTTGACTGAGCCAATCTTTGCCACGTTTTCCCTGCAAATTTCTCTATCTCATCCCTCCACCTCCTGTCTGGTCTTTTTCTGCTACGCTTACAATCTCTTGATGTCCAGTCAGTCAACCTCTTGTTCCATCGATTATCCCTTATTCTTGCTACATGGCCTGCCCACCTCCATTTCTGTTCTTTTATAACTTCTATAATATCTTGGACTTTAGTCTGCTCTCTCACCCAAGTTCATCTTTTCCTGTCTCTTAAAGATATTCCCAACATTAACCTTTCCATTGCTCTCTGAGAACGAATTAGTTTATTTTCTATCGATGTTGTCAGTTTCCAGGTCTCACAACCATACGTCATAGCTGGAATTATACATTCGTTATATATTTTTCGTTTCGTACAAACTGGCAAGCTACTTTTTATAATGTCCCTATGTTTACCGAAAGCTTTCCATCCAATTGTAATGCGTCTTTTTATTTCGCTATCATTAACTTTCGTTAATTTTAGTATTTGTCCCAGGTAATTGTATTCCTCGACTTCTTCAAGAATTTCTCCACTTATTCTGATCACGCTCTTTGGTGTATGAGGATTAAACATTAGTTTTACTCCGGTTCATCTTTAGCCCTACTTTGAGAGTTTCTCTGTTCAGGTCATTTAACATTTCTTGCAATGTCTCTGCTGTTTCTGAGATTAGGACAATGTCATCTGCAAATCTTAAATGGTTTAGCTTTTCTCCATCTATGTTCACTTCTTTGTTTTCCCAGTCTAGCTTTCTAAAAATACTTTCTAGGCGTGCTGTAAATAATTTTGGTGAAATTGTATCTCCCTGACGCACGGCCCTCTCAATCTTAATTTTCTCTGAGTCCTTATGTAATTTAACTGTAGCAGTTCCCTCTTTATATATGTTTTCGAGCAGTTTTACAATGTTCTCATTCACTCCTTGTTCTCGCAATGAATTTATAATTGCTCTGTGCTCCACTGAGTCGAAAGCCTTTTCGTAATCAACAAAACCTAAGCACAGTGACTTATTATATTCTGTAGTTTTCTCAATTAGTTGATTCATTGTGTGTAGATGATCAGTAGTCGAGTACTCGCTTCGGAATCCTGCCTGTTCACGAGGTTGGTTTTCCTCCAAATTTGTAGTTATTTTGTTTGCAAGGATTTTAGTGAAGAGTTTGTAAATGACTGATAGCAAGCTAATGGGTCGATAGTTACCAAGGTCTTTTGAGTCACCTTTTTTGTAAAGTAAAATACCTATTGCATTACACCATGTTTTGGGAATTTTCTTCCTTTTTGTACATTGAGTACATACGTGTGCAAGCCTAGTTTGTACTTCTACTCCTGCATCCAACAGTAAATCTGCTACCATTCCATCTTCTTCCGGAGCTTTCCCTCTTTTCATATTTTTGAGAGAATTATTTACTTCACCTGGTGTTACCTCAGGTATTTCACTTGTGTCAACTGAAAAGTTAGCTGTTGGTACTAATGTCTTTGATGCATACAGTTCTTTGTAAAATTCTTCAACTGCCTTCACCATCTTATCTCTGCATTTAATGATATCACCGTTTTTGTCTTTCAGTGATGTAATTTGTTGCTTTCCAAGTCCCATTTTACTTCGGACCTGTTTCAGACTTTTTCCTTTTTTGATGGTTTCTTTGATTTGATCCATGTTTCTCATTCTTTTTTCTTCTCTTTGTCTTTTGTTGATAAGCCTATTTAATTCCGCTCGTCGAAGCTTTTTTTTTTTTTAATGAAAGGACGAAGAAATCAAAGGCCAGGAGCCCGCAAATCGTTCCTTCCAAGAAAAAAACAAAAATAATACAACAGAGAGCCAACTTCAAGATTCATTCATTTCGAGATGCCTGGACACACTGCGTTTGAAAGACTGGAGATAAAAGGAAGTAAGATATACAGACAGGGAGACAGTTCCAGAGTTGATCAGTTACATAAATGAAGGGCTGTGAGTAACGGTTAACTCTTGCATTAGAAAGTTGGACAGAAAAGGGATGAGAGTTTATTTGCTAGACGGGTGCAACGTGTCCGTTGTAGAGGTGGAGGGGTACGAGCAGATAGGTTAGAGGAGCAATGACCACTGAAGCAGCGATAGAAAAGAGATAAAGATACAACAGTGCGGCGAAGAGACAGGTTGAAGGAAGCTAGTAAGGGGAGGAGACGAAAAGCCTTTCACTCCACCTTGTTGAGAAGAGCTGTATGTGGGGAGCCTCCCCACACGAGAGTTGTACGCTACACAGGGGCGAATAAAACCCGTGTATGAAGCCAAGAACTGTGTAGGGGTAAAGAAAGAATGGAGTCGACTTAGCACACCTAATCTCCTGGAAGCAGATTTTACAAGAGACGTAATATCGTCTTTCCAAGGTAAACCCGAGTGAATGAAACCACAAGTATGTTTAAGGATGATGCAGGATTGACCGCATATTGTTAAACATTAATGGGTACTCCTGTGGAAGATTTTGTTGGGTTGATAGATGTAAGAACTGAGTTTTTGACACATTAAAGACAACAAGATTACTTTTGCCCCAGTCCGAGATACAAGTCAAGTCAGACATTAGGTGTGCCATAACCTCATCCCTTGTTTGTTGACGTAACTGCTGAGATGGACGCTGCGGGAAGCGAATGGAAAGGTGAAGGATGGAATCATCAGCGTATGAGTGGATAGGGTTAGATGTACAGCTTAGAAGGTCATTGATGAATAAATGGAAGAGAGTTGGTGATAGGAAAGAGCCCTGAGGAACACCACAATTGATGGATCTAGGAGAAGAGCGGTGGCCGTCTACAACAGCAGCTATAGAACGACCAGAAAGGAAGCTAGCGATGAAGGCACAAATAGAAGGATAGAAACCGTAAGAGGGCAGTTTTGAAATCAAAGATTTTTGCCAAACGCGATCACAAGCATTTGCTATGAAAAGCACAATGGCAAAGCTTTAGCCAAAGTCCCGAAAGGAGGAGGATCAGGAGTCTGAAAGGTAGGTGATCATGGATACTTAAATAAAAAACTGGATGTACCTTAGAAATTAAAAAAAAAAAAAAATGCCCTATTGATATCAGTGAAATTTCCTTAATATTCATGAATAAACACTAAGATAAGCTAACCAGAAACTGTAGATAGAGTAATAATTAACACATTCAATATTTCCTTTAACCACTTTTTAACACTGTAGGTGTCAGTTAAAGGAATGTTCCATTTTCCAGACACAAACACAAAGGATTAAGGGATGATTGAACAATTACCACCGAATGTTATGATTCTTCGTGTGTGGGTATGTCATTCTGTAAGAGAAAAAAAGTAAAACATAGTACTTCCTATACTGTCCTTCCAACAAAAAAAAAAAAAAAATCTGTCTAGCAATGGAGGTACTTTTTATTTAGTCATTGCCTGCTTACATAGTACAATTATTCTACCCCGAAAGATAGATTTATAATTCTATAGACCTCCTGTGACATGTACGTCCGTTTTACTTCTGAATATTCTAAGCCTTCGTTTGTTTGTTTTTTTCTTTTTTTCCTCTCACCTCCATTATCACACCTGTCACCCTCCCGGAACTTATGTCTTTTTGAGCTGACAGCTTGTTTCCCTTCATTTATCGCTACCACAACTCTATTCCTAAACAAAATGTGCTTGCAATCTGTTTAAATTACAATTAATTAACGACTCCCACTGATGGTATTCCTTTAATGAGCAATAGTCTCAGGTGTGTAATCGATCCCGAGTGGACATGTGAGAATAATGAAGCATAGATAACTGTCTGATTACACATTCCTCAAGTTGGTGAACTGGAATCATCAATTATTCCTGCCTAATTAGACAGTGTGAGGCTAGTTATGAGGTCGCCTGGGCCGGAGAGTTTGAAGTCTGATGTTCGATCATGGTGGTTGGAGGAGCTGCATTTTGCCTTGGGTAGGTAGACATTGAACTACACAACAAAGGATGGTACACTGACCGCCATCAAAGTCAGGAAATTACCTAGTTAATCATACTCAAGGTTACTTTGGAACACCAGAAGACGCTGACTTTCTAGTCAAGAGTGGAATGGGGAGTGGCTTCTTCCAGACACCATTCTTCCATATCAAATGAGAGTAGTGGCTACAGCTTCGGCAGTGGCACGAATATTACTTCTATAACACAATAAAAAAGAATAACGAGCATACAAAATGAAATCTGAACATTTTTACTTGAAGTGTGACTAGTCTGACATTGAGGATAGGCTCACACGCAACCAGCGCTCCTGCCCAAAAAAGGAAAGAAGACCATCGCCCGACCCGGATATACTTCTATGAGAACGAAACGGCAGCGACACAACAGACTACAACAATGACCATTCCCAAAAGAACAAGACAGCAATATAGAACCTATGCATCAATAGCCAACACAACATCTTCACTGAAAATCAACCCCTTACTGGCAAGAGGGGGAGGCGGTGGCTCAATCGGTAGAGAGGTGGCCTCCAGTCCTACCGGACCCAGGTTCAAATCCCGGCTGCGGCAGGGAACAGTTTTAGGATTTGAATTTCACTAAAAGCAGACTTTACTGATCTAGATCTAGACGACCTGCCGACATGTCGTAAAAATACCCCTGCTAATACCAATAGATCCGTCCTGTATGAGATAGCCTTAGCATGTATTCAGTATGGACGGTGGGTGTTAGCGGCGAAGTGGTGACATGTAGTAGTAGTAGTTGTTCTCTAGGCAGTCTGGCCGAACAGCCCCGAGTCCCTCAGGAAGGCCATGGCCGAGACCGGGCTTTCCCACCGAGCTCTCAAAGAGTGTATGTTGTGTTGTTGGCGTAGGTGATTGTGTGCAATGCAGTCTTCCATAACGTGCTTAATAGTATGGGGTGCTGTGTTGCATCCTGGACAGGGATCAGCGACGGAGTCATCCAGCCTCTTCTGGTAGCTTAAGAGGGCTGGATGGTGCCCACATCTCAGCCTGGCCAGGTGGACCCTGTCCTCACGAGGAAGATAGGATACAGAAGGGTGGGTGTCAGGAGGCCGCGCGTGCAGCTGTGTGGTGTCTTTAAGTGACTGAATGGAGCAGCGAGTGATCTGAGTGTGGATATGCTTCTGGAAGCTGATCTGAGGTGGGCGAGTGGGGAGAGATGACAGTATTTGTGTATGGTATCGTGTGCTGGGTGTTGTTTTGATGTTCCTTGGTGTGGGTGGATGTGCTGCCATGTACTGTAGTGGATGTTGTGGGTTTATGGAGGCTGCAGCAAGAAACTGGGTGCCTCTCATGTCTAGGTGGTCCTTGACTTTGAGGACTTTGGTTTCTTGATGTAGGTGGTCTGTGGGTGTAGTAGTTGTGCAGCCCGTGATTATTTTTAGGGCCTTGTTCTGTATGGTCTGTAGAGTGTTGTAGTGTGTTTTGGTCAGGTTAGAAGCCCAGGCAGGGCTTGCATAATTCATCACTGAACGTATGTATTGTTTGTATACTGTGGTGGTGGTTTCTTTGTTGTGTCCGAATGTTGTATGGGCAAGTGACCTCAAGGCACTGAGTCTTGGTGTTATTTTATTTTTAATGTTTGTGATGTGTTGTTTAAATGACATTGATGTATTGTATGTTACACCAAGGATTTGTGTGTGTGTGTGTGTGTGTGTGTGTGTGTGTGTGTGTGTGTGTGTGTGTGTGTGTGTGTGTGTGTGTGTGTGTGTGTGTGTGTGTGTGGTAGGGGAGTGTTGTTTATGGTGAGGTGTGGGATGTGACTGTGTTCTGCTGTCCAGTTTGTGAGAAGAGTCACTGTAGATTTGGCTGGGGCTATTTTGAGCCTGTTTGTGGTGAACCATTCGTATAGTGTGTTGAGGTAAGGTTGAATGATGTGTGCAGCTGTGTTTGAGTTTTGGTGCGTACATGTAAGTGTTATATCATCTGCATAGGAAGCTATGTGTATCTGTGGTGTGTGGGGTGCGGGAACGTCGTGCATGTATAGGTTAAAGAGTGTAGGGGACAAAGCAGATCCTTGGGGGACGCCGTTTGTGAAGTTTCTGATGTTAGAAGACTGACCGGCAAATGTTACATTTGCACATCTGCTTGCAAAGTAGTTTGCCAGCCATCTTTTTGTGTTATTGTGCGTGTGTGTGTGTTGAGTATTTTGTTTGTGAGGTTGTGGCGGGGGATGGCATCAAGAGCTTTGCTAATGTCTAGTGTGATTAGGTTTGTTCTGTTTGGTGGCCTAGATGAATTCATGCCATCGAAAACTCTCTGTGTAAGGTCTGTAGGGAGGGTGTTTGTGGAGTGTATTGGCCTAAAGCCATGTTGTGACTGGGCTAGGGAAATGTGAGGTGTGACTAGTTGTAGTATCAGTCATTCAGTGACTTTAGAGGGGGTGCAAAGGAGCGTGATGGGGCGATGTGAGGAGGGTAACGTGGGGTCTTTGTTGGGTTTAGGGATAGTGATGATATTACCATGCTTCCAGATGTTGGGTATTATGTTGTGTGAGTAGCTGTAGTTTGATATGTTGGTGAGTGCTTGTATGCCTTGTGGTCCTAGGTGTTTAAGATGAATGTTGCTTATGTTGTCTGGTCCACAGGCAGATGAGTGCTTGAGGTTGTTAATGATGTGCTTCGTCTCGTTGTAAGTGAAAGGTGAGTAGTCTGGGTCTGAGGGGAACTGTCTCTTACGTCGGATGATACGTCGGCCTTCGGGATGGGGGTTTAGATGGCTGACTTGTGAAAAGTGATTGATGAGAGTGTTTGCTTGTTGTTTGTTTGAGGGTATGGTGTCTGTTGTTGTGATGGCAGCGTGTGATTGTGTGGTGTTGCTGTTGGAAAGTGTGATGCTGTTTAGTGTTTTGTAAAGTTTGCTGATGTGTGTTTTGTGGTCAAGTGTTTGAAGGTAATTTTTCCAGTTTAGTGTTTGCTGTTCTGATTTAATATTGTTTATTTGAGTGTTGAGTTCTAGTATTTGTTGTACGGTGTCTTGTGTATGGGGTGTTGGGGAGTGTCGCAATGTGTCCCGTTGTCTGATGAGGCTTTGAATTTCTGGTGTGAAGTTGGGGTTGTGTCTCTTTCTGTTGCCTATAGGGATGTGTCTTTTGTCTGCGTTTTGTATAATTGTATTGAAAGTGTGCATAGCGGTGTTGATGTTTGTGATGAGTGTACTGTTTAGTGTTTTGGAATGTTGTTCTGTTTCATTTACAAAGGCCTCCCAGTTGGCTCTCTTATAATTAGTGTATGTGTGTTTGTGGCCAGCTGGGGTGATTCTGGTTTTGGTAGTGATGATGATTGGGAGGTGATCAGAACCTAGAGTTTTGACCACTCTCCATGATGTAGTGGGGGCGAGGTTTGGGGAGCAGAAGGTGATGTCTGGAGATGATGGGAGGAAGAGGGCTTGGTGTGGGATATGGGTATGTTGGTCTAGACTGTTTAGTATGAAAAGGTGATCTGTCTGGGATTGTAGTACCAGCCCTCTGTCTGTGTCAGGGTTGTTGACATGCCAGGCCGACGACTTGGCGTTGAAATCACCACCCAGGATGATGTTGGGTATGTTAGTGATGTGGTGTATCTGTGGAAAGTAATTGTGTGGTACTGTGGGGGACGACTGGGGGGGAATGTATGTGTTAGCGATTGTTATGTGTGATTTGTTGCCAGTGCGTATTTTAATTGTTTGTATGTCTGTTGTGGTGTCACGTGGGGGGAAGAGTGACTTTGTGTGTGCACTGGTATCTGCAAAGTTGATGGATTTGTGTACCAGGGTGATGAGTCCACCGCCACCGCCGTCGGCCCGGTCTTGTCGAATGGTGGTGAAGTTATGAAATGTTGGTGTTTTCTGTGTTCAGTGTAGTGTTGTTTCTTGTAAGATGACAATATGTATGTTCTGTTTTTTGATGAATTGTGTGAGTTCATGTATTTTGGTGCTTATGCCATCTATGCTTAACTGAAGGATGTTTATGTTGTGTGTACGATGTGTGTTGGCTGCTGCAGCACGGGGGGGAGGTGGTGTGGGTGGAGGGGAAGGGGTAGGAGGAGGTTGTGATGGAGGTAAGGGTTGAGGTGGATTAGGATGGGTTGGAATGGGAGAAGTTGGGGGACTGTATGGTGTGGGAAGGGTCGGTGGGTTTGGCTGTGGAGGTGTGAAGGAAGTAGGAGTAGGATTGGAATGAGGGTTGATGGGTGGGGGGAAGGAGCATAAGGAGCAGGTCCAGGTGTTTGTGTAATGTTTTCTGGATGCAAGTGTTGTGCAGGTGTAATGGGTCCAGTTCTTGCAGGAATTGCACTGAACTGAACCCTTTGTCTGTGACCTGTATAGGTGTATGGTATGTAGGAGGACTACTGGGCCTTGAGAGCAGGCTGTGAAGCCTATGCCCAGAATCGGACACATAAAAAAAAAAAAAAAAGTCAACAGACACGAAGATCAAGATAGGATTTGCCTACGAAAACCGTAAATTATTAAAAGAATCTTAGGAAAAATTTGTTCAAGACATTGGAATGCTAGCTATAACCATACCAACAATGCTCCTAACTGACCAGCTACTTTCAGGACAAACACTAAAGCTTATTATTGACATCACAAGTCAACCATGCCAACATGACAGCCCCCTGGGCACGTTGACAGAAGAGAGTAATAGCACAACACAGGACACACAAAAAGAAAAAAAAAGACAGAAACGTGACACAAGACAATGCGTTCAGGATGAAGACCAATGGCAGAAGCAGTGGAAGGCAATGAAGAAGCAAATCAGGTAAGTTACTTTAAAAAACCTAAATTGAAAATGCAAAAAGTGTGCCTGGATGTTTGCCCAAGGAATAATTATACCAGTTTTTGAAGGAAAAATGGTGAAGAAATAAAGAAGTGGCACCAGACTGAATAGTGTTTGGAAGAAACAGCAAATACAGTAAGTCTCCAATATATTGTGGAAACCTAATTAAAAATCTATAGAAAATGAAGATGAAGAACCTTTGAGTGAGAAAAAGAAAGACGAAGAAACTAATGAAGAATGAGAGGAAGTAGAAGTTGGACCAAAACGCATCTAAAGACAGGGACTTAAAACGTGGAATAAGCAAAAATGCACAAGAAGACATCCAAAGAAGGACCAGTGCAGAACTATTAAATACTAATGGGAGCAGTGTGGGAGAAAACTTGCAAGATGCTGTAAGGACCCAATGCAGCCTACACGAGGGAGGAAGAGAGACAAAAGACGGCTACAAATCACTAACCTACAAAACCAACTCGCTAGCATCTTCCGATCGAGAATGACATGTGTAGTTCATTCATGCCACCAGATAAACGATTTAATGCAGCTTCTGGGGAGGCCTCTGGTAGTCCAAAAAGTCTCTCTCCTAAAGTTTCAAAAGAACTAAACTAACCTATCCAGAGCAAGAATATAATGAAATATACGTCACTGAATTGAATGGTTGACTAAAGCTTGTTTACTCCAACTTGACAAAGATCCCTAACCTTTCCAGCTCAGTTGATAGCCAAGTGCAAGTCAGTTTGTCTAGTAATCAGAGAGATTCGTGCGAACCTCTTGACTAAGGATCATAGAATTTCCTGCGATCAAAACATAGAAATGAAGTATGAGAGTGGCCCAATTTCGTCAGATGAGAGCAAATTAAATATAGTGACCACCTCCGCCCTTACTTGTCTTATCTTTATCTTTCTCTGTCCCATCATCTTAAATTACCTTTCATTTCCTTTTGCTTGTTTTCTTCCTTTTCCATCTTCGTCCCCCTCCTGCTTTTCTGCCCGACTTCCTGTTCTCCCCGTCTTCCTCTTGCTCCTTCATCTTCCAGCTTGTCAGGGAGGAACCTTTTTTTACACGGGCGCCTGACAGAGACAACCACATACTCAGGCAATGTCCTCGAAGGCTTTTCTTCCTGTCCTCATTCTTTTTGTCTCTCGTGTCTTTCTTTTTCTCTGTATTTTCTCGGGTCTTCCTTTCCTGCTTTTTCTTTCTCCTTCTCTTTCTTTTTCTTCTTCTTTTTCTTCTTCTTCTTCTCCTCCTCCTTCTTCTTTCTTTCTTCTTTTTCCTCTTCTTCTTCCTCTTCTTCTTCTTCTTCTTCTTCTTCGTCGTCGTCGTCGTCGTCGTCGTCGTCGTCGTCTGACCTATTCTCCTTTCCTCCCTCTGCAAAATTTCATGCTCCTATTCACTCCCTTCCCACTTTCCTTAGCTTCATGTCCTCTTCATCCTTCACTCCCTAGCTGGCAATCTTCTACTGAATTACTCTCATTATTTTCACGTGCATACACCCTGCTTAGCTCTCACTTAGTACATAAAGTTAATGATACCAACAGTTGCCTCATTTTACTCCAAATTAATTCTTCCACTCTTAACTACTTTTCTTCCATCACATTTCGCCCAGTCACTTTTCCCACCTTTCTCCCACCCACTTTCTCCTTCCACGTCCACCTACACTTCACCCACTTTTTCCCTACTCAGTTTCTGTCGTTACACCTCAGGACATAAGACGAAAAACTCTCGTGGGCTTGTAATGTTTTCAGACGCTTCAATCTTACCAGTTCATTTTTGCAAACTGAACATATATATATATATATATATATATATATATATATATATATATATATATATATATAGAGAGAGAGAGAGAGAGAGAGAGAGAGAGAGAGAGAGATACAGATACACATATATACTGTTTTTACTGTATATACATACATACAGAGAGAGAGGGAGAGGGAGAGAGAGAGGTGCCCACTGTTGATATATAGATGTCCACCGAATATACTGAATAATGTGGTACAAATATCACATCTCACCAGAAACTCTTCGTCGGGGAGATGAGATTATTTGCCACAGTCCTCCCATCCAAACATGAATTCTAGTGGTAGTGAATATTCCGACGTTCCTGTTGGATCTTCGTCAAATAATGGTCCAACCGCACTGCCACCTGTGCTTATGGGCAGTGTGCCTCCTAAGGTAAGTAAATATTGTTTCTGTAAACAAGAATATTAAACGAAGTGAAATCCATGAAGACCTACACGAACAATATAAGAAGAATCACAGGTGATTACAAACTTGTTTCCCTAATGGCTGAATTAGAAAACATTAGTTGGCATATTATAGGTCTGAGTGAGATGGGTTGCCTAACGAAGTACCTTCGGAACAATGCAGCAGTTTTATGTCTAAAGTTTTAAGACACACTTACAAGGAACTGGGAATTGGAGAAATCATATCTCCACATGCCATCATGCGAGTGAGGGAGCCCCAGAGAAATTTCATCAGACATTAATTTATGTTGAGAGAGTGTTATATTGAGTACAAAAAGAATTAGGACAAACGTGTACCTATCGAACCGTTTCCTATTAAAGAGACACTAAGTGAGTCACTGGGTAACTCTCCTTTTGACTGATTTTGGGGCACGAAGTGAGAGGGCTTCTGAAATTGTTGAAAGAACAGTGCGTAGATGTAGCCAAGAATGTGTAGTAAGTTTGTCGTGTTGTGTATATTATTTCAAGGAGATATTAAGAATTATGAGTTAGCAAAACAAAACTTCGAGTCGCCTCAGAAGAAAATAAAGTCTTGATAAGATGACATGAAAGTGGCTTCAGTCTCCTCCCTGGAAATGAAGGTGACTGTAGCACTGACGATTTCCTCGCAGTTTTCTTTCCCTTCCTTCCTCTTGTCTATTTCCTTTGTCATACTCGAAAGCACTGGAAGAGTGACAGAGAATTGTATCAGCGTGTCTGTGTCGCGCCTGCCTGCTTGTATGTCTGTGTGCTTGTGTGTGTGTGTGTGTGTGTGTGTGTGTGTGTGTGTGTGTGTGTGTGTGTGTGTGTGTTGTTATGTGTGTGTAAGCTGTGTGACTGTTTGTTAACAGTATATCTAAAAGAATTGCTTCCAGTTTGTACAGAAATTGCTGAAATTTTTTGAGGGTTAGCCATGGGGTTCGCAATTGTTTATGAGAACAATTGGTCAAAGATCAGTGACACATGGCAAGTTCAGTTGTAACAGTTTTTATCTGATATAGAAAACTTTACGTCAAAGAGCTGATGGAAAATCAAGGAAACAGATATTAGATTTAAAAATAATCGGTCAAAGTTCAAGGTCACAGGTAAAGGTTGAACTCAGACTAATGTGTGTATGTGTGGGATCATTATAGCTAAAACATTTTTTGACCTACTTTTGAACCATAACTGATCGAAGCACTGAGAGTCCACAAAACATTCTTGGACACTGGACACATACATTACATTTTCTTAATATATGAACAACAACTCTGCCTTGGGCCGGACAAAAGACATGGTAAGGACTGACCATTGGAATGTAAGGGGTGCGAATGATGTGAAAGAGAGAAATTGTCCAGGTGCTTGAGCGTGCAAAAGTGAGCATGTGGATTAACTGAGACTAAAAGAGAGGTGAGAGTGGGAGTAATACTGGGGTATGTGCGCACGATCAAAAAAAGTATCAGTGCACATTTGGCCCGAAACAATTTGACGCCAATGACGGTGGACTCTGGAAATGTTTGATTATTGTCCCCCATGTTGTCAAACATGCTTATATAAATATGTCATAGATAGGTTTCATATGACAATTTATGGCTGGTAATGTTACTGAAGGCATATTCAGATATTAATTAATTTATTTTCCAGAGACTACACAAGCTACAGTATAATGATCATTTCGGATATCATCGTACCCCTCCTGCGCAGTACTTCTTTGATCGTGTGTACGCGGGAGTAGGTGAGAACGAGAGGGCAAAAGAGGGTTTATGTATTGTTGTGTGCAAGAGATGGAAGGCAAATATAAGAGAGTACGGATAAGTTGGTTCAAGGATAGCGTGGGTAAGACTGTAAGTGGGAATACAAACGTGGGTGACTGTGTGTGTGAATATGCCAACAAAAGACTGTGCAAGCAGAGTGAAAGAGTTCTGGGCAAATGTGGAAGCGTGCATGGAAAAGTTTGAGAGAAATGAGAGTGTTATTGATTGGAGATATGAATGGAAAAGTAAGAAATGTGATGGTGGATGGAGTAGTTTGTGAGTGGGGTGTGCCTGCAGAAGTGGATGAGAATGGCGGTGCTCTAGTGGACATTTGTGCGCGGAGGGGATTGATGATAGCCAATACCCTCTTTAGGCACAAAATGATCCACAGGTATAAGTGGCGAGTAATGAGAAGGATGGGTGGCGAACTGAATCATCGGAAGGCAATGACTGTGTGTGTGTGTGTGTGTGTGTGTGTGTGTGTGTGTGTGTGTGTGTGTGTGTGTGTTGATGACAGAATGAGAAGGTATGTAATAGATGCAAGAGCATACAGAGGCTGGGGGAGCTGACATTCTGACCACCACTTGGTGGTGGTGAAAGTCAAGGTTCAAGTGCAATGAAGGAATAGAAAGGGATGGACAGGAGGAAGCAATCCATACAAGGAGGGTAGAAAGATTGCAAAAGGATGGAAAAATGGTAGAATATAAGAGAGAAGTGGAGGGGCGATTGGGTAAATATGATTTGGATCAGATGGGGGAGGTGGAAGGTATGTCAAGATTATCACAGAAGAAATCTGTGCAGGATGTGAGGTGGTATGTTGTGTGAAAAGATGAAAGGGGGTGCAAGGAACGGCATGGTGGAATGAAGAGGTGAGGCAGGATGTGATGCAAAAGAAGAAAACATATAGTGAGCTGACGGGAAGCAGAGGCATGGAAGAAGCTGAGTGATGGCAAAGAGAATGATATGTACAGAGGAAGAGAGAGGTGAAAAGATTAGTAAGAGAGAGTAAGAAGCAAGTGGATGAGGATTTTGGAAGGAATTTGAGTGCAAAGTGGAGGGAATATAAGAAAATGTTCTGGAATTAGGTAAAGAGAGTTGGACAGAGTAATAAAGACGTTAGTAGGGGAGTAAAAGATAAAAATGGGAGATAGACAGTGGAGAAGGGGGAAAAAGTGAGCAGATGGAGAGAACATTTTAAGGAACTGTTAAACATGGAGAATCAAAATACTGAAAGTATAAGTGGCTAGGGAGATGACTGGTAGAAGGAGGGTGGTGAGAAGGGAGGAAGAGATCACTAGGAGGGAATAAGGGAAGCACTGAAGAAAGTCATAATAGGGAAACGCCTCTGATTTTTTTTTTTTTTTTAGATAATGAATGGAGGAAGGAAGAACAAAGGGGGAAAAAATAAGTCCATGTGCCTAAAGGCATCCTCCATTCATAAAATATTTATAACAACTGGACTTGAATTGAAGTGGATCAAATATTTGTGGGAAACAACTCCCAGGAAGCGAATTCCAGAGAGTAGTAGTTCTGGGGATAAATGAATTTTGATAAGCAGAGGTTCTGCATTGCCCGGGAGATAAAGTGAATTCATGGGCGTTCCCAGCTGCCCGAGTATTTCGGGAGAAAATGTGAAGTGGAGGAACAATTTAAGCCAGTTCGTCTGAACACTTACGGTAAAAATACCTATAAAATAATGCTAAAGAAGCAACATCTCTACGAACTGATAATCGAGGAAGGTCTTGCGTGATGGCAGGATTATTGATTAATCTAATGGCTTTATTTTGAATTTTGTCCAAATGCCTCAGTGCAACCGCTCCACATCCACTCCACAGTGGTGAAAGGTATTCGATCTGAGAACGCACATGACTTTTGTATATTGTGGCCATCTGTTCGTCAGTGAAGAACTCACGAACTCTGTACATAAGTCCCAATTTTTTGGAAGCATTTTTAGCAAGGGATTTAACATAAGCTGTCCAGCTGAAGTTGAGGTTTAGAGTAACATCTAGGATGTCAATTGTAGTGGATATGGGAATAATGACATCATTTAAAATTATGTGAGAGTCTGAGGGATTCTTTCTGTTGGAGAAATTAATGTATTTAGTTTTCTGAGCATTAAATGAGACCAGATTTGTTTGTCCCCATTGATTAATTTTAGAAAGGTCCTGGTTCAGAGAAATAGCTGTGTTTATTTTGGAATTTATAATATCAAATTGTGTAAAGGAGGTACTAAATGTGAAAGAACTATGAAGGGTCGAGTCATCAGCATAAGAGTGTATTGGGTTGTGAGTGACAGATAGGAGGTCATTTATATGAATGAGAAAGGGGGCTGGCGCCAAAACTGATCCCTGAGGTAAGCCAGCATTTATGGAATGAAACTGAGAATAAATACCATCTACCATGACCCGTATTTTTCTGTTATGAAGGTAAGAAGAAATTAGAGGAACCAGTGATGCAAGGCCGTAGTGTGACATCTTAGACAAATAAGGCCTGGTGCCATACTCTGTCAAATGCTTTTGAAATATCAAGTTCTACTGTGTGTGTTTCACCATGTTGGTCTATTGTTTTGTTAAGCTGATGGGTAAGAAGGCAAATAATATCTACAGTTGAACGTTCTTGTCTAAATCCATATTGACGATCATTGATTATTTTATTGATTTCTAGATGTTTGATTATGTGTTTGTTAATTAGCGTCTCAAAAACTTTGCCATGAATGGAAGTCATTGCAATTGGTCTATAGTTCGATGGATCAGACGTTGCCCCCATTTTAGGAATAGGATGGATACTTGCTTCTTTCCAAGAGGCTGGAAAACTTGAGGTACGGATGCATAAGCGGAAAATTTTTTGCCAGTACAGGAGCCAACACTGAGGAGCAATTTTTAAGTACTATTGAAGGAATTTAATCTGGACCAGTAGCTTTGTCTGCTGAGAGATTCTGTAATACAGCTCTTAAGTATCTGGTGTGAATCATGAAAGGAGGTACTTGAGAGGAAACAAAATCAAGTACAGGAATATTGTAATTTTCTGTATATAGGGTTGAGTTTGTTGAAAAAATGTCAACAAGAAGTTTGGCTTTTCCACGTGGATCACTTACTAGATTTCCATTGGGGGACTGTAAAGGTGAAATGGAAGAGGAGGCAGTGAAGTTAGTTTTGAATGAATTAAGTGTTAACCAGAATATTTTATCATTTGAGTTGTTTAGTAGTTTGTTATCCTGTCTATGCAGAAAGTTTGATTTAGAAAGATTGATGATAGTTTTAGCATGGTTTCTGTTATTTCTATAATAGTTAAAGGCTTCTTTGGTTTTGGTCCTTGTATAAGTGTTATAGGCTATTGTTTTATGTTCTGTTTCTCTAGCACAATTGTGGTCAAACCATTTAGGAGAATTACATCTTTTTCTCTAACTATGATGGGGAATGAAAGTTTCCATGCCGACTTTAATGAAATCCTGTATGTGACCCAATGTGGAATTTGCATCCTGGGAGAAAAAGGAGGTCCAAAGAACATCCGTGAAAATATTATGGAGTCTCTCCCAGTCTGCCCTGTCGTAGTGCCATTTAGTCACCACGACAGGTTCAGAGCAGGAGGGTGTGGTAGGTGTTAAACTGGTGGCTTGAATCAGACAATGATCCGAGAATCCGAGGGGGGACTTCACTTCGACACTATAATTATCTGAATTGGTTGTTAGAAACAAGTCCAATAGGTGGGGATTTTGACTGGGGTTGTCTGGTACACGGGTGGGTTGACTGACTAACTGGGTGAGATTTAATGAGTCTGCAAACAGCTCATTTTCAAGACCAGAGTCATCAGTTCTGGGTGAATAAGTGAGCCATTCAACATTATGGACATTAAAATCACCCAGAATAGTCATTTCTGATGCAGTATTAATGCTGAGGACACTTAGTTGTGAAGATAGAGAATCAAATTAACTCGGCTCTGGAGAGGCATTAGGGGACCGATAAACACAACAGAAATACTAAATTTTACCAAAAGAATTTAATTTGTATATGGAAGAGTCGAAATAAGGACAATTAAATTTAGTAATTTCCTCCAGGGCAATTTCTGATTTAGCAAGGCAACATACACCTCCTTTGGGTCTGAAATTTTGAATCAAGATATAACCAGGAAAATTAAATCTAGCTAAATCAGAGGTAGAGCTTACTTGTGTCTCTGTCAAAAATAGCAGATCAGGGGATTCAAACTGGAGGAAATTTTGAACAGAACTGATGTTGGAGTGAAGTCCCCTAGTATTGCAAAAGAAAATTTTACTGCACTGACGAGCAGATGTAAGGCGCCGCAACACTACAGGTGGCACAGTCGCTTGATGAAGACCGGGAGGACCCTGTGCAAATGACCCAGCCCTGCCGGTGGTGGTCACACGAGAAACCACCGCACTAATTCCCAGTATAGCAGCAGGCATGGTTCTTTTTATGGGGGGGAGTGCAGGGATGTGCTGTGAAATGTGTATGATATGTAATGACAAGATTGGTGTTTTATGGAGAGAGGATAGCTGGTTTAAGGCAATGTGATATAATGTGGATGTGTGTGTTGTGTAAAAAGGGCAGCCTGATGCCCTCTGATGTTTGAGGCAGAAAGATGTGTAACCAGCTACCAAGGCCTTGGAGAGAAAATGGAATCCAGGCTATTCCCTGAGTCGCAAGTTACCTTGGCGGTAGTACTTCCCTGGGCGGGGCTGAAGCATGGGGAGAGATAGTAGTAGAATGGATATGGAAGATGTGCAGATTGGCCTGGAAGGAAGGTAGAGTCCCGGAGGATTTGAAATCAGGTATAATTATTCCCCTGTACAAAGGAAAAGGGGAAAAAGAAGTGTGTGGTAATCGTAGAGTCATTTGTCTTCTTAGCATAATAGGCAAAGTATATGGCAGGATACTTATTGACAGAGTTATGGAAATGACAGAGGAATTAGTTAGAGAAGAACGGGGAGCTTTTAGGAAGGGAAGAGGTGTAACTCAGATACTCATACTTAGGTCTTTAGTGGAAAAGTTTCTAGAGAAGGGAAAGAGGTTGTATGTGGCCTTAATGGATTTGGAGAAAACATATGACAGAGTGGAGAGACAAGGAATGTGGAAAATACTGACACATTCACGGTCCGACCCCCTGCAGCCGGCAGAACCCTCCTGCTTTCCCCTCCTACCTCTCTTCCTCCCTGCTACCCTGCTGCGCACCCAAGTTCTTTCTTTTCACCCCAAAATATTTGGATTCGAGGATTTATTTTTATACCGTTAAAAAGCTGAGACTTTGTAGAATAAGTGTCACGGGATTTTTGTGAATTTGTATTAAAGAATAGTTTAAATGTTAACTTGTCAATAGAGACAAGGATGACTTGTGAAAATCAAGCAATGATTACTTTATGCCGGCTTACTTCGTCAATTCTCTAAGGACAAGAATTTATTTACTTTCTCAGCAGTACACAGCAGAGACTAATAACTCACAAATGCTGTTTGTTAGTACTGCTAGCCTCACGAGAAAGTGACTCCACCCCTGACAATCAATAACTAATGCTATGAATGATAAGCAGGTTCTTTGCTGATGCATTAACTCCTGGTTGCACAACGGAAATAAGTTAGTAAAAAGGACTGGCCTAAGTACCAGTTATGAATAATGCAAAGTGTTTATGCAAACTAGGAACGATAAGTGTAATAAGCTTAATGTGGAGAAATAAAACACGAGTTTACATTACATTAAGCTCAAGAAAAAGGAACTGTAAATTTATTAATTACAAAGAAATAAATTTACATTACATGAGTCTCAAATGAATTCAAAATAAGAAGGCGAATACACTCACTCACTCATTCAAACGCTAACACTTAAACTTAGGAAAAACGAAAAGAAATACTGGTCAGTCAATGGGCTAAGCAAAATGGACTGGGCGTCATTGCTAAGGAAGAATGCTGCCACACACGCTGAACCTCTCGCTGATTCACACTTGGTGGAGATTCAGGAACTAGCTGTACACACACTGCTCCAAGCTGGGCCAGCGAACCTGGTCTCACGGCACTCTAAGCCTGACTGAATTCAAACAAGCGAGGCAAGGGCTGAGGCCAGCCGCTAACTGCTAACAGCTAACGGAAAGAGAGTGAGCGAAACACGCCCATAATAAATCACTCAGCGAGAGCACTAATGTCGTGCGCAAGGACGATCACTTATGAAACAGTGAAAAATGTTCTAAAAACACCCCCGATTGGGTAACTCGTGACATTACGCTCCATCAAAATCAATTTTATTTTTTTTCCTTCAGGAAAAAAAAAATTTCAATATACATACATATAAATCCTAACTCAGTCACACAAGATTCACACTGTGGTGTGTGTGCTATCCTGCTACAGGAGAAAATCACTGTCGCCCATGAGTGTCAAAACCTCATATTTACGTTAATAGAAGCAAGATTGAGGAAAAAACTCCGTGACAACGGTAAAAAATCCTCTACTCAGGTCAAACTGAGTGAAAAGTTTGCTACATTTACTTTAACAACTAATGGTTATGTAGCGTGATGTATGTAATACACAGTGTAGGTGTGACAGTTGTGGTGTAACTGTGCCTACGTGTAAAATTATGTAATACAATAGTAAATAATGATGACGAGGGAGAAGGGAAGAGGCGGCAGCATGCGTCAGGGACGATCAGCTGTTCTGCACGACAATGCTGCACCCGCCAGCTGCACCTGCGAAAGGAATCAAGGTGGAGCATCAAAAGTGTCATTTCTCTCTCTCTCTGCCTAGCAATAAGTACTTACGTTATTATTAACCAGGAAACTTGGTCTTTGGATTTACAAATCTCTCAGAAACCTTGTAGTTTACTGGTTAACGCTTATTAACCAGGAAACGTGCCAGTTCTTGAATTTACAAATCTCTGAGAATGGGCAGTTTACTAGTTAACCTAACATTATTAACCAGGAAATGTGCCAGTTCTTGAATTTACAAATTTCTTAGAACAAGCAATTTACTTGCTAACCTAACACTACACTTATGATTAATGACAGGAAGCTGAGAATTGCTACGCAATCTCGGGCAGGTCACTTTTTAACATCCACCATGGGTGTGAACACTCATGTGGATAATGTGCATTCTCCGGGAATCCTCAGAGAGGCCCACAGATCGAGACGTTCCACAACGTAATTCATGCACAGCCTCGGTTTGTCTCTGCGGGGTTCTTGAACTTCCCCCTTAACTTACGGTACATATGTATGTACAGGCCTTGGACATACTGTGTCCTGTGGGGCCAACGGGCGAGACGTCAGGTCTGCACCCACATTACCACTGACCTCTCTTTCAACTGCTTCAAAGATTATGGGTATGGGTTCAAACGGCACAGGAAGGACATGTCACTGATTAGTGGTACATGGACACACATTGCAGGAACGCACAAAACTATCTATTTCTCATCCCATCCCTGGCCAGAAAAAGTCAGCACGGATACGGCCCTGGGTCTTTCTTTTGCCCATGTGACCTCCTGAGGCTGAACAATGACCCCGTCCTAACACTGCTTGGCGGTACTTAGCGGGAACGACAAACTGCAGTCGAACCTTGCCCTGGGGTGTTCGTGACTCACTGTATAGCCGTCCTTGTTTGCGAAGGAAGTTGGCTTGACCTCCCCGTGAATACTTTATCACTCTACCCTTTTGTTTCTTTCGCACGGCAGCAAGTGTCGGGTGAGAATGTTGTTCTTGAACAACAACTTGGGTACACATGAGATCTTGCAGTGATTCAATGGTCACCGGGGAGACACAGTTTGGAGCCTCAGCCATGGCTCGTGTTACTGTAGCCGAAGTCTGCGTAGCGTCATCTTCGGTGCAACTATACTTGGCACTGGGAATATTGCCTATGATAAGGTCAAACAAAGGTTCTGCCATGACAACTGCGAGTGTCATACCAGTATAAAATGGAGATGCCACCTGGATACGTGCCTCAGGGAACAATCTCAATGATCCATCAATAAGCTTAGCTTGGATCTGTCGACCTGTGTACTCCTCAGGCCGAACTAGACACTGCCTGACAGAGCAACATGAGGAACCGTTGTCTCTCAGGGCCTTCACAGGAATGCTTCCCACAAAACCTGACTGAACAAGGAAGGAACTGTCACCTGTGGGAGGGCCTGTGGAGGAAGCACCCAGCCACTGATGAGGCTGGTGAATAAATGATGCGGCAAACATGGTGCCCTGACAATTTGATGCCTGAGGGGTCGTGCTCACCATCTGAGGAGCTGGAGCATTGACCATCTGTGGAGGAGGGTTCACTGTTGCCGTGGGACTAGTGAAGTGTGGGGAAGTACCCATAGTGCTAGGGACGACACCACCGTGCTGCTGCTGATGAACGAAGGCAGCTTTCACCTCCTGCCTCCGATACACTGGGGCTGGTGCTGAAAAGGTTTGTCCCATCGGTCGATTGCGTGGTTGCTACTGCTGCTGGTTATGGTACTTGTTGTACCGCTTCCACTCTGGCTTCTGGGTGTTTTGCCCCTGGTCCTTCCTCTGTGGCTTTGGACCTTGGCCATTATTCCGAGAACGGCCTTGTTGCTAGGGTTCAGTCTGAGATGGTTTCCCAGATTTATCAGCTTTCCTGTTCCAGGTATGCTGCTTACGAGTTTGATACCCGTATGCAGTGAAGAATGCATCAGCCTTCTCCACCATTTGGTTGGCATCCCTTACCTGGCAGATCTTAAGCTGAGCCATAAGTTCAGTAGGCCACGACTTTTCTAGCTGCGTTCGCAGCATAATGTAGATTATCCCCTCACGCGTGGAAGGAGTTTCATCTTTCTCCATCCACTCATCTAAGTAAGCAGTAAGCCCGTCAAGAAACTGAACGGCAGTCTCTTTTTCCTGTAAACGCACCCTCATGAACTGACTCTTGGCGTCGTCAACTGTGAGACCGTACGCTTTGACGAGTGCGGCCTTCATCATCTTATACGTGAGATTGTCTCCACGAATACTGTGGAGAATATCGAGAGCAGGGCCCTCAAACAGACTAAGAAACTGAAGCCGCTTAGCTGAATCATCCAGCTGGTACAGTTGAGCCATATCTTCAAAACGAGCTATGTATGGCTCGATTCGCTCACCTTCCTTGTATGGAGGAAGCTTGATGTGTGGGGTGGCAATAATATGTGCAGGGATAGCGCTCGTGGAGCTTGGGCCAGCTGCACCAGATGTGTCTGAAGCCAAGGAATCTCGCTTGAGCTTCAACATTTCAAGTTCATGTTTTTCGCATGCTTCTCGCTCGGCACGTTCGTGTTCTCGTTGTTCTCTCTCTCTGTCTCGATGTTCACGCTCGTATTCAAGTTCTCTCTCACGTTGTTCTAACTCGTGTTGACGTTCTCTCTCGCGTTGTTTTAACTTGTGTTGACATTCTCTCTTGCGTTGGTTTTGCTCGTGTTTGCGCTGTTCTCACTCATATTCGTGCTGTTCTCGCTCGTGTTCGCGTTGGATTCTACGCTCTTCATGAGCATCATTCTCGTGTTGCTGCTCGTAACTAAACCGAGAGAGGACATAGTCCTTAATTTTATCGGGGTCAGTAAGCCCCATATCTCTAACTTCCTGGACATAGACGTTGGTAGACATGATGGTAAGTCAATCTAAGTGAACAAGAGACTAAGTACTGACTGCTGTTTTGCTAAGAAAGATGCCAATAATCAAGAATAAAGAATATAGGCACAGATTAGTGGTGACCAGTTTTATGTAGTTAAACTGGTAAGGAAAGAAAATTAAACAAACAACTGACTGTGAAAACTATTACTTAAAATTAATAGAAATGACTCAGTAATCACCAGTAAAATAGTGCCTATAGACTTTAATGATAAATACCTAAGTATGAATGAGTGAGTATTATCTTGTTAATAACTTTAGAACTAGGAGTTAATATCCTGGAATGAGGTCGCCAGATGTCACTTTTTTTTGTGAATTTGTAATAAAGAATAGTTTAAATGTTAACTTGTCAATAGAGACAAGGATGACTTGTGAAAATCAAGCAATGATTACTTTATGCCGGCTTACTTCGTCAATTCTCTAAGGACAAGAATTTATTTACTTTCTCAGCAGTACACAGCAGAGACTAATAACTCACAAATGCTGTTTGTTAGTACTGCTAGCCTCACGAGAAAGTGACTCCACCCCTGACAATCAATAACTAATGCTATGAATGATAAGCAGGTTCTTTGCTGATGCATTAATTCCTGGTTGCACAACGGAAATAAGTTAATAAAAAGGACTGGCCTAAGTACCAGTTATGAATAATGCAAAGCGTTTATGCAAACTAGAAACGATAAGTGAAAGAAGCTTAATGTGGAGAAATAAAACACGAGTTTACATTACATTAAGCTCAAGAAAAAGGAACTGTAAATTTATTAATTACAGTGAAATAAATTTACGTTACATGAGTCTCAAATGTATTCAAAATAAGAAGGAGAATACACTCACTCGCTCATTCAAACGCTAACACTTAAACCTAGGAAAAACGAAAAGAAATACTGGTCAGAGATTGGGCTAAGCAGAATGGACTGGGCGTCATTGCTGAGGAAGGATGCTGCCACACACGCTGAACCTCTCGCCGATTCACACTAGGTGGAGATTCAGGAACTCGCTGTACACACGCTGCTCCAAGCTGGGCCAGCGAACCTGGTCTCATGGTGCTCTAATCCTGACTGAATTCAAACAAGTGAGGCGAGGGCTGAGGTCAGCCGCTAACTGCTAACGGCTAACGGAAAGAAAGTGAGCGAAACACGCCCATAATAAATCACTCAGCGAAAGTGCTAATGTCGCGTGCAAGGATGATCCCTTATGAAACAGTGAAAAATGTTCTGAAAACACTCCCGATCGAGTGAATACGTAGCGGTTGACTGAGTGATACTTATGGGAATTCGCTAGAATTCCGGTTTCCCACCAAAGTTCAATGTCAAGGGTTTATTTAGATGAGAATCGCACCAACTCGTGACAATAAGATGAAAAAAGTAATATTGCATAAAGTAAAATAGTTATGATGAGTAAGTTTAACGCGCACATAAGAATGTTTATATCAAATCTGTAAGCTCGAGTTTTTTCTGTTCTGATCATATTTTTCACCCACAAACATTTGGATTAGTGGATTTGTGTTTATACAGTTAGAAAGCTGAGACCTTGTAGAATAAGAGGAAACAAAAAAGAAAGTGATATTGTATAAAGTAAAATAGTTATAAGTTGGCATAATGCATAAGAATGTTTATACCACTTTTTTAAAGCATCTTTTCATCACGTTGTCGAATTTTCCCATGAATTTAAATAGTATAACTGACCTGGAAATTCAGTCAAACTAATATCAGACCAAATATCAGGATGTTATTCGCAATTCCTGATTTATGGTGAATATTTCTTTGTTTGGACATGGATCCGCATCCAAACAGCTGGTTGGACACTCTCAGGTTGGACACGGATCTGCGTTCACAGACCGCGGAAGTGCTAAAAATATATGGAGTAAATGGAAAGTTGTTGAATGCTGTGAAGAGTATGTATGAGTGTGCTAAGGCGGCAATGCATGTGGATAGTGAACTGAGTGAATTTTCTTTCTGAATGTTGGACTGAAACAGATATGTGTCATGTCTCCATGGTTATTCAGCCTGTATATGGGTGGGGTTATGAAAGAGATACAAGGTAGAGCAGTGGATGTTGGAGCGGCCCTAACGAGACAGGGCAGCGTTTGGAAACTTCCTGTATTGTTGTTTGCAGATGATACTGTGTTGTTAAGTGAAGATAAAGGGGAACTGCAAGGCTTGGTGAATAAGTTTGGGAGAGTGTGTAAGAATCGGAATCTAAAGGTGAATGTGGGGAAGAGTAAAGTTTGGTTTTTGAGAGAAGTGAAGTCACTGAATGTACAGTGAGGTTGGATGGTCAGGAAATGGAAAATGTGAGTGTGTTCAAGCACTTGGGTAGTGTGATGAGTAAGGATGAAAATTTCGAGGATGAAGTGCTGGAAAGGGTACAGCAAGGAAGAAAGGTAGCTGGTTCCTTGAAAGCAGTGATCAGAAGTAGGGATGTGAGCATGGAAGTAAAAAAGTCGCTGCATGATGGTATTGTGAGTCCAACTCTAATGTTTGGAAGTGAAACTTGGACCTTGTTGGAAGGACACAAGTTAAGAGTGAGAGCAGTGGAAATGAGTTCTTTGGGAGAGGCATATGGAGTTATATGTAGAGACAGACCGACAAATGAGGAAGTGAAGGTGGTAAAGATGTGAATATAATTGACAGCGTTAGGAGAAATACACTCAGGTCGTTTGGCCATATGGGGAGGATGGAGAGCGAGAGGCTAACAAAAAAAGTGTATGTGAGTGAAGTGGAGGGGGAGACACAGAGAGGGGGAGGCCTAGGATGAGATGAAGGGATGGAGTGGAGAGGTATATGATAGAAGGGGGGTGTGAGCTGGGGGGAGGGCAGTGAAATGGAGGGGGACAGGGCGACATGGAGACAGTTTGTTTGTGGCCAACCCATACGGGATCAAGGTGACTGGCAAATGACAAGTAGAAAGGTAGACAGATAGAACTGTGCCTTGAAAACACTCGCACGCACTACCTTTGAACAGCACAAAAAATCTACGGTGGTAGCTCAAGTGGTCAGCCAGTTTAATCACAAGCCTGAAATATTAATAAAGAAATTAAGAATAGTAACAGAGTTCACTAGCACCACAAAGATCATTTATGCCAAGAAACAATGCTACATAGGCACACAAGTCATCTCTTCAGTTCAGGATTCCTCCCATCCTTCTAGCTTTAGGTTGTGCCACCCTTCTCCACAAGCAAAGAAAATCGAACAGCTATTTACATCTACACAAAGTTTTCAACTAATATCCCAGCCTCTCCACCTAACGCAGGACTTCAAAATGCATAAAACAATCACATACACAAAGACAACCATTATTCAGAAACTAGACTACCCAAAGAAATACGAGCGTACCTAACCAGAGTATGGTCCGGCCAGCACCCTTCCCTGCTACAATGTCAACTCAAAATACACCTCACAAGCAAGACGGTCCCCACACCATAATATACCAACGAGTAATTACTTCACTATCACTGCACAGACACTACTTCAACATAGCTTCAACAAAAGATCTGTGGGAGAGGCCGGTTGATGTGACCAGTTTCCTATGGTAATCTGATTGCACGTCTAGATGAGACTGGAGTTACATTATGAATATTCCTTTTCTCTCATCTCTTTTTCATAAGACAATTGTACTTCTGCACTTCCCAGCTTTCCTATTTCCTCTTTCTGTTCCTCAGTCGATTCTTTTCTAGTAATTCCTCCTTTTGCCTCGATATTCTTTTATCTCATTATTGTCGCATTCCTTTTCATCCAGTAATTCTCACCGTTTTCTCTTTCATCGACCATTTCTTGCTTCATGATTTTCACGCTTTGTCTTGCTGTTCTCTTACATCTTTAAGTCATCATTCTTCAACTCATCATTAGTCTCCCATTTTTTTCAATATTATTCTCTCTCACATTTCACCCAGCAGTTCTCATTACTAACCTTACTTTTTTTTATCTTATTGTCAAAAATTTTCTGTCTTTTTTCTCGTTTTTCGTCATTCTTTTGTCCTGTAATTCACGTCTGTCTGTCTGTCTGTCTGTCTGTCTCTCTCTCTCTCTCTCTCTCTCTCTCAGGAATTTCTGTCATTTATCTTCCTGTCACTTTAACGCTTCATTACATCCTTTTTCTGCTTCAGTATTATATTTCTTTCCCTGCCTCATCAGTCATTTCTCACAGTAATATCCGTACATTTATCTTGCTCTTCTTTTACATCCTCTTGCCCTCAGAAATCTGCCTCAATACCTCTCATTTCATATTTCTTTCCTCTCTTTCCTTTCATACTTCCCAATCAGTAACTGTCATCTTTATTTTGCTTTATATTTACTCTTATTGTCATCACTTTTTAATTCAGTAAATCTCATCTACCCGTTTTCTTTACTCAAAACCCTATTTAATTCTGTTGATAATTCTAAGTCGCCCTTACACCGCGCTTGTGGAACTTGTATGTCCCATTGTAAATGGCGTCTGAGCGTGCGCGCTCATGTGTGTGTGTGTGTTGACAAAGTAGCTCAAACAGTTTTGATCAGATACAGCCCACCTTACCGGAATGCTTTAAGGTCAGTCAAGGTGCTGACGTATTGAGTACGAACAATAGGCCAAAAGTTAAGGTCACAGGGGTGGATCACATTAGACGGTTTTATCCGATTTTGTCCAAACTTCGTGAAATGGTTGTGGACAAAACAAGAATATAAGGAATCAGTTTTGAGAAGAATCAATACAAGGCCAAGGTCACAGAAAAGTCAAAGGCCAAGGTCAAAAGGAAAGGTCAAAATCCAAGGTGACATAGCAAGGTCAACGATGAATAAGTTTTGATGCTATTTAAACTAAACTTGATGTGATGCCAAATGTTTGGACAATAACGAAGAGATTCAGTACTGAGAACAAGCAATGGCCAGGGTCGCAGGGTAAGGTGAAAGTTTGACAGGTGTCTGTCTGTGAACGAAGTAACCTAGGTTTGATATTACTTGGCTTAGTCTTGGTGGATGGGTTGATGGTCACCCAAGGAGTTGACCCCTTTTTTAGAAGAATGAGTCAAAGATCAACGTCACATGGCAAGGTCAATCGAAATTGATTTTAGCCAATGTAGGCTAAATTTTGTTGAAGGCTGTAGACTGACCTTTGTTGCCGGCATTTGTTCAAAAAAAACTAATGAGATGGTATTTTGAGCATAATCTGTGACAAGAAAAAAAAAATCAACGTAACAAAAGGAAAGGTCAAGGTCACTGGGCAAAATCAGATAACAGTTCTGATCTGACTTAAGCCAAATTTGGTGTAATAGTTAAGGGTTAGGCAAGTATCAAGTAATCTGATCTCTAAGCTAATCTCCCGAAGGTCAAGATCACAGGGCAACGACAAATACTCGTCCCTTAAACCAGTGGGTGGACGCTTGTGTTGTCGAAGTTAATTACCCCTTCTTGTTTTACTGTTGTTTGCCCTTTCCTCTGTTCTTCATCTTTTTTTTTTTTTTTATGTGTCCGACTCTGAGCAAAGGCGTCAGAGCCTATATCTCGGGGGCAGCAGCCTATCCGAAGGCCCAGTAGTTCTCCTACACCTCCACATGTCACCACTTCGGCGCTAATACCCACCGTCCATATTGAATACATCCTAAGGCTGTCTCATACAGGACTGGCGTATTGGTATTAGCGGGGATACTTTTACAACATGTCGGCTGGTCATCTGGTAGATCAGGAAAGTCTGCTTTTATAAGATTCAAATCCTTAAACTGTTCCCTGCCCCAGCCGGCATTCGAACCTGGGTCCATCAGGACTGCAGGTCGCCTCTCTACCGATTCAGCCACTTTATCTGTTATAATATTACCTCTTTCAGACGCCAATCGTCAACTATAGTGAGTCACTTTATTTTTCTCGTTATTCTGCTTCGTATCCGAGTCTCTCTCTCTCTCTCTCTCTCTCTCTCTCTCTCGAACGTGTTATCACTTCGGGATCTTCTTTTCTCATGTTCAAGTATCAAATCTGCTGAAGAGATTGATATATGGAAAGTGATACAAGAGAGAGAGAGGGGTGGGTGGGGGCAAGGGGGCTGATTAAGATCACACAGAAAGTAAAGGGAGAGACGTAACATAAAGAACGAGAAATGAGAAAAAGAAGGGGAGATCAGCAATATGGAGAGAGAGAGAGAGAGAGAGAGAGAGAGAGAGAGAGAGAGAGAGAGAGAGAGAGAGAGCATTTTAATAAAAGTTATAACATTAGCCCTCTCCTCATCTTGAAACAATCCCTTTGCTGTTGAGTTAACCGTGTGCTGAAGGGCTAGTCGTCTGCAGTAGTCCGCAACTTGGAGAGAAGATTCAGCAGAAAGTGAGAACAAGTGGTATTCATTCGAGTCAGCCTCTGGGTAATCTGGCGGTGGTGGCCGTATGGCAGAGAAACTCAATACTATCAATATGCTCTCGTTCTGTCCTATGTGCTGCAGTTAACAGTATTTCTTTTTATTTTTTTCTTTTTGTCTTAACCTTCTCGGCGAATTTTCTTTCTTCGGTTCAAATTTTCACAGTTTTGTCTTAGGTGCCGTCAAATTATTTAACCCAGAAGACTTCATCACAGTGAAGACATTAATGAAAGCTCTATGTAGCTAAACCGTTTCAATAATAATTCCAGCTGAATAAGACCGTCTTGAAATAGAAAGAATGGCAGTAAATGTAGGGTTTTTTTGGGATGGGGCGTGGGAACAGACCCATCAGCTGGAGGACTAAGAGCAGACAGGTAGGCCGCCCTACGTTAAGTTCCCTTCCAGCAAATTCCCCCACGAAGGAATTCTGGCCATCAATATGTTAAAGTGTCTTCGTACTGAAGTAATCTAGGCCAACGGACTCGTTATTAATGCCTCATTTATCTTCTGGTTGCAAATTACCAACTTTACATTAAGTTTTTGCTAAAGAGATTCGATTTTACTACGCCAAAAGAAGCGTACGGCATCAAAACGTAAAAGAATGCAACATCTGATGTGTCTGACGAAAATAAAGATCTTTCCTTATTCTTGCGCACTATGAGCGATTGATTCAGTTTTCATTATTATACCTTATATTTTACCTCACAGAAACTCGCTGTTGCCAAAGGGTTAATATCTTTTTATCTGTCCTTATTTAGATACTACATTTTAGACACCAACTGTCGGTGTCTCAACATAAATACAATGTTGGGTGGAAAAATATTTTATCTAATCACTATTATATTCAAATAAAGGGTCTTCACAGGGAACTTTAGCTTGAGCAGGAAGAGGATAACGAGCGTGGTTACAACCAGCAAGTTTCTTCATACATTCCGACATCAATGTTTCATCATCAGTGATCCTAAAAAAGGACAATATGATATAGAAAACAAATAAGAGAATAATTTTCGTACACATCAAAGGTATCCAGGAAAGTAATGCAATACAGAGTGATACTACAGACACTGTATTATTAATAGAGGGATTTTAGCTCTTGTATTGGTGTTGCATATAAGAGTGCTGGGAAATTGTCCCATGTGGTTGGGGGTCCATAACGGTCTATATCCGAGGGTAGGTTGGGGCTCTTTGCTCAAATAATGCCAATCAAGGGCGAGCAAGGATGGCCACCCTCGCCTTAGATGTCGGGCCTGAGTAGTCTAATCCCGGGTTCTTGAGCTCCTGATAAGGTAAAAATTGACTGGATGATACATTGATAGAAAAAGTAAAAATACCGCCACATGATACTCGTAGAAGTCTAGCTTGGGGAATTTAAGTTATGATGACTGGCTTTGATGCAGGAAGGGACACAACTGACTGCAATACATACACAACAAAAGATCAAGAAGACACTGTTGAAACCTGCTGTGCCCAAAGTAAAGGAGGATAAAGTTGTAAGAAAGTACAGGTTTTGAGCGAGAGCAATTGAATCTTGAAACCAATTACCAAATGAAATTATAATAAATTTAAAGAAATATATGATAGCAAAGTATCGGAAGACGAGTCATTACACGTGTACAGGAACACTACCCTGTAAACCTAAATTAGGAAAGAATTGCAGAACACACACACACACACACACACACACACACACACACACACACACACACACACCACCCTCTCTAATTACCAATTTTTTCGGCTGTCTATCTATCTATCTATTGCCAGACGCCTCAATCCCGTTTGGGGTGGCCACAAACAAATCGCCTCCAAGTCGCCCTGTCCCTCGCCATTTCACTGCCCTGCTCCCAACTCACACCCCCTTCTCTCATATACCTCTCCACCCCATCCCTCCATCTCATCCTCGGCCTCCCCCTCCCTCTTCCCCCCTCCACCTCACTCACATACACTCTCTTCGTCAGTCTTTCACCCTCCATCCTCTCCACATGGCCAAACAACCTCAGTGTGTTCCTCATAACGCTTCCTATCACATCCACATCAACACCACAACGCTCCTTTATATCCTCATTCGTCAGCCTGTCTCTCCACGTGACTCCACAGGCTCCTCTTAAATAACTCATTTCCACTGCTGTCACTCTTGACTTGTGTCCTTCCAACAATGTCCAAGCTTCACTTCCGTACGTTAGAGTTGGTATCACAATACTGTCATGTAGTAACTTTTTCACTTCCATGCTCACTTCCCTGTTTCTTATCACTGCTTTCAAAGAACCAGCAACCATTCTTCCCTGCCGTACCCTTTCAAGCACTTCACCCTCCAAACCTCCATCCTTACTCATCACACTACCCAAGTACTTAAACGTACCCAGATTTTCCAATTCCTCACCCTCCAACCTCGCTTTACATTCACTAACTTCACCTCTCTCAAAGACCATCACTTTACTCTTCCCTACATTCACCTTTAGATTCCGTTTCTTACACACTCTCTCGAATTCATCCACGAAGCCTTGCAGCTCCCCTTCGTCTTCACTCAACAACACAGTATCATCTGCAAACAACAGTACAGGGAGTTTCCAAACACTATCCTCTCTCACCAGGGCCACTCCAACATCCACTACCCTACCTTGTACCTCTTTTATTACCCCATCCATGTACAGATTGAACAACCATGGAGACATGACACATCCCTGTTTCAAACCAACTTTCAAAGAGAAAAATTCACTTAGTTCACCATCCACACGCACTGCAGCCTTCGCACCATCGTACATACTCTTCACAGCATTCAACAACTTCCCATCTACTCCATAATTCTTAACACTTTCCACAATCCTTGTCTATCCACCCTGTCATATGCTTTCTCCAAATCCATGAAAGCCGCATACAACTTCTTTCCCTTCTCTAGAAACTTTTCCACTAAAGATCTAAGAATGAATATCTGATCTACACAACCTCTTCCCTTCCTAAAGCCTCCCTGTTCTTCTCCAACTAATTTCTCTGTTCTTTCTCTAATTCTGTCTATAAGTATCCTACCATACACTTTTCCTATTATACTAAGAAGACCAGTGCCCCTGTGATTACCACACACGTCTTTTTCCCCTTTTCTTTTGTACAAGGGAATAATTATACCTGACTTCCAATCCTCTGGGACTCTACCTTCCTCCCAGGCCAATCTGCACATCTTCCACATCCATTCTACTACTATCTCTCCCCCATGCTTCAGCATTTCACCACACACTCCATCAATTCCTGGGGTTTTCCCCGATTTAACTTTCTTCATTGCTTCCACAACTTCTATCCTACTGATTTCTTCCTGTCTTCTCACCTCCCTCCTTCTCCCAGCCCTTCCCCAGCCACTTATACTCGCATTACTTCCATCCTCTTCGTTCAACAATTCCTTAAAGTGTTCTCTCCATCTGTTCACTTTTTCGCCCTTCTCCACTAGTAATCTACCATTTTTATCTTTCACTCCCCTGCTAACTTCACTTCCACCCTGTCTTACTCTTTTCACTTCTCTCCAGAACATTTTCTTACAATCCCTCCACTTTACACTCAAATTCCTTCCAAATTCCTCATCCACTCTCTCCTTACTCTCTCTTACTAATCTTTTCACCTCTCTCTTTCTTTCCACATATAACTCTCTCTTCCGCCTCTCAACTTCTTCCACGCCCCTATTTCTCATCCATTCATTGTATGCTTTTTTCTTTTGTGCCACAGCCTGTTTCACCTCTTCAGTCCACCACGCTGTTCCTTGCACCCCCCTCCGTCTTCTCTTCCTTCCACACACCACATCACATGCTGCACATATTTATTATGTAAATATCTTACACACACCTTCCACGTCTCCCATCTGCTCCAATTCATATTTGCCCAATCGTTCCTCCACTTCTCTCTTATACTCTGCCTTTTTCTCATCCTCTTGTAACCTTTCCACTCTCCTTGCAACTACTCCTTCCTCTCGTCTTTCCCTTCTTCTATTCCTCCATCTTACTTGCATTCTAATTCTGGCCACCACCAAGTAGTGGTCAGAAAGTCCACTCCCCCAACCTCCATACACTCTTGCATCCTTTACACATCTTCGCATCCTTTCATCCACACACACATAATCAATCATTGCCTTCCTTTCATTCAGTTCACCACCCACCCTTCTCATCACTCGCCATGTGAATAGTTTCGGCTGAATAGTTTAAAATCGGGAGCAAAGCCGGGAGATCTCATTTCTATGCAAATGACACTTTGATTCCAAACTGATTACGGACAGGTTTTTTCTCCTGCCACCCCGTATTTGTTATTATATTATGGCTTCGTCAACAGGATTTCTGGTGAGAGAGAGAGGGAGGGGGGGGAGAAGTACCATGGATACAGTTACCTATTACAAACCATTACTCTAATAACGAGAGAAATACATAGGAAAGTTGAAGGCCCTTCCCACCCATCACACACCCGCTCGGAACAGGAAATACAGCTCCCAAGGGGAAAGATATCAAACAAGGAAATTTTACAGGAAAGGAGGAAACGATCAACCTAACACTGGATTAGGACTAACACAATTTTGAACACTCGAGTCTTGAACTGTTCTTTGCAGGAACTGTCAACTACATATGCTCTTAGCAGATGCCAGGTTTGCAGGTCTTATTTGCGAAGAAACTGCTTTGTGTATCAGACTGAAACGCTTCAAGTTATGCTTCCAATTATGGTTCTTGTTGTTTTGGTATTGAAGCTTAATCTGTGCGGGTGGTCAATGTTTTCAAATTCACAAGGATTCTGAAAACGTCAATTTCCTCTCTGAACAAACACTTAGTTTCTTGTGAAATTTAGCACAAGGCCTGCAGCCTATTCAAGTATCAGATGTGCCTGATGGATGGGAGCAGATTAGTAGCCCGGACCAAGTAGCCCGTACCAGGACTCAGTCAAGTCACGCAATATCCTCCTTCAGGGTCAGCGACCAGGAATGGGATTTTATAACATATTTAGGTCTCAACACTGTGGTGGGGTCCAATTGTATTTGCTCAGTTTCTATCTTCTGTTTCTTTTTCTTTTCTCTCTTCCAAACACTAATTCAGTTTGTTGACATTCCTATATTTCTTCACTTGTTCACTTCAGATTAGCGCACATGTTCCTCTAGAAATATATACTCTCAAACTTTTTAAATAATATTGGCCTTTAAAGTGTTTTAAAGATTGAAACTCAAAGCACATAAATTAAAAGTTGGGGGGATCCCATGTTCTTCCATGATCATTAATCGTCTTGGCAACATTCACATAAATATATCAGTGTACTATAACTCTGTGGTGACTCTGTATTCCCTTGGGAATGCTGCAGTCTTTGGCTGCGATCAATTGCACTTTGTAATTTAGATTTGTTTTCGCACAAAGAACTAGAGACTTACGTAGATTTAACACTTTCATGTCGCTGATCCTTCTTCAGGAATCATATAACCTGTGTCATGGGGGAATTTCACACTCTCTAGTCTTTCGTGCAAATACTTATCACAGTTACCAAACTTCAAAGTTCAAAGTTCAAATAATTTATTTCCATAAAATATGGTTATTCTTACAAATCGGTATACAAAGTCACAGACAAAAATAGTCGTCATATTCGATACATGATAATATCAACTACAAATCAATTAAAATTAACTCCCTAAGTTTAGATTTAAAAACATGTAAGCTTCCGGAATTAGTGATCTCAATAGGTAGATTATTCCACAATTTGGGTCCTAGTATGATGATGGCTCTGGCACCAGAGTTTGTTCTGGCTCTAGGCACAAAAAGGTTATTTCGCTGCCTTGTTGTACTAGCTGTGTTTTCACTGACAGTGGACAACTTTAGATACCACTCAAGATAAAAACCACTGACAGCCATATAATCGGTGGTACATCTGTCAAAAATATGTTTATCTTTAATCTTTAATCACTTTAATTCCTTTATGATGGAGGGTTACATGATCATACTTTCTTGCTCCCCCAATAGGTACTTTAGCTGCAAAATTTTGTAATTTCTGAACTTGGTTAAGTAAGGTATCATTTGTCGTACCCCATATACCTATACAGTAATTTATTATGCTAAGAACTAGAGATGGTACAACAGTTTTTCGAGTTGACTTTTCAAAGTTTTCACTTATTTGATTTATGAACGTAAGTGTTCCCATGACTTTGTTACTTAATTCATTAATATGCACATTAAAAAGCATATATCTGTCGATATAGACACCTAGACACTGAGGTATTCATTAATTTGGAAGTGAATCCAGCATTAGGACTACAATGTATATTCCAGATGTGGCTGTACAAGACAAGTGTACAAAGAGAGGACTGGACTTCATTCTTATTTCTGTACTTAAGCTGACTTTCGCATATTAGCTAGTAGCCTTTGTGTTTTTTCACTAATTCAGTGTCATGTTTGGAGAATTTAAGGTCACTGCTAATTGGTACTGTACACATGGGTGTTCTTCAAGTCAGTACTGCTGACTGCAGTGCATAAGTGTAGGGATCAAATCTATACTTGAACATTTTGCTAAGCTTCAACAAGTTTCTGAGCGCCTTGAGATGGCAGGTCTGAAGATTGACCTCAGTAAGTGTGACTTCCTAAAAAAGAAAATTTAATTCTTAGGGCATGTACTTGATGGTGATGGTATTCATACCACTGAAGATAAGATCAAGGCGGTCATCAACTTCCCAGAACCTACCAGTACAGATGATGTAAAGAGTTTTCTGGGGCTGTGTGGTTACTACCGACAATTTATTAAAGGATTTCAATAGATCGCTGCTCCTCTGACTCATTTACTAAAGAAAAATGCGCTTTTCCTGTGGACTAAAGATCAGTCACAAACCTTCGAAGCACTAAAAATAGCCCTTGTAAATGTCCCAGTTTTGGCTTTCCCTGATTATACAGAACCCTTTCCTCTGTGCACGGATGCGTCAGGCGCAGGACTTGGTGCGGTTTTAATGCAACTAGATTAGGCATCAAGGAAACGTGTAATAGCATATGCTAGTCACTTCCTCAACCCCGCTGAACGTAATTACAGTGTTACGGATTTCGAAGCCCTAGCGGTGATCTGTTCCCTGAAACATTTCAGAGATACAGTAGCATATATGGTTACCCAGTGCACATCCAGACAGACCAGCTTCCTCCGTGTGATTTGTTCAAGGGATGGAACCTTACAGGTAGGCTAGATAGATGGTCAGACACTATCCAGGATTTTAATCAAACTTTTCAGTATGTTCCAGGGAAATCGAATGTAGTCGCAGACACACTGTCACGCCATGTAGCAGCGGCAGTCACATCATACCAGCCAAACAAAATCGATAACACCACATTAACATCCAAAGTTGTTCAAAATTGTCAGCGCAAGGACCCTGTATGGTCCTAGGTAATTTATTTCCTAGAATCGGGAGATAATTAGACCTCACCTACTCTGCCAGTGCCAGTTGATGGGTTCACGCTAAGAGATGGTATCGTATACAGGAAAACATTACTTACAGGAAAGGATTTACCCAATAGGTAAGTACACCAACTCGTTGTCCTTACTGACTTAATACCTGTGGTACTTCAAATCGTCCATGACACTCCCTGTGCATCTCATCCGAGTAAAGATCGATGTTTGAGACAATCACGTCTCGGATACTATTGGCCAACTATGCGTCGAGACATTAACGTAAACTATGACCCTTGTATTTCTTGTTACCACCACAAAGGATCAACCAGGTCACCTGCACCGCTCTTGCAATACCCAATTCCATCACGCCCGTGGGAAACTATCTCTGTTGACCTTAAATCATCTCTTACAGAATCTGGCGCTGAGTATTTATTTGTAGCAGTACAAAAGTTCTCACGCTACTGTGTCCTGGTGCTTCACTCAGATAAGACCACGAAGAGTGTGGTGCGTTCCTTCATAGACCAGCCCATTCACTCCACCAACTACAATTAACAGTAATAATGGCACAGAGTTTAACAACAGTCACCTGGATGAAATTTGTAAACAGTACAAAGTCAGCAAATGCAACGTTGTCCCTAACCATCCCGCATCAAATGGCCTCGTAGTGCCATAACCGAAAAGTTTTGGAGTGTCTAAGACATTTAAGATCACATAGTGCGTCCTGGGATGAATGGATACCCCATGTTGCAGCCTCTATAAGTAATTCCATCAATGCATCCAGTGGCGAATTTCCCTTCTTTGTCTTATATGGGTTCGATAAAGACCTCCCCTATTCCATCTTGTCCTTAAGGCCTGATCCCATCTATAATATGGATGACTATGTGAAGGTCAAAATGACATATTTCCAGCAAATCCATCAATATGTAAAAGCAAATCTGGCTTCATCTCAGGAGAGCATGTTGCAATGCCATCATAAGTCCACCTCACCTGTCAGTATCAGTATTGGAAATCTAGTATTTGCCTGTTCATTTATGCACATCTCTAAATTGGATGACAATTTACAGGCCCCCACCGTGTGATAACTCAACAGGGAAACAAGTTTGAAATACAAGAATTGTCAACTAGAGATACCAAGTGGGTGTATGCAAACGATCTTAAGCATGCACCGCGAGGCCTGGTATTGGAAGAGTCACTTGCACAACCTACTGGTACTTCTCCTTCTTCTTCTCCAACTATTCCTCAGTCTGAACCTTTTTCACCCACATCTCCCCCTTCTTTAACCAATGATTATCCATCCAGGTTGCGTTCTGCACATAAACCTCTTCATGACCTCTCCCATTAATTCGAACTTATTTTCTAGGTAAGATATTTGCGGTCTCCCTACAGGCAGTGCTGACCCTAATAGGGTCCGGGTTGGGTGAGGACGATGGTGAAGTACATCCCAGGGCCTTGGTCGGCACAGGAGGCAAGGTAATGGTGATTGAGGATGTAGTCTCCCTGTGCTACGATCTTGAGCCCATGGCCGACGTAGCCATCGCCCTGCCTCACTACGCGTGCCAATTGGATGAAATCCAGACTCAGCTATCGATCACTGTATGGAAACACAACCCAGATCAATTTTGGTATCCTCTTTATGTACCAGTTTCTTGGCAAATGGAGTATATCAAGGACAAGTTCTCTCAACTAAATGACACATTTTCCAGTCAGACACCTGTATGTCGGTCACGTGTGAAGCGAGGTCTGTTTGACTTTGGAGGTGAAATTCTCAGTGGCTTATTTGGAGCTGCAACAGCTCGTGACCTCTCTGGTTTCAAATCCGACCTAGCTCACTTAGCCAATGGCCTTGAGTCTCAAAACATGGTAATAAAGGTACAACACACTATGTTGCAGATCACAGCCCACCTAAATGAGGTTATTTACACTCTAAATAACTTCACAGGAATTCTGAAGCTGCCAATTTCTAAAATTAACATTGTTTCTGAGCTCCTCTATGTTAAACTCCATATGGATAACCTTCAACTATCCACTGACTCTCTTCTCTCGCAAGTCTCTACCTTAGTTCGTATTCTAGTCGATGCTGTCTATGGTCGTGTCAGTGCTGACGTAGTACCTATCTTTGCTCTTCGCTCTGTATTAGAATGGGCTCACTCTACATCTGACTTGTCTCCAGTGCTTTCATTCTCCTCTCTAGAATTCTACTATCCAGTACTTGAGGTCACCGTCCTCGCTAAGGACATCGTAGTTCATATTCCTCTTCATTCTACCATCACCTTCAGCCACTTCCAAATTATTCCTTTTCCTTTCTGTTTCAATAACCCCCTATTGCAAGCATCTGTTCTCTCAGAATATTTCCTCCTATCCCATGATCATCTTTCTATTGTTTTCACCTCCTCCAGTGATCTCGCCAGATGTTCTTTCCTTACCCCTACGCGTTGTCTTTGTGCTGCTCACCTTCTGGCCATTTTCCCTAGTAGCGTTGCACCCTGCGAGTCTGCCTTGAATCGCAACCATTCTGTACACTCTGCCTGTTCCTTTGTTCCGGCTCCTAAAATTCCAGTGCATCATGTCCATGTGAACCACATGCAGTACTTCATCTCTGTCCCCATCTCTGTTAGTATCATGTGTCCTGGAACTTCTGTTCATTCAGTGCCTGCTAGTGGTCTCTATAAAGCACCTGACTATTGTACGGTTAAATCTGAGTCTGTCATCACCTATGCCACTCGTTACCACCAGGCAGTACGCCATCACACGTATGACATCTTTCAACCCATCAACATAACTTCCTCCCTACCATCCATCCATCATTCAATCCTACAATGCCCCATGAGGAGCTTAGGAGCCCGGGGCTAGGCAGTTGGTCCTGACATTTAAGATGAGAGACCAGCCTCACTCATCCCTGAGTGGCATTACATGAGCAATCAACCCCAATCACCCCTTGGATATAAACCTTCACCGGCTCAATCCGGTTGGAGCACAATAATTACCCACTAAACCACCAGGTGCCAAAATTTGGTTACATGGTTACCACCCAGCGTAGTAAATGGTTTCCTGGTGTACAGGAAATCATTTGCCTTGTCACTCAGTGTAGAGTCACCCACAGGCATAAGGAAAGGAAAAAATGAAGGAAGGAAAGACAGAAGAGGGAGTATAAAGTTACCCAGTAGGCAGAAGGATAAGGAAATAATGAAGGAAAGGAAGACAGAAGAGGATGGAAGGAAAGAAGGATGGAGGAGAGGAAAGGGCAGACACCCGACAGCAGCAATACATCGAGTGAGTGGATGGTGAGCGCCCCCACCTATCATATTTCCTCCCTACCTTTCGATAATCTTTCCATCACCTCTGCCAACTTGCGTATGTTAACATTTCTCAGTAAGAGCGATTTCATTATGGATCAGTTTTCCTTGGCCTTCAGCTGTTCATGGGTACATCCGATATTTGGGTTTCCCCCAGTGGCTAGCTCTTTCATGGGTTTCTTTCTCACAGTCTGTGCGGTGCATTGTTGTGTCAGGAAGATGGTACGCAGACTGCACGAAATCAGAATCACAACAGGAAAAGTTCGGCCTCCACAGGAGGTTAAAGCTGGCCGTACTTAGTGTCCTCACATATAATGACTAACAGTGCAAAATGAATCAGATTACATCTGTGGACAGATAATTGGCAACAACAACAACAAAAAACAATTAAAACGTGAAAAAGTACACTGACTACACTGAAATAGTTAATGAGATACAGTGAGAAAAGAACAATAGTAAAGAACAAGAGCACAGACATTTATCACACTTGTAGCACAGAAAAACAAATAGAAAATAATTTGAACAGTACTAAAAGTGTAACAATCACGAGGAACAATACGTGACTGTGAAATTATTGAAACAAACAAATAAATGACAAGAGAGAGACAAGAGAAAGACATAAGGAAAAGAAAAGGACAACATCTCTATATATAATGGACTTCATCCAGACAATACTTGTGTGACCACGACTGAAATATCAGTATGCCATGTATTCTTTTATTATTGTATATGTGTACAATGGAATTCACTATTGTGTGATAAGTGCTGAACTATATAATTTCTAAAAATACTGTTATTTATATACAGTATATATATATATATATATATATATATATATATATATATATATATATATATATATATATATATATATATATATATATATATATATATATATATATATATATATATATATATATATATATTATTATTATTATTATTATTCAATTTACATATTACAGTACAAGATTTCTTACTTAATTCACATAGCTACGTATTGTATATACTGTATTCCTTTTACTTCCTACAACTTCTGTTGGATAATTCTACTGTACCTTATAATCATTACCACGCCAAGTACTTATATACCTAGTTAAACTCACCCACTCCAATAGTTATATAAATAAACCCACTGTATTATAATGTCTCATTGTGTCAGGCGACACCACTTTAATTAAACGGGAGAGTATTGTAACCATACTATGTTATTGTGACTACTACGTTATTGTAACCTCACTATATAACCCTAACCATACTATATAACCATATATTCATAATGTTTTAAACCAGTTTTTTCATAAATTGCAAACGCAAGCAGCCGGCTCTGCTCTCTCTCTGCCCTCAGGCAGTGGAGGGGCGAACACCGAGCAGGTTGGACCTGTGGAGTTCTTCTCTAAATAAACCTCTGTTATACACCAATCAAGATCTCTGCATTACTCCTAACTGGGGATACGAGAGGGGGTGATACACTGGTTTTCGGCTGTTGCTAGGCAACGAGTAGTTGCCTAAGAACCAAAACCTTGCAGACACAACTATATCATAGGCTAGTCGTTGTATCCAGGTTCGGTCATAATCTGTTAATTCTGAAGGGTATAAGTGCCTGCCACAATTAAACATAAAGGAATGAAAAATGCGACAAACAATTTGGGCAACATGAAGCTGGACATAAGTTTTTATCTAGTTTCGAGCAAACTTTGTGGAAAGGCTTATGATTCGGCAGGAATAATAAGATTCGAATTTGAGAACAACTAGTCGAAGTTCAAGGACACTACAAAAGGTCAACTCAGTTTATATCTGATGTGAATCTAGCTTGGTGGAAGGGTTAAGGGTCATACCAAAATGAGGGGTGTTACTTTGGAGAAAAATCAATGAAAAATCGAAGTCACAAGGCTGGGTCACAGTGCAACCTATGTGTCTGAAGAAAGTAAGTAAATGATATTTAATATGATTTGGATCAGACTAATGAAAGTCACCCAAGAAGTTGGCCTATTGTTTTTTACAACAATAAATCAAAGGTGAAGGTCACAAGGCAAAAATTATTTATCTGATGTTGGCATTACTTTGTGGAAGGGTTCATGTTAAAATAAGGATAATGATACTTGATTTTGAGAATGATAATTAAAAGGCCAAGGACACAGGAAAATGTTGAAAGTCGAGGTCAGTGGTCCAAGTCAACTCATACAGTTTTGGCCTGATTTAAATCAAAGTTAATGGAGCCATTAAGGGTTAGGCAAGAATGAAGTAGTTTGATGTTGGGAATAATCTGGCAAAGGGAAAGGTCAGAGGACAAAGTCAAATATTCGCCTCTTAGATCAGTTAGCGGACGCTGTTGATGCATTGAGTGTACCCTATACGTCGATCATGAAAACATCAGAAAGTCAAATCCCCAGTCTACCATTATCTATACTATAAAAGCAGCTGTGCCTCTTTCTAAGTGTTTTTGTGTGTATTAAAACTACCCAGGCTGCTGCGTAGCTGGATGAGATGGGAGGAGAGGCAGGATGGGTGTAGTGAGTGGGTGGGGTTGGCAGAGTGAGAGGGGTTGGTGAAATGGGTGGGTAGGGTGGGCAGGATGAGGACGGTGATTGTGATGGAAGGGGTGGTTAGGGATGTTAGCACATAGGATGAGTGGAAAGGGTGAGGTGAGTGGATAAGATGAGGGGAATGGGTGAGTGGGTAAGATGGGTGATATGAGTGGATGAGATAGATGGAAGGTCGGCAGGCAAGGTAGTTGGAGTGGGTGATGGATGGCTGGGGTAGATGGGTGGGGGGGGGTAGATAGGTGGGAGTGGGAAGGATGGGTGGGAACGGTGCATAGGTGGGTGGGCAGGTAGTAGTGGAATAGGTCTATAGGGCTCAGGTCTATGGTATAAAAAAAAAAAAAAGCCCATGGCAGGAATAGTTACATTTGGGGAAAAAAGATCCATGGATAATTGGCCCCTGGAAAATGGACATAAGTAGATGCATATGATGAACAGATAAAAGTAGGTCCATGGGGAAAATAGGTTCCTGGGAGAAAATAGGATAATATTCTAATTCAGTCCTTCATGATGGGGAGAAAATATTTTCATGAGGGAAATGAGCTCCATGGCGAAAATAGATCCCTGTGAAAAGTAGGTCCATGGGGAAAAAAGGTCCATATTATTATGTCTGTGAGCAAAATTGAGTCCACTGGAAAAATGTGACCCTTGGAAAAATTAGTTTCATTGGTTTAATAGGTCCACCAGGAAAAGAAATCCAATGAGGAAAAATAGATCCATAAGAGAAACATTTGAAAATTCAAGAACAGGTCTCAGAGGGAAATTGTGTAGGTGGGAGGTTGACATGTAGGGGACGTAGCTGGAGACGGGTTGATGAGCTAATTACAGTCTAGTTTGCATTGCGAGAGTGAGCGTTATGCTTTGACTGGTGTGTGTGTGTGTGTGTGTGTGTATTAAGATTAATAACTCAGTTTTTTTTTTATTTTTTAAACCAACCTTGACGGGTGGTTGAGATTCAGACAGTGAGTAAACCTATTGTTTTTTAACTATAAGTCAAAGGCCAAGGTATGAAAGCTAGGTCAAAGTATGACCTGATAAAGTAAAATTGAGCAGTTTTTATTCACTTCAGATCAAACTTGGGAGAAGGGATGACAAGTATGAACAAAGGGATTTAATTTAGAAAACAGTATATCAAAGCTCAAGGACACTGGGCATCGTCAAATTCCAGGTGCGTGTCTGTGTATGAGAAACATTACTTGTACAGCTGTGCTCTAAATACTGTACTACCGAACTTGCCGGATTATCCAAGGGGTTGACCTTGTTTTTGTTTCAGCTTTTTTTAACGAGAGTTCAAAGGTCAAGGTCACGTGGGAAAATTAACTTAAAGAGTGTCCATCTGATTTCCACGAAAATTAACCCAAATGTTTTAAGTGTGGCAAGGACTGAGGGTTTCGATTTTGAAAACAGTCAAATGTCCAGGTTACAAGAAATGGTCAAAGGCCAAGGTCACGGAGCAAGATCAACTCATACAGTGTTGATCGGATGTCAGCCATACCTGATGGAAGAACTAAGGGTCAAGCAAGAACAAAGAAATCAAATGTGAGAACAATCAGTCAAAGGTAAAGGTCAAAGGGCAAGATGAATCTTCGACAGTGCCTCTGCGTGTGAACAGTTTTAATCTTATTTCAGTCAAAACAGTGGATAGGTAGAGGATCACCCAAGATGGTGATCTATTTTTTTTTTTTTTTTTCATAGAATAATAGGTCAACGTCAAGGGCATGAGAAAATTCGATTTACATTTTTTTTTTATTTCAGAATTTGGCCCAAACTTTATGGGAGGGTTCAGGTAAGACAAGGATAAAGAAATGAGAACAATCGTTATCAGGTCACCGTCAAAGTGAGAGATCAAAGATCAAGTTCACTGGGCAAAGTTCACTCAAATTTTTTATCTTCTTTGAATCAGACCTGATGGAAAGATCATGGGTTGAACAAGAATGAAATAATTCCAATTACAGTGCAGCCTGTGAATGGTCGCGGGCACAGGAAAGAGTCCCATATTCAACCCTTAGACCAGTTTTGGGGCGCGGGTGTGGCCTTGTTTACACATATGATAGATAATCAGAAATACTCGTATCTGGCAGTTCTACCTCGTCCCTTTTTGCTTTATATAAGAAATACTGTCGAAATATTTTCTAAGTATCCTCACAAGGATATAAAAATACTGGGGGAGGTGGTGGCTCAGTCCGTGGAGAGGTGGCCTGCAGTCCTACCGGACCCCGGTTCAAATCCCCGCTGGGGCAGGGAACAGTTTAAGGATTTGAATTTCATAAAAAGCAGACTTTATCGTTCTACCACAAGGCCCGCCGACATGTAGTAAAAATACCCCCGCTAATACCAATACACCATTCCTGTATGAGACAGCCCTAGCATGTATTCAGTACGGACGGTGGGTGTTAACGCCGAAGTGGTGACATGTAGTGGTGTATGGAATGTAGGAGGACTACTGGACCTTGGGAACAGGTTGCGAAGGCTATGCCCAGAGTCGAACACATAAGAAAAAAAAACTACTATAAATTAAGGGTTTGCTTACAAGTTTCTTGCATTCAGGTGTAATAAATGGTATACAATATTCTTTCTCTTTTTAACCTCTTTATTCCAGCTGTGTGTTTTTTTTATTGTTTCCCCAAAATTATTTTGTTCCATTTCAAATACTGTTACAAGGGTTAATGAAATCTATACTAATGTCCTCCAGTCTGAAAGATATCTCCCAAGCTGCATACAGTTAAGGTGAAAAAGAGACCCTTGGAATCATTGGATTAAAAGTTGCCTGCGATTCTCCCTTGAAAGAGCTGTGTGTTTTCCTCAGCAAAGGAATCCTGATTGTGAGTCTGAACCGAGGTTGGAAGTTTAGTATACTCTCTCCAGCTGCGAGTGTGCTGGTGCGGTAAACTAACTACGGGGTTCCTTTGTTTTCCGCTCTCTCTCTCTCTCTCTCTCTGAAAGTTTTTCTTCTTACTTCTGCCAATTTTCCATGCTTTTTCATTTACGTTCATGATTACTTTTTCTTTTTTGTTTCCTTCCTCTTCCTTCTTCTATCCCCAATCCTTTTCCTCCAATAATCCTCCCTCGGTTTTTGCCTCTCCTCCTTTCTGCTCTTCATTAGCCATTTTCCTTTTTTTTTTTTCCGCTTGGTTCTTTGTCTAGTCTTGTTATTCCTATAGTGTATTGAAGTCCTCTGATATTTACTTAAGAGCTTTTCTTCGTATCCTACACTCTTCCTCATTGCTAAGTATATATTCAATAATCTATTTACAGACACTTCTCATTTTAAGTCTGAGATATATTCCAAAAGTATTTCTTACGCCTGGTACTATAAATTACGAAACCTGAATGAACAGCTTTAAGTGCAATAGTAGTAATGAAACTTTAACATGAAACTTTTCTCTAACTTCATGCCAACTTAATAGGGAAAAAGTTAGAGAGAGAGAGAGAGAGAGAGAGAGAGAGAGAGAGAGAGAGAGAGAGAGAGAGAATCAAAATGAGCAAACATTTTCTCCTTCTTTCTTGCAGTTTTTATCTCGGTGGGATCCCCTGGCGATGCGTTTTAATCAAATGAATTATAGTCTGCATTTTCTTCTTTCCCCTTTCTCTGTTCTTTATTCAGTTTCCTTTCTCTACTCCACTTTCGACTTTTTTACCATTTCTGTTGTTTGCTTCCCCACACCCAATCTTCCATCTCGGCTTTCTATCCCTTCTTTTGTCCCCTTCACCTACTTCTTCTACCGCCTCCTTTTCTACTTATTACGTCTCCTTTTTCCTACACCTTCTTGCTCTGCCTCTTCTTTCCTTTCTACCTCTTTTTTCTCCTTTTTTTTCCTGCCCACTTTACTTTCTGCGCCTCTCTCTTCTCTACCCCCTTCTTTCCTCGGTCTGTACCCCTCTCTTCTCTACCCCCTTCTTTCTTCGGTCTGTACCCCTCTCTTCTCTACCCCCTTCTTTCTTCGGTCTGTACCCCTCTCTTCTCTACCCCCTTCTTTCCTTGGTCTGTACCCCTCTCTTCTCTACCTCCTTCCTTCTTCGGTCTGTACCTCTCTCTTCTCTACCCCCTTCTTTTTCTCTTTTCCGTATCCATTCTTTTATTAACTGTTCACCTGAGGCGTCATTAAGTCTTGGAAGAAGAAAATCCTGGACTTACCTGATATGTAAAGGTTTTAAGATTTTCCTTTGATTGGTTTTCTATATATCATTGCTCTTGGCAAAATAGGTGTGACCAAAAAAAAAAATAGTAAGGAAGAACCATGCAACTCATTTAGTACAGTAACAGAATTCCTTTTATGCATATATCAAATGATAATTATTAAACTCAGGAAACACCTCTCTGATTGAAAAGGTTATTGAAAGTTGAACGAGTGCTCCTCAGTAAAAAAAAAAAAAAAAAAAAAAAAAATAGGTTTCCAAGCTGAATAAGAACTTCCGCAAGTCGGCAGAATAATTCAAAATATGGTGTCATTTTAGTGAAATGTAAAAAAAAAAAATAAAATAAAATTCATTTACACCTAATGGTAGATATACAGACGAACTGACAGTCCAGCTCTCTCTTTCTCTCTCTCTCTCTCTCTCTCTCTCTCTCTCTCTCTCTCTCTCTCTCTCTCTCTCTCTCTCTCGTAAACATCACATATTTGTGTTAGCCGTGTTTTCTTTATTAATATATTTATCAGCAGCTACCCCCCTTTTTTTTTTTTTTTTTGACAATTAGGTTTCTATTTTAAGTGAGTCCGACGGTTTCGTGATACCTCCTCGTAGTTGTCAATATTCTCTTCATTGTTATAATACAAATTATGTTCATATTAATATAATTAACATCCAGGAAACTGTTACAGTTTTATATGCACGAGAATTCCCTCAGAAAGAGATACAAGTATCCTTTACCATTCAGAATACGGTTCTTCGTACTGTATATTATCCGTGAGTGTCTGCTGAATAGGCAATGAAATGTAACGGACCTTAACGAAGACACGTAGACAGACTGGTGGATTCACTGAATGACTGACAAATGAAAAGCTGGACTGACTAACTGGTATATGAAACTGCCACAGACAGAGCGCTTGCTGAATGTATCTGATTGTGTCTGACATTAGACATTGCCACCCTCAATTTGTCTATAAAATTTCATAAAGATCTGATGAGAATTGGCGGAGATATGAATTATTGAAAATCTGCCGCATGTAAAACATAGGGCTTCAACCCCCCATCCAGCCAAGGGCCTTTGACCGATACTAATGAAAAACAATAGGCTTCCAGGGTTTATCGACATCTGCCTTCTGAATTATTTTTTTCAGAATGACTGGGGCAAAACTGTGACCTGCAGACAGACAGACAGATGGACAAACATATGGAACTTACCAACATGCTTGCCGAATCTTTCGATTCCGTCCAGCAACAAATATACGGAAATTGCCAACATGCTTGCCGAATCCTCGATTCCGTCAAGCAACAAATAAACGGAACTTGCCAACATGCTTGCTGGATCTTTTGATTCCGTCAAGCAACAAACATACAGAACTTACCAACATGCTTTGCTGGATCTTTTGATTCCGTCAAGCAACAAACACACGGAACTTACCAACATGCTTGCTGGATCTTTTGATTCTGGCAAGCAACAAACATACGGAACTTACCAACATGCTTGCTGGATCTTTTGATTCCGTCAAGCAACAAACATACGGAACTTACCAACATGCTTTGCTGGATCTTTTGATTCCGTCAAGCAACAAACATACGGAACTTACCAACATGCTTTGCTGGATCTTTTGATTCCGTCAAGCAACAAACATACGGAACTTACCAACATGCTTGCTGCATCGAAGAGTCCGGCAATCAATAATTAATATGACAGAGAAGCAAACCGTTACATATACAAATAAATGAATCAGTCTGATTATGGCCAGTGTTAGTTTCTGGCCACGGTAGTTAACTAAATAGATAGACAGATAGACTTGTATAGAGCTGGCAATATGTCATCAGACTGACAGGGTTTATGGACCCTATTGAGTATCAGTTAGAAAAGTTTTGTCCATTTGGTATTTAATCCCACACTTCCCCGTTCCCACACAACATCTCCTTTCTAATCCTTCGATGAAACCACTGCTGTGCATTGATTTATGTCTGCCCTTGCGGAGCGAGAGTGCGTTATGTTCTGAGCTGTGTGTGTGTGTGTGGGGGGGTGAGAGAGAGAGAGAGGGAGAGAGAGAGAGAGAGAGAGAGAGAGAGAGAGAGAGAGGGGAAAAAAAAAATAAATAACCAAAGGTTTTAATCAGATTTTGGTCATACTTGGTGGAAGGGTTGAAGGTGTGACAGAAAGTAGATTTTTTTTTTTTTTCAGTCAGTCAAAGGTCAAGGTCGATGCCACAAGGTAAGGTCAATTGAAACAGTTTTTATTTGTTGTAGACAACACTTGGCAGAAGTGCTTAAGTTAAAACAAGAATAAGGATATTTTATTTTTGAGAACCATCAGTCGAAGGTGAAGGTGACAAGGAGGAAAATGTCAAAGGTCAAGATCACTGGGCAGAGTCAGCTCAGACAGTTTTCATCTGATTTGAATCCAAGTTGTAAGGGCGAGAATGAAGTACATAGGTGTTGAGAGTTATCACATGAAGGTCAGAGTTCCAAGGCAGATTCAAATATTCGTCCGGTAGGCCAGATGACAGGCTTGGGTGTTGCATTCTCTGAGTGCTCCATGTTAGGCATTTGGGGGTCTTAGTTCAAAAATTATTAACACTTAAATATACGAGTATGTTAAAACATCCGATGCTACTTATTTTTACATTATAATTTTGAAAATATAATGAAAGGCTGCCCAAAATACATCTAATCAGGTGGCAATTCTGATTTTGTAAAAAACAATATATGTGTCGCTATTTCAAATAAAGTTGGGAAAATCTTGGTGTATTTTGAAGTCCCAAGCTAAATATTCTCCACAATATCCAGTCAGATTATCGTTGTACAGAATCCACATTCATCCGTACCTATAATATGTAGAGTGCAATATATTACTATATTTGGTTCTATCTGACACTGATGAGTAAACCACAGCGATAATGTGAAGGGGTATATACACTTCGTAAGAGAGAAACAATAGAAGCAAATGAGGAAGACACCACTTGAACTTTAAAGCCAATTTCGTGCAACCAAACAGTTACGTGACAAACACATCCCATCCACGGAGGCCCAACGGCGGACAAAATGTATAGAACTAGTTACGGCTACATATCAGTGAGCTACATGAGCAACTGTGTAAAGACTAGGCTTACATTCAGCAGGAGTTCTGTTCTGGAGTTACACTGACACACCAGCACAGACAAGCAACGTATATAATAAAAGTCACTTCTCAATGATGGGGCAAGTGTCGTGGCGAAGTGCCCTATGTTTTGTCAGGAAAACAAAAATAATAACCAGAAGACTGTAAACCACCTCCGATGTAGCGTTAATAGAAACATTTTAATATTTTTAAAACGTAAAGCACTCCTGTATGAGAAAATAAAAAAAAATGTTTAGTTTATTTAATTTACTGTCATCACAAATACAGTACATTGTTAGATCTTTTGCTTTTTTTTTTTTTTTTTTTTTTTTAGAATTTGGTCCACTTTCAAAATTTATCTCGTCATTATTGGCATATCTTTAATCATCATCACTTATCATAAATTTTTCGCCTTTAATTGCCACGCGGTTCATATTTCTTTAACCCTGTACTTACATTTTACTCTAGGAAATGAAGTCAGGACCTTACACGGCTGAACCAGGATGTGAGTTTCCCGTTTGCCGTCCGTTCATTCGCGGTTTACAGGCCGTAGTTATGAGCTGTTTTTTACAGCTAGGGTGTCAAATGAATCCTCTCCACGTGACGGTGTGTCCACGTCAGAAGGGTCAGGATGCTCAGGTCAACTCCAAAGCCACAGAGACAAAGAGCGGTTTCATTTACGAAAGTACAGGCATGAAACTGACATCACTGCAATGAGAGTTAAAGATATACTGTTTTGTACACTCATAACAATCTTCAAACTGCTCACGGGAAATTGTCAAAATAACATAAAAAATTAAAATAAAATAAATATGCGCTTGTCACTCCCTCATTAGATAGTGTGCAAAGGCGATGGGTAGTTTGTGGGTGTGGGTGAGGGAGTGGGTGTAGGTGAGAGTGTAGATGTGAATGTGGGTGTGGAAATGAGTATGGGTGTTGGTGCAGGTGATGGTGAGGATGTGGATATCGATACGTATGCGGGTGTAAGTGAAAGTGTGGCTGTAAGTGTGGGTATGTGTGAGGCTGAGGGTGTTTGTGGAAGTGTAAATGAGGATTTCATTGTAGATGTGGATGTGGATGCAGAAAAGCATGTGGATATGGTTGTAAATGTGGGCGTGGGGGAGTGTACAGATGTGGATGTGAATGTGAGTTAAATGTGGGTATGGCTGTGGCTATAGATGTGGGGTGGGTGTGGATGTGACTGTGGATGTGTGTGTGACCGTGTGTGTATTGGTAAGAATGTGTATGTGGGTGAAGCTGAGGGTGTTGGTGTGACTGTGAACGAGGCTTATGGATATGGAAGTGATGTAAATGTAAGTGTGGCTGTAGGCGTGGGTGTGCGAATGGGTAAGAGTGTTGTTGTGTAGGTGTGTGTGTGTGTGTGGATGTGGACGTGGATGTCGGTGCATGTGTTGTGGCTGTGAGTCTGAGAAGAGGTATGAGTGTTAGTGTGTATGTGGGTGAGAGTGTGGGTGTTGGTGAGAGTGTGGTGGCAGAGGATATAGTGTGCATACAGGTGGGGATGTGGGGGTGTTCTAGGAGTAGGTTTGGGTGTGAGTGTGCGTGTAGGTGAGGCTGATGGTTAAGGTTAAATTGCACAATATACCACCCGATAAAATGATTACACAGTCTAACATTGTTTGCAAAAGATGAGATCAGATCATAATGAAAGAAAGGCGTTCGGGAGCCAAATGCTGATCACCTGCCAGAATATGCTGTTGGCCAAGTCCAAGACTTTGGCCTTGTCTTGATACCCTGAAGGTTTCATGTTATAGCTCAAGCCGTTCGTGAGGTATAATGGTGCTAAAGGCAGGCGATAAAAATTTGTTGACCCTTGGCAGCCATTTTGGTGACCTTGACCCCGAATGCCCATTTTTGAATTCGTCCAGGGTTTTGGCCATATCTTGATAATCTGAAGGTTTCATGTTGATAGCTCAAGCCGTTCATGAGATAAAAAGAAAACAGATACACACACACACACACACACACACACACACACACACACACACACATAGAAGCAGGCAAAAACATTACCGCTCCGCCTTCTAAAGGAGGGCGATAACAAAGATTCCTTTGTACACGACACGGATCATATGAAACTTCCACTTGGAATCCTAGCGTGGCCACACCCAGTTAGTATCTTTTGGTACTAACCTTATGCATCTGTTACGCATTTCATTTGACTCCACCTTTGCTGTTCACTGGTATATTTTTTCCCTGGAGCTTTACTGCCCTGGGATTGATGACTTCCATAACTTCAAGACTTACTTTCATCGATCAGCATTCAGTTCACTTAATATCTAGCTGCCAGTTTCCCATTCTTTACTTAATTTACAGCTTAGTTATCAGGTGACTGGAACGCTCTTTTCAAGAGACAATTAGTATATGTACGAGACACCATTTGAACATGAGCCATCCCAACATATTACGAACTATATGGTAGGCACTATCGCGCTTACTGATAGTCCTGTGTTATCGGCAATGTTTAGAAAAAGATGCCATAGTCCTGAATAGTTAATCTACATGTACCTGGGGACTGTGGCTGGAATAAGGACGCAGGCCTCAGGTTAACTCCTTCAGTCCGGTGACGTATTTTATTTTTTTAATCCTCCTACCTTAGAACTATTGCTCTTGGCTTTACGGTGAAAGCTGGTAGCAGAAAGGTACATGGAAGCAATATTTAACCCCTCCTGGTCAAAAAGTCTCTCCAAAGCTGAATAAAGCCGTCTGAATGGAACAAGGATGATAACTATATAAAGCAGGTTCTCGTAATAAAGTGGCTAACGTGTGGAATAAAATCAATGAACGAAAAGAAACCTGCGCGTATTCATGGTTATGCAAGAGATTAAGGAAATGATCGAAGAGAAGTGAGTAAAACTTGAACGGCGAATAGGTGGAAATGAGAAAGGAGAAAGTGAAGAAGGAAGCAAAACTGATAAGGAACAATCAAGTAAATAAAAGAAAAGAAAGATAGGGAATGAGTACATGTGCGTCAAAATAAGGAAGGGTAAATGTAAGCAAATGTAAATTAGTGACGAAGGGTGAGAGTGACTAGGCCAGAGCCAGAAAGGATGGAAATGAGTAACGTAAGTCAAAATATGGAAAGGTAAGATGAGTTCAAGTGAAATCCAGAGAAAGAAGAAATAAGTGTAAATATTAAGGCAGATAAAGAAGAGGTGAGCGGGAACTTATATATAATTCAGAGTAAGGAAGGGCGAGAGTGAGTTCAAATGTAAGTGAGGATAAGGAAGGATGAGCGTGATTTATGGAGCTGTCAGGGGACGAGGCTCGTTCAGGAAGGGAAGAAGGAAGGGCTCGTAAGTTAGCCTCGAAGTTAGTAGGTCAGGGGGACAGGGAACAGGCCAAGCGAGTAGGGAAGCATCCAGAGTTTAAATCCATGGAACATTTTGGGATTTGTTGCATGTCATGGTGGCAAAAGTGAATGTCTTTAGGCTCCCAGTTTTTCTACAGGAAGAAAAAAATGAGGTAAAGGAGTCTGTCCACATAGTTCCTTAAAATAATCTCTTCACTCCAATATGTTCAAATATTTTCTTGCTACCTTAAGACGATTTTATCTACCTGGTAGCTTACGAGAGATGCCATTGAGTGAAAAGGATGTTGAAGGATATATTTAACTCTTCCAGTTCCAATAGTTTCTCCTAAACGTGAACACAATTGTCTGTAGGTGGAGTGAGTAAAATACGTCCCCTAACTATAAAAAAAAAAAAAAAAAAAAAAAAAATTGAGCACCAATGGAAAAATGTGATACTTGATGGGGATACAAACACTGCAGTAAATACATCTTACTACCTAATTTCAATTTTGGTGGCATCTAAGAGTAACTTTCTAGAATTGCCTTGTTAGCTTCATGGCTAACTTAATTCCGCATACCTACAAGCAGTCCAGTTTTCTCGAAAAAAAAAAAAAAAAGGTAAAGACTTGAAATGGTGAACGAATTGGGAAAACATACAAAAAGCTATAAAGAGGGATTGCAAGGTTGAACAAAAGAATTATCGTGACTGGAAGGAGATAAAATATAGACTTAGAAAAGAATTAAGTACAGCTGGTAAGGCAAGGAAAGGTGGTGATGGAAGGGGAAAGAAAAGCTTGATTTAGAAAAGGGGACAAAAGATATATGGTATATGACTGCATGTTATTTAGAGCAGTGGAGATGCACAGATCACACACATCGTATTGTCGAAGCAGGTTAGTTAGATGTTGATCCTAGCTTTATCTGTACACAGCTAAAGTAAGAGGAGCTTTCCTCACCCATTAGTTCTTCTGAGCAATATATCTACAGGAAAACGATATGAACAATGCTTTTTGCTGGATAGTATTGCCCTGAACATTTTATGGGTGTAGACACATGTTCGCTGATATATCGAAGCATGCAGTTAGTTTACCTATTACCTTCAGAATTTATATAGACAGATAGTTAGGTAGATAGATACAGATACAGATACTCATATATATAAAGATTTTCATTTTCATTCATTTTTAAATCTTATTTTAACTTCTCTGTTTATAAAAAAAAAATAATAATAATTTGGTTTTACGCCAGGTATCCCCGAAGGGCTAAGGCGTTGCCCCTGGGTAGAGGACTTTTGGACTGGAACGTGTAGCATTTTATGACCGGATGCCCTTCCTGACGTCTACCAATGACCCTTGGGTGGATTCGATCTCTCTGTTTATGTATATATTTATTTATTTTTTCCAGTTGGTGTAATTTTTCTTATCAACACCCATACTCACGGTTTCACGAATACATTTCCAGACGAATTAGTCCGAAAGTATTTCTGCCAGTAACTGGAAATGGTATTTTGATAATTCTGTACAAGCCCTGAGCTCAGAGCGAACGAACACGATGACCAGGATTAGCGACACCAACTGGCAACAGCAAGATGGACGGAGTGAAGGAGTGTACAGGGTTCTTTGCGTGGATTGTAAAGAGGTATAATAGGTGACACATTTCGAGGTATAAACAAAATGATCAGCATGACATGAAAAGATTCAGACTACGCACTGCTATAGTGAAGCAGATGGGAAACTAGTAATCGAATCAGTTGGAAGGAGTCGAAGTTCGTAAGTTATGAAAACCATGTCAGTTGGTGCAGGTGTTTACAGGCTGCTTTCATTGTATCCAGGGATAATGTTAACCAAGACAATGGCTTATGTCAGCCAAACCAATGGCCAACTTTCTAGCTACCAGAGCACCTGTTTAGCTCATAGTCAGATGTAAATATTGCCATACGTCAGGCCTGATCTAAGTCGACCATTGTATTCACTATTTGTTATTCCTTAGGATTCCTCGTAGGCGAAACTTGAGTCCTGTCTCTGCCTGTCTTGTTTCTCCTATCTGTAACAAAGTATGATGAGTAGAAAGGACCCTGTTTTGAGAACCAAGAGCGACTGAAAGCCAAAAAGACCCTTAGACATCACGAGGCCAAAGATTCCACTCAAAATTTCTCCACGTAAATCAAAGGCAATGTTTAACACGTGACCATCCTACAGGAGAACCACTTGCAAGCGTACTATTTAAATGTACTAACTATGTTTCTACATAAGTAAATTTCCATTTCAAAGGATCGTACAGGGGCGTCCAAAAAGTAGCATCACTCTGCCGGTCCATACCCTATTCAAAAGTGAGAAAATGACGGAGTTAATCAGGGAATTTTGGCAGTTCAAGTTACCGAAATCAGCGGTTAAAGACCATAGCGTACTGGTACCACGTCCTCCATGACCATGACTTCGGCAAAGGGACACACAATCGCCCTTGACCCAGGACCCCAAAATCATGAGATGAAACAAGAAAGGCCAGGCTGTGCACAGACAGTCACACTCCTCCCAATACCTTACCTACAAAAAGAGTTCAAATTAATTAATGTTTTTAGATGAGGTGAAACACAGGGAACTGTAGAGCGTTGTGCAAAAGGAAGCTTCTGGCGATAATCGTTAACAGGTGAATATGCAGATGGAAGAAGAAGAAAGCAAGGACAGAGAAGAAGGGGGAGGAACAGAAGTGTGTGTGTGGAAAGAGGAAAAGATGACTCCTCAGTAACAAAATATTTAGGATCAGTCATCCTGTATCGATTTGGTTTCAGAGTTTAATTTTGACTTCATTATTCCTACTGGTGAGTGCACGTAACAGTTCTTGAAATTTCTCATTTTTAGTTACGGTTTTGTGCCTGAGTAAAAAAAAATCTCTCCCCTTTATACCAACATTTGAGGCATTACTGTGTTGTTTGCGCAGCATGTCTGTAGTGGAAAGATCCCAACTATCCTGAGCATACTGAAACTTTTTCTTGGAAATCTGATAGTCATACCTTAGTATAATCAAATCTGACAGTCTTACCATAATATAATCATCTGTGTTATATGGTGGACATGGTTTTGCCTTCAGTAATGGGTAAGGGAGGTGATATCAGCGTCATGCAATATAATAAATGGCGTTTCACCAACTGATCTGTTATGGACCAGTTGTTTGAGGCAGCCGTATGAGGGATCCACACATCCCATGTGATGCTGTGATACCTTGGCTTAGACACTCCATCACCTTACAGTTTGGCTCTCCATTGGATCATTATATGCAGGTTCAGGAGGCACAACATTGGGCTTAGAGATACAATACTGACGGCAAGCTTCCATAAGAAGACAGTTATTCAGCTCAGTATCATCATCTGTAATAATCGTATTAGGCATTGTGCGTGGGTAAATAATGAAATCAATAAAGGGACATGCAACACTCTTCGTGGATTTATCTCTCAGAGGCACGCGTACACAGAAACGTAAAATGTGATAAACTGTGACAAACAAATATTCAATGCCAGAGGGTGAGTCGTCTCCTTATGTCTAGCACAAGAAACACTAGAATCACAATGAGCGTGGACATCCTTATGCATCATAGGCCAGCAGAACGAGAGATGCGCCTGACGAAAACCCTTATCCTTACCTGGATGAGATGCATGTAGGGTGTCATGAATAATGAGCAAGGCAGTGGGAATCAAGTCTATCAGAATAATCAACTGCTAGACTTCTTTGTTAGACACAGCCTTGCCAGTGAGGACCGTTTGTCAAAGCAAACTGTCTTAAGTATCACAAACTCAGACACTGGAACTGAAAACTTAGGTTAAAGACAGATCATGTACGGACTCTAGGAAACAAACAACATGAGACCATATACTGATGCACGCGTTCAGCACTAGTGACAAGACCACGATCTAGAGGTGTGCCTTTAAACAAGTTACAAAGGCAAATTGTCCGCCTGCATGTGAACTGGATACCCATATTGTATAATGTCATGAAAATGTTTCAATGTTCAAACAAAAATTGTCTCCCAGTGCATTATACAGTAGTTAAGCTATGCTGAGTTAAGGACATGACTGGCAGAAGCTATTACACTTTTCAAGTTGCCCATGTCTACCTGCATTAACATCCTACCCGGACCAACATCAGAGGCATCAGTATATAGTAGAGAAGGAAAAGACTACTCTAAGCAGGGAATACCAATACAGGAGCCTTAACAAATGAGCATTTCAAGCAATTAAAGGCACTAACTTGACCATCATTCCAGAAAAAAGAAGCTCATTTTCTTGAAGGTGCGTCTATTTGCGCACAGCCATTAATGAACCATTGGTAATAACCCCGCAGTTCTAAAAAGCTATGTATGCCATCAGTATCAGTAGGCATTGGAAAGTCATTAACCCCTACGGCTCAGATGATAGCCACTATATGGCCGTCATAAAACAGGTGTTTGGGGAGTCTCGGATGATGGCAATGGACACTTTGCATTTCCTGCCAACGTTTGAATTCCTACCCATTTTCTGTGGTGACCAGTGTGTGACGTAGGATTCTAGGAGGCGCATGGGTGCCAATACCAGTTTCCCGCTTGCTACTGTGGAGTACAGGAAAAAAGGTTCTGAATCTGCATCATCCAATTAGCTTCCTGCTACGAACTGCCACCCAACCCTTGTCACCTCCACCCCTGCCAAATCTCTTGCTAATCCAGGGAAGGGGTTGAGTGGCAGTGCGACTGGCTGGGTGATGGAAATAAGGGTGTCGTCATTATCAAGGGGTGGGACGACATCTGGCAGCAGGAGTTATCATTTGGAGAACGATGTACCCCAATTGCCCTCCCATGTCTCCTCCCATAGCTCCCTGATGCCACTTGAAAGCGAATATGATGATCCTCTAGCATCTGCTGAAGATTCTCCAATGTAGTGTTGCCAACCAGTGACAACCAAAATTCCCCACAGCTCCAGGCTAAAATTAGCCAAAATTCCCCATTCAGTAATAATATATTATAATCTCTAATTATTATTGTACAAGTGTAATCTAATAGACAGAATACTGCAAATATAGTAAGAAGAAATGGTTATTCACAATTGATTTATTAAAATACAGATTTTTCTAATTGTGTATCGTATTATTTTGAGGCAGATAAATACAATGGCTATAGAAGATGTGTACGTTTGGGGTTATGACGAACATTAAGCATATAGTATCAACAAAATGCTCTTGGGTAGTGTTATACTTCACTTATGAATAGTAGAAACAATATTACCCATATTGCTTTTGGGTTAGCCTTGGAATTGCAATATACGAAACAAATATAGATTATGCTTCATCAAAGCATCCCTGAATAATAAAGAAAAACATTACACAAACTAACATCACTCAAATTTCTCTTGAGTTAACTTAGGGTATGTCTAATTTCTTTTTCTGTACAGTTACTTCTGGACAGGAGAATTAATAATGGGTACAGTTGTGGAAGGCATCATATCAGTATTAACAGTCAGCTGATCTCTGCTGCTGCTGCTGCTGTTGTCACCCATTTTCCTTCATTCGAATGCACACGAAATATTGACTTTATTGATGAAGAAAAACATGCATTATTGTTTCACTTTAGAAAATATAAAGTCACTCTGAAAATACGATATTTAAAAATAACCTATTTCAATTTCTACAGCTCAGTTTATGGGTTAAGTATCCTGCCACTGGCAAAAAATCCCCAGGTTGAAAGCCGATTCCCCCATTTCCCCATTTGTTCCCCAAATTCCCTAAATCTGGGGATAATTCCCCATGGGTGGCAACACCGCTCCTGTGTCTGCTGACATCCCCTACCATTCTGACACCTCAGTAGACTCCTGTAAGGCGTCTGATGTGGATATCCAAAGTGACGACCCTCATGGCTTCTCAGGTGCCGTAGTGAAAGTGCTAATGGACAAGCACTTCGGGCCTAACCACTTTCTGATCACTGATTATGCCTACACATCCCCAACATTGACGAAGTTTCTACTTGAGCATGGGATACGAACCTACGGTACAGTCAGGCCCAATACGAAGCACAATCTTGCCTTCCCTGACGAGACCGAAAAGGGGGCATTACTGACTAAGAGGTAACATATTCGTCATCCACTGGCTTGGTAAGTGGAAAGTCAACATGTTTACCACATTTCATAAAGGGGAGATGCAGGCCACCGGGAAGCATGATCGCAGGACCAAAGAGTCCATGGTCAAACCTGATACAGTCAATTATTATAATATAAACATGCAGTCAATGATAATAATATAAACATGCAGCTCGTTGACAAGTCTGATGTTCAGATTGGTGCCTTTGCCTGTCTTAGGAAGTGCTGCAGTTGGTACAAGGCATTCCTACACCTTCTTGGTATCGCTTTGAAGCCTATGCCCAGAGTCGAGCACAAAAAAAAAAAAAAAAAAAAAAAAAAAAAAAAATCGTATTGTTCAGGCAGGCTAATGACACAGGGCTTTCCTAACGCAGTTTGGGAAGGAAGCAGTGCACGAGCTGCTTGCACAGTATGGACATGTTCAGCCAGCTGCACGGAGAGACAATGCCACTGTAATAAATGACAGGGTTACCCAGGCAGACTACCTCACGTCACTAATTGATGAACCTGAGGTACACACTTTCAAGGAAAAAGCTGTACAGGCAATGCTATATCTACCTGAATAGTCATCAATGGCAGCAGATATGCAAGGAAATGCCCTACCAGTGCGGTGAGTGCAAGGTGACACTGTGCTTTTACAACCTGAATCTTCAGTTACCACAACAAGGTGAGGTACTATAGTCTGACAGATCGAAACGTAGGGTTTTGGTGGAGTCACCCCCTCCCTGCACTGTTGCCACGTTTCCGAGCTGACCTCTCCATCAGCGATGACCTTGACACTGTTTCCCTCTTGTGATCTCCGTTTTTCTAATACCCCCTATACCCCTGCCACCAACACCCCCTATACCCCTACCCCCAACAACACCCCCATCAACAACACCCGCTATACCTCCACCACCAACACCTCCTATAAATATAGACCCCCACCATCAACACCTGTATAATAATTAGCCGTTGATAATTGCTATACTTTTATTGAGAGCATACATTCTACCCTATTGCTCAAACTCCCTAATCTTACAATCCCATCTGTCTTAATCCTTCCCACTGCCTTCGTTCCTAAATCCCTTAATTGATCTATTTTTAACCTAAGTGTCCCCACACCTTTTAAACCATTTACCTCTCTGTCACTATTCTCCACCATATGTATCAACTTGTATTATATTGTGTATAGAACTTTCATACTGTATGCTGTACTACTGTATAATGTATAAGAATACCCACTGTTTAGTGGAAATAAAGTTTTATTATTATTATTATTATTATTATTATTTCTCTCTCTCTCTCTCTCTCTCTCTCTCTCGCTAGATTTTGTTATGTGTCATCCATGGTTTTTTACTTCCATTTTTATGTATGGATTATAATTTTGACTTTATTTCCGCACCACCCTTGAGGTAAAAGTCACGGCGCGTTTTTTTTTATAGAGGTTTCCCCAATAGGCCTAAATCCTGTAGGGGGTTGGTGACCTCCCACAGCGTACACACAAACACGTGTCGCGTGAGTGCTGCCACCCCAGAGCTGTTTGATATATTTATTTTAATTATGAAAGGATCGCCTCTTCCCACTTTTATCCCTTCAAATTTTCTTGCAATTATACTTGCTAAATTAATTAGCAATGTTAGAAGTGTTGGGGAAGTAAATAATAATTAGAATATTTTTAGAGCAACACTGCCAAATTTTTATGCCACGTTTCTCTATTATCGTATAATATAGTATGCAGAATAGTTTTATTCTTCCTTGATACATGTCAGCACTTTCATTACAGTTATATTAGTATGAGTTATGTTTATGTATCATTCCTACTACACAAACCACAGGCGTTATACATCGTAGGGTTAGGAAACATGGCAATAGTGTAGGGAGGGGGTGACTCCACCCAAACCCTATGTTACGAGGAGGAACACTATAGGCATTGGTGTATGAGAAGACGTAAATAGTGTAAACAGATGGTGAATTTAATACATTAAGAATTTAGAGTATAAGGATAATTACAGGTATAAGAAAACGTTCTCAGATCATATTGTAAGTTAACTTGCAATAGCCTACAAGTGCAAGTAAGTGTTACAGTAATGTGCAATATATATGCAACTGGTCTTGTTGCGATAGTAAACTAGTTATAATTTTGTGCAGTTCCTGTAATGGAGTAAGGACTTACTAAGTGAATTTTCTACATATGAATTTAAAATATATGGAAAAGTATAAGTACAGGAAAATGATCACAGCATGCAGTGAAGATGAACTTGCAATAATAGAGTAACTAAGTTTTATAATATAGTTCAATATACCTGTAAACTGGTATTGTTGTGATGGTAAACTAGAAATTGTTTGATGCAGTTCCTGTAGTGTTGTAAGAACATAGTCAAGTATGTGCTTTACAAAATGAGAAAACTACGGGCATAAGAAAACGACTCCCAGGGATAATTAAAGTGATCTTACGCGACGCAGAAAACTTATTCGCAGGGAGGTGAATGTGATCTTTTGCGGCAAGTAATGTGTAATAAACACTAGATTTTCTTTTCTCTCTCCCATCCCACCCACCATAGCACACAGTGTCATTCTGGAAAGACTGAAAAAAATCACCAGCGTCAAACGATTTTCCCCAAACTAGCATGATTTATTTTTTACTGCACCCAAGAGAATCAAATTTTATGCAATATGAAGTCACTGGTTTTCAGGATTGTTTTTTTTTTTTTTCTGAGATAATACTGCATTCATTTCTTCGTTATTTTTGTTTCTAACAAGTTAGAATAAACTTCATTAAAGAAACTTCCGAGTTAATAATGTAGATCATACATGTTACCACTAGTGCAAAGCAAAATTCCTCTGGCTTCATATTAACTTTTAAAATCTCCAAATTCTGAGCGTGTGGTAGCCTGGTTTCGTCATTGCCTTTACCACAGTCTAAGTAATATTCAGTCGTCTTACGCTTGGTTAAGTTTTGGAGAAGCCCACACATGACGTCACAGGGTCTGCCAAGTCCTGCAACAGGGTTGCCAGGTGCGCGCGTTTCGCGCCAGATTGGGCGACTTTGGAAGATGATTTGTGCTTAAATTTGAACAGCTGTACGTTGCGGTTTTCGGGGCGATTTTTTAAATGACTGAGAGCGTTTTGGGCAATTTGGTGTTATGGTTACGATGTTCATAAAAAAAAAGTAAGAAGTGGCGTATGCCTGATATACGAATACTCGTATGACTCAGCTAACCTAACCGTACCACTCCTCTAACACATTGTGAAGCCCCAGCATCTGTACCTGACCTGCCTTTCCATGATCCCGTGTGTGTGTGTGTGTGTGTGTGTGTGTGTGCTAGCCTTTTGTTTTAATCCTAAGTCCTCAAGGCTCAATTTAGTCTTGTTAGTCTGTCTTCATATGAAAGGTTCCGAATATCATGTCTCATTTTTGTCATTCTTCTCTGTCCAACAAATTTATATCCATTCCTACATGCTGCTACTGCAGTGCTGTGTCCATCACTGATGTGCAGTACAATTAGCATCAGAGTCATAATGACCACCCTGTTCCTCCCCTACATCTGCCTCTTTGTCTGAAGCCTTCACACCCTTTATCAAGCCTCCCCAAGCCAACCCTGATCCCATAATTACTGACCACGCAAAGCAATCCCTCTACCCCATCTGCCACTCGATCCTTCTGTACTATCCTTCTCTCTCTCTCTCTCTCTCTCTCATCCAGACTAAAGTCCATTGTCTCCACTCATCCTCTTATCCCCCTACCCTTCCCCGGAAAGCAACCTTGTAAATGTTACGCAGGCTTCTTTGGTCTGACTTTCCAACCACCACCAGCTACTACTACTACTAACACACACACACACACACACACACACACACACACACACACACACACACACACACCTCTACGATTAATAATAGAGAAGAATGAAAATAATTGGCTCTCACCACTCCCAAGAGTGGTGTGTGTGTGTGTGTGTGTGTGTGTGTGTGTGTGTCATTTTGTTGCTGTGTGCGCTTTTTGAACGCGTTTTCGGGATGGATTGAGTGCCAACATCACCCACCAACCAGGCAAGTGGTAACACTGCAGAACCGCCAGTCCGTCAGTCCGTCACTCCGTCATTTGGCTCGGAGCAGCTGTGTTGTTGTTGTTGTTAAGATTTATCGCGGTAGTGAGTGGATGTGATTCCCTTCGGTCTCTTCTCATTCGTGCGGGAAGCTCAGACGTGCGGCATTTGAAAACATGCCAGCTTTAATATGGAATTATTTCCGAAGCTAAAGAGGTCAAAATTAGATTTTAACGTTTATCTTTATCAAAGAAAATTAAAGAGTATAGTTTTATAAGACGATGAGTGACGTTTGAAGTAAATTATCCAACCACGATGTACACCTACGTCCGCATGTTGCTCTATAATACATGCCTGCATTTACTTCAGTCATCGTTTTATAAAACTTTACAATCAACTTTAATTTTCTTTGATAACGGTAAACTTTTAAAGCTAACTTTGACCTCTTTAGCTTCGGAAATTATTCCATATTTAAACTGGCTGCTTATATTGCAAGCAGTTTACAAATATAAATATACATGTGTTAAAATAACAAGAGCTGTAGATATACCACGCTCCTCAGTCTTGCAGTAACCAATGAGCAGCCTTAATTCAAACATTTCTTGGCTCCAGCCAACAAAGCTGAGTGAACAGGGTATACTCGTCACACGAGTTATCCCTAACTTCTCGTTTTCTCTATGGGAGGCCTTGTTTCGTCATCCTCCTGCATGTGAGATGACTGTACTTTACTTAGACTGTGGCCTTTACTTCTGCAAAGATTATGTAAAGTCATTGTTACACAGTAAGAAAATGTGAAACTGCTAAATGCAGCATTACACTTTGAATAATCATATTTAATAATTACTGTATCATACTCTCAGTTCCAAATTTTTACAGTAAACAGTAAGTGTTGATAAAAAAAAAAAAAAAAAAAGGCAAAAAGGTGTCAAACGCAACAAAAGAAGCGTAAAATACGAGTAATCACCCCAAAACATCGATAATTATAAAATGGTAGCGAAAAACAAATACTTTTTGAATAACCATCACTTTACTCTTTTCTATATTAACTCTCAAGGCACAACTCTCACAGACATCAGGAAAACTCTGCACTAGCCTACCAAGTTCTTGTCCGGTATTTGCAAGCAGTACTGCATCATCAACATACAACAAGTTTGAGATATTCCATCCATCATCATTCACTACCAACGCCATCCCTCTCTCCATTAATCGTGTTTTTACTTCTCTCATCACATCATCCATATTTATGTTGAACAACCATGAGGACATCACACAACCTTGTCGCACGCCCACACCGATCGTGATCCATTCACTTAGATGCCCATTAAGCCTTACACATGCATCACTACCATCATAAAATATTTTGCTACACCGTACATGCGCAAAACACTCTACAATCCTTCTCTGTCCACTTTGTCGTATGCTTTTTCCAGATCCATGAATGCCATAAACACCTTATGGTCCTTCTCACAAGCCTTCTCTGCTATCTGTCTCACTGCAAATATTTGATCCACACATCCTCTGCCACTCCTAAAACCACCCTCTTTATCACTCACCCCATTCTTAACTGGCGGTTTGGGTCGGGCACGAACCTCTGTACAGTGTTGCCACGTTTTCCATACCTGCAATGCCCTCTCTCTCTCTCTCTCTCTCTCTCTCTCTCTCTCTCTCTCTCTCTCTCTCTCTCCTGGGGGAGATGTGCGTAACCCTAGGGAATTTTGTTTCTTTTATGTCTTATAAACTTGTGCTTTCATTTCTTTATTTTGTTTTTTATTATATTATTGTTTTACATATGGCGCCAGATGACCTCGGTGTTGCGGCGCCTTGATTTGTTTTCATTGAATCATTCTCGCCCTCCTTCCTTCCCTCCCTTCATCTTTCCCTCAGCTTGACATTGCACTCAACACTGCCCCTGGCCTGCCTTCTCTCTCTCTCCTGGGGGGAGATGTGCGTCACCCTTGGGAATTTTGTTTCTTTTATGAGTGACATAAACTTGTGCTTTCATTTCTTTATTTTGTTTTTATTATATCTAATTATATTTAAACAACACTGCCCCTGGTCTGCCTTCCCCCCCCCCTCTCTCTCTCTCTCTCTCTCTCTCGTCTGTGGTATTTTAGGATACATTTTGGTTATTTTCTTTTACGTTATAAAGTACATATTGTAAATTTGACTTTATTTCCACACCACCCAGGAGGTAAAAGTCTTGGCGCGTCTTTTTTTAAGAGGTGTCCCCAAACAGGCCTAGAATAGAGGAAGCTCTAGCCGGGTGGGACCGAGTGTGTGTGAGTGTTGCCGCTCACGAGGGTTTAATGTATTTTTTTTTTTTTACTAAGAAATTGACATATTTTTACTTATATTCCTGCACATTATCTTATAATCATAATTGTGACATTATTACCAACCTCAGAAATACAGTAACAGCCAATAAAAGTGACTATTTTTTTTTTTAAAGCAACACTGTAAAATATTTATGCCACGTTTCTGTATTGCCGTATAAATGTTTTACACATAAGTTTATTGTTCTTTCATATATTATAATACTCACGTTACCATTATATTCTTATGTGTTTATCTTATTGAGATGCCTGTTACATATACCAGAGCCGTTCACATAGCGGGTATGGAACACGTGGCATTCCTGTAAAGAGGTTCGTGCCCCACCCAAACCGCCACTTAAGAATGGTACCACCATAGGACGTCTGATATCTCTCATACTTTATAATAAATTTTCAATATACCTTCCCTACCACACTCAATAAACTTATGCCATGATAATTCCTGCACTCACTTCGCTCACCTCTTCGTTTGCACAGGGGAACAATCACAGCCCCTTTCCACTCTGCTGGCACAGTTTCACTAATCCACTCCCTTCTACACATGTCCAACAAGCACTTCATTCCGCTCTCTCCACCACACTCAATCATCTCTTCATACACCTTATCAATCCCAGTTGCTTTCCCACCCTTCAGCCACCCCACAGTGTTCCTCACCTGTGCAGGGGTCACGCCTCCTGGCGCTGCATTCCTCTTCTGCACACCCCCTCTATTCACATTCATCAGGCTTTCAAAATATTCACTCCATCTGGTCCTTACTTCATCCCCATGGGTAAATAATCCACTACCTACATCCTTCACACCCTCACACTTCTTTCCGCTTTCACTTCTACATTTCCGCACCTCTTTCTAGAATAACTTCCTTTTTTTCAGAGTAGTTTGCATTAATTTTTCTTCCTAGATCATCATTTACCTCTTTCCTCTTCCTCTTCACTAGTCTGTACGTGCCTCTTGCTCTCAATATATTCAGTTCTTATTTCAGTTGAACCCCTGTCCTGTAACCGCTCTAGCCACTTTTTCCTCTTTTCCTCCACTGCTCCCTCTCTCTCTCCCTCTCTCTCTCTCTCTCTCTCTCTCTCTCTCTCTCTCTCTCTCTCTCTCTCTCTCTATATATATATATATATATATATATGCTGTATATATAATCTAATCTTGCGTTACCCCATGAGGAGCGTAGGAGCCCGCGGTTAGGCAAGTTGGTCCTGACATTTAAGATGAGAGTGACCAGCCTCACTCATCCCTGAGTGGCATTAAATGAGCAATAAACCCCAACCACCCCTTGGATATAAACATGTACAGGCTCAATCCGACTGAAGTGCCTTCATTACCCACTTAACCACCAGGCGCCATAATTTCGTTATATGGTTATCATCTAGCGTAGTAAATGGTTTCCTAGTGTACAGGAAACCATTTGGCTTATTCCTCAGTGTAGAGTCACCCATAGGCAGAAAGGAAGAGGAAAGAATGAAGGAAAAAAAGACAAGAGGAAATGTAGAGTCATCCGTAGGCATAAGGAAATGGAAAGAATGAAGCAAAGAACGACAGAAGAGGACAGAAGGAAAGAAAGACAGAAGAGGACGGATATATATAAATATAGATAGATAGACAGATAGATCGATAGAACGATAGACAGATGGATAATGCCAAAAATATAACGCAGAATCCCACGGACCCAACGCCCTTTTTTTCTTTGACATTTGTTATGTTCTTTGGAGGAATATGTAAGACATGAAAAGACGTTGCCTGTATGTTCACGTGATTTAGAAGACAATCCCTGAGCATCTACCGTGACTTGCTAGGTAACTGGTGACTCAGTGGGAAAATTGGATCTCTCACACTACACAGCCTGATTATGGATATAATTTGAGTGTTCACCTCTCGGAAAGTGACAAGGATAATATGCGGTCACGAACATGAGCCACGGATCACATGCAATGGATGCTTGATTTAACAGAACCTCTTCACTTTCACGACACAGACAACAGATCTCTGGAGACGACAGGCTGGAGTGGCCGGTTTCCTGCAGTTTTGTGGGTTCTCGTTCATATAAATTTTGAGCCATAAAGGCAATCCTTCAGGACAAAGATGTCTCTTCTCGTTTTCCTCATATTATTATTATTATTATTATTAGTAGTAGTAGTAGTTGTAGTACTGAAGATCCACAGTGGATATATGTGTATTAGATGAAACTAGATGGGGATGTGAGAGTTTGCGAGAGTGGGAGTATGGATTAGGTATATGTGTAGGAGTATGCGAGAATGGGAGGGCAAGGGACTTATCTTGGAAAGATCATATTGCATCTCTTGTAAAACCTGTTTTCAAGAGATTGGGTGTGCTAAGCCGACTCCGTACCTTCTTTACCCCTGCACAGTTTTTGACTTTATACAAGGATTTTATTCGCCCCTGTGTAAAGTACAACTCTCATGTGTGGGGAGGCTCCACACATACAGCTCTTCTCAATAGGGTGGAGTCAAAGGCTTTTCGTCTCGTCAACTCTCCTCCTCTTACTGGCTCCATTCAACCTCTGTCTCATCGCCACACTGTTGTGTCTTTATCTCTTTTCTATCGCTACTTCAGTGGTCGCTGCTCCTCTGAACTATCTGCTTGCATCCCTCCACCTGTACGACGAGCGCGTAGCACCCGTCTAGCAACAACTCTCATCCCTTTTCTGTCCAACTCTCTTATGCAAGAGTTAACCGTTACTCCCAGTCCTTCATTTATGGAAAAGGTCAACTCTGGAACTGTCTCCCTCTGTCTGTATTTCCTATTTCCTATGATCTCCAGTCTTTCGAATGCAGTGTGTCCAGGCATTTGGAAATGAACGGATCGTGAATTTGGCTGTCTTTTGTATTGTTTTTTTTTTTTTTTTCTTGGGAGGAACGGTTTGTGGGCCACTGGCCTTTGGTTCCTTCTTTCTAGCATAAAAAAAAAGGTGTATGTATTGTGTGCAAGAGATGAATGGACAATATAAGAGAGTATGAATGAGTTGGTTCAAGGATTGTGTGGGTAAGAATAAAAGTAGGAATAAGAATGTGGGCAATTGTGTGTGCATTTACGCTAACGGGAGACCGTGAAAGAAAACTGAAAGAGTCCTGGGCAAATGTGGAAGCGTGCATGGAAATGTTTAAGACCAGTGGGAGAGTTTTTTTTTTTTTTTTTTTTTTTTGCGAGGAAGAAGGAACCAAAGGCTAGGAGCCCGCATAACAGTTCCTTCCAAGAATAAAACAAAAACAATACAAAAGAGAGCCAAATTCAAGATCCATTCATTCCGAGATGCCTGGACACACTGCGTTTGAAAGATTGGAGGTCATAGGAAGTAGGAAATACAGACAGAGGACAGTTCCAGAGATGACCTGTTGCATAAATGAAGGACTGGGAGTAACGGTTAACTCTCGCATTAGAGAGCTGGATAGAAAAGAGATGAGAGATTGTTGCTGGGAGGGTGCTACGCACCCGTCGTAGAGGTGGAGGGATGCAAGCAGACAGTTCAGAGGAGCAGTGACCATGGAAATAACGATAGAAAAGAGATAAAAGATGCAACAGTGTGGCGAAGAGACAGAGGTTGAATGGAGCCAGTAAAAGAGGAGAGTTAATGAGACAAAAACCCTTTGACTCCACCCTATTGAGATGAGCTGTATGTGGGGAGCTTTCCCACGCATGAGAGTTGTACTTTGCACAGGGGTGAATAAAACTCGTGTATAAAGTCAATAACTCTGCAGGGGTAAAGAACATACGGAGTCAGCTTAGCATACTTAACCTCTTGGAAGCAGATTTTACAAGAGATGTAATATGAATTTTCCAAGATAAATCCCAAATGAATGAAACCCCAAGCATGTTCAAGGATGATGCAGGGTTGAGCTGGATATTATTAAACATTAGAGGGTACTCATGTGGAAGCTTTGTGGGGTTGATAGGTGTATGAACTGAATCTTTGATGCATTAAAAACAAGATTATTTTTACCCCAGTCAAAGATACGAGCCAAGTCAGACAATAGGTGTGCCATAGCCTCATCCCTTGATTGTTGAAGTAACTGTTGGGATGGATGTTGTGGGAACCGAATGGAAAGGTAAAGGGTGGAATCATCAGTGTACGAGTGGATAGGGTTAGATGTACAGCTTGGAGGATCATTGATGAATAAAAGGAAGAGAGTTGGTGATAGGACAGAGCCTTGAGGAACATCACTGTTGATAGATCTAGAAGATCGATGGCTGTCTACAACAGCAGCTATAGAACGACCAGGAAGTAAGCTGAAGATGAAGGCACAGATAGAAGGATAGAAACCGTAAGAGGGCAGTTTGGAAATTAAAGATTTATTCCAGACTCGATCAAAAGCCCTTGAGATGTCAAGTGCAATGGCAAAGTTTTCGCCAAAGTCCCGAAAGGAGGATGACCAGGAGTCTGAAAGGTAGGTGAGAAGATCGCCAGTGGAGCGTCCCTGACGGAACCCATACTGATGATCGGAAAGAAGTTTGTGATAGGAAAGATGCTTTAAAATTTTTCTGTTCAGAATAGACTCGAAAACTTTTGAGACACAGGATGTTAAAGCAATTGGACGGTAGTTAGAGGGTTGGGAATGGTCACCCTTCTTTGGGACTGGCTGAACGAGAGCAAATTTCCAGCAAGAAGGAAAGGTACAAGTTGATAGACATAGGCGAAAGAGCTTGCCTAGACAGGGTGTAAGTACAGAAGCACAGTCCTTGAGAACAACAGGAGGGACTCCATCAGGCCCATATGCCTTGCTAGTATTGAGGCCAGTGATGACAGAAAATACATCAACAGAAGAAATTTTAATGTCAGCCATGAGGAAGTCTGAAGGGGGAAGTGATGGAGGAACAGCACAGGATTCGTCTAGGGTGGAATTGGAGGAGAAAGTTTGAGCGAAGAGATCTACTTTATCAGTAGAAGAAATAACGACAGAGCCATCAAAGTAGAAAACAGGAGGGATGGATGAAGTGGTAAAGTTGTTAGAAAGTCTTTTGGCAAGGTGCCAGAAGGAGCAGGAAGAATTCGAGTTGGAGAGTTGACAGCATTTAGTATGGATGGAATTATTTTTAGCAGAGCGAAGAACAGACTTAGCACGATTCTGGGCAGAAAGATAAAAAAGATGTGATTCAGGGATGGGTTGGCTTCGGTACCTTTTATAGGCCCTCTCCTTGTTGTGGACAGCATTAGAACAAGCGTGATTAAACCAAGGCTTTCTTGCATTAGTCAAAGGATATGAGAAAGGAATGTATGCTTCCATGCCCGAGAGAATATCCTCCGTAATGCGCAAGGCATACTCAGATGGCTCCCGGCCATGGAAGCAATAATCATTCCAGCGACTGAAGAGTGCCAAAGCGGGTCAAATCGTCGACATGGATCCGGCAGGTGTACAGACAAGAAGCCAAGCTAGGCAGGAGGAGACTGCAATCATGAAGTTTTACAAGAAGAAAATGAATGACTACAAGCACAAATTAAAGGGCAGACGGAACCGGCAACAACGTGAAAGACAAAAGGAATTATATGAACAACTTCAAGGGGAATACCAGGAGCAACAGAAGAAGGTGCAACTAAGGATGCAGAGAAAGCTAGATGCTTTCGTGGGGAAAACGAAGGGCAACAGTTGAAGAAGGAAGTATACACTGAGCTACAGCAGCAGAAATGTGCGGTGAGCAATAAACGTGATAGAGTGCAAACAGCATGTAGATGACCAGTTGAAGATAATTCGTAGGGGAATATGGAGTGCAGGCAGCATGTAGATGGCCAGGGAAAGATAATTAGTGAGAACATTGAGGCTGCAGAGAAATCTTGCACTGCTGAGCCTCAGGTTAGTGAACAGGGAGCATATGAAAAAAATAAAAAAATGGACAGTGTATTGTTAATCTTGATGAATCCCAAGCATCTGAAGGTGACTTTATATAGATGAGTAATCAGCACGTAGAAGTTTTGAGCCCTAGGTTTAATTATGGTGTCCCAAACCAGGGAAGTGCATGGCTATGATGTGATTCCAATTAAAAAGAAATCTCAGGAATTTGATGGTCAAATATCGTGGGAAGCTTACCGTGTGCGGTATGTGTTACATGTTGATCAGAGTGGTTGGGATGATAGGCATAGGGCAGTGCAGCTTGCTACTAGCCACAAGGGTGACACAATGGAGATTCTTGGTCAATGGAGGAGAGGAACAGTTATCATTTACTAGTGGAAGTGCTGGAGCACAGATACAGGACCATGTACCAGACTGGGGTTTACAAAGCAAGATTCTGGATCTGTGTACGGGCTCGAGGCGAATCCCTACAGCAGCTTGCTCGTGACCTGGAGAGTATGAGACACAAGGCGTACCCTGGAGAAGCACCTAACCTATTGGCTAATCTTCTGAGAAACCAGCTCATCGATGCTCTTGATAATGCAGAGTTGAAAGTGCAGGTGAAACAGGCACTACCAAGAAGCATGCAAGAGACAATAGATAGGGCTCTGGAATCTGATTCCTATGTCAGGTCTTGTACGTTCAGTTTTCAGCGAGGTCGTAGTGCAGGATTCAGAGCTAGAAAGGGGCAGGTACGTGAAGTGGAGAAATTTGATGGAAGTTGCTGGTATTGTGAAAAGCCAGGACATAGGAAAAAGGATTGTTACAAATGGAAGAAGTAACTAGAATAGAACAGTGCAATGAAATCTATGAATCCAACAAAATGATGTTGGACCTGTGGTGAGGTGGGGGCACTTCAGTTATGATTGTCCAAAGGAGAAGGATGATAAGAACGCTGCAGAAGGACAACTGGCATGCAGGCTCGGGAAGCTGGACCAGCACAACTATGAGGTGCAGCACCGTCCTGGGCTGGTACGTGGCAATGCTGACATCCTGAAACATCAGCCTTGTGACCCAGTTTGCAATCAGTGTAGTAGGAAACACGATCATAGCAAGAAATGCAGCAGTTCTGCAGTCACAGGGCCAGTTTCAGCTGAAGATGACCTGAAGAAGATGCAGATCCTGTGCTAGAGTGGATTTGCATAAGTCGTCATAACCCGTCAAACAGTCCGAGTGCCTGACAACACCAGCCTGCCATCCTACACCTGCCTAGCTGCCAGCCTGTCTGCCAACACTAGCAACGACACCGAGTGCTGACTTTGTCATACCAGGATCTGACCTATCGGACCTCCACCACCAGGAAGAGGAGAGCGAGTGTCTTGACCCCAGATGTAATCAACAATCAACAAACACCACGACTGTATCTCCACTGCTATTCTAGTGAGTTGATTTTTTCTAACCAAGGTTGTATTAGTTAATACTTCACCAATTACAAAACTATCTATAAAATACTATCATTTAGTTAACGAACCAAGCAATATATATATATATATATATATATATATATATATATATATATATATATATATATATATATACAGTATATATTCATCATCATAAATATTACAAACTACTGTACACAGTGAGAGACACACGATTTACATTTACTTATGTGTTTTATAATTTTAATTTTATAAGCAATCAAGAGAAAAGTAAAGTATGATTTATTGTGTAATCCTATTATGCTAAGTAAAGTTCCAAAATTAGTGCCCAAAGGGTCGACATTAACAGTGACAAATACCCTGACACAAACACCAGAAAACGATCAACGAAATATAAATTCCGAAACAACATCAGAAACACAAGAGCTAGCGGAAAACCAGAGTCAGGCAACGAAACACACACTAGACAAAGAACAGCAAACCGATGCAATTTACGCTGAAGTAAATGACCATGACACGTGGTCAGGATTTTCAGACATAGTGAAATTTATAAAAATTCGCTTCCATTTTTACTATAACTTAGGCCATAGAGTATTAAGATCAGGAAAAAAATATAAATTGTAAATAACGATTGCAAGAAAAACACTGTAAAGATGGCTACTGTAGATGAATCAAGTACTATATTCGATTCCACGGAGTCTGACGCACTGATTTTGCCAGCTGAGGACAGGCGGAGTTGGTAATACTGCGCTGTCCTGGGGGGGGGGGTGATTGATCATTCTCCATCGTGTTTGAACGTGAGCTAAATTGAATTTGTATTCCTACCAACCTCCTCATTTATTTGTAAGATACGGGATTATACAGTTACAGATTAATGCAATGATATCTTTAGTGATAAATATGTCCGTTTTAATAATTTAGAGATAAACCCGAAAGACATTGATAAAACTAAGTCGCAACCGGACGCTTACGGACAACAGTTAAGGCCAGAAGCAGGCCTAATGATGTGATTTATTTGTTTATATTGTCATCTCATTATGATTAATTTCGTTCACACCGTACGCGGTATTAACGTAGCGGCATGGTACAAGTATTATTATCTCACGGGGTTTGCTTTTATCTTACCTCCCTTTTTTCCGTCATCAACAAATATTCGGTTCATTCTGCAATGATGTAATCCATTATTTTCCGGGTGCCCCCTCCCCCTTTCTCTCATGATACATATGAAATGGCTCAGGAAAATAAAACACCAAACGTATTACTGTAAGAAAAAATTTACTGAATCTGACTATGAATACAAACATAAATGTAGCCTTTGTAAAGCTACTGTTACCTATGAAGGTAATGAAAATGTGTGTTTATTGAGCATAGCATGTATTGACCCCAGTGAGATTGTGTGTGTGTGTGTGTGTGTGTGTGTGTGTGTGTGTGTGTGTGTTCTCACACAAATCATAATTATTTTAAGATAAACTAAGCATATCTAGGGTAAGGTTGTATATTTACTGTAGGTCTCCATATCACTTTCCTCTTCACCGGGATCGTCCACACTACTTTCATCAGATGCCACATTAATTTAAAAAATTTCAACATAATGATCTTGTGCAATGTCCTTGGCCCTGAATTCAGTCTCAGATTATGTGTGTGGTCGATGCATTTCCGCCAATGTTCAGATGTTATATTGCTGATTGCCTCGTAGGCTATTTGCTCAACTCTCTTCAGGCATTGGTTACAATTAGAATTTTTCTGCTTAACTTCAGTTATCATCTGTGCCCAAATTAGTTCAATGGGGTTCAGCATGCAGTGGTAGGGAGGTAGCCTGAGTACTGTGTGTCCGTGACGAACTGCTATCTGATCAATTTCGTATTCTTGCTTTGACTTGTGTTTTTTACAGATGTGATGTAATTGTACTTTAGTAGCAGAGGGATCATGGGAGATGTTGTTTGAAGCTAACCACTGTAGTAGTTCATCTTTTCTGCTGCTGGTTGTTGGCACTTTACAGGTAATTTTTCAGTGGTAGTGTGCATTGTTTAAAACTATTAGTGATCCTTCATTGATATTGGGAAGTAATTGTTCGTGGAACCAGATCTTGAACCGTTCATGGTCCATAGCATCATGGTAGTCCCCCTTTGACCCATTCTTGGACCGGAACATCAAAAGAGCTCCAGGTATGAAGCCTTCGTGACCACCAGCATGAACTATGATGAATCTGGCACCTCTCCCCGTCTTAAGTTTAGGGCCAGCTGTTCCGTCTGGATCAGTCCAACAACGCTCAACACAGATGTTTTGGTTGATCCGTGCTTCATCCAAACAGACCACCGGACGGGGATGGGCACTTGCTCTGTTGTTGTTCATTTCTCGAAGGTATTCTTTTCTGGCTGCCACAATGCCCTTCCTTTCCATCAAAATTTTCCTTCCACTTTGCACCTTCTTATATTAATATCCCAATTGCCTTATTATTCTAAATAATGAAGTTCGTGACCCCTTGAAATTGATAGGAGGCTCCTGGACTTTCTTTAATAAAGCCGAAATCGTTGGCAGTTCACCGCGTTCATAAAATGCCAGCAACTCTCGTCTGATGCATCCTTGGTCAAAATTGTCCAGATTTCCTACGATGGGTGATGGTCGTACACGTTTAGTGGTGAACACATTATTCCATTAGGTGACTTAGAAGCCTCTGCTATTATCCCCTGGATAGTTCTGTAGCTGACCCCAGATGCATTGGCTGTTTTCAGTGTCACTTGCAGTTCTGTTTCACACAGACCCTCTCTCGTAAAAAATCGGTGAACGTTCATTATAATATTTCGACTTTGACTTCCATGTTTGTGTGGGGACCTTTGGAACTTTTTGTCAGGGCCTGTTTTTTTTTTTTTTTTTTTTTTTTTTTATGTGACCGACTCTGGGCATAGGCTTTACAGCCTGCTTTCAAGGCCCAGTAGTCCTCCTACGCACCGCACACCTCTACATGTCACCACTTCGGCGCTAACACCCAGGTCCATACTGAATACATGCCAGGGCTGTTTCATAAAGGACTGGTGTGTTGGTATTAGCGGGGGTATTTTTACGACATGTCGGCGGGCCTTCTGGTAGATCAGTAAAGTCTGATTTTATGAAATTCAAATCCTTAAACTGTTGCTCTGTACTTGCAGTGCAGGTGGCAGTAGTAGTAGTGGTAGTGGTAGTAGTAGTAACAGTGGTGGTAGTAGTTGTTGTTGCTGTAATAGTTGTTGTTTGTGTTGTTGTGGTGGTGGTAATGTCATGCTGGTTCCATGCATGGTGTCCATTACATACCTGCCGACAAATCTTTATTTCAGGCAACTCATCCTAAGCAGGAATATATTAAAATAAATGAAAAACCTATAGATGAACCAGTTAATTGTAAAGATTATACTATATATAAATAATTTCATACTTCCAAAAAGTACAAGAAACCTATGTATTATTTGACTCGAGTCTCTTGTGTTGCTTTTTGTTATAATATAGGTCATCGGTTATGCAATATTATGGCACTATTTTAAAAAGGATATTGGGCAATCGTCTTTTGACTTGGTTATTACAATAGCTTCATAAATTTTAAAGGATGCTTGCGTAATATTTGTATATAACACAACCAAGTAAACCTACAGATACTTTCTCCTTTCTATTATCCTACCAGCCAGGGCTACCTAAAGCTGAGTAGGCGTTTGTTGCTAGCCTACAGGCCATATTCGGGCGCTATGACGTTCGCATTAACATAGCCTAATGTCTCGCTCACTGTTACCTCTACACCAGCACTGTTATTAACTAATTGTACTAATTCGTATAATCGCTCTTCCTTATTACTATTTATTACCAACAAATAATGGAACTACAACCCACGATTAATATTAACACGACGGAAGAGTACAGAAGGTATTTGCTTGAACAATTTTTGAATTATTAACTGTACAAAGCATCATCACACACTACGACTAAGGACTAAAGATACCAAAATTTCTTACAGTAGATGAGGTAATGAAAGGCATGGTGTAGACTGACAGTGTAGTAGTGGTGGGAAAAGTATTCGAGCCTTCAAAGGACCTATGGAACCACCTTGCTCCTAAGTCTGAATTCCCGCGACAATCGCCAGCAGTTGTCCGTATCCGTCCAGTTGCGACTTTATTTAGTTTTGTTATCAGTGTCGTTCAGGTTTATCTCTAATAAATTAAATGGGACATATTTATCATTAAAGATATCATTGCATTAATTTATATCTGTATAATCCTGTATCTTACAAATAAATGTGGGGGCTGGTAGGAATACAAAGTCAATTGGGCGAACGTTCAAACACGATGGAGATTGACCAATCAGCGCACGAGTGCATCGCGCAGTGTTACCAATTCCGCCTGTCCTCAGCTGGCAAAATCAGTGCGTCCGACTCCATGGAACCGAGTATAATGCAGTACCTTCTCCACAAAATCCCAGTAATACTCCATTTCCAGTGTATATTTGTCATGAAGACAATGAACTACCAAAATTCTCTTGTACGGAAAAAGATAAGATTGACATAAAGAAACTTATTGAACAATGTCGGCAGTATTTCATTAGGAGACACATTACAGATAAGAAAAATACCTGTTTTTTCAGCTAGAATAAACCAGGAACGATGCCCAGCAGGAAATTTGTTAAGGTCAGACGAGCTGTTGAGAGCTTTAACATTTGAGCAGTTTAAGACAGAATTCCTTAGGAAATTCTCTGCAGGCAAGAATTTTCTTGGTGGTATAATCCCAGAATTACACAAAATTGTAGACTTACTTGGCGAAACACACTCAGGCTCAGGTCTAGGGGAGAGTACAGGAGATATTTCCACCATTAAGAAGACCCTTTTATCTAGCCCAGAAAACTCTGACTCGATCACAGAGGATGGTAACATATCGCCAGTGCATGTCATTGACATCATTGGCTACATAGCGGCTCTGTGCCAATTTCCTGACAGGATATTAGAAATTTCAAAAATCATCCCATATAATCCAGGGATAAGTTTACTTTATTTCATTTATGAGGTGGAATTAAACTGCAGTAAAGCTGGTGTGACTGACACATCACAGACAAACAGGACGGGGATCAAAATGCCAGAAATCGTAGCAGGGATATATAAGTCAAGTCCTGGCAAGGACCAGAGACAATCTCGACCAATTCAGAAACAAGCACACACTCAGGTTAGCTCAAGGACTCGTTTCCGCACACCAGGTAACAGGGCGGTACAAAAGCCTAGCCAAAGTCCCAGTAGACATCGATCGGCACAAAGATAAGCAAATGGAAGATCGCCTCATAGGTCGAACTCAAGTAACACTCTCCGTTATTATTGTGCAAAGCCTGGTCACACAAAATCGGAGTGTTACATTAAAACGAAAGAAGATAAGCAAAAGGCGAGAGGTTTCGAGGCATTTTGCAGATATCATAGGTCCTCCAGTCAATGGACCTCAGATTGTAGAATGTTAGAAAAAATGTCATCCAATTATAGGTCGGGGGAAGATCGTACCAACACAAAAGACGACACATAAAACACCCAAATAAACAAGTAGTCAACATAGGAAGTCTCTTTGGAAATGAATGCATTTCGGTCTCTGCTTTATGTGCGGAGGAAGAGATTTCATTATTTTTGGATTCTGGCTCACCAGTGACTTTAATAACGCAAGATGAGTTAGCAAGAATTTTTAGAAATAGAAGAAAATTGACGTTTTTGGAAAACTCAGACTTAAATTTATACACAGTGGATGGTAAAGAAATAGGCCTACCAGTTATTGGTATGAATGAGTTAAACATGAATTTCATAAAGACCACAAAATTATTCACTACCACTTTTTACGTTGTAGAATAATTATCAATTAGAGGTGAGGTGCTGCTTGGACTTAACACAATGAGAACACAAAATATAATATTGATGCCACATTTCAATGGAATTCATTATGACAATGAATTCATAGAGGTAATTTCATCTCCTGATAATACAACCAGCAGTTATAGGAAAACTAGCGTCACAAGAACGATTACACACAAAACCAAAATGGGGGAGTCCGACGTACAACTTCTCAAAGAAAATGGGCGCGAAGACCAGCTATCACGCCCAACCCCTACGCCTCCCTCCCTCACAGTGCAAACGTGACTCATCCACTTACCCAGCCAGCATTAATTATGATATAAATTTACCACCAAAATCATTCATGCAAGTTACGATTAAGAGTAAATTGAGAAACTGTAATGTCAATGCATTAGAAGAGACGGTTAGAATAAATGGCCTTTTGACAGAGAGCGCCCCGTGCTGGATGAATGACAAGGGTGAGACGAATGTCATTTTAGCAAACACCATGAATGGAGATGTGAAGATTAAGAAAGGAACCTGTATTTGTAGGTTAGAAATGTGCCCAGCTCCTATACGCGAGGTGACAGTAGGGGGGGCGTCGAGCAGAGTAAACTCGTCAGACAGAGAGTGCATAAAGGAGAATTTGATTCACTCAGGTCAGTTCAACGTAGAAAAAGATCTCTTAGTTCTATTAGAAAAACACAGAGAAACGGTAGCATTACCCGGAGAACAGTTAGAGTGTATTAACCTGATTACACACAAGATTAACGTACATCCGGACGCAACCGGTATACAGTATACTGTATACAAGCTTATAGGGTGGCGCATTCTCAACGCACCCTGGCAAATCAATATATTGAGGAAATGTTAAAACTAGGTATTATTGAACCATCTGTCTCCCCGTGGAATGCTCCATTATTATTCGTGCCCAAACGAAACGGAGAAATACGTGCGGTAGTAGATTACCGTAAATTAAATCTGCACACAATCCCCTACCGGTTTCAAATGCCATTGTTAAGTGACGTCTTACAAATTATTGGACCAGAAAATAATGTATTCTCCACAATCGATTTGCTCAATGGCTATTACCAAATTAGCCTCGAGCAAGAATCACGCAAATACACTGCTTTCTCAACATATACAGGGCACTACCAATACAAACGAATGCCTGTGGGGTTGAAGACAGCACCAGGCACTTTCCAAAGACTGATGAATTACGTATTGTCTGGAATGCTGGGGAAAGGGGTATTTGTTTATCTAGATGATATTATTATAGCTACTTCAAGTATAGACGAACATCTACAGAAACTAGACCAGCTCCTACAAAAGCTTGCTGATGCTGGCTTAAAAATTAAGTTGTCTAAATGCAGATTTTGCTTTAAGGATATAAAATTCTTAGGCCATAGATTAGATGCCCAAGGTATTCACACGTGTGAGGACAAAATACAGGCGGTAAGGAATTTCCCAGAACCCACAAATGTAGATCAAGTAAGACAGTTTTGGGGGGCTAGGAGGTTATTACCGCTCGTTTATTAACCAATTCTCTCATATAGCACAACCGCTATTCATTGTACTAAAGAAGGATGCTGTATTCCATTGGGAAGAGGAACAAAAAAATAGCATTTCATGAATTAAAAGATAAACTTACATGCGCACCATGCCTTGCCTATCCTAATTTCACAAAACCATTTTTAATTTGCACGGATGCTTCCCTCATAGGTTTAGGTGCTGTATTGAAGCAAGAGGATAAACGAGGAAAATACCAACCCATTGCTTTGGCCAGTAGACAAATAAAAGGGGCAGAGAAAAGTTACTGTACAACCGCCTTAGAAGCCCTAGCAGTAGTATTTGCTCTACAGAAATTTCGTGACCTCGTGTACGGATACGAAGTTCACCTATACACAGACCACAAGCCTCTCGTGGGCATGTTCCAAGAAAAACTTCTCTCTGGGAGGAGAGCACGATGGAAATGTAAAATCCAGAATTACAATGTAAATATTCACTACATAAAAGGTAAAGTAAATTTAGCTGCCGATGCCTCATCACGAAACCCGTTAGCCAATGTTGCTACAATAAGTTCACGGGAATCACTCTCCAACAGTGATAAAACGATTCCCACAAATCAAGAAATTTCACAGGCACAAAGACAGGACCCAGTATGGTCTGAAGTAATATATCATCTCGAGTCAGGTGATGATGTACCATTACCCAAGTTACAGGTACCACTTGAACAATTCACAATGGTAAACAATGCCTTATATAGGGTAAACCCAGGACAAACAAATCATAGAAAATATAACAGGCAGTTAGTTATTCCTAGTACAATGATACCTCACATTTTAAAGGTAATACACGATACTCCACATGCAGGGCATCCTGGCAAGGACAGGGCAGTCAGACAGGCCCGGATGCCATATTATTGGCCAACGTTACGCAAAGACATACATAATCACATAGGTGCGCGTTATGTACGAAACACAAAGGTAACACGTTATCAGCTGCTCCTATAGGACAATATCCTGTACCTAGACAACCGTGGGACACTGTCGCGGTTGATTTACTTAAATTACCCTTAACTACCAATCACAATCACTATCTTTTTGTTGCAACTGATCACTTTTCACGATTTGTGATCTTGGTTCCAATTAAGGATAAAACAGCAGAAACAGTCGCACGGGTATTCTTTGATAGTGTGATCTGTAGGTTCACCACACCAAAGGTGCTAATATGCGACAATGGTGGTGAATTTAACTCTGAAATTTTACAAGAAATATGTAAACAATACAGTATAAAGAAAGTTAATATCTTGGCCTACCATCCAGCTTCCAATGGACTGGTGGAAAGGCAGAATAAAAAAAATATTAGATGTACTACGGCACATTCTCGATGAAAATTACGCAAACTGGGATGATTGGATCCCCAGAGTTGAAGCATCACTTAACTGTGCAATTAATAAATCAATAGGAGATACACCTCATTTCATCATTTACGGGTGAGACAAACGTCTCCCTTATGAGACGTTAGAGGGCGAGCAAAGTCCCATATATAATTATGACGATTATCCTAAACTTCACTTACGTGAATTTCAAGAAATACACATAAAGGTAAAGAATCAGCAATGCCCAAGGAAGAAATTACAGAACCATTTAATAAAAACGCAAAAGAATCAAATATCAGCATAGGTGATATTGTCTATAGCCTCATTCACACTAGAAATAACAAACTGTCACCTAAATTTGAAGGCCCATACAGGGTAATCAAGAGAAGAGGCAATAAGGTAGTGATTAAGTCACTATCGAGTGACGAAGAAAGAGACACATATTGATCACTTAAAAAGGGTCTCAAGAAATTTAGCTTGCAACTATAAAACACCAGAAACGACCGAAAATAATACACACGGTGAAATTAAGCCTGAAGCAATCAACACATATCGGAATAAACTGCGGTCGCATACCAGACAAACATAAGTGCAACCAATACAGCTCTCACCATAACAAGGCATTTACATGACTTAGGAATCGATTTAGACTCCTTTTAATGGTAATAGGATTAAACAGGCCAAGATATCTGTATTATTCATCATCACTATCATCACCCTTAGCATAACTTGCTAACAACAGTGGATTAGATCTCTAATACAGTTGTTCTTTCGGTAGGTAAAGATGAGGCAAATAATTCCATGGAGACACATATTGATTGCCCTGTTCCTGTTGATATCTGGAGGATCACCTCACTTACATCCTCAACATGTAGTCCGACAGGGGTGCCTGATAGCCCCAACAGCCTCAACAGCAATAGTACAGGACATAATAAGTACCGAAGTTAGTTTGGACATACTGCAAGACACACCAAGAATGTTACAGAAGATATCAGGACCACTTAGAACTCTGGAAGCGGTATTAAAACACCCTTCTTCACATGATCACCCCACACAAGAAGTAGCTGAATTAATTAAATTAACTGACTGGAAGCTAGAACAGGCTAAGCACGTGATGATCACCATGATCCAGGATATCCCATCAGCTGGGAGTAACACACTTGGGGCAAGAAACGACATCACACATACACGCAACAGACGCGGTTTGTTCGACCAAGGTGGAGCAATTTTAGGCAACATTTTTGGACTAGCTGCAGAAAATGATCTAGAGGAAATAAATAATAAATTTAACAAAATAGCACAAATTCTTTCATACCAACATAAGTTAGTTGATACTCAGAACACCTTAATGCTAACGATTGTAAAGAACCTAAGAAAGGCAGAGGCATCAACTCTAGGAATTGTGGAGAAAGTAAATGCACTAGAAGGTAACAATACACTATTCCAACACCTCTCTGTGATCATAGAACATACTGATGTAATAATGCTACAGTTAGACAATGCTAGAGCTCAGTATCAGGCCTTCATGAAAGGAACTGCTAATGCTGGTAAAGGAAGGATCACCATTAATTTTCTACCCATTCACAACCTCCGGCAAATGATTAATCAAGGCATACATAAGCATGGTTTGAAACCTTTGTTTGAGGAAAGAAAACTGATGTTATATTATCCATATTTGGAACCAACACTCACAACAACATCAATAGTAGTTCATGTACCATTCGTAACGGATGATTTTTTCACAGTCTATCAAATATACCCTTTCCCTTCTAAGAAAGATGACTCATTAGTCACCATCAACATCAAAACAGAAGTCATCATGGTCTCCAAGAAACAGGACGCTGTCACTTTCACTAGTGAAACAACAATTGAACACTAATGTCGCACATCATTACATGCATTTCACCTTTGTCCTTCCTACATCTTCACGTTTCAGCCAGCTGAGACAGTCCCTTGTGAAATGGCCCTCATAAAAGATCATGACATCCCTCATCATTGCAATTTCACATTTTCTCCAGATAAACTCATCCACCGTCAACGCAATGGACATTCACAGTTCTTTTATTTCACTCAAAATACATCAGTTTTTGTGACTTGCCTAGACACACCTCCAGCCCATACATCAGCATCTGGTTTATACATCTCACCAGATTACTGTGCAGTCCTGACACCTACACTATCCACCTTGCCCACTAAAAACCATTATGCCATTCTCAACCACACACACAAATACTTCAAGCCATTGCATAGGATGAACTTAAATGTAAGTGCACACATTAAGTTGACTTCACCCAAGTATGGCACCATGGAACTAATAAATCAGACATTACAACCTTGGGAAGAATACAGTAGGATTATATTTAACCCATATTATGTATACAGCCCAGCTCCAGTCATCTTTGTAATTTTCTCCATCATATTTACTGTATTAATTTTGGCCATGCACAGAATGCAAGCAAGGATTGCTAACCTGGAATCAGTGTTTAAGAACTGTTCTGTACAAGTGAGACAAAACTGAGTAAATATTACAAATATTGTATATATATTTTGTATAAAATAGCAAAATATGGGTTACACATAATATAGGCTTACTTTAATTATACTATCATATTTCATATATCTATCCATCTATTTCTCTCTCTCTCTCTCTCTCTCTCTCTCTCTCTCTCTCTCTCTCTCTCTCTCTCTCTCTATATATATATATATATATATATATATATATATATATATATATATATATACACACAGCAAGTCCTTCTCATATATATTGTATAACTGACTACAGTAAACTTGCCATTTTATTATTTTGATATTAATATTATATTATACATGTACAATTTCATAACTACAATAACTATATTATCCCAATTAAGTAACCTTCACAATATTATGTATTTCACTTACAAATTGACTATAATGTGTATCTAGTATCCATTAATATGTTATGACTATTTACTGTCAATGGTACGCCAGTTTTGCGTGACCGAGGGACATGCAGGCATAATATAACACAATACTATACGTGTCAAGTGGGGTTGGTGGAGGATTAGTGCCCCTCCCTGTAAAACAATTAACTCTAAGCCCTTGGCCACCCCGTTTGGGATACATGGCGTCTGGCAATGAATGATGAACTATATGTAACTACTGTATATAGCTATAGGTAACAATATGTAGAACAGGTAGTTATGTCTGAGTCCTCCAGGAAGAGTTAAAGAACACATCCCCTTGCCTAGACGAACCAGGAATGTCAATTCACACAATGTATATCCACAGTCCTTGTTGTTCCAGACCATCAAGAATTCTTAAGCCATACAATGTATCTCAAACTTCCTCATAGGCCAGACGAACAAGAATTTCATGACTAATTCAAACACATCGAGTAACCAGCCCTAGCCAGTTAGTCCATGTGACAGGAAATTTACCATACACATCCTCCCCATGCTTTATATAATGTCGGAGAGATTCCCTTCAGATCAGAAGGGGGTTAGAGAGAGAAGGGGGAGAGAAGGCTGGTGAGAAGGTCCAACGTATGTATCACGCTCTACTAAATTGTAGCTCATCCTTTTTATAACTTTGCGCATTAAATTTTGTAACCCGAGAGTGCCGTAACTCACCTCGTTGACATTACGTCTCACTACTTAATTCTGGCTGAGCTTAACGATCCATAATCAAGTGCCCTATCTCACTACAAGTACCTAAAACTACGGTATCGAGATTGGTGGCCAGATAACCTTCTGTTTAATTACACCCCTCGGCTACGTCTACTTACAGATGCACTCTCCTTCATCTGTACCAAGTGGGTGCACCGAAGGAAAAACTCTGCCCCTCACTGAAAGAGGAAACTGGTATATATGTGTTGCCATGGACTATTTCACAAAGTGACCAGAAACCTATGCCATCCCCGATCAGGAAGCCGCAACTGTTGCTCCGGTGTTGGTTGACCAGTTTTTCTGTCCCTTTGGGATGCCACAGGAGTAGAAAAGACCAGTGTACAAACTTCAAGTCTGCTGTGTTCTGTGAGTGCTACACGTTACTGGGTATCAAGAAGACCAGGACAACCCCACGAAGGCCACAGTCAGATAGGATGGTGGGGAAATTCAACTGGACCCTGGGACAAGAACTGCCCAAGTACTATGCAGAGAGATGGAATGGGATCAGAAGTTACTTGCAGTGCTGATGGCATATTGGTCTGCATCCCAAGAGTCTGCTGGCTACACCACTTCAAAACTGATGTTAGGCCACGAGTTATGGTTAGCAGTTGATATGTTAATAAGAAGACCACCTGGTGAAAAGCTGCCTACCGGCATCTCCAGCTATGCAAAGCATCTTCAGGAAAGATTGGCTGAGGTACATCAGCAAGTTTAAGAAGCTCTGAAGTTCCTAGGCGAAGTGATGAAGTGCAGGTATGATGTCAAGGCAAGTGAGCTGACCTTCAAGGATGGTGACAAAGTTTGGGTATACAATCATCAGTGGAAGAAGGGACATTACTGAAGCTGCAGAACCCATGGGATGGGCCCTACAATGTGATGGACCCCCTGTCAGACATAATGTACCTGATTCGAGGAGCAGGAAATCTTGCCCAAAGGAGGTACATGTAAACCGTCTGCAACAGTACCATGGGTCAGGACAGTGCAGCTGGGACAACCCCAAGGAGTTGTGCACACCCATGGCCAATGATGTCGAGGAGGACTAAGGAGCTGAAGCACAAGAGGATGATGACAGTTTCCCTAGGGAAGAAGAGAATTCAGGAAGAGGACCAAGTCATTCCAGGAGGAGTGGACTGTGTGGAGGAGCAGGGACATCGCAGGAAGTGGCATAGGAGTAAGTTGATGGACTATCTTGTGTATAATTTAATGTTTAGTTTGGATTAAGGATTATGTTTGTAAATATTGTGTACTTTTGTCGGGAAGTCAAAAGAATTAGGAAGGGGATACTGTTGAGAAGCAGCAGTGCTAGAAGAAAAATCCTGATATTTCATGCCTTTTCAGTTACTAGTCAGATATGCAAGATAGCCTGCTTTTGTAAGCAGAAGTTTTTTGTAAAGTTATGCATTGATTTATATTCTTTTTCTCTATAACGTTTTATTTGGGAGATTGTTCAATTATGTAATTTGATTTCGGTTTGTACAATAAAGCATTTTAAGTGCTATGTTATGTAAGAAAGCCCAGGAATATTTTGGCTGAAAACTGTTGCTGCAAGGAGTATGTACTAGAACACTGAGTAATGAGCAAGGTTATAATAGGATGGGAGACAAAATAGGGGAGTTTCAGTTTAGTTTTACCTGTGGCCTTGCGAAATTAGTGTAGCTTCAGTACCCGTAAAATCAGTGAAGTGTTGAGGCAAGGATAAAGTGCAATTATATACTTGGTAAGTGAAAGAAAAGCATTCGGGAGCCGAATGCTAATAGCCAGCCAGAATGTGCTGTTGGCCAAGTACAAGATTAAGACCACATCTTGATACCCTGAAGGTTTCACATTGATAGCTCAAGCCGTACGTGAGTTATAATGGTGCTAAAGGCGGGCAATAAATACACTGCATGTTGATAGCTCAAGCTGTTCATGAGATATAATGGGGCTAAAGGCTGGTGATAAAAACTAGTTGACCTTTGGCAGCCATTTTGGTGACCTTGACCTTGACCCCGAGTGCCCATTTTCGAACTCTGCCAAGATTTTGGCCATATCTTGGTACCCTGAAGGTTTCATATTGATAGCTGAAGCTTTTCATGAGATATAATGGGAACAGATACACACACACACACACACACACACACACACACACACACACACACACACACACACACACACACACACATACACATACACACACACACACACACACACACACACACACACACACACACACACACACACGTGCACGCAAAGACATTATTGCTCCGCCCTCTAAAGGCGAGCGATAATAAAGACAACGAACGCGAGACAACTGTGTTATTGTGACACCAGAGTTGATCTGGTGTACACTGAAAGGTTGACCCTATGAAGAATGATTCAGTGGGCGACGTCCTTCTTATACTGAATTATTGCTGTTGGAGCCTGTGGTAGTGTGGGACGTGGGCATACCATTATTTTTATTTATTATTACTATTAGTAGTAGTAGCATTTACTGATATCAGAGCATTTCATTCAGCATTAGTGACCCATAAACGTTGGAAATAGCTATTTAAGGTCTATAATGATCTAACCAACAAAATCTCAGCATAATAAATAAATCTAGAGATAATAATAATAATAATAATAATAATAATAATAATAATAATATAATAATAATAATAATAATAATAATATAATAACAATAATAATAATAATAATAATAATAATAATAATAATAACTAGTTACCTATTAACTTATTGTCTCGCCACATTAAGGAAGCTTCGCCATAATTATTTATGGTATATAAGGTATGAAATAATGGCATCATAAGCAAGTCTGTGACCTTTATTAATTGTTCAAGGTCATTCATATTTGGAACATGTACTTAGATAAACCTAAGGTAGCTTCTGTATTATCAGCAAGATCTGAAGACAAAGGTGTGGAAAAATGCTTTACGGTTGTCTTAAATATTGACTAATTCTATGCTTAACTGTAACCACACTCGTTCAAGATAATAAGAGGGATAACAGTTATAGTTCTGCCAAGTTACAGCTTAACAGCTTTTGTAGTTTTCTCTAAAACATGCGATAAAGAAAACACTGAGCAGATTTGAATTCTGTTACTTTCCACTAAACCAAATGGTAACACATTCAGCCAAAATTCTCAGCAACCCTTTTTTTTTTTTTACCATAGGATATTTAACCAAACAACTGTTTATCAATTAGTTTCTGAGATACTTCAATTTCAAATATGCAGTTTCTCCACCAAAAATGAGTATATGACCTTTAAAAAAAGGTCAAGGTCATGTATGCACAAGTACATATTCTTTATTTTTTTTAATGCGAGGAACAAGGAACCAAAAACCTGGAGCCAGCAAACCATTCCTTCCAAGAAAAAAACAAAAACAATACAAAAGAGAGCTGAATTCAAGAAACCGATCATTTTGAAATGCCTGGACACACTGCCTTACTGGAGATCATAGGAAGTAGGAAATACAGACAGAGGGAGACAGTACTAAAGTAGACTATTGCATAAATGAAGGACTGGGAGTAATGGTTAACTCTTGCATTAAAGAGTTGGACTGAAAAGGGATGAGAGTTTGTTGCCAGACTGGTGCTACGTGCTCGTCGTAGAGGTGGAGGGATGCAAACAGACAGTTCAGAGGATCAGTGACCATTGAAGTAGTGATAGACAAGAGATAAAGATGCAACAGTGTGTCGAAGAGACAGAGGTTGAGGGGAGCCAGTAAGAAGTGGAGAGTTAAAGAGATAGAAGCCTTTGACTTACACCTTATGCAGAAGAACTGTGTGTCGGGAGCCACCCCACGCATGAGAGTTGAACTCGACACGGGGGTGAATAAAGCCCGTGCACAAAGTCTGCAACTGTACAGGGGTAAAGAAGGTACGGAGTCAGCTTAGCACACCTAATCTCTTGGAAGCAGATTTTACAAGAGATATAATATGATATCCTCAAGATAAATCACGCGAGAATGAAACCCCAACTATGTTTAAGGACGATGCAGGATTGAGCTGGATATTATTAATCACTGGGTATCCACTAATGTTTAATAATATCCAGCTGAATCCTGCATCATCCTTGAACATGCTTGGGGTTTCATTCACTCGGGACTTATCTTGGAAAGATCATATTGCATCTCTTGTAAAATCTGCTTCCAAGAGATTGGATGTGCTAAGTCGACTCTGTACCTTTTTTACCCCTGCACATTTGTTGACTTTATACACGGGTTTTATTCGCCCAAGTGTAGAGTACAACTCTCATGTGTGGGGAGGCTCTCCGCATACAGCTCTTCTCAATAGGGTGGAATCAAAGGCTTTTTGTCTCATTAACTCTCCTCCTCTTACTGGCTCCCTTCAACCTCTGTCTCTTCGCCGCACTGTTGCATCTTTATCTCTTTTCTATCGCTACTTCAGTCGTCACTGCCCCTTTGAACTGTCTGCTTGCATCCCTCCACCTCTACGGCGGGTGTGTAGCACCCATCTAGCAACAAACTCTCATTCCTTTTCTCTCCAACTCTCTAATGCAAGAGTTAGCCGTTACTCCTAGTCCTTCAGTTATGCAACAGATAAACTCTGGAACTGTCCTCCTTTGTCTGTCTTTCCTTCTTCCTATGATCTCCAGTCTTTCAAACGCAGTGTGTCCAGGCATCTCGAAATGAACGGATATTGAATTTGGCTCTCTTTTGTATTGATTTTGTTTGTTTGTTTCTTTTTTCTTGAAAGGAAAGGTTTCCGGGTTCCTGGCCTTTGGTTCTTTCTTTCTTGCATAAAAAAAAAAACTCCTGTGGAATATTTTGTCAGGTTGATAGGTTTAAGAACTAAGTCTTTGATGCATTAAAAACAGCAAGGTTATTTTTTACCCCAGTCAGCGATACGAGCCAAGTCAGACATTAGGTGTGCCATGGCCTCATCCCATTTTTGTTTAAGTAACTGCTCAGATGTAAGTAGCATTTACCAAACGAAAAGATAAAAGGTGGAATCATCAGCGTACATGTAGATATGGTTAGATGTACAGCTTAGGTCACTGATGAATAAAAGGAAGAGAGTTGATGATAGGACAGAGCCCTGAGGAACACCACTGTTGATAGATCGAGGAGAAGAATGGAGGCCGTGTGCAACAGCAGCTATAGAACGACCAGAAAGGAAGCTATAAATGAAGGCACAGACAGAAGGATAGAAACTGTAAGAGGGCAGTTTGGAAATTAATGATTTATGCCAGACTCGATCGAAAGCATTTGAGATGTCAAGTGCAATGGCAAAGCTATCACCAAAGTCCCGAAAGCAGAATGGCCTGGAGTCTGAAAGATAGGTGAGAAGATCACCAGTGAAGCGTCCCTGACAGAACTGATGCTGGCATTCAGAAAGAAGGTTGTGATAGGAAAGATGCTTTAAAATTTTTATGTTAAGAATAGATTCAAAATTTTTTGAGATACGGGATGTTAAAGCAATTGGGCGATAGTTAGAAGGCTGGGAATGATCTTCCTTCTTTCGAACTGGCAGAATGAGAGCAAACTTCCAGCAAGAAGGAAAGGTACAAGTTGACAGACAAAGGCGAAAGAGTTCACCTAGCCAGGAAGTAAGCAAAGAAGCACAGTTATTGAGGACAACAAGAAAGACGCCATCAGGCTCATATGCCTTGTTAGTACTGAGGTCAGTGATAGCAGAAAATACATCAGCTGAAGAAATTTTAATGTCAGCCATGGGGAAGTAAGAAAGGGGAAGTTTTGGAGAAACAGCACCGGATTTGTCAAAGGTGGAATCGTAGGATAAAGTCTGAGTGAAGAGATCTGCTTTATCAGTAAAAGGAATATCTACAGAGCCATCAGAGTAGAAAAAAGGAGGAAGGATGATAATGTAAACTTGTTAGAAAGGTTTTTAACAAGGTGCCAGAAAGAGTGGGACGAATTCGCAATGGAGAGTTGAGAGCATTTAGTACAGATGAAAATATTTTTAGTACAGCGAAGAACAGACTTGTCACGATGTCACAAATTAATTCGCGACATTGTATTAGTATCATATAAGGGAATGTCTGAATTTCATTGAAATGCGTAAACTTTCGCTCAGACCGTTAACTGCCTCGCTTTTGTACTCAGATCGTAATGAGTTTCATACCCTTGTCATTGTTTTATAAGCGACTGTCTTTCAGTATTGACAGTGTGTTTCACTGAGCGAAAATTTTTGTGTACTTATCGTTCTCACACTGCCTCTAGTCTAGATCGTTGATTTGGGCCGTGCCCACTGCCCAGCCTGCTTACATGAGTCAGTCGGTGTCGAGCAGCTGCGGGAGGAGGTTCGTTGTCCCAGAGCTGATAGAGGTCTTCTAGTACCTACAATCTCCAGAGTTCAAAGATTCCCCGTATTTCCCCTCCTAGTTTGGTGAGCGGTTGCAGTGGGCTGACCAATGTGCAGCGAATAGCAGCACCTGGTGTGCAGCAGACAGATGCCCATTCGTTCATAACTTCAGCCCCGTTCCCTTCACTGACCAGTATTTTCGTTCGTTTTCTTAGCCTGATTAGCTTTTGAATGAGTGAGTGTATTTCCTTTGGTATTTGAATTCGCTAGTCCCCTTGTGACAATGAATTCCCCTCTTGAATTCATTTTTGCGATTTATGTAACGTAAATTTATTTATTGTTACCTTTACATTTACAGTTCTTTTCTTTGAGCTTAATGTAATGTATTAATGGTGTTTCATTTCTCCACATTGAGTTAATTTAGTTTGCTACTCCCAGTTAGCACAAACTTCTTATATTAATCACAACTGGTATTTAGGCCAGTTCTTTTGTATCAAAATTTACATTCATTGTGCCAGGCAGGAGTTAAGCATCAGCAAGAACTTGTTCATTATTATTATTAATTAGTGATTGTCAGGGGGTAAAGATCATACTTTCTCAGAGGCTAAGAGTACTAACAATCAGCACTCGTGAGCGATTAGTCCCCGCTGTGTACTGTTGAGAAAGTTTATAAAATTCTCGTCTTTAGAGAATTGGCGAAGTAAGCCATCATAAAGTAAAACTCACTACTTGATTTTCAGAAGTCAATGCCTTGTCTTTACTCTCGAGTAATATCAGCATTTGATTCTTAAATTTAAATCCCCCCGTGACACACGATTCCTGGCAGAAACAAAAAAGATATGAATCAGGGGTGGGTTGGCTCTGGTACCTTTTATGGGTCCTCTCCTTGTTGTGGACAGCATTAGAACAAGTGTGATTAAACCAGGGCTTTCTTGCATTAATCAAAGGATTACCCTAGGGCACCTTCTGTATCATGTGAAGATCTAAAAAGAAATGTGCAAACAAAAATCATAATCTGAAAACAATAAGCTTTCCCATTTATATGGTGAAGCTTCATAATAACTCTTACTCTGTCCTGCAAACAGTTGCTAGTCTCCAGCTACTGTTTCTTATAATGACCTTGACCCTATTTGGGAGATTTGGAAGTTTTTTTTTTTTTTTTATAAGCAATGGCCCATACCAGGACTTATAACCTAGGCTATTCAGGTTGCACTGAAATCCCCAGTAGGCCTTGTGCAGGTCGTACTGAAATCTCAATTAGATATGACCAACTTATCTCGGTCACAACTTAATACTGATTTGACTCTTTTTGACATGCCCTTCTACTGCATGTAAAGGATTTGAAACTTTTCTATCAGCAATGGTCCATGTAAGGACACATAACCCTGCCCTTCAGATTCCCCCCCACAGTCTCCGGTTCTCCTGGAATCGTTGCGAGACTCTGAGGCAGGAATACTGATAATAGCAATGAAAACAATAGTCTCCACCTATGTAATACGTGGAGACTAATGATAACAAGAAGCGATGCCATGGCACAGCAAACCCGTCCCCGGCAGTAATTTTAGTGCTGACGTAAAAACACAACAGGATATCTAGTCAAGATGTCACAGATCAAATTTTGAGAAAAATTGGGTGAAAATGTAAAATTTTACGCCTATTTGAAATTTTAGGCCTGACCCACATGACACTGATCCCTTTACCGCTAAACGGTAAAGGCATGTTATGGACTGTAGATCTGAAAGATGCACCTTTAGGTTTTGGTTTCATGTCGATATGATGAATTCGAATGGGCTTACGGCGATTGTTTTTTTACATTTTGGGGGGACCTAGAGCCGAAGCTGATTCAGGGAAGAGATTGAGGCTGGTAGTATTAAACTACCTCATCGCACGAGCAAGGTCTTCGTCGCACCAGCTGTAGTTTTAAATCGAAGAGGCTCCTCGTACGGCGCGCGAAGAGGTCTCTCGGGGTTGAAAGTACTGGAATATGAAGCAGGAGCATCACCCGCCTCTTCCCAAATATCTTCGTAACTTCTTTTATACTGATATATGTAATTTGTTAGTACCTTTACATTCGCGAAATGCATTTGCAATTTTTAAAAATGTTTGTTATCGTTTTTTTTGTGTGTGATACTATCTTTATAGATTTTTAGGAGACTGGTGCTACCCATTTACGATCAAACTACTGGTACCACTATAGAACTCAGTGACTGCTACATGCGGACAGCCCAGTCGTTGACTTCTATCATTCCCAAGTTACCTGTGTCTCATACAATGGTGATCCAGGCAACGTCACAGCTTATTTCTGGGAGCACTTTATGCAAAAGACTTGTAAACCATTCCACTTTTCACTACTGTCTACGGAAAGGCAAGCACGTGGTATATTTAAGGCCGTGGATAGATTACTGCCATCGACTCTAAATTCTAGCTGCCGTTATCTTAATCACTTCCTTTTTACGGTGGCCATAACTTAACCTAAATAACCTACCTAACATTTCTAACAGCAGAAAAAACAAACATGACCGCTAAATTCTAGCGTTTGAAGCTGAACTGTAGCAGTATTAACCTAACCTAGCTAAAACAGACCTGACCTGACCTAACCTAACCTATTTCTAACTTAACTGAACCATCAAACCAAAAAATTTAATTCTAGCTGCCGTAATCGTAACCGTGGTTAGGATTACGGAAGTCGCTGCTAAATTCTAACTGCCGTAATCCTAATCACTGCCTTAAATTATACCACGTGCTTACCTTTCTGAAGACAGTAATGAAAAGTGGAATGGTGTACAAGTCTGTTAGACAACCTGACCTGATCTAAACTAACCTATTCCTAACCTAACTGAACCACTAAACAAGACCGCTAAATTCTAGTTGCCGTAATCCTAACCACCACTGGACCCCCTCTCAAGTATTAAAGTATCAAGTATTAAAAGTATTTCCTACCATTGGACTGATTCGGAGACGTTGTTTATCAGATTTAGCATATTATTTTCGCAATATATCACACGAGAGAGTAAACATAAAACAGATGACGACAAACATGCGCTCCTCCGGCGTACCAATCTCACGATTTCTCTCCCAGAGAGCACCCCCGCAGCATACCAACCCTTCCGTAGTCTCCTTCTGGGAAGAGGCTGTTCGGCCGGGGTTTAAAGGTACCAAACTGGGAAGAGCCTCTTCACGAAGATGCTTCGCGAGAAGGGGAAGAGGTTGTTTAATACTACCAGCCTGAGATAGTTGGTAGAGGAGTTTGGAAGGGTGTGTGAAAGGAGAAAATTTAGAGTAAATGAGTAAGAGTTAAATGACGAAATGTACGACATTGGTAGTTGGTAGGAGGATGAATATAGTTTTGAATGGTGAGTTGCTTGAGGAGGTAGAGTGTTTTAAGTATATAGGTTCACATGTTGCTGTGGATGGAAGAACAGATGTAGAAATGGAGTTTAAAATGAATAAAATAGGGTATAGTTTTGAATGGTGAGTTCCTTGAGGAGGTAGAGTGTCTAAAGTATTTAGGGTCACATGTTGCTGTGGATGGAAGAACAGGTGTAGAAGTTAAAATTAAAATGAATGAAGTAGGGAAGGTGCTGGGAGTAATGAAAAAAGCGTTTAGATGTCGTTCATTTAGAATGGATGTAAAGAGAAGGCTGTATGAGGGTGTTGTGGTACCGACTGCATTATATCGGACTGATACATGAAATATGGATGTAGCAGAGAGGAAAAGTTTGAATATAATGGAAATGAGGTGTCTGAGGAGTATGTGTGGAGTGACGCATATCGATCGAGTGAGAAATGATGAAGTGCGAAGGAGAAATGGAGTTTGCAGGAGATGGCTGATCGAGTTGGGAGAGTGTTGCAATGATTTAGGCATATGGAGAGGGTGAATGAAGAGCTGTTGGTGAAAAAGATAACTGGATTGGATGTGAGATATGTAAGGCTAAGAGGAAGACCACAAACAGGATTGATGGAGTGTATGAAGAGAGCATTAGATGCGAGACGGATGTTTGTTGAGCAAGGAAGAGTGGCTGCGCATGATAGGAATGATTGGAGGGAAATTGTGAATGAATAAATGGTGACGCGGCCCTAAGTGGATATTCTCCCACATTAGGTCTGAGCAGGTGATCAGGTCAAGTGCGGGTAAGGGATTGGGTACATTATGATGTGGCAGGGGTAAACCAGCTCTGCTGTCGGGCCCTGCTGCGGATGTCGCTGGATTGCACTGTGCAGTTAACCTTCCTGTGGTGTGGTGCGGTGAGGATCTGTCCCTTCTATCCTTGGGGCTAAGATACGAATAAATGTGTGGTTGGATGAGTAAATTGAGAGTGTGTCGTCGTCTCTCAGGTACCGCCCTTTCTTTGGGGGAAGCAGCCTAGGTAAATAGATACAGATAGACAGCATAGGCCTTGGCCCAATTTGGTCCAAGATTTAATCAGGTGATCAGAAGGTCATAGCCCATCATCCCTGTAATTTTAGCCAAAATTTGCACCAGTAGTCTTTGCGTGCAATGTTAACAGACAAACAAGTATTAATAATAATAGTAATAATAATAATGGAGAGACAGACTGACAAAAGGGGAAGAGAAGGAGCGCAGTGGTGTGGATGTGGATGTGATGGAAAGCATTAGGAGAAATACATTGAGGTGGTTTGGCCATGTGGAGAGGATGGAGAGGAAGAGACTAACGAGGAGAGTGCATGCGAGTGAGGTAGAGGGGGGGAGAGGGAGGGGGAGGCTGAGGATAAGATGGAGGGATGGAGTGGAGAGGTATATGAGAGAGCGGGGTGTGAGGTGGGAGCAAGACAGTGAAGTGCCATTGGACAGAGCAACATAGAGGCGATTTGTTTGTGGCCACCCCCTACGGGATTGAGGCATTTGACAATAGAGTAGAATAGAATAGAATAGAACAATAATAATATTAACAACTGGAACTCTGTAACTGTCCTACGGACAGTCACTAGTCTCCATCTACTGTTTCTTAGTGACCTTGACCTCATAGGTGAGATTTGGAATATTTTTTTTCTTTTAGCAATGGTCCGTGCCAGGACACGTAACTTGGACCCTTCAGATTCCTTGCGCAGCCTCTGGTTCTTCTCGAATCGTCGAGAGACTCTGATGCCAGAATAATAATAATTACTTACGCAGTGTTACTGTGTAGCCGCAGTATGGAAACTCCGCGATGTGTCTTCTTCTTTTTCTTCTTGGAGATTTGTCTCCCATGAGAGAACATGGGCCCACTCGATCCGCGATGTGTTGTTGTTGTTGTTTAGATATACCTCCTTTGGGTGGACCGGGCCAAATGAGGGCCCGCCGGAGCAAATCTTGACCATTAAGGAGGCTCAAAGAGAGCTGCTGGTTGGTGGAGTGGATTCGTCCACCTATGAAGTTAGTGTGCACACTGGCCACGATGTGGTAACGTATGTGTAATATTAACAAGATCTAAACACCCTAAGCTAACTTCTTATGTAACATCAACAACGGATCTGACAAAGATGTCGAAGAACACATGTGTTTGCTACTGTTTCTTACAATGAACTTGACCCCACTGGGGAGATCTGGATTTTTTTTTCCTGTCAGCAATGGCCCATGCCAGGACACATAAGCTGGGCCCCTCAGATTCCTTGAGCACTCTCCGGTTCTCCTGGAATCGTTACGAAACTCTGAGACGCGCATAATAATAGTAATAATAATAGTAACTAATAATAATAATAATAATAATAATAATAATAATACCAGCGAAAACAATAGTCTCGACCTACGTAGTAGGTGGAGACCAATAATAATAATAAAATAATAATAATAATAATAATAATAATAATAATAATAATAATAATAATAATAATGACGATAAAGTGGACAAGGAATCAATATGCAAGTACGTAAGTCTGATTTAATATCGAAATTAAACCTCAGGCTTCTACGATTCATTCTTAGTTGAATAAAGTCGTCTGATGTCGACTTGACTGAAGTACCAGAGTTGATCCAACTATGAGTGAGTTGATGGCAGTCTAAAAACTCGCAGGCAGCTGAACTAACAGCTATATCAAATCATCTGGAGTTTGCTATATTGGTTCGCTAGGGGTGTCCAGCCTATGAATATGTTAAAATGTAATTAAAAAAAAAAAAACACGCTAAGGATGGAGTGTTGCGAAGGCATCTGTACCGACAAGACTGTTACCGATTTCCATATGGGTCATAGAAAGGAATCGGGCAATAGTTTTACAGCCACTGCATTTTACCTATGCATGTCTGCCAGCATACAGTTATTTATCGCTACATCGCGACCATAAGAGTCAGGCGCTGGGCTACTTAGTGCAGACATAAAAGAGAGCGTCCTGTTCTTCCCTAAGTGGCATTATGTGAACAATAAACCCCAAGTACACCTCTGGTGTAAACCCTTTTGTGCCACATCCGGTTGCAATGCCTAGCTCCACTAGATCGCAATGCTCGCTTTTATTTTTTCTTGTGTTAATGGTAGTTTTGACAGTTTTGCTTAGGAGTATTATATTTTTCCTTCTAGTAACATATATTCTTACTGAGACCAGATGATATTACTTGTGTACTGAATAGGTTAACCCTTCACAGAATTAAAGAAGCCTGTATCTAACCCCTGGTCCTCATAAGGTCTCGGATAAATTTAGCAACATTACATCGTTGACTTTTGTTACATCGTACTTTCGTCAAATACTAGAGAATTGTGTTCAACTTAGAAGATGCTTTTAGAACTGGAAGGGATAGGTATCGCATCTACACACACCTATTTTGTTCAACGACTCTTGGAAGGGTGACGAAAACGTCTGCGGATACCAAATGAAATATAAGTTAGAAAGCACTCAGAGAGCGCGTACCTCCGCCAATGCCATTGCCATAAAAGGGACCCGGATCCGCCCCAAAATATAAATGATTCTTTCGTGGTCTATGGCCCACCTTTCCATAAAATTACATTGAAATTCGCTGAGAACTTTTGCAGATATTGTGCGGGATACTGCTGATCCTGATCCGGATTCTCTCCAAAACTTAACCATTTCTTTCTTGACCCATGGCCCAACCCTTCATAAAATTTCATTATAATCCGTTCATAGTTTTTTGAGTAATCTTATTAACCCTGCTCAGATAGATGTCTGTCCGTGTTACATAGCAGGTAGACGTGGGTCTCTCAGACCCCAAAATATAAAAATTCGAGAATAATGTTCATGTTTCCTTTATTCCAATACTGAATATAGAGTAACATATTTAATGTTTCTGCAACACAGACATGTAAAAAAACAAATGAACTGTTCTTTTCTTTTTATATTATTAACACATTTTTGGAAAAAAAAAAAAAACTTTAGGAAGAACAGTAAATAAATTTTGGCTTTCTATAAGAAAAAAAAAAAAAAATCTGAATGGTTTCTTGAGTCGTCCCAGAGTTTGGTATGGGACGATGCTTCATGGTGTGAAGAGGGGCTGCCAGACACTGCATTCATATCTGCAGTCAGGGAGAACAAAATATCTCACACACCTCAGGTAGACGCGGGCTTCACATACCCAACTTATACTCACGTACCTTTATACTGTGGAAATGGAGAGAGAGCTTGAAGTAACTCCCTCACCCCCTGCATGGATACACAAATTTAGAAGCTACTGAGAAGAATAGGGCTCCCGGGTATTTAGAAGGAAATGAACTAGAAAATGGGATGGGGGGGGGGCTCTCAGACCCACCTCTACCTGAGCAGGGTTAACAGATAAACAAAGACAAACAAACCAACGCGGGGTAAACCATAACCTCCTAGGCGGCGGTAATAATGTGTTATCGTATGGAAGAGGTAAATAAAATCTTTATAACAAGAATTTAATAATATAGACGTAATCATAATCAGAAGATTAGCATCAAAGAATAATTAGTAAGTTCAACGCTCTGTCAGTAGTAAGTCTAAGGGCCAGATATTTGACTTTGCCCTTTGCCCTTGGTATTCGTCAGATTACTTTCAAAATCAAATTGTTTCATTCTTGTCAAACCCTCATGCTCCACAAAGTTTGATTCAAACCAGATAAAAATAGAAGTGATGTTGCCCATCGACTTTGAACGTCGACCTTTGCCAGTGGCCATGATTGCTGACTGAGTGTTCTCAGTGTGATATCTCTTAATCTTTGGCATAACTTGAACCCTCCCACAAAGTTTGGTCTGCATCAGATAACGATTTACGCTACCTTGCCATGTGACGTTACCACCTGGCCCATTGTCCTCAAAGTAGAGGTCAGCTACATCAGTAAACATCATCTCATCCAAAGCAAAAAAAAAAAAAAACGTAATTATTGAAAAGTGTTCGAGTTATTAACAGACAGACACACACACGGGTGCAAGGTTGAGCTTGCCCTGTGACCTTGACCTTTGATTAATTGTTCTCAAAACCATATCAATTCTTTCTTGTCATTTCCTCAACACTTCGTCTCAGTTTATTTAGAACCGGATGGAAATGAAAGTTAAATTTGCACGGTCAATGTTTGGCTTAGGCCTGTGACATTAACGTTTGATTCATTGGTCTTTAAAATATTAGGTTCACTCACTGGCTGACCCTCAACTCTTCCATCAAGTTTACATAAAATCGGACAGAATTATTTGCGTTTTTTCGTCCCCCCCCCCCACACACACAAGCCCCAATCAAAATATAACACCCGCCCTTGCTTTTGCTTCGCTAGCGCAGGTGTAATAAAATCTTCTGGAAATAGCTAGAATGATGTAAGAAGGACATCATCATCTTAAAAGTGTTTAAATCTTCAGGGAATTGTAAGGCAAAAATATGCTAGAACTGAACATACTGAAGGAGTTGATAAAGTCGCCAGTAGAGAGCAACCATACGGAAGGCGTAAATCTTTTCACTGCTGAACTGCGATTCTGTGGGGTAGATTAATCGTCCATCTTTAGGTGGAAGATAGAAAGCTATTTATTTTCAGCCAAGATGCTGTTTTTGATGGTATTATCATGTACTTGTAGTAAATTATATCGTAGTCGTAGCCGAGCTGTTATAACAGTGAATAATTTGTAGGAGATAATGTTAGTTGTACTTGTCGTCGCTGACAGGAGAAAGATAAAGATGGGTACTGAGATTTGATCGTAGTTTATTTCTTCAAAGGGAATATCTCAAAATTAGCACTAAGTCTCACAAGAGCGTATTGAGGTGAGAGCGTTTTATGCTTGCTAACTTCGCGTGCCTGCCCTTTTCCCCACCGTGCCTCTCTCTAGTCCCCCTTCTTGCTCTCTATCCTAACTCCTGCCTCGTAACTCCTTCTCTTTCGTATAGGAGAGATTGCGTGTAAGGCACGGTTGAGTTGAACTCTCTCGATCCTGGGGACTTTCCGATCAGGCGTCACGAGATGCTGTATATGGCATTCCTGAGAGAGAATGTGCGAACGCCAGTCTCTTCAGCCATAGCCATGACTTTCACTTAACCTCTTGATTACATATGTATGCTACCAGCTATTATGTATTGTATTATGATATTTTAGAGTCCTGACAATCATAAATGTGCCTTAGGTTAATCGTAAGCACAATAAAGTCGTGTAACTATATTTACCTAGCCAAATTAAAAGCATAGTAAGTAAACTGCAGCTGAAGGAATAACGTCTGGTAGGGGAGTGGTCAGAATGCATCAACCTGACTGAGAGTCCTTTCTAGGCACAATGAAACGAGACTACCAGATCTGGCTGGAGGGTTATCGATTTGATGCTTTCATGAGCGTAGGCTGGCCCCTTCAAAGCGCTGGCGTCTTTCTACATCCCCCTGGGTACCAAATGTGTGTGTGTGTGTGTGTGTGTGTGTGTGTGTGTGTGTGTGTGTGTGTGTGTGTGTGTGTGCAGTACAACTGAGAAAGTTTTCAACCGCTTTTTATAAATCTTGGTGAATAGCCTGAGTGTCAGGGAGGGGTTGACTTGATTTTGAGCACAACACAGTACGTCAAAGTCCTGGTCAGAGAACAAAGTCAAATCAAACAGTTTTAATTCGATTCAGACCAAACTCAGTGTAAAGTCTGAGGGACGAACAGGGAAGATGTAGCCTAACTTGAATTCGTGACACTTCCAACAAATGTACGGACCACGGCATGAACCTGACACTAAAGGATGTCCACAAAGAACTTGACGACCTGCACCTATAAGAGCACAGATTAGTTAGTCCACTAATGCCTTTCATGATGATGGTTGGCCTTGAAGAATGGTGTCAGGAAACACTACATTGGCTGCTGTGAACATTCCTACCAAGCTGAATGGCAGATGTAAGTTTTTAACTACACTCCCTTTAACATATAAAGCTGCAATAAAGATATAGGATCACAGATCATACAGGCTCTGTTGTGCTTCAAAGAAAACAACGTGCACGTTACGATCTATAGAGCCTGGGAAACCCAATGGGAAGAAATCCGTGGAAGGAAATAGTTACGACTGTTGTGAGGGAACAAGAGGAGACATGTATTAACAGTTTACCTTAGTAAGAGTTCACTGCTATACAAAAAAATTTCTGTAAATCTCTGAAATAATTCCTTGAGGGAGATTTATATAATTTTTACTTTATATAATTAAAAACCACAATTTATTGCTGTTAAGTTATATTCAATTGCCTCTAGAGATGACTTTTACATAATATTTTATAAATAGTTACTTTTTATATTTATTGACAATTTTCCTGGTAAGACATTTAAAGTGTTACCTTTAAGCGCCATTCAATCCCCTAGATTCGACCTTGACGTCGGAGGACTTTGCCTTGCGATACGCCCTATATTATTTATTAGGTTGGCAGATGTTCCTGATTGTTACGTATACTAATGAAGTCTCAGTAGTTGTGATCACCTATATGTTTGCTTTGAAGTAGATGTGTTTATTGAGTTAATATTGGGCTTTAATTCCATTAACATTCACACCATATCAACAAACAAAAAAGTTGAACATGAAGCTAAACCTTAACTGATCACACTACAAAATTTTGGACTAACAATCCACTTCAATTTTGAGAGAAGAATTAAACGCGCCGATGTTGACCAAGTCACAGGATTTCACGTTCATATGGCAGAGAATGCTAAGCTTCAGAAAGTGAATATCCGTTACCTGGGTCCTGAATACCATTATCATTAGCTGGTGGCAATATACTTGGAATAAAGAGGAGTAATGAAAGTTTGATTTCTTTCTTCTTTTGTATCAAAATTTGTACTAAATAACGTGGGCACCTGAATATTCACATATTATTTGACTAGTATAAAATATACTTCAAACGAAAATCGATATACAGCTGAAAAAGTTTGCCCCTTTTTATATGTAAATTCCCTAACATGTGGGTTTATTTTAGGACTGAAGGCCTAGATATTCGAAGTGCAATCAGACCAGCGTCATGATTTCATGATATCACGTTATCATAATATTTTTCATGGTAGAGTTTTTTTTAGTAACAGAGACGTAGAGTGCTGTGTTGTATTGAGTGTTTCTTCGTGCTGATTTTACTCTTGCTTGCGTCAGGCAATCTTACCGAATTACGAGCACCATCTTATAGTGAAGAAGGTTAGAAAAACTTTCCTTAATCCACTAAGTACAGAAGCGCTTTTAATTCGAAAGAGGTCGCCGTACTGACGTGGTAAAATGTGGACTACGGTAGGCTAGCGTTGGGCTTCTATATCTTTTAGGGGATAATACGGAACTGGCTGTTACCAGTAACACCTGATGGTCTAATGGAGGGTATGCATAGGTTGGATCCTTAAGAGGTGACTGAAGGTTTTTCGATCCTGTGTTACCACCTAGGCGATTACTAGTTTTCTGTCCTTAATTGTAACAGAGCTCTTTAGCCTAGTCCTACGCCCCTAAGACTCGGAGGTTGTACCATGGAACTGGCTATTACCGTTACCTTTACATGATATATCATCTTCTCTTATTGCATACGCATACTCAGACGCACAGTGTTGTCAAGGGTCCGTACTTATAAAGAATTCTAAACTTAACAGTTTGCTTTATATTCTGGTAAACTTAAGAGAGTTTAAAAATACTACTCCAGGACTGAGCCTCATGAAGAAATCTATGATTAACACCCTCTCATATTCCGCATTTGCTTTGTCATTCCACAGCAAAGTATGGGTGGGCTAGGCGTGGATCTCTATCAAGAGAAAGAAGAGGAGAAATAGGATGATTCTGACGAAAAGCGCTGCCTAAGAATCTGACAGAGAACAATTTTAGTGTTAACTTAGCTATAGATGTCGAAATCGTTTCATGGTTACCTTGGTATTATCTGCGTGTGTTGTGACCCTGTAGAGTCCGTAGGTGTCCTGCTATGGGACAGGGTTGCATTTTTTTTTTTTCTTCAAGAAAGACAAAGTGAGTGTAGGATATTCCTTTGTTCCTTGTTCTTCTTAGGTGATAAATCTTATCATTTTTATAAAGAAGGAAAATTAAGTAAAAGTGTCAGTTTTGCCCATTTCATTAAAATGTTTCTTACAAAACACATATTTGAGTTGCGAGAGGACGATGATAAAAATTACCTCCCTGAATCAAATTACGTCTTGACGATTGTGGTTCGGTTTAGAAAAGGTCTCCCATGTGGAAAGGGTTAATGGAGAACGTTACTAACCCCTGCAGTTCCAGCTCTGAACAAAACTGAAGAAAATCATCTGGCACCAGTAAGAATAAACGAAGGTTACGTCCCTGGGCAGAAAGGAGTTATTTATAAGTTTATTTGTGAATCCAGGCCCATCTATCTTCAGAAATTTAGTCCCTTCAGCCTTACTTTATTCTTCCTATCTTTAAGCAGTATATATATTTAAAAGAGATTTTTTGTGCTGTAGGAGTTAAATACTGATTGTGTTATCCCCTTGAATACGAGAGCAGTTTCTTTGGTTGAGTAAAAGTCTCTGGAGGTTTATTCTTGTTTTGCCCCAACTTTTTAAATTGTAGATTTCAGATACTTTCTTTAGTACTCTTTTACTAAAATGGGATTCCCCAAAACTTTATAAAATCGTCTGTAGATAGCAAGAATAACTCAACAAACCATGTCATCTGACTGAAAGGGCTGAGGGCATGCCCATTCTTCTGTCATCAAAACAATTTCTCCTAAACCGAGTGCCTAACCTGCAGTGATAAACAATCGCTCGTATTATCAGTGCTGCGTGCATGTACAGTAGGTGTAAGCAAGCCACTAGTGTTCGAATTGCCTTTATGGAACACTTGTAACTTTTAAATGTGATCAGCCTTAAGTCCACATTACAGCGTGTAGTATGCGGCGATACAGAAAGGCCAAAGATGTCCTCTCATCATCTCATGCTTCATAATTTATTCTTAACTATCTGTGACTGGTCCACATCTTACTTCTCTGATGGGTGCAGGAAGACCTAGAGTGAACCTTCGTGCTATATACTGGCTCAGTACAGTAGCCCTGTTGCCCTCCCACAATTTTATATGCCTGATGGTCTAGTGAGTTAGCGCTCCATCCAGGTATGGCCCTTAAATTATTAATTTTCAAAGAAGGTTGTGGTTTATTGCTCGCGCAATAGCAGTAGCGAGCGTGCAACTGGTCTCTCGCCTTAAATGACTGAACTGGTTTAGCCTAGCCTTCAAGCCTATACCCTTTTAAAGGGACACTTTTGTATTGGCTAATGGATGGATGGAGGGTGAAGGGGCACTTCGGTACTGGATGATGGATGGCGATTATTGCTACATCAAAAGGGAGCAGGGGCAATGATCCCAGGTGCACCATCCCATAACAACTATTTCTAGGTGTAGAGGCCAGTACCAGGCTACCAAAGTCCATTAGGTTTATCCCCTTGAATCCAGGTAAGTGATTTCAAATTTGTTGTCGATATTTTCAGACAGTTTAACTAAATTATGGCAGAAATCTTTCTTACTGGAAGGGTTGATAGTATGTTTGTTATCACCAATTCGAGAAGTCTGTTCTAAGGTGAGTATAATCGTCTGGAAGAAAGAAAGAATAAATTAATGAAACATCCCCGGTCTGAATAGTTATTATTATTATTATTATTATTATTATTATTATTAAAAAAACAAAGGGCAATCACAAAAAACAACACCGCGACTAGCAACTGGTCCGAAAATTTGACTCCTCAGTGTGACATGAGCACCAACAGATTTCTATCAAAGTTCATTTCCTTCATTCCTGTCTACTCACTAATCCTTCCACCAATTTTGATTAAAATAAAATCAAAACTGAATTGACTTTGCTTAGTGATCTTGAAGTTTGACCTTTCATAGTGGCCTTGATCTTTCTTGTTGTTCTTAAAACTGAATCTGTTTATCGTTGTTTTTAACTTGAACTTATCCACAAAGTTTAGTCTACATTAGATCAAATCTGCTTATAATGACCTTGCCGTGTGCTCATAACTTCTGACCTAGTGTCCTCAGAAACAGTACTTGAACCTTTTGGGTGATTCTTAACTTATCATAGTTATGGATCAAGTTTTATCTAAATCAGATCAAAACTGTTTTCGTTATTTAATGTAGTTTACACGCAGACACACCCTTGTGATCTTGACGTTTGACTGGTTATTCGTAAAATTTATTCACTTTGTTCTTGCCTGACCCTTAACACTTTCACTATCTGGTTGAAATCAGAGCAGAACTGTTTGAGCTGAAGATGACAGCTGACCTTTCCTTGTGATCTTGACCTTTGAAGGTTCTAAAAATAGAGACTTTTTATTCTTGTTTTATCGCTAGTCTTTCCCAATAGTTGGGTCTAAATCACATTAAAAACTTTAAGTCGCCTTTGCTCTGTAACCTTAACCTTGATCTATTATTATAAAGTACAATGGGTTTCTTCCGTGTCCGAACCTCACGGATTTCACGGTACTTCCATATAACCTAATTAAATCTGTTTCAGTTATTTTGTTAATAATCACACACACACACACACACACACACACACACACACACACACACACACACACACACACACACACACACACACACACAGGTCGAAATTTGACCCAGCTCTGCGACCTTTACCTTTGACTGATTGTTGGTAATGGTGAATCACTGCACTCATACCTTACACAAAGCCCTTCATCAAAGTTTGATCAAAATTGGATAAAATATGTTGAAACTATATTTGCTAAGTCAAAGTTCAAGCGAACAATTTGGCATTACCCTTTAACATATTGTCTAATATATATATATATATATATATATATATATATATATATATATATATATATATATATATATATATATATATATATATATATATATACATATATATATATATATATATATATATATATATATATATATATATATATATATATATATATATATATATATATATATATATTGATCTGTCCCTACACTCTTCCACTAACTCTTGTTAAAACAGGATATAAACTTTTTGAGCTATTCTGTTCACACACACACACACACACACACACACACACACACACACACACACACACACACACACCAGGTGGCACGGTGGCTAGAGCACTCGACTTTCTATCCAAGTGACCTGAGATCGAGTCCCGCTCAGGCCGCGTTGTTAACGCGGGGGAAGTGAGCTCTCCCTTTCAAGTATAGCTCAGGGTGCACTGTGGTAGACGACCCGCAAGGGTTCGAAACGCGGCGGGGTAAACAATACTGTAGGTGGTCTGTCTCCTCGATGAGGCTTGGTAATATGTGTGGTAGTGGTCCTCAGGAGCAGCCAGGGTCAGCCTATTGACCCTTTAGGTGAGGATAATAGATTAAGGACCTGTATATATTCAGCGCCTGGCTTTGATGAACAAGTAAACTGAAAATTTTTAGTATTACACACACACACACACACACACACACACACACACACACACACACACACACACACACAACTATGCAACCGAAAGCATAATATTTTGACTGGTGGATGTAATACCAACATTTTAATAATAATAATAATAATAATAATAATAAAAATAACCTATATTATAATGATCCGATTTCTGTATGGATGTCTGTTTGTTACCGTAACACAGCAAAAAAAGGTGCACGTCTGGCAGTTTTTGTTAGAGGAATGTACAGTTAAAATGCTCTAACTTAAGGAATAAAACAATTTCCAGCCCAATCGGGCCACCGGTTCCCGAGTTATGACTCATTTCTCGCCTTTTCCTTCAAATTTAGTTTTTTCATTTAGTGGAGGGGATGGAATCGTCCTTGATTCGGCACTGCAATAACCAGCATGACAGAGGAGAGAAGAGTGAACTGTTTGTTGTATTATTACTCTCTCGCCTTTCCTTCCCCACTCCTTATACTTCTAAAATTGTATACTATAATGCTATAGTATAGGTTAGTAGAAGTGTGCATGGAAAAGTTTGGAAGGAATGAGAGAGTGTTTTTGATTGGTGATATGAATGGTAAAGTTGGGAATGTGAAGGTGGATGGAATAGTTGGTGAGTGGGGTGTGCCTGCTGAGATAGATGAGAATGGGAGTGCGTTAGTGGACATTTGTGCTGGGAGGGGGTTGGTGATAGCCAATACCCTCTTCAGGCATAAAATGATCCACAGGTATACATGGCGAGTGATGAGAAGGGTGGGTGGTGAACTGAATGAAAGGAAGGCAATGATTGATTATGTGTGTGTGGATGAAAGGATGCGAAGATGTGTAATGGATGCAAGAGTTTATAGAGGTTGGGGGAGTGGACTTTCTGACCACTACTTGGTGGTGGCCAGAATTAAAGTTCAAGTAAGATGGAGGAATAGAAGAAGGGAAAGGCGAGAGGAAGGAGTAGTTGTAAGGAGAGTGGAAAGGTTACAAGAGGATGAGAAAAAGGCAGAGTATAAGAGAGAAGTGGAGGAACGATTGGGCAAATATGAATTGGAGCAGATTGGAGATGTGGAAGGTGTGTGTAGAATATTTACAGAAGAAATATGTGCAGCATGTGATGTGGTATGTGGAAGGAAGAGAAGACGGAGGGGGGTGCAAGGAACAGCGTGGTGGACTGAAGAGGTGAAACAGGCTGTGGCACAAAAGAAGAAAGCATACAATGAAGGGATGAGAAATAGGGGCGTGGAAGAGGTTGAGAGGCGGAAGAGAGAGTTATATGTAGAAAGAAAGAGAGAGGTGAAAAGATTAGTAAGAGAGAGTCAGAAGAGAGTGGATGAGGAATTTGGAAGGAATTTGAGTGTAAAGTGGAGGGACTGTAAGAAAATGTTCTGGAAAGAGGTGAAAAGAGTAAGACAGGGTGGAAGTGAAGTTAGCAGGGGAGTGAAAGATAAAAATGGTAGATTACTAGTGGAGAAGGGAGAAAAAGTGAGCAGATGGAGAGAACACTTTAAGGAATTGTTGAACGTAGAGGATGGAAGTAATGTGAGTATAAGTGGGTGGGGAATGGCTGGGAGAAGGAGGGAGGTGAGAAGACAGGAAGAAATCAGTAGGATAGAAGTTGTGGAAGCAATGAAGAAAGTTAAATCAGGGAAAGCCCCAGGAATTGATGGAGTGTGTGGCGAAATGCTGAAGCATGGGGGAGAGATAGTAGTAGAATGGATGTGGAAGATGTGCAGATTGGCCTGGGAGGAAGGTAGAGTCCCGGAGGATTGGAAGTCAGGTATAATTATTCCCTTGTACAAAGGAAAAGGGGAAAAAGAAGTGTGTGGTAATCATAGGGGCATTGGTCTTCTTAGTATAATAGGAAAAGTGTATGGTAGGATACTTATTGACAGAGTTAGAGAAAGAACAGAGAAATTAGTTGGAGAAGAACAGGGAGGCTTTAGGAAGGGAAGAGGTTGTGTAGACCAGATATTCATTCTCAGATCTTTGGTGGAAAAGTTTCTAGAGAAGGGAAAGAAGTTGTATGCGGCTTTCATGGATTTGGAGAAAGCATATGACAGGGTGGATAGACAAGGATTGTGGAAAGTGTTAAGAATATATGGAGTAGATGGGAAGTTGCTGAATGCTGTGAAGAGTATGTACGATGGTGCGAAGGCTGCAGTGCGTGTGGATGGTGAACTAAGTGAATTTTTCTCTTTGAAAGTTGGGTTGAAACAGGGATGTGTCATGTCTCCATGGTTGTTCAATCTGTACATGGATGGGGTAATAAAAGAGGTACAAGGTAGGGTAGTGGATGTTGGAGTGGCCCTGGTGAGAGAGGATAGTGTTTGGAAACTCCCTGTACTGCTGTTTGCAGATGATACTGTGTTGTTGAGTGAAGACGAAGGGGAGCTGCAAGGCTTCGTGGATGAGTTTGAGAGAGTGTGTAAGAAACGGAATCTAAAGGTGAATGTAGGGAAGAGTAAAGTGATGGTCTTTGAGAGAGGTGAAGTCAGTGAATGTACAGCGAGGTTGGATGGTGAGGAATTGGAAAATGTGAGTACGTTTAAGTACTTGGGTAGTGTGATGAGTAAGATGGAGGTTTTGAGGGTGAAGTGCTTGAAAGGGTACAGCAGGGAAGAAAGATTGCTGGTTCTTTGAAAGCAGTGATAAGAAACAGGGAAGTGAGCATGGAAGTGAAAAAGTTACTACATGACAGTATTGTGATACCAACTCTAACGTACGGAAGTGAAGCTTGGACGTTGTTGGAAGGACACAAGTCAAGAGTGAGAGCAGTGGAAATGAGTTATTTAAGAAGAGCCTGTGGAGTCATATGGAGAGACAGGCTGACGAATGAGGATATAAAGGAGCGTTGTGGTGTTGATGTGGATGTGATAGGAAGCGTTATGAGGAACACACTGAGGTGGTTTGGCCATGTGGAGAGGATGGAGGGTGAAAGACTGACGAAGAGAGTGTATGTGAGTGAGGTGGAGGGGGAAAGAGGGAGGGAGAGGCTGAGGATGAGATGGAGGGATGGGGTGGAAAGGTATATGAGAGAGGGGGGTGTATGTTGGGAGCAGGGGAGTGAAATGGCGGGGGACAGGGCGACTTGGAGGCGATTTGTTTGTGGCCACCCCAAACGGGATTGAGGCGTCTGGCAATAGATAGATAGATAGGTTAGTATAAGAGCAGACACTTACTATCCAGCCTGCCCCTCTCTCTCTCTCTCTCTCTCTCTCTCTCTCTTATCAGCGGGTGTCCCAGCAGGATTAAAAAAAAAAAAAAAAAAAAAAAGGAATTCCTCTCCACGTCTCGCTCATGGCATGAGTAATTCAAATTTGTAACCTTTTGACTGAAAATAAGAGTTGGCTTGACATCGAGCGGAGGCCGCCGAAAGCGGCCTTTAAGTGACTAATAATAATATTAGTAGTAGTAATAATAATAATAACATTATTATTATTATTATTATTATTATTATTAAAATAATAATAATAACAATAATAATAATAATAATAATAATAATAATAAAAATTACGGTAATGATAATCATAATAATAATAATAATAAATATTATTATTATTATTATCATTATTATTATTAATATTATTATTATTATTATTATTATTATAAATTAAAATGTATCAGCTAGCTAGTATTGTCAGCGAATGAAAAACGTTGTATTACGTAAAGGTATGTACATTAGTCCTACACTAAAGTCAATTTTTCCCAGAGCTAATGATAACAACTTTCTTTTTGCAGAATTCATAACGCTTTCGTCAAACTTGCCTACTCTTTCAGCTAATGTCAGGAGATTTTACTATACCCAGCTCATTTCCAATTTTGTTCCAACCTACGACAAAATTTCATTCAGCTCACGGAAGCCAAAGTTTTAGGTGCATTTGTGGAGAATGGGAGAGGGGGGAGGAAAGAAACTATGGAGTCAGTGACCACAAGCAGTAGTGATAAAATATGTGGGGCTTATGTTGGTAGTGCTAATTTATTTATCCTTTAACCTTCACTAACATGTCTACGAAACACCGAACTAGATTGAAGTGAATGATAGTAGTAAATAATGTCATTCCCTAAGCCTACAACATTCGACAATTTAAAGCATTTTGAATAAAAAAATAAAAAAAAAGGCAAAGACATATATTACATCATTCAAGATAATATCAATCGATGCAGTATATTTATATAACACTGACTGCCCTCCTTCATAATAATTGGTGATTCTGGAAACATGGCAACATAATTAAGGAAGACTAACGTTTGTAATACGTAAGGATGAGGGTGGAATCGTCCCACCCAGAGCCACACCACTTAATGACATAGGAGGAAAGATAGGTGCTTCTGAGAAATTTATTATACCTGGATCTGGAGTTTTACTGATTCTGGCTTATTAACACTATTCCCATATTTTAGAAGTGGAGTGATTGTGGTAGGGTGATGGACCAAAAGATGACAGACTGGTGAAAACAGTGATAGAGAAAGCATGAAATGTAAACAAAGAAAGACCATTTCACAAAAATAACCCGTCTTGATGATTGCGTTAACCCAGTAACCTATTAGGTAGTTATTTATCTCAGTACAGCTAATTAGGCAATATTGCCCAGAGAGAGAGAGAGAGAGAGAGATTCTTGAGGTCGGGAACTTGAGGAGAGGGTAATTGAGGTGTAATTGATGGAACTGGGTTCTGATATTTACAGAGACCAAGGGAATGCGTGTATGAGCACTCAAGAACAGACTTTATGAAGCGATATCACGTTTTTTGAAGGCAGTGATAAGAAACAGGGAAGTGAGCATCGAAGTGCTCACTACTACATGATAGTATTGTGATACCAACTCTAACGAGTGGAAGTGAAGCTTGGACCTTGTTGGAGGAACACAAGTCAAGAGTGAGGGCTGGTGAAATGAGTTATTTGAGAGGAGCATGTGGAGTCACATGGAGAGACAGACTAAGAAACGAGGATGTGAAGGACCATTGTGGTGTGGATGTGGATGTGATAGGAAGGTGGAGGGGGAGAGAGGAAGGGGGAGGCCAAGGATGAGATGGAGGGATGGAGTGGGGAGGTATATGAGAGACAGGGGTGTGAGCTGGAAGCAGGGCAGTGAAATGGTGGGGGACAGGGCGACATGGAGGCGAAATGTTCGTGGCCACCTCTTACGGGAATAAGGAGTCTGGCAATAGTTAGATTGATAGATATCACGTTTACTGAAACCCGCCAGAAAGTACGTAGTTTTCGCCAGTTTCTAGTTTGAAGAGGTTGCATCTTACCTTAGTGTATGAATTTAGTACTGCACAATTTCCAGTATAACAGCGGACAACCTTAGCAAAAGCGATGCATCATTGCACTGACAGGCGGTGGGTAGTCGAGATTTTATTTGTTGTGAACTTTTGTGTTGATCTGTGTGTTGTTATGTAAATCGACAGGTATTAGTTTATGAGTCGTTACAAACGTCACTGGTTATAGTTGGTAGAAACATGACATGTAATATCGCAAATGTAATAACTGGTGACATCTTGTTTGTTATGCAAAACCTGTTTATGCACTAACATGATACAGGAAGTCGGCCACGCGACCAGCATGTAAGTGTGAATCAGAGAGGAATATTTTTATTGCCTCTAAAGAGACAAATATTAACCCAGGTAACCCGTACTGTCTAATAACAATTTTGATTTTATTTCATTCGTGTTACCTTCAGACAAATACTACGTAGATCATGAAGAGAAATGGGTAATTTTGGATAATAGTTTTTAAATCAGTCAGCACAAATGAGCGACAAAAAACGCACTAAAATCGTCTAGGGTGGACAGAAGATATCAGAAAATACATCATCGGACTGAAGGGTTATAATTATACATTGTTAATTATTTCCATGAGCTAAGAGTAATCATTTGTTATTGGTATTAAGTGCTTTTGTAGCGAGTAAAGTGATAACTGTAACCCCTGTGATGATGGTAATGATGATAATGATGTGCGTAATAATAATAATAATTATAATAATAATAATAATAATAATTATTATTATTAATATAATTATTGTTATTATTAATATTTATTATTTATCTATCTATCTATAGCCCGCGCCCTAATCCCGCAAAGGGTGGCCGCAGACAAAACGCCTCCAAGTCGCTCTGTCACCCACCATTTGAATATCCTCCCCCCAACTCACCCCCCCCTCCCTCATATACCTCTCAACTCCATCCCTCCACCTCATCCTCGGTCTACCCCTCCCTCTCCCTCCCTCCACCTCACCTACATACACCCTCTTACTCAGTCGTTCATTCTCCATTCTCTCCACATGTTCAAACCACCTCAGTGTATTTCTCCTAATCTTCTCAACCACATCCACATCCACCCCACAACGTTCCTTCACTTCTTCATTCGTCAACCTGTCCCTCCATGTCACTCCACATGCTCCTCTCAAGTAACTCATATCCACTGCTCTCACTCTTGATTTGTTCCCCTCTTGCAAGGTCCACGCCTCGCTTCCATACGTCAGGGTAGGGATCACAATACTATCATGCAGTGACTTCTTAACTTCCATACTCACATCCCTATTTCTCATCACTGCTTTCAGTGAACCAACAACCTTCCTTCCCTGCTGTACCCTTTCACGCACTTCATCCCCCAAAGTTCCATCCTTACTTATCACACTACCCAAGTACTTGAATGCACTCACATTCTCCATATCCTCACCATCCAACCTCACTGTACATTCTGTGACTTCATTCCTCTCAAACACCATAACTTTACTTTTGTTTACATTAACTTTCAGCTTCCTCCTCCTACACACTGTCCCAAATTCATTCACCAAACCTTGCAACACCCATTCATCTTCACTCAACAATACTGTATCATCAGCAAACAGCAACACCGGAATCTTCCAAATCTCACCCTCATTCATTAGAGCCACCCCCACATCCACTGCCCTACCTTGCCCCTCCTTCACAACCCCATTCATGTATATATTAAACAGCCATGGAGACATCACACAACCCTGTTTCAGTCCCACATTGAGATCAAAGAACTCACTCAGCTCTCCATCCATTCGCACCGTAGCCCTAGCTTCTTGTACTCTTCACAGCATTCAACCATTTCCCCTCCACCCCATATATTCTTAATACCTTCCACATACCTTGCCTATCTATTCTGTCATAAGGTTTCTTCAAGTTCATGAAGGCAGCATACACTTTCTTTCCCTTCTCTAGATACTTCTCCACTAAACATCTTAGAACAACTATCTGATCTACCTACCCTTTTCCCTTCCTAAATCCCCCTTGTTCTTCTCCAACTAGCTCCTCTGTCATATGCCTAACCCTATCAATGAGTATTCTACCATATATTTTACCAGTCACACTAAGAAGGCAAATACCCCTATGGTTACCACATACTTCTCTCTCCCCTTTTCCTTTGTATAAAGGAACAATTATACCTGATTTCCAGTCCTCTGGAACCCTTCCCTCTTCCCAAGCCAATCTACACAACTTCCATATCCACTCCATAACAATCTCACCCCCATACCTCAGCATTTCACCACACATTCCATCAATTCCTGGGGCCTTTCCAATCTTGATCTTCTTCATTGCTTCCAATACTTCCGGCCTACTGATCTCCTCTTCCCTCCTCTCATCTCTTCTTCACCCAGACATTCCCCAACCACTTATACTCGCATTGCTCTCACTCTCTACATACAACATATCCTCAAAATGCTCCTTCCATCTCCTCAGTTTCTCTCTATTCTCCACCAACAATCTATTATTCCTATCTTTCACTCCCCTACTATTTCCCCTTTCACACTGCCTTACTTTCTTTACCTCCTTCCAAAACAGTTTCTTACTCTCCCTCCATTTCACACTCAGATTCCTCCCAAACTCTTCATCCACTTTCTTCTTACTCTCCTTCACCAGTCTCTTCACTTCCCTTCTCCTGCTCACATATACCTCTCTCTTCTCTCTCTCATCTTCTCCCCTACCTCTACTCGCTAACCATTCACTATATGCCTTCTTCTTTTGTTCCACAGCTCGTTTCACCTCATCATTCCACCATGCTGTCCCTTGCACACCCTTGCATCTCCTCCTCACTCCACAAACCACCTCACACGCTGTGCCTATCTCTTCCGTGAAAATCTTACATAGGTCTTCCACCCCTTCCATCTGCTCTAGCTCATACCTTCGCAATCTTTCTTCTACTATGCTCTTATACTCTGCCATTTTCTCGCTATCTTGGAAATTCTCCACTCTTCTCACAGGAGCTGTTTCCTCCTGTCTTCCCCTTCGTCTCCTTAACCATTTTCTTTGCAGCTTTATCTTGGCCATCACTAAGTGATGGTCCGAGACTCCATTCCCCCACCCTCTCCACACTCTTGCATCCAACACTTGTCTTCTCATTCGCTCATCCACACACACGTAGTCTATCATTGCCTTTCGTTCAACAAGTTCACCATCCATCCTCCTCATTACTCTCCATGTATACCGGTGGATCATCTCATGTCAAAAGTAGGTGTTGGCTATTGTCAACCCCTTACCAGCACAGATGTCCACCAAAGAACTAAAATTCCCATCTACTTCAGCTGGCACACACCACTGATCAACCACTCCATCCACTCGTACATTCCCAACTTTGCCATTCATGTCTTCAATCAAAAGCACTCTCTCACTCCTCTCAAATTTGTCTATACATGCTTCTACTCCCGCCCAAAACTCATTTTTCACTCTTGCCACTCGGTCCTCTGTCGGAGCATACACACATACAATCGCCCACGCTTGTATACCTACTTTCATCCTCACCCATACAATCTTTGCACCCACTGTTCTATACTCTCTTATATTCTCCTTCCACTTCTTGCTTATCATCAGACATACTCCCTCCCTTGCCCTCTCATTCTCGTTAACTCCCGCACATATATCTAAACCATATTCCCATTCTCTCACCCTTTCACCTTCTCATTTAGTCTCAGTCAATCCACATATATCCACTTTTGCATCCTGAAGCACCTGAACAATCTCTCTCTCTTTCACTTCATCATTCACTCCTCTCACATTCCATGTTCCCACTCTCAGAATGTCCTTTGTCCGTTCCTTAGTCATCAACATATGGTCAGTCCTGGTCCGAGGCGCTTTATTCGCTTGTTTAGTTAGTTCTTTTTACGGGGTGGGGCACTAACCCACCACCAACCCATTTAGTTGCCTCGTACGACAAGCAGGGATACTGGGGGAGTATTCTTGAAACCTCCCTACTCCCAGGGGGTATATTTATTATACTTATTATTATTTTTTTTTTATTATTACAAATTTCATCATTATCCAGTCACTTATATGTTTATTGTGTCCCATAAAAGGAGCCTAGAGGCCCGAGGCTAGGCTTCCTAGTCCCAACATTTAAGTCGACGGTGACCTGCCTCACAAGCTCCTGAGTGTCATTATGTGGACACAAAACTCACACCAACCATCAGATACAAACACTTACAGGCTCAGTCCGGTTCAAGAGCCTTAGCATACCAAAACATCAGGCGCCATTGGTTATACGAGTATGGTTATCACCTAACGTGTAAATAGTTTCCTGGATTACAAGAAACCATTTGGTCTGTCACTCAGTGCAGTCACTCGAAGGCAGCACTACACTGAGTGAGTGGCTCGTGTGGTGCCCCCATCTATCACAGTACCAACAACAACAACAACAACAACAATAAAACAACAAGAGTTGTAGTAGTAGTAGTAGTAGGTGTAGATGTTGTTGTTATTGTAGTTGTTGATGTAGGTTTGGGCGCCCACATCTATTCAGCCGACGAAGTGCTACCTTCTGGTGAAGGTTTTATTGATGGCTATATAACCCCTCCAGTCCGTAAAGTCTTATCAAGGTTGAATGTGACTTTCTAGAGATAGGATAATTAAAATATAAAGTATGTCATATTATTGTGTGTGTGTGTGTGTGTGTGTGTGTGTGTGTGTGTGTGTGTGTGTGTGTGTGTGTGTGTGTGTGTGTTGAAGATTTAATTAAGATAGAAATTTATATCACATTACCAGCATACTTCCTCTTTCATCTCCGGTGTGGTTCCTTTCCCGCCTGATTACCCATATCAGTAATATCTACACTCATATTTCCCACTGCAATGTATCATAAACCTACGGCAGTTTCATTTAACAAGACGCATGATTAAGTGGTTAGAACACTTTAACCGGAGTGACAGCCTTGCATAGGTTGATCTCCAAGAAGAGAATGATGGTTTACGATAATGTAATGACACTCAAGGAGCCAGGTTGGCCATCTTCCCGAAATATACTAAATTTCGTTAGCCATATCTCAGACCCCTACCCTGAGAAGTTGATGGAATGAGGTTAATATTTTTTTTGACTCATAACTGAGCGTATCAGCATGAGCAAAGCCAGTTTTTAAAATGTCACTTATGGAATGCCGGTAAGTTTAAACAGTGGTTAACTTACATCCACATGAATAGTAGAGTTATCAACAACACAAAGAGATGAGACATTCTATTATCATCACATGCTTGGGAAAAAAAAAAAAAACTGGAGGGTTGCTGACACTGTTGCTCTCAAGTTTTGATAACATGGAAGGCTTCGGTCATCCCGGAATGGATAGTATGCCTGGTTACGAGTTGAGCGTGTTGATAAATTCCCGACGGTGCATGTAACTCTGTACGATAAATATGTTTTAAAAAATTACACTCCGAATTTGATACGCTCAAAGAATATTGTTCAGAGCCTTCCTTTCGTCGAGTCTGTTATATGAGACTGTTAGACCTGCTCCCACTGAAGCCGGGAAAGGATATATTCTAATGCACAGGATCCTAGGCAGGGATAACAGTTGGAATAAGAGTACTTTAATCTTGTCCTATACGATGAGATTATTTGCGAAGAATATGTCCAGTTTCAGCTTCATTTTGGTGAGGTTCTAAAGGTGTTTTATTTTTTTTTTGCTGACTTTTAATAATACTCCTATCAACTTGAAATTAAAAATACGTATGTGCCTGTATTTTGCTCAGAAATATTTGCTCTTGCCACGAAATTAAATTTGTACATCTTATTTCAGGTTCTTCATTTCTCTCTCTCTCTCTCTCTCTCTCTCTCTCTCTCTCTCTCATTTTCACCTTCTCACACATTCACACACTTCCCCTCCCCGCCTAATTTCACATTCACCCTACTTCCCTCTCCTGTGTCTGTTTCCAGTTTCTGTCAGCATCCCCCAGCAAGTTTTGTCCATCTCTCAGACACAACCCTCCACCCTTTGCCTTCCTGTTTTTCTCGTCCTTCTCTCACTTTGTGTCTCGTATTAACCCCCCCCTCCAACCCATCCTACAGGCTCGGGCGTCACCACACAACCGTCTGTAAAGGTTATCTATCTCTGTGCAGTCGTTGGGTTTTTGCCTCAGTCTAACACATCTCAGCTTAACTAATATTTTTTTCTTGTCTTGATTATCCTGTACTCTCTCTCTCTCTCTCTCTCTCTCTCTCTCTCTCTCTCTCCTTGAAAAACAAGAAAAAAAACATTAGTTTAAGCTGAGATATGTAGATGTTAGACTGAGGCAAAACCCAAACGACTGGACAGAGCTAGGTATCCTTTGCAGACAGTTGTGTTGTGACGCCCGAGCCTTGAAGGTGGGTTGGAGGGAGGGGTCGGAGGTAATGCGAGTTATAAAGTGAGCGAAGGACAAGAAAAATACTGCTAGGGAGGCAAAGGGTAGAGGGTTGTGTTTGAGAGATGGACAAAATCTGAAGAAGAGGGGGAATCTGACAGAAATAGGAAACAGAAAGAGGGGAGTAGAAGATGAGTGAATGTGAAATTAGGCTGGGAGGGGAAGAGGGTGAATGTGTGAAGGTGAAAATGGTCTCTCTCTCTCTCTCTCTCTCTCTCTCTCTCTCTTTCTCAAAATCATTTAAGATAATGTTGCCTTGGATGGATTTATCCTATACAGGCATGCTGTAGACTGAGTTTTCATTTCTACAGCGTTACATTAAAGCCATATCAGTCTCTTACCCTGTTGAAATATGCTTAACTATGCCTGTTTTACTGCTGATAGATAACAGGCCCACAAAGTACAGAATGTGCAACAACAGAACCGTATATATTTTAGGAGAGGACTAAAATTACTCAATTCTCATAACCTACGAAAAACAAAGATGTGGAACGTGAAGAAGGCAGTACTGTCAAGTGGAACAACAGTGCGGACATGATCAAACATCCTACCGACACAACAACAGTTCACAGCCGCCGTCCCTCCAGTTGTGAATATTTTAACCTGTATGCAACAGTACGAGGGTGAACAAGAAGGGGAAGGTCAGGACTTACAACGATTGACAGCTTTTACCATTCTGACTGATTAAGAGTGTCTACAAAGGGCTCCAGTATAGTGGTCTGGCAGAGATATAAACATTTTTCCATTCATGACACCGACCTGGATGATCGTAAGTCCTTTGATGCAACTAATTTTGACATGACCAGTAATGCTGTTATTGGCCCTGGTGTACTAATGAGAAGAAAAGTAAAGAAACAATGGAAAAATTACAGAAATGACAGTCAGCGATTGAATGCAACCATTTCAAGACACTCATGTTCTAATTTCAACTGAACTTTTATCGTTTACTCTCACAGACGTCTTCTACAGGAAGCCTTTTTAATTTCCATGTCCAGACCCATTCTACTTGATATCCGTAGAGTACTGCGCGGATTCACAGTTTCAAGGAAGACATCACATTAAATCCCCATGCTAAAACCACCATCTCTGGGACCCAATCCCCATTCACACTAAAATTGTACTGTTGATTATCTACCTTGCTGGCTAAAGCCAGACGCCTTAAATCCGTTATGGGTTGTCTCCCACATTTCGCCTCCGCGTCGCCCTGTCCTCCAATTCCTTTTCACACCACTTTCACATTCTCTACAGTACACTCGGATCTTCCTCCTCGTCTTCGGTCTCCTTTCCCCTCTCCCTCCACCTCATCTATACTGCATTCTGTCTTATAGTCAAACTTGCACACTCCCTTGCCAAACCATTACAGGGTACCACTCCCAACACTATGAAGCACAACCATCATAACACCGAAAATTTTCAGGTATCCTCATTCGTTTGTCTGAATTTATTATATAACACCACAGTCTGCTTTCAGGTGACTCACTTATATTCCTCTCACATTTGTGTCTTCCAGCTAAGTTCAAGGTTTACTTCCATACGTTAACGTGGCGATTACAAAACTGCCATACAGCAACTCAGTCGTTTCCACGTTCACCTCTATTCTTTTTTTCTCATCCCCCCTGTACTTGCAACCTACTTCCTTGATTACCCCTTCTCTCATTTCATCCTTTAAACTTTCGTTCTTGCTCCTCTCAGTGTCCAGATGTTTGAGGGCGCATAGGTTCAGTATTTTCTTATCATTCATCCTTACAACGCACTGTGTGTCTTAAAAAAAGAGAATACAGAACAATACTTTCCTATGGTCATTTTCATTTTTTCCAACTACACACTCCCACACACACTGAACAAGTCCTGCAACTCTTACTCTTCTTCACTTAATGGAACTGTATCATCAACGAAATGCATAACAATAACAACAACAATAATAATAATAATAAAAATAATAATAATAACAATAGTAATAATAATAATAATAATAATAATAATAATAATGATAAAAAGAAGAAGAAGAATGATAATGATGATGATGATGATGATGATGATGACGCTTGCTAACCTAAGCGCTATAAGTAAAGCTGGAAAATCACAAACATTATGAACTGCAAATACTGTAGGCATCTTCAACACACTGATTGCTCTGAGGGTAAAAAGGTGACACTGTATGAAAAAAACATGAATAAGAGTATACAAAAATATAATAACAACAAACAGAAGCGGAGGCTACGTATTGTCTACTTGGTAAAAACGTATCGACACTGCACTTAATCATGCTAATAATGGTCACACGGCACACTGCAAGATCACAGTAAAGTTTTAAGTCAGTGTAGGAGGGAGTAAAGTAACGATAGCTGAGAAGGAAGATGATCCTCAGACTGTAATGCTTTAGTAAACAGATATTCCTCGAGTGGCAGAAAACGTAAAGCATCTTGGTGTTGTCATAGTACTCGTAAATAAGTCGAAAGCAGAGATATGTCGTGAAGGAAGTAAAGTGGCGATACCATGTAGACCACGATGCGGGACTGAGTGAATACAGAGTCTGCAAGGTATTTGTCTGAAGGTGCGTCTGTGTTCACATAAGAACAGAGATGAATTGTAAATCTAGGCTGGGAACAGTGGTATTGATTAAAGACCACTTAAAAGTTAGTAGCCTGGACAGCATGAGAAATATGAAGATTCGTAAAGAAGATGCTGCCTGGTACGGTAGTTTGTTGATAGAATGGTTGATACTCGATTCTGAAATATGGTGAGAGGGATAACGTGAGACAGGAGGTACTATGTAGACAGGAAGACCTACAACCAAAGTTCTCCATTCATTAGCCCCCTGAATAAAGTACGTTAATATCCGTGCTTCCATCTACATCTCTTTAAAGAAACAAAGTAGCGTCGTTCTAATGACAGATATGAAGTTTTCACAATTAGGGTAAATAAAAATAGATACACGGTACATCCATGTGGAAGAGCACCCAAAATTGAATAAAAAACTGAGTTGTAAGGATCAAATTCCCTTCTGCTACCAGGTAAGGTCTGTGCGGCTGCATCACACAATTAGCTAACAACGGTGGTCAGGGGGTCTTACTCCCCGTGGAACTGATTACGCTGTTCTTATATAATACCCAGCGGTTTGGAAATCTCGACTTTACAGAGGTACCGGTAAGTATCGTTCCCTTCTCACCGAATCCAATGACAAACTCCTCACTCCACTGCACCACGAACGTGTCTGTGGATGATCTATCGCTTCGAAGTTCCAGAGTTCATCTTACATTCTTTTAAGCATGCCCTTCACGATGCAGTAGCAGTTACAGAATTCAGTACAAATCTTGCCTCAGGATAATCATTATAAAATTCTTTCACTGTTGATTCCAATTCCGAAGATTATTCGTGGGTTCTCTCTCTCTCTCTCTCTCTCTCTCTCTCTCTCTCTCTCTCTCTCTCTCTCTCTCGTTTGCCTGAAACTTGCGTCGATCAGTGGAACGCGGTCCTTCTTCTTCCTCCCATAAACCTTGCTGCTGTTTTGCCGCGCCTTTCATTTCATGTAAAAGAAGAAGAAGAAGAAAAAGAACACAGCTCTGCCATTACGCCCCTTCCCCCCAGTCCCACCACCTCAGTAATTTCGGTAAGAAGTATTTGGATAAACTTTTATTTAAATATACGTGTAAGTAAAGGGCCTTGCGTAGTTGGCCACATTAGTTTTTATTGGCTACAGTCCTTTTGTTGGAAATGGCTAAGTTCTGTTGATGGCCAAGTGAAGTCAGACTGAAGGATCGTTTGAACAGTGAGCAAAAAGATTCATTCTGCTCCATAACTTACCTTCATTGAATTTTATGCAACCATGACATAGTATTTAAATAGTGGGAGTGGCTGACTTGCTTCAGGTGAAGGAAAACCTATTATATTCCCAGGAATCGTCTTTTCTGTTACAGGGTGTAAGCCAGATTACTAATGAGTCTGTGAAAAAATATTACCTTCAGTCTGGTAATTTTGTACTTGCTGGCTATACACCAGAAACATTAGCCGTGTCCACCAGATCATTCATGGTATTGTGTTATCATTTAGTTATCTACATAATAATAGTAATAAATAATAATAATAATAATAATTATTATTATTATTATTATTATAATTATAATAATAATAATAATAATAATAATAATAATAATAATGATAGTGAAGATGATGATGATGATGATGATGATAATAATAATAATAATAATAATAATAATAATAATAATAAATAAAATAATGATAATAATAGTAATAATAATAAAAAATAATAATAATTATTATAATAATAGTAGTAGTAGTAGCAGTAGTAGTAGTAGTAGTTGTAGTTGAAGTAGTAGTAGCTGTTGTTGTTGTTGTTGATGTTGTTGCTGTTGTAGTAATAGTAGTAGTTGTAATAGTAGTAGTGGCAGTAGTAGTAGCTGTTGTTGTTTGTTGTTGTTGTTGTTGTTATTATCAATATTTATAATCATATTTTTATAATGATTATTATAATTTTAATAATAATAATAATTATTATTATTATTAGTATAATTATTATTATCATTATCAGTTTTAAGTTATTTATCTTCCTGGATAAGGTCAAAGACTGTTGTCACGATGGCTCCAGCAAGGAAGGCAACCCGCGAATAATAATAATAATAATGATAATAATAATATTAATAATATTAATAGTAATAATAATAATAATAATAATAATAATAATAATAATAAAAACTATAACCAGTAGCACAAGAGCCATCCGAGATTGCAAACCTCCGCCAAGGCTGAAATGCATGCAATGTAGGCATTATTTACCGAGTTAGAAGCAAAAATGGTGAAATTGCCACTATCATGCAATGGTAAACAATCCTTTTAAAAAATCCTGGATCCGGATAATGAACCGGATCACCACCAAAATCTAATGGATTGTTCCCTGGGCCATACCCTACCACTCCAAAAAATTTCATCAAAATCCGTTCATAACTTTTTGAGTAATCGTGCTAACAGACAAACAGACAAACAGACAAACAAACCAGCGCCAACAAAAACGTAACCTCCTTGGCGGAGGTAATAAGAGAAGAGCAGAGAGAAAACTCTGGAAGTGGAGATGTTAGAAGCCGCTTTTCAGGTAAGCTTGTTGTAAAGTAAGAAATTTTTTGCATAAGGATGATTGGTATAGGGAAAAGTCAGGGAAATAACGAGGAGGAAGGAGAGGGGAGCAGGAGTCAAAGTTGGAGGCGGGTAAGAGGATGAAAGGCCCTGATAGGAACAATTATGTTTTATAAACATATTGACTGTTTGGATGCAAAAGTGTTGACGGTTGTATGTTCCGAGTATTTTGTTTAAAATTTCACCACAATAATGACTTATAAATTTCATTACTGATAGTTACACTCACGTCAATATTACCCATTCACTGTAGACAAAGATAAACAAATTTGGGAGGAATGGAAAGAAACTGAGAGTACATGGTGGGGAGGGTCGGGTCAAGGACGGAAAATCGACTGTGGGAGGGGTGGGGAGAGCACGAGGAACGAGAAAATATGAAGGAGACAAAAAGGGAGGGAGAGGACGAGAGAAAGGTGAGGGGTCGATAGAAGTAGAAGGGAACCAACGTACTGTATCGTCTCTTCACATCGCTGGCAGTTTTACTTATGGATAATCAGTCATAATGACTGACGTAAAACTAAGCTCATTGAACGCTTTTAATCTGATTTCTTTCTGCACTCTGCTTATAAACACACTATTTTCAACATCAACGATAAAGTGTGCGAGTAGATAATAGCAAAGTGTGACTGAGAAAATGTGACGCAAGAGTAGAGAGAAGGCAGAAGGGGAAGTGTTAATAAAGTATTTACAGTATAGCAGCGAAACAACCAGACATTACCTCCGCCAACGAAGTTGGAGGTGGTTATGTATGCACCTATGTTTGTTTGTTTGTCTGTCCACACGATATCCCCAAAAGTTCTCAATGAATGTAAATGAAATATTGTGGAAGGATGAGCCATGGGTCAAGAAAGAATATATAAAATTTGGGGGCGGATCGAGATTCGAATCCTCCAATGGCATTGGCGGAGGTATGCGCTGTCTGAGTGCTTTCTAGTTGTTTATCTTTCTGTATTGCCTGACTGACTTTGTAATCGATGTCTCATAATCTCATCTTCAGAACTAAAAAAAATCTATAATATTTCATATGCTACATTCTATCACCATCTATAGAAACAATCCTGTGCATCCGAGTACCTCTTCAAGAAACATGTAGCGTTAATATCATGCAGTTCTCAGACCCATTATCGATTCCACCTGCTGCATATATTTTAATATACTGTAATCTTAAACTATCTCTAATCACTTATTTAAAATATAGACCATTTAAGCCATATCAGGCGACTCTATTTAATACACTGGTATCAGATCAAAAGGCTCTTAGCACGCAGGCCGATAAGGACAAACTTTTTATGTCGACTGTACCACGGCGTATATGAATTCCAGATTGGAGATCAGGAAGAAAGTCAAAGTTTCCAACATATCAGAGGAAACAGTTAAATGCTGGTGGTTCATATATCTTGCAAACAAGACAGAACGATACTCCTGTGACACGAGGTGGCAGAGGAATATTTAACTCATAAAGGGAGGCTACAGTTCCAGCCTTCAGCGGGATGGAAAAGATCCAACATAACTAGATTACGAAGGATCACATGTAACTTTGGAGCTAGAGTATGATATTCTTTGAAACACTGGGATATTACCACCTGGATCAGCACCATCATACAGGTCTAAGACAAAAACAATATTTCTTTCATAACAGGTCCTAAATGCAAAAGTAGAAAGTTTTACCTTTGGACAGGAAGAACAGGGATCAATATACATTTCACTAGATGCCTTGCTGTCAATTACATCAAATACTATGAACGATTCTGAAGATAGCACTGACAGTCAGTTCCCGTAGGACTAGCAGTCTTCCCACATTTTAACACAATAGTTTATCACCATTTTTGCAATAATACCCACCGTCAATACTGAATACGTGTCAGAGTTCTCTCATACAAGACTCGCGTGATGGTAACACTGATGTTTGTATACAATATCGGAGGGTTTTGTGGATGCTCAGTACAGTGTTACATCATCATGTTAGCTGTCCCGGCCTGTGATCTATCATGGTCCCGTGCGCTCAGCAGTCTGCCTTGCTAAACACTTGATCGCCGACTCTCCTCACCTCAATGCTGCAATTATTGATAACAGACTTCATTTTGATTCAGATATCTCCCCCCACCATCTCTCTCTCTCTCTCTCTCTCTCTCTCTCTCTCTTCCTCAGATTAACTTACATCAGCACGTGGACAGATAGAAGATAGCCAAATTGTATAGGAATGAGAGAGAGAGAGAGAGAGAGAGAGAGAGAGAGAGAGAGAGAGAGAGAGAGAGTACCGTACTAAAGATATCGTACGTAAACGAACAGACACTGCAATATGAAGCACAAATAAAGACAATCAGAGTGAGAGGGAAACAACAAGAATCAGAACTTACAGTGGAAGAGGAAAATGAAGAGAATCAAAAGTGAGAATAACAGAATGCCATAAAGACAGAAAACTACTGGTGGTGAGTGGTAAATGCCAGTTCCATAATATCCCCTTCAAGATGTAGACGATTGAGGATAGGCTACAACAATCCAGTACATTAAAAGTATAGCCTCATTATAAACAGCGCACTTCTCTCTGTGACATTGCATGATCGAAACTCTCCAAACAGCAAATGGTTATCGAACCTTTGCATGGCTGTCACTCTGAATCTGGCTGTCTACCCACTACATTACCAGGTGCATAGACCGTGTGGTAGTGTTAGAAATTAAGATTGAAGAACCGAGTAAAAATGTAAAATTACTGAGCCGTTAAATATGATACCAGGGGGTTGAATCCAGTGTGTCATGGGAAGATAATAATGAAGCTTAATTAGTATTCTTATTAGCGTAAGTACTTTTTTGTGTGGTTTCGTGTGATGAGTGTGGAGGCTAGTGGTGGTGGCAGACGTTGTGTGGTATGATGTGATGCGCTTGTGTGGTGGAGGTTGTTAATTTTGTGGTGCTTTGTGTCTGTGGGGGTTGTGTTGGTGTGGTGTGTTGTGTTTGTGAGGGTTGTGGTGGTGTTGTGGTGTGGTGTGTTGTGTGTGTGTGTGTGGGGGGGAGGTCTGGTGTTGGTGAGGTGTGGTGTGCTTTGTTGTGGAATGATATGTGGTGTGTTGGACTCGTAATGGTGTGATGGGTGTAGTGTTGTGTGGTTTGGCGGTAGTGGTCGGCGGGTGTAGTGTTGTTGGATTGGTAGGTACGGTGTGGTTTGGTTAGTGTGTTTTGCAGCAGTGCGGTGTTCGTGGTGTGTGGGGCTCCGTGTGGCGTGGCAAGGTTAATCGGAGCTGGGGCAGATGTGGCGGTGTCTGTGTCTGTTCATTGTGGTGTGGCATAGGTTTTCTGTTAAGGCG